>NC_133863.1:8956658-9684477 GCF_044706935.1 Curcuma longa
TAAAATTTTGATTCGGTTATTTCAGAATTTTATTTATTTTTTTTAAAATCGGCTAATTCGGTTCGATTTCAGTTTTAAAATTCTTTATTCGGTTAAACCGAATTAATCAAATTAGAAAAATAATTTATAAATTTTAAGTAAATAAATTTTTAAACCCCTAATTTTAGTAAAATTTTCATAATATTTATAAAAAAAATTGATTAATTCGGTCAAAAATCGAATTAACCGATAAAATATCAGTTCGGTTTGTTCAATTTTTATTGAAAAATTTGATCGGTTCGGTTGGTTTGAAAAAAAATTGATTTATTCAATTTTCGATTAATTTGGTTCAGTTCAATTCAGTTTTAACCGAATATTCACCCCTAGTCAAAGTTGGTAGAAGAATCATTATTTTTCAAAAAGGTTCTTCAAGTTCTCCATTTCCAAAATCTTTTAAATAGGCTTTAATCCAACGATTCAGCCTGATGTTTCAATCAACCGATTTGATTACGCTATCAAGGCGAGGCAAAGAATACAGGTGATAGTAAGGATAGATAAAAATTCGATTAAATCGATCAAACAACTGAAAACTGACTTCAGCAATAAACGAAAAATAGGATAGAAAAATAACTGAAAACGATATGTTTGACTTGTGTTTATTGGCATTCAATGCATTTGATGATGTACTGGAAAAACATGCTTTATCATCTCATGTAAATTGTTGGAAGTTGATATTGTTTTGAGCAGCCCAAGTAAGCAAGGCGAAGAACATCTACACCAACATCATTTCTCAATAGCAGAATTTGAGTGCTTCATCATTTAGCACTTCTTTCAACCAAGACTTTAAGTGCTGAAGGAACCACAGTTTCTTAGCAAAATAAAAAGATAAAAGACAATAATGTCCAAGGTGCAATGTGACCAATTGGAGGATGACAAATGCTACGTGGAATAAGAAAGACTTGTCGACCCGGATCTTGTCGATTAGGACATATCCAATAGGGGTATTTGATGGGATATTTGAAGAAATATCCTCTATTCGAGAGAGAGAATATTTATGAGGAGATTTGAAATCATTTGATAAAATTTTTTGGATTTATAGTTATTTTATTATAAAAAATAATATAATAGCTGAGATAGAGATAATAGATGAGACTGATAAATATTTAATTATAGTATATTTGATTGTAAAAATTAGGATATTTGAAAAAAAAATATTTGATTGATGATGTGGAGGTAAGAAACATAGATATTTGGATGAAATATTGAATAGTATTGTGGATACCCTTAGAACCACTAAAATTAAATTAGATATTGGACCGATAATTCATTGGAATGCCGGGAGATTCGGTTGGCGAATTGACCAGACAAAGTCAATGTCAAACTTAAGACTGGGTTTGATTTAACTCTATTGGCGATGAATTGACAGGTGAAAGTAACAGTAGATGGACATACAAAGGACGAATAGACAAATATCTCGTTGGTTCCTGACTTCATGTTCAAGCAATGGTTTCTACTCAAAGGATCACAACGGATGCTTCAACGATGCATATCTCGTTGCGAAGAAATCCTCTAGAAGGATCTTGTACTTCTTCCCAGCTTAAGAACTCGCCCCATCCCCAACCGAACCCTGATGAGAACAAAACTTTGTCTACAAAATAAATAAGAAAATTAAACACAATCAGATAATTGCTTGATCGAGGTGTAGCGTAGGCAGGGAGCGCAATCAAATTAATGTCAAAACCTGTAAGCTTCCAGTGCTTAGCATTATGTAGATCCAACAAGCAAAGGCTATACTCCACGTAGACAGTAGACACTTGTCTTGGAAGCAAGACTAGTAGCATTGTGCATGGTCAAGAAAACACCAAGGGCGTCTTTGTATGTGGCTAAGTTTGGATACAGCAAGATACGCCTAGACACGTCGAAAATCAAATCAAACGAAACGAATAATTATATCTTAAATCTTATATGCTCAAAGCTATATATGATTCAATTAAAGAACAAGTAATGGAATACCAGTTGTAGCCGCCTGCAGCAAAAGCTTCAGATTTCAGTACCACGTTCGATTTGGAAACATCCTTGAATACCCAAGTATATATTCGAGGAGTCAGGTCTTTGTTTAAGGACAAGGATTCATGGATTACTTCTTTGTCTGATTTGGATGCAAAAGCCTGCAAGACTTGAGCTCCAAAGACACAACGATCATTGACACGTAGACCAAATTTTGAACTGTCGAACTTGTTCAATGCAACCTTAAAACAACATCCATCAAGGGATTTGCTATGGAAATAGTCTTCGCCTACATAAAAAAATGAAGATAATTACATGATAAATAACTCCACCAACAAGTCCAGGTAATTAAAAGCAACTTCCTATATTATGATCAATTATTCTGGAACTTAAAATGTCTCGTCACCTTCTTTTGTATGTGCTCCCCATGAAGTTGATCATATACGAAGAGTTTGTAGATTGCTTTGATCTCTGAGCCTCTTGAAGCTGCATCATCATTTGAGAGGTAAAGACCAAGATATTTTTCACCATCTTCTTCTAAAACTGTTTCCAGTTGCAACTTCCTGCAGAGTTAATAGTTCTTCTCTTAGCTATATATCTTTCACAAAGCATTTTCTTATGTCAAATCTTTCAAAGATCTTAAATTTGATTGAATGAACAGAGATATTTCAATTGTATTGAATAAAAGCCTTTTTCTCTTGTTGAAGAACATGTGATTTGTTTTAGAAGAACCTCATGTCAACACGCGCACACGCACACAAAATAAAATAAAATCAGAATTACCAGTTAAAACCATAGGCTGTGAAATTCCTCGAGTAATACGTATCAGCACGTTGATTTAAAATGGTTGAGAAACCATCAATCGTCCATCAAAATGGATATGATCTCCCACCTGCCTTCTTCTCTCCACCTTCCTTTGAGTCGATAACTTTTTTATGAAATGGATGCCAAAAGCAAAATCCTAACATTCTTAATTATACCGTGAATTTGATTTTTCAACAATCAATTTTAGGTATAGTATACCATGAAGTTAAGTGGCCAAGCTCTCAAAATGATTGTGAAAAGCTCCAAGAAGGTTTTGTGAGAACGGGGATAGTAGAACAATCACAGGAGAAGAGTCGGCGGGGAGGAAGGAGTCGGCGGATGTGAAACAGGAAAAACAACCGAGATGTTATATAAGGGGATAAATTTCTCCGAGGTTTATGCGCTTATCAACTATATTTTTTTTTATCCCTTTTAAATGATTAATAAATTAAATCACTATAAACCTTTTAAATTTTTAATAAAACTCTCTAGAAACGATATGCTTCACTTATAACCGTATTCCATGACTGTATATATAATCCTTCCCATGACTGTATATATTAATCCTTCGCCATGGGAGAAAAATCATCTTGACCGAATTGGACAAATTTATGACGATCGGTAATTATAGAATTTTACGACGATGGACAAATTTAGCGATGGATTTTTTATTCAGCCGTTAATATTTAGTGACCGAATTGGAATTCAGTCGCTAAATTAGTGATCGAATTGGAATTCGATCGCTAAATTAGCGATCGAATTCAATTGGAATTCGGTCATTAATTAGCGACCGAATTCAATTGGAATTCGGTCATTAATTAGCGATCGAATTCCAATTCGGTCGCTAATTAACGATCGAATTCCAATTCGATCGCTAATTTAGCGACCGAATTAGTGTTCGAACTGGGAAAAAAACACTTGAAATAATTAACGACCGAAATAATTCAAAGTTAACCTACATGGAAGAACCCTTCAAGGGAAAAATTATAGGTTAACAAGTTTTTGCGTCGGCTCGTCGCATGGAAGAAGCTCCACTTGAAGGAATGAGTGATCAGAGTTAATGTTAGCTGGGGAAAAAACACTAGATGACAATGCTTTTATTATCTTAATTATGAGGATGTTATTTTCTATTTGATATTTTATTGTAAAAATTTTTCTTGTACGAACAAGTTTATCTTTTAATAAAAAATAATTTTTTTATCATTTAGATAAATTTGTGATATGGATTTTAAATGTGGATTGTAAATATAGATTGTACGAGTAAAAATTTTAATAATGATTGTATGTTAACTATGGGATCTTGATAAATTTTTTAAAATATTAATGACGAAATTAGCGATCGAATTTATATTCCGTCGCTAATTTTAGCGACCGATTTAGATTTTCGTCGCTAATTTTAGCGACCGAATTCGGATTCGATCGCTAATTTTAACAATAAAATGCTATTATGGTTTATAAAATTAGCGAACGAAATATAAATTGGTCGTTAATTAGCGACTGAAATCTAAATCGGTAGCTAAAATTAGCGATCGAATTCGAATTCGGTCGATCGAATTCGAATTCGGTCGATCGAATTCAAATTCGATCGCTAATTAGCAATCGATTTTAAATTCGGTTGCTAAATCCAACTACTACGAAATTTTAACGATTTTTTGAATCGGTCGCTAATCGGATTTAGCGACCGATTAGCGACCGAAAAATTATCTTTGATTTCATCTTCGTTTCCAGTAAAATTATCTTTGATTTCAACACCTAAAACTTAGGGCTAAGATGGAGGAATCTGCTGTCAAGATCGGAGCGGAGTTGGAAAGTGTAGTCCGACATCATGAAGGTAAACAAGAACCATTAATTCTTTTTTCTTTATGTTTCCATTGCAAATCGTGGAAATCTACGTGCGTTTTAGGTCTCAAGTGACCGATTAAAATTCGGTCGCTAATTTAACGATCGAATTTTAACTTCGGTCGCTAAATAACGACCGAAATTTAATCGGTCTCTAAATCGGTCGCTAAATAGCGACGGATATAAGTTCGGTGGCTAATTTGCGACCGATTAATCGATCGCTAAATTAGCGACTGAATTTTAACTTCGGACGGTAATTATAGAATTTTACGACGATGGACAAATTTAGCGATGGATTTTTTATTCAGCTGTTAATATTTAGTGACCGAATTGGAATTCAGTCGTTAAATTAGTGATCGAATTGGAATTCGATCGCTAAATTAGCGATCGAATTGGAATTCGATCGCTAAATTAGCGACCGAAGCTAATTTTAGCGATCGAATTCGGATTCGATCGTTAATTTTAACAATAAAATGCTATTATGGTTTATAAAATTAGCGCCGGGAAAGGAGTCTATTATCCGTTCGTGCCGGATCCATCCGAGCAATTCTTCCCGCACCACCTCCACTACGGTGCGGGAGTTTCCGGCGTCAGGGCAGAGACCTCGTCGGTGGACGCGTCAAGGACCACCACCTCGTCCAGGGACGAAGCCTCCATTTCCATCAGCAACGCCAGTGATATGGAGATAACAAAGTGGGTGGAGGAAGACGAACCAGGCGTGTTCATTACCATCCGCGAGCTCGCCGACGGCACTCGAGACCTCCGGCGGGTTCGATTCAGGTAATGAAATCGATCTACAAAACAGAAGATAACCATAACTGCCAATTCTAACACGTTGTTTGTGCAGTCGAGAAAGATTTGGGGAGCTTAATGCGAAGCTGTGGTGGGAGGAGAACAGAGAAAGAATCCAGGCGCAGTATCTATAGAACTGACTTCAGTAGCAGAAACAATAAACGAAAAATAGGACAGACAAACAACTGAAAACGATATGTTTGACTTGTGTTTATTGGCATTCAATGCATTTGATGATGTGCTGGAAAAACATGCTTTATCATCTATACATTGTCGGAAGTTGATATTGTTTTGAATCAAGTAACCAAGACGAAGAACATCTACACCAACATCATTTCTCAATAACAGAAATTGAGTGCTGAAAGAATCACGGTTTCTTAGCAAAATAAAAAGATAAAAGACAAAAACGTTGCAAATCTTTTTTCTTTATGTTTCCATTGCAAATCGTGGAAATCTACGTGCGTTTTAGGTCTCAAGTGACCGATTAAAATTCGGTCGCTAATTTAACGATCGAATTTTAACTTCGGTCGCTAAATAACGACCGAAATTTAATCGGTCTCTAAATCGGTCGCTAAATAGCGACGGATATAAGTTCGGTGGCTAATTTGCGACCGATTAATCGATCGCTAAATTAGTGACTGAATTTTAACTTCGGTCGGTAATTATAGAATTTTACGACGATGGACAAATTTAGCGATGGATTTTTTATTCAGTCGTTAATATTTAGTGATCGAATTAGAATTCAGTCGCTAAATTAGTGATCGAATTGGAATTCGATCGCTAAATTAGCGACCGATGCTAATTTTAGCGATCGAATTCGGATTCGATCGTTAATTTTAACAATAAAATGCTATTATGGTTTATAAAATTAGCGACCGAAATATAAATCGGTCGCTTTCGTTTCCAGTAAAATTATCTTTGATTTCAACACCTAAAACTTAGGACTAAGATGGAGGAATCTGCTGTCAAGATCGGAGCGGAGTTGGAAAGTGTAGTCCGACATCATGAAGGTAAACAAGAACCATTAATTCTTTTTTCTTTATGTTTCCATTGCAAATCGTGGAAATCTACGTGCGTTTTAGGTCTCAAGTGACCGATTAAAATTTGGTCGCTAATTTAACGATCGAATTTTAACTTCGGTCGCCAAATAACGACCGAAATTTAATCGGTCTCTAAATCGGTCGCTAAATAGCGACGGATATAAGTTCGGTGGCTAATTTGCGACCGATTAATCGATCGCTAAATTAGCGATTGAATTTTAACTTCGATCGGTAATTATAGAATTTTACAACGATGGACAAATTTAGCGATGGATTTTTTATTCAGCCGTTAATATTTAGTGACCGAATTGGAATTCAGTCGTTAAATTAGTGATCGAATTGGAATTCGATCGCTAAATTAGCGATCGAATTCCAATTCGATCGCTAAATTAGCGACCGAATTCAATTGGAATTCAGTCATTAATTAGCGACCGAATTCCAATTCGGTCGCTAATTAACGATCGAATTCCAATTCGATCGCTAATTTAGCGACCGAATTAGTGTTCGAACTGGGGAAAAAAACACTTGAAACAATTAACGACCGAAATAATTCAAAGTTAACCTGCATGGAAGAATCCTTCAAGGGAAAAATTATAGGTTAACAAGTTTTTGCGTCGGCTCATCGCATGGAAGAAGCTCCACTTGAAGGAATGAGTGATCAGAGTTAATGTTAGCTGGGAAAAAACACTAGATGACAATGCTTTTATTATCTTAATTATGAGGATGTTATTTTCTATTTGATATTTTATTGTAAAAATTTTTCCGGTACGAACAAGTTTATCTTTTAATAAAAAATAATTTTTTTATCATTTAGATAAATTTGTGATATGGATTTTAAATGTGGATTGTAAATATAGATTGTACGAGTAAAAATTTTAATAATGATTGTATGTTAACAATGAGATCTTGATAAATTTTTTAAAATATTAATGACGAAATTAGCGATCGAATTTATATTCCGTCGCTAATTTTAGCGACCAATTTAGATTTCCGTCGCTAATTTTAGCGACCAATTTAGATTTTTGTCGCTAATTTTAGCGACCGAATTCGGATTCGATCGCTAATTTTAACAATAAAATCCTATTATGGTTTATAAAATTAGCGACCGAAATCTAAATCGGTCGCTAATTAGTGATCGAAATCTAAATCGGTCGCTAATTTTAGCGATCGAATTTGAAATCGGTCGCTAATTTTAGCGATCGAATTCGAATTCGATCGCTAATTAACGACCGATTTTAAATTCGGTTGCTAAATCCAATTACGACGAAATTTGTAGCGATTTTTTGAATCGGTCGCTAATCGGATTTAGCGATCGATTAGCGACCGAAAAATCGATCGTTAATCAATGTTTTTTTTAGTGATATATATAGGTGATAGAAGAGATCTACTGTGTCGCCTGGGCATGCTATGGAAATCCATGGATTCCTCCTCTTCTCCTTTGACGCAATTGCTTCTCGACTAGGGTTTTGACCGGCCTGGCCTTGGAGAAGCATCGGTGAAGGGAAGGGATTATATATAGGCCTGAGAAGAGAAGAGCCATAAATTTGAAAAGTTGCGACTGTTTTGCCTACCTTACGAATAAACCGATCAAATCGAACCATATTAAAAATTCGGTTCAGTTATTTTGAAATTTTAATTATTTTTTTTAAATGTTTGATTTTGATTTTAAAATTTCTTATTCAATTAAATCAAATAAACCGAATTAATTAAATTAATCAAATTAAAAAAAATAATTTATAAATTTTAAGTAAATAAATTTTTAAACCCCTAATTTATTAGTAAATTTTCATAATATTTTAAAAAAATTGATTAATTTGGTTAATCCGGTCGAAAACCGAATTAACCGATAAAATTTGATTTATTTAATTTTTATTGAAAAATTTGATTCGATTCGGTTGATTTGAAAATCAATTTATTTGATTTTTGATTAATTCAGTTCAATTTTAACCGAATACTTACCCTTAGTTAAAGCTGGTAGAAGAATCATTATATTTCAAAAAGGTCCTTCAAGTTCTCCATTTCCAAAATCTTTTAAATAGGCTTTAATCATCATATAATGAGAAAATTAATTAACTAATATATTTGCTTTTGTTGATTAATAAGTGTGTCACATTATATTCTACAGTAAAAAGATGAAATCGATGAAATCTATCGTTCAACAGTCTCACACACAGTCAATTTCACGGTCATCTATAATAAATCTATCTCATAATAATACTCCATTTTAATAGTATTTTCTTCTTTTTAAGAAATGCATTTCGAATTAAAGAGCTTTGGATGAGGAAGACCTTCTCACCTTAAAAATGTAATTTGTTTTTTTATTCATTAAAAAAATTAATCCATAATATATCATAATTAAAAATCGACCCATCAGAAGTGTGTCACAGGGCCTTAAAAATGTAACTCATGCTCTGCTCTTCAAGCACTTCTTTTCTTCTATATATAAAAAAAAAATCCGCCATCACAACAATCTCACACGATCAGTCCCACGACGATATGTGAGGAAGTAAATAGAAAAATTACAGCCGATCATGACAAAGGATATTGCTTAACTTTGTCAAAATTCGAACCCTTATCCTCTTCTATAAGTATGCTCTATCGTAAACAACTCAGTTATGCTTCGGAATTCGGACTCTTCAAGCTTCACTTACATGTATAGTTGACTGTACTCAAATATGTAAGCAGCATAAGATGAACACCTTCACTTACATGTATAGTTGACTATATGCATTTTTCGATTCTGTCCAAACAAAGATCGAACTTTCAATAGATCGTCTAGTAAATAATCGATCCGACAGCACAAAAAAGTAGAATTTCTGAAAGAGAACCTAGTGAGGAAGGGAATTGTGACTAATTGTTACCTTAAAAAAATTAGGGTTTGGTTCACTCGTCGCCGTGGGCGAGGAAGCGGTAACGCTCCTCGTAGGGGCCGTCGAAGCAAAGATCGGCCCCAAACCACTTGGGGTAACGAACAAGGTCGCCGGCAACAAATTTCATGTATCGTTCGCCGGTCTTGGCGCCCTCGGGAACCACCCGGACCTCGCCGCTGACGACGTACACCTGTTGGTCCACGTTCCATTCCCAGGGGAGGCGGGACCGCCCGCCGGCCTTCCACACCGCCCATCTGTCGACGCCTAGCTCCGCCATCCTCTCCGGAGACAACGATCGCTCTACCCGCACATTGTACACGTCCTCTAGAGACGGTTCGGGCCGCGAACAGGCCACTGCGATCCCACTCGAAGAAGCTGAAGAAAATAACGGGAACCGGAGGAGGCGGTGGCGGCAGGGGAGGGACTTGGGAGGCCGGATGGAGGTCGGAGGGAGCAGCGCAGCGGAGGGGAGGCAAGGGATTGCCGCCATCGTCTCCCTTCGCATCTAACTCAGCTCTTTCGGCCAATCGAGTTTATATAAAATTTGTCTTTTGCTATAAATTTACAGAAAAATGCATCTTGATGACCTTCCCTTTAAATCGCTCGGCAAAGTTTTACAATGAAAAACTTGTTTGAAAAAACATCTGAAACAAGCATATTTGTTTCCACACAACATCGTTACAACCACTCTTTTAACTCTCTGAAATGACTTTCTTCAAGGTATAGCTTCCTGCCAAAGATTGATACACAAAAAAGTTCACTACCGATATGCCTGCCAGTGCCAAGAAATAGTAGTCCAGATGGCCTTTGTTTAGATCGTCTGGGATCCAGCCCGGCTCTTCCTCGCCCGAAGTTACCTTGGCGATGACTGTGATGATGAAGGAATTCAAGTAATTGCCCAGAGACATTGAGAACAGAACCATTGCTGTGCAGATGCTCTTCATCCTGTCAGGTGCCTGTGCGAAGAAGAACTCAAGTTGTGTGATGTTATTGAAGACTTCCGAGCTGGCTAGGACAAAGAACTGTGGGAGTTGCCATAGGATGCTCAAAGATACACCAGCTTTGGCACTAGCTAATCTCCTGCTCTCGTTGCAAGCAGCTGTTAACATAGCTAGGACCAGTAGGAAACGGCCAATTCCCATGCGCTGCAGCTGGGAAAGTCCGGTTCCGTTTCCTAAGTACTTTTTGGAAGCTGGAGCAATGAAATTGTTGTAGACGAAAACCCAACCCATGACACTTATGATCTCGAAGGAGCACAGGGATGCAGGAGGGATCGAGAATGACCCGATTTTGGGGTTCATTGTGCTACCTTGCTGAATGAAAGTGGTGAACATTTGAGCAAATACAGCTGCGTAGACAATGCTGTTAGCCCATATTGGTATGAGCCGCAGGAACATCTTCAATTCTTCTACTTGAGTGACAGTGCACAAACTCCATGAGCTCTGAGGAGAACCATCTTTTAAATCTAGAGCAGAAATTGTAGCTGCTTTATCTAAGAACCTGAGCACATGATGCAAATTGGAATGATTTTAATATTTCCTTAATTCCAAGGAAGAATCAAATGAATGGAAAGAAATGGATATTGAATAGAGTTAAGTTATCAGAGGTAATAGGGTTGTCATTTGTCACAGGATTATTTTCACATTGACACTCTTGGTCTAGGTTATCTAGAATGAGTCCTATGTATACACACATTTATACCTCTATAACATATGCAATTAGGGGTGAGTATTCGGTTAAAACCGAATCGAATTAATCAAATTAACCAAAAACTGAATAAATTAATTTTTTTTAAACCAACCGAACCGATCGAATTTTTCAATAAAAACCGAACAAATCGAACCAATATTTTATCGGTTAATTCAGTTTTTGACCGAATTAACCGAATTTTTTAAAATATTATGAAAATTTTACTAATTAATTAGAGATTTATAAATTTATTTCCTTAAAATTTATAAATTATTATTCTAATTTTAATTAATTCGGTTTATTCAGTTTAATCGAATAAGAAATTTTAAATCGAACCCAAACCAAATTAACTAAATTAACCGATTTTTTTAGAAAAAATAACCGAAATTCCGAAACAACCGAACCGAATTTTTTTAATTCGGTCAGTTCAATCGGTTTATTCGGTTTAACCGAATTTTCGCTCACCCCTATATGCAATAGAACATTTTCCCCCCAAATTCTACAAACAAAATATTTGAAGTTGCTGAGTTTGATCCAAAGTTGCCAGTCAATCACTTTTAAGCTTGATTAGTATAATTCTGTAGAGAGAATTATAGTTTTGAAGTCAAAGTTATTGGTTATTCCCGCTCATTTGGTTAGCAGAAATAATTTTTTTTTTAAAAAAAACATATGTTACATCTTTTATATATAAAGCCCGCATAAGTAAAGCTACTGGATCATCTAAATCTTTTATCTTCTGAATTCTGTCCAATCAATCAAATATACATCTTTAGTTTCACCAAATCAATGGTATATGTTGGTTAAGTAGGTGGGGGTGTATATTGATGGTTTATCCTATGGAGATACAAGAACTTTGGGTACTAACAATAACTTTGTAAATACAAGACAATAAACAGAAAAACTCATATTCACCTAAAACATTAATCAGAGGTTTATCCTTGTTGACAGTGAAGAGCATAAGGAAAAGCCATTATTAGCGTCATCACTTTGTTCCAAGAATTCAAGTGGAACATATTCCTCCAATTCATTTCCAAAGAGATTCTATTAGCAATCTGCTTTTGTTGTCCTAATAACTAATATTAACAAGATAGATATCCAACTATAATGTTGTCATTTATCAAATAGAAGAGTCCACCATAGAACAATTCAAATGAGAATAGGAGCAAAATAATTTGATTTTAATTAAATTTCATAATACTTTTTAATTGACTTAGTTTTAAAATCGGAGGGTAATTATGGAAAAAAATTCGTTAACCTCAGGAATCATAGAAAACCTTAGGCTGCCAAGGTAATCACATTACCGGGTTATAACCCATTTGCTGATGTGGCGGTGATGTTGTATTACTTGGGAATCAATCATAACCTGAACCAAACAAGGTTATCAACGATAACCTTGGACAGATAACCAAGGTTATCAATGATAACCCCCAACCAAACACCCCCTTAAGGTTAAAATTATGCTTATGCTCAATTAATTAAAGTAAAAAATAAAATCTGCCACTCCAACGATGATTATCCTATGATCATTTATAAATAGATAAATCAAAAAATTACAGTTTATCATTATGAATGAAGAAGGACATTACCTTTGTTTTGTTAAGATTTATCATTTTCCATTGTAGTAAATCTGCTTTGAATTACCAGCTCAACCAAGCTTTGGGGGAGAGGGCCGCTTATGCTCAATCAAGTTCTCATGTGATAAAATAATAAAATATTTAAAAGAATAATTAATTAAATTTAAATAAAAATAAATATTTAAAAAATTAATTTTTAAATATAGGTAAATTATATTTTAAATTTATCTGATAAATAAATTAGGAGAACATCATCAATTTATTATATATATAAAATAATTATACTCGATCAATTTTATTTAAATTTCACAACTAAATTATAGTCAACCAACCATTTCTACAAAAAAAAAAATTAAAGTCACTAAAGCATATTAGATGATTCAATTTTGCCCTCAACCATAGTTGAGTTGGTTATTACGGAGTAAAATTATTGAAGTGGACAAAGGTTAAATTTCGACGAAACCAAGGTAATGTCCTCATCCGTTGTGACCAATTACAATTTTTCAATTTACCTCCTTTTAGATAGTTATATAGCCGATAGTGTGGAACCGCTAGAGTGGTGGATTCCAATTTTTGCTCAAAAAGAGTATCATTTTGATTATTATTATTATGCATTTAATTTCTCTTAGTATTAAAATATACTTTAAATATATACTTTAAATATTATTTGATTTAGTTTCTTAATATTTAAAGATAAAATTATTTTATAAATAAATTGACTTTATAAAGGTAAATTGTAAGTGTATATATATACGCAAACTTTTTCTTTATTGGATCGATGGTTTTAGTAAATTACGAAGAAAACGTGTATTTAATTGAGTTTGGCTAAAACTTGAGTTGAACTCGAGCACCCCAACTTAGGGGTGGGAAAAAATACCGAATTTTTAGTATACCGCACATACCATACCGATATTTACCGTCCATATCGAAAATTTCGGTATACTGAAAATTTCGGTACGGTATAATACCGTACCGAATTTTTCGATATCGGTATCGGTATGAAATTATTATTTTTCGGTATTTCGGTATATACCGAAACACCTATTATATATCCTCTTATAAATTATTTATTATTTTTAAAATTGATATTGGGTACAGTATTTCGGTATGATCGGTATACCGAACATTTTTATACGATCGGTATGATCAGTATGATCGGTCGGTTGGTCGGAATTTCGGTATGATCGGTATACCGAACATTTTGATCGGTATGCATTTTATACTATACTGAAAATTCGGTATACCGGAATTTCGGTATGATCGATATACCGAATTTTCGGTATGGTAACGGTATAGATTTTTTTATGCCGAAATTTTCAGTACGGTATACAATATCGTATGTAAAATTCGATGTACCGTACCGACCCAGCCCTACCACAACTTCACTGAACCGGACCCGAATTAAGAACCCTAATCATTTGTCAAATCCCTTCAAATCTTCAATTTCCACACTTTTGATCTCGCCTTTGCGCGGAGCAAAGAGAAGAACAATGCAGGCGCGATGGCTCGCCAAGCTAGGTCGAGATTTGATCTCCTCTTGTCGTCCCTCCCGCCTCGATTTACCTTCGCGATGCCTCGCCTCGATGGCGCTTTCCGTGAATCCCTCCTTACCTAAGCCCGTCTCTTCTAGTTTCATTTTTGCTGCTCGTAGTCGTCGCAACCAGCCGCCAGGTTTAGGGTTTTGCCCTTCCTCTCCTCTCCTTCCGGTGCGGTTTTACATCAACTCTGTAGCCTTTAGTTCGATTTATTTCCTTATTGAATTTTGTCATCTTTAGCTTTGTTGAATCGATTTTTTTTAATTGCCGATGATCGTGTTTTCTTCTTCTTCCAATTCGTCTGTTAAATATTTGATTTTTTTGTATTTTTTTTTCCGTCCGCGTCTAATACGATGGTTTCTCAGGTGAGTCAAGCACGCTTGTATGCGGCAAAGGAGAGATCGAGGGCACCGCTTACGCCGGTTAAGTCTAAGGTCAAGAAATATAAGCTCAAGTCTTACTCGTAAGTTTCTTTATACTTCTTTTTGGACTGACTGGTAATGTTTTCTTTGACACTCTTTTACGTGATTTTGTTTGGTCAGGTCCTTTAAGTTCAGATTTAGGACAATGAACGATGGGCAAATAAGAAGATGGAGAGCTGGAAAGCGACACAATGCACACTTGAAGGTATCATGTTCTATCTGCTATATTGATAATCATAATGGAATGATAGGTTTTAGGTATTTGTGTTGGAAAATTGTGAAGAAAAACTAAATTAATTAAATGAGAATGGTGGAAATTAATACTAATGGGCGAAGTGGAAGGAAGTTTTATTGATTTCAGAGTTGCCGCACCATTTTAAATTCACCTCAACTTTTGGTTTGATTTCTTATTTAGAGACCTCATCCACTGACTTGATTGAATTGCTACTAATGTTGTAGATTTCTTGAAAAACAGATACTCGACATATTGTAACCAAAAAGCTCAACAATTCATTAAGAAACTTGTAAAGGCTTATGCCTTTTAATTATAAACATTTTGGTCAAATTGGATTTGTTGATTTGAATATTTTCTGAAATGCATTGTATATCTATAATAAGTTTTTTTGTCTGCTCAGAATCAAACAATAATCTGTGGGTTTCATTATCATTAGTTATTTGACCGTATCAAATTAGCATTGTCTAGGGGATTTATAGAGCTAGAAATCGTAGGAAGTTGGTGTAGGCAGTCTCAAGGAAATGGAACAAAACAGATTTCTCTTATTGGAGGGCCTCAAAATGTGCCTTTCTAAGGGTTGTTGGGGCAACTGTTGCAGCTAGATTTTTACCTCTCTTTATGAAGCAATTGTTTGTACTAAGTGAAGTGAGTTGCAATTCAATGATAGAATCTGCAGGAGTGCGTAGGGAAGAATGTGTTAGGATCAATAGGCTACTGAGTTGAAGCAGATGTCAAAGATGTGGAGGTGTGTGGCCTCTTAACAAGCTAACAAGACTTTTCTCCTTGAGGGGAGTAGTATCTGTTATTGATAAATAGGAACAATGAAGCTAGATGTATGACAAAATCTGTAAGGTGAAATTCTTGTTGGATTTTTGCAAAGCCTATTTTCATGGTACATCACCAAATTGGAAAAGCATCCATAGCTCAATCAATTTGAAAATTTTCCGGTGGATGTAAGGTTGACTTTCAATTCTTCACTAAAGCAAGAAGGGTGGCTCCCTCGAGATAATAGAGTCTATTTAAATTTTTTCCCTTGGTCTTTCATATCCAAAACATACTAGTGTGTTGAGAGGATTTCTCATTGGGATGGGGAAAGCTGTTTACACCAATTGTAGATTTGTCTCAGTAACAACAAGATTCTTGGCTTGTCCTGGCCTTCTTGCTCCCCTAAGTTGTAAATTTCTTGGTGGCTTCAAAAACATTTTGACTACAAAAAAAACTTGTTCGAATTTCACAGCTTAGTAGCTTGGTCATATCAAGTGAAAAATTGACACTTAGAGGGTTGGAGCTAATAGCCTCATACTCTTATGGCCACAAAAAGTTGGTAAGGTGTAGCAGCTCTCTTTGCCCATTGTACTGAAGATGTGATTAGGGATGTCATTAAGGAGTGGACAAAAAACATTTTCTAATATTTGATTTAACTCAATCTAATTTTATCCAACCTAAAAGTTCAAGCTGTTTTGATTTCGGATCATTTCACGGATCAAAAAGTATAATGTAATATAGTATGTTAGGTTCACAATATTTAGTTTGAAATAACACAAACCTGTATTATCTGATGAAACCTGTATTAGGAACCAGCTTCTCAAGGTAACTCGAGTGATATGAACTTGAAAGATGCTTCTGCAACAAATTGAAGATAATCACGTAGAATAATCACTTTATGACAGTTTCTACTTTTCTGCAATTGTAGTGACTGAAATGTGATTTCTTTTTGGAAGATTTAGGATCTCAATTGAGACTATCTGTTTCTTTCAATGGTTGATAACTTGTCTACACCGAACCATTTGTGTTGTGGTTAACTGAAATTATGGTGGTTTATGCAGTCAAAGTCGGCGAAACGGAGGTTGAGGCAGCCTGAGATTGTGCATTTAGCTTATGCAAAAGTTCTAAAGAAGCTGAACTTTTGTGGCTAGCGTGCAGAAGCATTTATTGTGTTTTCTAAGTTAGATTGTCTCTCAATTTGAATCACAAACTTTTCCAGCATACTTGTGCGCTCAAGGTTGATGTTTAGCAGCTTAATATCCATGACTTTAAACCTTAATTGCTGTGATAAAGTGGTATGTTCCGTTGGCCTTTTCTTCAATCCGAGGGAACATACAACTCATTTGCTCTTGCTCTTCTGCCTTCTGGTAATAGAAACAAGTTTCCATTAGCCATTTGATTAATTGCATTATCAACTTGCTGATATTCGTGCAAGCTTCTTCATTTATTTTGTCAATTTGCAGCTATTTGATTTTTCTGAAATGATGGCAAATCCTTGTCCTTTGAAAATTGATAAATGTAATTGCAGATTACCCTTTTTCTTACTGATATTTGGTCGTCTGGACGAATAATAATGTCTGGCCACAACCAAATGACATTGTGTTTGTCACTGGGGGAATTGGAATTCTTTTTGAGTGTCAATTTGTGTAGACGTGAATTTTAAATTACTTAAAAGCAAACTTGTTCTGTAAGAAACATACTCAGATTGGACATCGAGGAATCTAAAGCAAGATTGGTCTCTGAGTTCTGTACCTCTGATAATATGCCCACAAACTTCCCTCCGTGAATTCTTGTCTCTGGAATTGGATCCTTAATAATTGACCTTGTTGAACTGGACCCATTCTCAACATGTTTCTTCCAAGTTGATGAGATTTGTTTCTTTAACACCATTAATATTTCTGACCATTTGATTTGTTTAAGCCACATTACTAACTACAATTTGTGAGTCACCATATGGATATATATGTATATTATATGTAGTATTTTACAATGAGTTGTCAAGCCAAACATGCAGTGTGGACTTCCATGAAAAGCTTGTGATCGACGACAACAAATCATTTCCCACAGCATGAAGAATAATGGCTACAGTGGTCGCCATATACATAATGTTGCACTCAAAGGGTTCGTGATGGCACATCAATCAAAGAAGATCAGTCATATTGAGCATGAAGATCTTGGTTTTCAAACTGGAAGTGACTTTTATAATGGAGAGAAGATTGGAGGGAGTTATTGGTGTCTCATAACTTTCTGGGTCAAAATCATTATGTTCCGGGCCAATGAACATATTATTAAAAGTCAGCTTCAATATCTAATGGATTGCAAGACTGATCTCTACTCGGAGGATTAGATTTGTTCATTATGCATGACTTAAAATGAAAATAAAGTAGAAAGAAAAAGTCTAATAACGCTGTTTGATTTGTAGCTTTATTCAAGCAGTATCTGAGAACATGCACTCATCCAACTGGTCCTTGTTTCTCTTTCTGACTCACCTGCTCGCTTTGCTTTGCGTCCCGTCCTGCAATATTCCAAACCTGCCTACCACTTTACAATCGTCACCTCCCAATCCCAATCCCAATCCCAATCCCAATCCCAATCCCTTTCTTTAATTTAATCAAATCCCCAATTGTCAAGTTATTCACTGTTCTTTATTCTAAACAAACAGCTATACACGCACAGAAAGAAAACTATCACTACGAAAACGACATAATAATATCTCAGTTTGTCAATCTATCTATTCTTTTATACCAAGGACGGCTTAGAAAAGCAGCCATATGGCAATCTACACTCACACGACATCGAGGACAAAAATGACCCTTTACGCACCGAGCTAACTAAGAGGATTACAAAATAATCGAAGAAGGATACGTGGTGATCAAATGAGAGGTTGATAAAATAATAATAATAAAGAAAATTTTAAGGGGAAATAGATTTGTAAGACCGATGTAAAAATTAGATCAATTGAGATACTAATGTTCCTATGGAAATTTAAAAGTAACTTTCTTCTTGACTTAGATCATACTCGTGTTTGGACTATTGAAATGGGTTCGTCTAATTGTTAAATTGTATCTTGACTACAATACAAAGAAACTAACAGCATTTTGAATTCAAAAAGGTTTATAGCTAGACCTCGAACAAGACTCTACGTATACGTTCGTGGCTGTTCCAAGGTCTGGTCATAAACCTATTCCTCCAATGGCTAGCTTCACGATCAATCAAGAGCTGCCGGTGTCCCAATCAAACATGCTGAACGAGGGATCGGCCGCGGCTTTCGCCACCGCCGCCTCCTCCTCCTCCTCCTCCCGCTTGTCTTCCCCAAACCCTTTGGAGAAAATGAGGCTCATCGGGTCAGACTCGAGCTCGGCCAGGTCGGAGAAGAAGTCATCGGGCTGTTCCGGATCAGGGACCATCGGCTTATAGTCAAACTGATCATCGTCGAGGGGCTTCTCGGTGGCTTCTTCTTTAATTAGGCCGGGAGACATTGGCCACGGTTCGACGACATCAGGGATATTCATCGGACCGGAGTTGGAGGGGGGCCTTTGGGACGACGACTTGGAGAGGTGGGAGCGGATGGAGCCGGCGAGGGCGTTTCGCTGGGTCGGCCAAGGGTGGTTGTGCTCGGAGGTGTAGGTGATGACCAGCATGTTGGGCTCGGTGCGGCTGCGCTCCACCTGTTTCCGGGCGGAGCAACCCTTTGAGCTGCTGCATCTGTAGTACCCTCTGCTTCGTTCCATGCATGCAAATTAATCTATAATTAGCACAATAATTATCATATTGCATTTAACTTAACAAATCACATCTCAGTTGATAATTAGATTAGGGCTCAGAGTAATTAGCATAATCACCTTGGATAGGGAGAACCCTTGATTGGTTTCTGCCCGTACTTCCTCCACGCCCAGAGATCTGAGGGAACCACCTCGCCGGCGCTCGGTCTGTTGCTCCCGGTAGCCACCGCCGCCGGTGGCGCCGGTATGCACACCACCTTCTTCACCTGGCTTTTCCTACAATGTTAATTATACGTGCGAATTTTATAATTGATGCTCATCTTAAAGATTAAGATTGAAATAGAGTGAGTTTATGTGAGGAAATTAACTGAAAAGAGAGGAAGAAGAATAAAAGGCTTTCCAATTTTTCATGAATAATCTTTTCCGAGGAATTTTGTTCCCGGTCAATCTTTTGTCAGATCAGACAAGAGCCTTCATTTGATGGAATCTTGTTGATGTGAGATGACAAATTAAATTTCCGATCTCATTAATTACCTCCGTTTGATCCCCGGAGAAGCGCCATGGGGCGAGATCTGCACCCCGCCGCCACAGGTGGCGGCAGCCGCTGCAGTCACCTTCATCATCATCTCTCCTGACGCCACCGCCGCCGTCGGCCTCATCAATCGCGACGACGACGACAGCGGCGGCGGCGAGATCGGATGCAACTGCGTCAACAGGCTCGTGCCACCAATTATACTACTCGCCTTCTCCGGAGGCGGCGCCAGGAGCAGCTGCTGATCTCTGTCGTACTCACCTCCTCCGCTGCCACCGTAGGCGGCGAAGGGGCTCAGCAGCGGGTCGCTGACGTAGGCGAAGGGGTCGCCGAAGTCTCTGTTGAGCTGCTGCTGCCAGCTGGCTGGGTGGTCGCCGGGGAGCGGTTCGACGTCGTCGGGGTTCGACAGAAGGCCGGTGCTTCGACCTCCCGCCCGGACGACATCGGCGAGGTCGCCGTGATCCCCGTCCATCCTCTGGAAGCAGTAGTCACGCATATCTGTCAATAACTTAACTGCTGGAATGATGAAGAAAAATGTTATTTCTATTTTGAACGAAAATAATTAACAATTTTATATTAACTTATTCTTTTTATTTAATAAGATAATTGTACTACCATCCAATTGATTGTTTTCATGTAATTAAGGAGAAAAGATAATATATTTCTTGTTTTATTTGATGATGATGATGATGATGATGTCTTAAATTAAATAAATCCACATTGATGTCATATAATTAATTGATTTTTTTTTATTGCAATATGCTTAGCTTGTTAAGTATGAGTTGCTATACATTTAAACCATTAAGAGGATCTAAGAAAAAAATGGAGTTTTCTTTGTATATGTTTTTCTTTTATATTTATTTAAAAAGTTCATTTCTTAAACAAATTTAAAAGACTTCTTTTCTTTTTCCTACTTAAATTTATTTCTTATTTATTAGGTGTAAATTGAGTAGATGAATTTTTAGAAAAAAAAGAGAGAAAAAAAATAAGTTTAAAGAAACATGTTCAAAGACAACTTTTAAATTAAGTTGGATGATTAATTAACTTTGCACCCTTTGAGCTCAAATCATGATGTTTCAAGTAGTTCTGCCTCATTTGCTTTGAATTTTTTTGGTTGAGTGTCCTTTTCTATTAATTAAGAATCTTTCTCAATCTTAATTTGAAGAAATTGTTTGAACATATTGAGTTTATAGATGAGGAGTTTTTATTGTAAGGATTAGTAAGTGATTTTGTTAGCATTTCTTCTATTTAAAATATTCAATTTTAGACATTTATTTTTTTAACTAAAGAAATAAATCATATAACTAGTTGTTATAATAAACAAAGTGTGAATGTGTGTAAATGTGACTCTTGTCGTTGCGAACTCTATCTATCTATCAATAATTCAAAATATATATGTTAATGGAAAATAATATATATTTTAAATAAATTGTTTCCATGTATAATTAACTACCTAATTTTATTACTGATTTAATTGTATAAATTAATTCATTTTTATGTACCTTTTCTTTATCATGAATATTCCAAAGTATAAGTTTGGTCGATACGTCCTTTTCATTACTAGTATATCTCTTTAATTCCCACAGTGCCATTTACTGAAAAGGAACTATTACCAAACAATTAAATTACAGTCCAATAATTACTAGTATATATATATATATATATATATATAATTCTTAATAAGCTTACAATTAATTTCAAAATATTTCTAGACTCTTAAAAACGCCTAAAGATTGCACATTATAATTAAATCTGAAACTCTTTACAATTATCATTAATTTTTTCCTCCATTCAAATTTCCAAATGCTTTGTCTTCTAGCTACAATACGACAGTATTACATACTGTGATACTGTCATACTGAACCATAGCACCTTTAATGAAAACTCCTTAATCTTATATAAGTTATATAGTACAAAAGGATGCCCTAATTACTCTTGAAGAATCTCAGTTAACACATGCTACCTGACACTAGCTAGGCTCCTCATAATATAATTAACGTACTAATTAACTTTGTTTAATTCCATGATCTTATCCTAAAATCCCACTTGGCCATGTAGGCCTCCTAACAAATACATATTAATCAATGCCTGTACATATACAATGTGTATCTATATATATCACCCCACGTTAATGCATGCATGCATGGATATAAAAAAAATCACGTCGATGCTTTGGAGATTATTTTATACAATGTGCGTAGTTATGTACGTAGCCATTATTGCTTCTCCTTCTGTCATGCTGAGACAAGCATTGGGATGCTTTTAATTAATCTTATATTTAATGATGAGAGAAGGAGATCATTAGAATAATGACCAACACATAATTACCATGTGGCTAAGACTCACCCTGATTAATTAATATCAATGTGAATCCCTAGTTAATGAATGGTAAGCAATGCACTTGTTGCTCGAAGTATGTAAATAATGTATGGTCTATACTCACTTGTTTAGGGTATTGAGGCGTCTTGAGAAGCCCTAAATATAAATATGACAAGTGGTTCTGAGGGGACTCTAACTTCAAGGTTAGATTAATTAATTAATTTCATAAAATAGATTATTGTAAATATTTTTTAAAAAATAAAATAAAATGATGTTGTTGAGTTGTAAAATTAAGCTGCAGCGCGGAGAGAGACATGGAAATAACGACGCCAAGTCTCCATCGGACCGGGTTGCCGACAAGCATGCGTCAAGCGTCACGGACCGGCCGGCTAAGGATTGGAGTGGCCCCACGCCGCATGATCTTGACTGGACGGCAATGATTTGATGGATCACAAACCAAAAAGCTAAAAAGTCAAGCTCGAGTTGACGGCTCCTCCCCAATTTGAACCGGCAGAATCAATCACCTCATCCACCCCCACCGTCCACACCAAAATTTTTAAAATGTTAAATATTTCTTTTAAAAAATAAATGGTAATTTCAAAAGTCCATGTGCATTCTTTGAATAACAATATTTTATGAAGAAAATACAATTTTTCTACTAAAAGTATCTATTATTAAATAAAAATGAAATATTTTAGTTTCATATATGATGATATTTAGCGGGCCAACATGGATATTGGGCCTCCTGAAAAAGGTCATTTATGGAGTAAGATGTTGATCTTAATAAGTGAAGCTTGTTTTGTGACATTCAGTCGACTAGGATGGTTTGATAACTTTTAAGAATTTTTATTGATTATCATTTGAAAAACTTGTTCAGTTTGTTTTTATCTTCTTTTTTGTTTACAATTTTGTGCTAGATAGATAGATATTTATCAGAAGGTGGGTATTTAATTATGAATCAGTTTGTATAATGACTCCTGATCTAGGGTATTTAAAAGTTCATCTTCTTGTAAGAAAGGAAATTCTTTCTTTGAGCATTTTGATTATTGCTGTTATTTTGGTCGAAAGCGTGTCTTAATTGTTCTTGTTCAAAATAATTTTACAACATCCAATGCACCTTGGAGCATTCTGAATGGAAAGTGAAATGGTCTTCCAACCCATTATAACATGTAGTCATTGCTTTGTGTCTGAGTTTTTTTTTTTATCATGTTTTCATATTCACTTTTATGTGTTTTAATCTGAAACTCCCTTTAAGTGGTCTAATCTGATAACAATATGAGCATTTTGTTTCAAATTAAATGGTATTCAAGTCCGCACCAATGTGTTCTTTTTTGAGTTATTCTAGATTTATGATATTGGAGTTGTTACTCACATGTGATTTTAAAGTTCTATATATGTTTCTATAAATTTTATGCTTAATTTTGAGAATGCTTTGTAGTTCCTATTTAGGTGCATCCATGTGGCAAACAAATTAGTTGATTGAGGGCTCAATTTAGTTGTTTTTGTTTACTAGGCTTACATGTCAGCAAGTCCAAGTGAATTTCATCTAACCACTTCTATTAATGTCTTATTTATTTTAATTGGCATTTCATAAGTTTGGCTATGATATATTGTTGACACTTTCTTTCGCTATGTAGACCAGTGATGTTCTTATACATCTATATTGTAATTTCATCAATGGGCGTGAAAATTTTAAGGATTTCAAACCACAATTGAGAAAATAGATTAACATTGGCTAATGTCATGACTGAATTTTGTTTAGGGTTTCTGAAGTTTCCTGGGTAATGCATGACAACTGTCATTTGTGCATGTTTATTGATACATTGATGTCTGCTTTTTGAGCATGACACTTCAAGAATTTAGCACATGCAGTTTCACTGATTATGTTTCAGTTGTTCAGAAGCATATACAACTTTGGGGAATTGCTTGCCCATCCTATTGTAAGTGAAAGCTCTACCTACTTATTTGTCTGAGCTAGTCAATATTCTTGGTTGGTAATGTTTGATGGAGGAAGCATATTGTTTTGCTTCATTAAAAATAATGGAGAAGGTTAACTTCACTGTTGGATGATGTGTAGGATGGTTCTTTTAATTGTTGATATGTTATCTCTATAAATCCTTTCATATGGCTGCCTGTTCTTAGTACTTAGTATCTCTGTCTTATTGACTATGCTTTTATGTGCATGGTTATCTCCTAGCTTATGTAGCATAGTTATGCTCCATGTAGATATATATCTCTCCTTTGGAGCTTACCATGCCCACTGATACATGGAGCTCCTGATTTCCCTACAGATCAATAGTCTTATTGGGACAGAAGATGAGTGGATCTACCATATATTCTTCAGGCTTTCAACTCTGGAGATCTGATTCACTATCAAGAACTACGTCAGATCCATAATTCTGCTTTCAGTGCAGAATCTGCAAATTAGAGGAGACATCTTGGTTGTCAGATTGTTTGATAGCTTGCAAGCTTCTCGATCTGATCGATCACGACTTAGCTTGACATCCAACATTTTACCATCCCTTTGTGATTCTAATCATTTCTTATAAGATTTGGTACTAAAAAACATCCTTTGTAGTTCAAAATCTTACCTCAACTTCAAAATTTGATTAGATAAGTCAACTTGTGATGATTCTGTGCTATTATATAGGGTTGGCTTCGGTACGGTATATTGAATTTTTCATATGAAATCATATATCGTATATTTTATTAAAAATTTCGATATATCGAAAAATATACTTTGATATATCAGATTTTCTGTATTAAAATTATAAAGGGGGGGGGGGGGGGGGGGGGGGGGGGGGGGGGGGAATTATATTTGGCCAATTGCCATTAACAAAATATAAAATATTAAAAAATAATGAATCTCATACTGAAAATATTTAACTTTCAAAAAATATTAAATCTTATAATGATACGACCATATCGATATTGAAAAGTTCAGTACCGTATAATATTGTATTGAAATTTTGATATATCGATATGTTTGATATATATTGGTATGATATTTATGATATATTAAAATTTTAAATATTTTTCCTACCCCTACTATTATAACTTATTAGTTAAAATTTTAAAGTAATAATAAAAATTAGGGATATTGTTTTTGTTGGAAGATAAGTAAAAAAACATATTTTTTACTATTTAGATGAAAATAAATTATCAAGAATTGTTTTGATAAAGTTTCCAATTATATTTAGTAAGTGTTAACTGTTGCATAATTCCAACGTGGCGGAGCCACGTGACTGGAGTGGTTGGTTATCCTTGCATTCCATCTTCCAAATTGCTTCACCAAACCCTTAATCTCATATTTTAATATATCGAATTAAATTTACGGCGCTAGATAATTTCTTCTAAATAAAAATTTTAAGATGTTAATTATTTTTTGATTTATTTTAATGATTAATAGAAAATTATCTAAATCTATTTTTTTTAAAATTATGATTCTGTATTTTTTTTTTTTTAGATTCCTAAAATAGATGGAATTTTGTTATTTAACTTTATTGTTTTCAGCTGGCTGCGTGCGTCAACGGATGTCGGCTGAAATTTTAACACGGCATTCAAATACTCGAAGTCAAAGTAATCTTTGACGGTTCAAAAGGCGATTGAGATCGGACGGAACAAATGGAACAAAATTGGTGTGTTCTGGGTTGAGTTCGCTTTTTTAGGCCATTTCCATTTGTTTGGTATTTTTTCTTAAAAAAACGTGAAAAAAACAAATTTTAAAAAATAATTGTTGATTTAGAGGTTTCACATGTTGCCATTCATATTGTCCGCTGCGCCAACTACCGAAGAAATATCTCCATTCTTCCCCTCTTTCTTACCTACCTGTTGAATCCTGCTTCCGATCGATCTGAAGATTTGTGCTCTCGCTCTCTTCCGCTCCTTCGCCGATCGTTGTTCTCTGTCAGGTTCAGATCCGCAAGGTATGATTTGGATGCTCACAGATCTGTTTGTCGGGTCTTCTCTTTGTTTTGGTTTCCTTCACCATGCAATTGTTTGATTCGATCTACATACTTGCTTCCGTTTCCGAGTTCTTGTGTTTCGTATTGTCTTAAACGGTTTCTGCGGAAGGAAATTTATGTAGTTTTCTCCGATGGATAAAGTGTACTGGTTTTCTTCCAGTGTTAGTTTTGCTTTACGATTGAGGATCTAGATGTCTGACAGCATCTTCTGATCTTTTCGACCGACTTACTCGTTGATGGGTTTTCTTCCTCACTCTGGTTGTTGAACCTTTGTTGCATGACAAGTTTATGGCTTCTCTTTGGATCCGTAATGACTTCGGATCGTCTTAAAATGCATTAGTCAATAGTTGGATCAGATCTTTTATGTTTGTCTTACTGCACTTGATTGGAGAGAAAATATCTAAGCTTTAGAGCGATTTCAACTTAGAACAGAAGTGTTTCTTGAATAGGAAAAGGATAGATGCAGCAGCAGCAACTAACAACAATTTTTATCCAATAACTTGTTTTTGACTTCTACATTAGATCTCTTGTTTTGTCTCTCCGGAATTGCTTCTTTTCTCTTTTTTTTTTCTAGTGCGATACTCTGGTTTTTTCAAATAAGTTGAAGATTTTTCTTTATGAAGACAAAATGGTCGAAGATTGAACCTAGTTGTATGCTAAATGATTGCCTGTTTCAATGTTTTTGGGCAAATTCTCAAAGGGTGCTTGCTTGTGCTAAGGATTCCTTTTATTCTCTATGGACACCAATTTTTTGATTACCAAAAAATCCGCATACCGATAAATACCCTAAATCACTCTTCCCTCCTCCGTCTGTCTTTACTGACGCTGCCGGTCCTGCCGCCCACCCCGTTGCGCCGCCTGAACTTCTCAGTTAGAAAATAGATGATCTTTGTTATTCCATTTTTGCATTTTGTTACGAAGTTTTATGCTCGATCCAGCTTTTGGATATGGGTTTTTACTTCTTCACGAACAAATGTTAATTCCTTTTAAGTGGCATCTATCTAAAGGTTCTAGACTTTTTACCGAAAGGAGCTCTATAAATCAAAATGTGTTGTATTATTTTGGTGTTTATTGAACAGAAATGCTACAGTGAGTAATCTACTTCAAATTGATTAGATATTAAGTCATAATTGCATCTCTGACTTGATTGTTTTAATGTGCATCTCTGAACATGCCAGTCTATCTTTTTGGTTGAAGCATAATATGAACCAAGACACGTGTGTCCATATTGTTTTTCTGTATTTTTTTACCTCAATTTTCTACTGTCAGAAGTACTTGCTCTGTTGCTCATAACCATTCATACTGCTTGGATCTTTTGAGCTTCTAAGAGATAGATAAGTCTTGTTGTGAATTTATAATTTTTTTTTACCATTGTTCAATTAGTTTACTGAGCTTTATGTTTTTTCCCCCTTTCTTATTTGATTCTGGATCTTCTAAATTCCTTGAAAATGAAGTCTCTTTCAACAGGTTAAACATGGTTCTCACAAGGATAGGCCTTGCCGGTCTTGCTGTGATGGGCCAAAACCTGGCATTGAACATTGCTGAGAAAGGATTTCCCATTTCTGTATACAATCGAACCACCTCAAAAGTTGATGAGACTGTGGAACGTGCTAAAGTCGAGGGGAACCTCCCTGTTTATGGTTTCCATGAACCTGAAGCTTTTATCAACTCAATCCAGAAGCCCCGTGTTGTCATCATGCTCGTGAAAGCCGGTGCACCAGTGGATCAAACCATAGCCACGCTTTCAGCTCACATGGAAGTGGGTGACTGCATAATTGATGGTGGCAATGAATGGTACGAGAACACTGAGAGGCGCGAAAAAGCAATGGCTGCACTTGGCCTCCTGTATCTTGGAATGGGAGTCTCCGGCGGAGAGGAGGGTGCGCGAAATGGTCCTTCATTGATGCCTGGAGGATCTTATGAGGCTTACAAGAACATAGAAGATATTCTTCTAAAGGTAGCTGCTCAGGTGCCTGACAGTGGTCCCTGTGTTACATACATCGGCAAAGGTGGTTCTGGCAATTTCGTAAAGATGATCCATAATGGGATCGAGTATGGGGACATGCAACTGATCGCAGAAGCTTATGATGTGTTGAGGTCCGTGGGGAAGCTTACAAACGAAGAGTTGCAGCAGGTTTTCTCAGAGTGGAACAAGGGGGAACTCCTCAGCTTCTTGATCGAGATCACAGCCGACATTTTCGGGGTAAAGGATGATAAGGGGAATGGGTATCTCGTCGACAAGGTCTTAGACAAGACTGGAATGAAAGGTACTGGCAAATGGACTGTGCAACAAGCAGCTGAGCTATCAGTGGCTGCCCCAACCATTGCAGCATCTCTCGATTCCAGGTTTCTCAGTGGATTGAAAGAAGAAAGAGTTGCAGCTGCTAAAGTTTTCCATTCATGTGTCTTCGACGGTGAGCCAGTCGACAAGAAGAAGTTAATAGATGATGTGAGGCAAGCGCTTTATGCCTCGAAAATCTGTAGCTATGCGCAAGGCATGAATCTGATAAGAGCAAAGAGCATTGAGAAAGGGTGGGATCTCAAGTTGGGGGAGCTTGCCAGAATATGGAAGGGAGGGTGCATTATCCGCGCAATCTTCTTGGACAGGATCAAGAAGGCATACGATAGGAACCCTGAGTTATCGAACCTGCTAGTGGATCCTGAGTTTGCCAAAGAGATACTGGATCGCCAATCGGCTTGGCGCCGAGTCGTTTGTCTTGCTATCAACTCGGGCATAAGCACTCCGGGGATGTCAGCTAGTTTAGCTTACTTCGACACCTATAGGAGGGCAAGTGTGCCTGCCAATTTGGTTCAAGCCCAGAGAGATTACTTTGGAGCTCATACATACGAAAGGATTGACATTCCTGGGGCTTTCCATACCGAATGGTTCAAGATTGCGAAGCAGTCCAAAATCTGAGCGCTTGCATCACATGCTGTCTTTTTCTCAAGAATCACGTGCTAGTAGTATCGGATTTTCAGTTCTAAAAACTTTGATCGTGCAAATAACGTCCAATATCAGGACCAGATGATTGATTTAGCTGTATAATTAATTATCTGAGAATGCTGTTGAAAGCACTCTTATTCGTTTTATGGATTAAGAACATACCCTTATGATTTCAGAAACTCTGGTTGGATTTTGTTTTCTATCGTCTATTTATTTTTTCTTGCTAATTTCTTATTAGAGACGGGACATTTTAGTATTAATAATTTCGCTAATAGTTTGTTCATCAGTAGCTAGTGAATGATTGCTGAAACTACTTTTTGTTTTCTTGAAATAACGTGTAGATTGCGTGAATGTGAGATTACAGGTAACGATACAGGCAACTGCAGTTACTGCACTGCTTGGATGATTACGAAGACCCAAGCCTTATTTGTGAAGTGTATTTGCTCATGAATTCTTAGATTTGTCTTCGATTAAAATCTGATCAAAACTTGCGTAGCTCAACCTGCTCCTGTGTCATTAAAAATTAGGTCGAAAATTAGACCGAATGAGTATTAGATCATCTTCTAATTGGTCAAGTATTCAATCAGTTAAATTTTTATCTGAGATCACCTGACCCAGACAAACTATTTAGTCATATTTATCATGTCCATTTAAAATAAAAAATAATTAAGAAAAATTATAATATATAAAAACTGATATAAATAATCATTTATTAATAACTATTGGTGTAGGCACTAAAACAATTAACTTGTAATGACATTTCAAACGAAGGTTTCTTTTAAATATATATGTTATTAGGATAGGTTAAAAGTACGCACACAAAAAAAAATTGTTTCTTAAATTTAATTATGTGAAATCATAAATAAACACTTGACATTGACAAAATTAACACTTTTTAAAAACTTAAAAAATACTGGTAGCAGGTCAGGTTAATCATTCACCAAATTCGATCAATAAACAAACCCATCCAGAGATAATGTTAAGCTTTTACGATCAAACAGACTTTCTGGACCGGGTTCTATAACAATGGTCTAGGCAAATGTAAATTACAAATACTGTAACCTTGCAGTGACAGCATACAAAGCAATCTGTTCTTCCTCAAAACATTTGTCAATCAATTTGCAGGTAATTTTTTATTCAAATGAGGTTGGGCAGATGCTCTAAAGTAGTACACAACATAGAAAGGACATTGTCTTAACACTGTTTGAAATTATTTGCCATTTGAAACACAGCCATGCTTCAAAAATTGAGAAATTTAAACCCAGCATCCCATGATGCTATAATAGAATACAAAGAGCTACCGATCAAAAAAAAAAAAAAGAGTCTTAGTTTATCTTCATCGAAGATATTCCTGATGACACTTTTTCAGCTCTTGGATCTCCACTTTCCAAGGACACGCCATGACGATCTTCTTTGACCAGAAGGGGAAGAACGCGAGAAGAGCTCCAAAAATCAGCTATGGAATTGCTTGCTTCCCCAAGAACAATGGCAAATACTGCATCATAACCACCTGCTCCTGGCACACCTGCTAACAGAACTCCTTCCAGGTTCATTGTGGCATCCAGAAGTTGAGTTTGGGGTTCTGGTTCGATCTATCAAGTCAAAAAACAGAATGCAAGAGAAATAATTATGATAGCATGATAAAAAAGCTACTAAATATTATGTTACAAACAGAAGCGACCTGATCCTACTGGTGCAATTTAAGAGTCCGTCAATAAGGGTAAAGAAGAAAGGAAACTTAATTAGGTACACATTGAATTCTAGTACTGTTTGTATTTCTGATTTAAAAAAAAACAGTTCGGTGTACAAAACTCCCATCAATATAAGATCTTACGGAAGAATCTATCGTATGCAGTCTTATCCTACTTTGTAAGAGACTGTTTTCACAACTCAAACCCATGACTTCCAAATCACGTGGCATCAATTTCACCATTGCACCAATGCTCCTCTTGTTGTACTTCTGATTTCTAAGTGCTTAAATATAAAGCCTCTGACATCTAACGATGAACCTCCATAAAGAAATGAAAAGAGAGAGAGATTCTCTTGTAGGACATAAAAGATTTTGCAATTATGATGTTTGCTGCAAAATGGTTTTGCAAGAGAAATATAAATCAAGGATGCTGGCATCGGAGTAAAATATTACCGGTACGCCTGCTGCGTTTCCCATCTCTTTCATATAAGCCCTGACTTCTAGGAAAGCATGTCTTGCTCCTAACAAATACTTGACGACAGATTCTTGATATTGGTCAGTTACTAACTCCATCCACTGCAAAAGCATTGGACCTCATTTCAGAATGATACCTCAATAGAGAATTTTCATAAACAGCTATCCCAATTTAATCCGGACATTCGAGAATAAAAATATTGCCGATTAAATTATCATACTACTATTTGGTAATCTCACAATAATAGGTTTTGCAGCAAATAGAGGGAAAATAACTGCTGCTCACAGCAAATTGAGCTTACCAAATGAATGGGCATTGAGAAACTACATGTGATCTAAATTAATTTTATTTTATACTAACCGCATAAAAGTTGGCTTTTATTCTCTTCATAGTTTTTTAATTATGGAGAGACAATTTTAAGAAGAAAGATTGTGAACTACAAATTACCAATTACTACTAAAACTTAGAAGTTACCCTTCTATAAGTGTGATGACTGCAAATGCCAATGATATGATTGTATGCCTCCCGATGGGTCTCAGATAATTGCTGTAACTGCCTGAGTTGTGCTTCAAGTGTCGAATTTGCCTCCGCAATGTTTTTCCATGTTTCTTGGGATTTCTGAGGATCAGCTTTTTGCCACTGCTTAACAGCACCAACCATGGACGGTGTAGATGAACCTCCAGTACCTGGTTCCCCCAATAGCTGTCAAAGATAGTAGTAACGTGTTAGCATAGCATGATGACAGAGTCTAGGGAAGATGAAGCAAGACATGAACAACCAAGCCATAAAAGGAAAGGATCGGTGAATATCATTCTTTGACAAAATTGTGTCAAATTTGCTCATGCTATGAGAAAGCTCAGAATTGTTGAAACATGAATAGGTGATGTGAAAAGCGATTAATCAGACATAAAGTCTAATCATGAAAAGAATGATGCAAAAACTAGCTTTGATGGTTAATTAACTTACAAGGGTCATAAGTGGAGGTAAACAAACTGGAAATCTTTCATGGTCCCAGTTCTCCTCCAAAATATGTTTGACTACATCTGGTAAGCTCGTACTTCCCATCAGCTGTTGTTTCACAACACCAGAGTTAAAAAGTTATGAGTTATTAGACAATATAAATACCAACAAAAAAGAAAAAGAAATGTTACACGAGCAAGACAACAAAAACAAAAACAAAAACAAAAACAAAAAACAAAACCCTTAAAATGTACCTTTAGTAGAGTAAAAGTAATCCTAAAATCAAAGTCACATTCAATGCAAGTGCATTGATGGGGAAAAAAAGTACAGCACCAAATCAAATCTTGGAATTATTATAACAAAACTGACATATTGAAAATGGCATTTACACTAGTAGAATACATGGTTTAAATTGCAAAGGCAAAAGTTGATGAAAAATCATTAACAAATTAACATTTGTGACTATGCACATAATAATAAATGAGGAGAAGAAACCTGGGTAGGCATCAAAAGAGCAGGCGAAAATCTAATGTAACGTTGACTGCCATAGACAGCAGCACTGACGTCAAAGCCACTGCCAATTTTTCCTTGAGCTAAACAATGAGCACTTTGAGCAACAATGTGTACTAAATCAAGATCTGAATCAGTGATTTTGTCATCTATCTGGGTTCTGCTTGAAAATGGAAGAGTAACAACTCCAAGGTAATGAAGCAGTGCTGCAACGACTGATGTGGTCATTGCTGCTGAAGAGCCAAGTCCTGTTTTTGCAACCTCAGGTTTGCATTCCTCTCCAGGAAGTGTTCCATTAGAAGCCACTCGGTTAAATGTTATTGAAGAAAAAGGAGGAAGTGAAGCCAATGCATCTTGAGTCAAAGGTAAGCCACGCTCTTCAATCTGAAGATAATATTTGCAGATAATTTATCCATATATAACTTTAACTATGTGTAAACTGGCATTTATAATTATTACAACAGAAGATAAGTCACAGATGTGAACATAAATTGATTAATTAAAAGAATTAAATGCAAGTATGATAACAAAAAAAGGTGTGAAAAAAAATTAAAATAAGCAATAAAAAACTGGATCCATCAGGTGCTAAGGGCAAACAATTCAGGAGAAAACAATTTCTTCCAATCAGAAAGATGAGAGTCACCTGATTTCTGTAAGAATAGAAATCATTGCTGCCTAAGATTGTAATATCAAGACCTGCATGGAGAAGTGTAAAAATTAGAGAAAAGAGCTAATAAAGTACAAATTATATCTCTAAAAATAAATAAAAAACATAGATTACCTTGTAGAAGTAGTTTTTGTAATTTATCCTTTTCCTTTTCAGAGAGTATTACCTTGGATGCAGCTATAGCATATTGCACAGCTTGCTCCACAAAGGGGTTTATTGAGTCCCTGAAATCAGAAGTTGATAGAGAACTGAGTGATTTACCCTGTATTAGAATGCTTCATTTCTATGCAATTGCAACCTTTATAATATTCATTGATCATAATCTTCGGAGTGTGAAAAATAAACCTTTATTGAGAATCAACTAAATCCTTTCTTTTGTATAACTATAAACTACAGAACCAACTAAATCTGCAGCCATGACAAAGCAATATGTTGCTGTGTCCAGCTGTAATTTCATGATGTTTAGAAAAACGATAAGGCTGCATCAAATCCCACTGGCCTTGTGATTGAACAGATGCATTATATACAAGGAGGCAATAAAGTACTTGCCTTGAAGAAGTGCACTGAAGAATCAAGTTTTTCAGAGACAACTTGTATGTGGCCTCCCAAGAAAGCTGAGGGGAAGTTACTTTAACATCTGTCCATGACTGAAGAAGCTCACTCATCAGTCGAAAACTATAAACAATTGCAACAAAGAAAAATGCTCAATTTGGTATATAATTCAAGGCACAAACACAATGCAATTGCATTCTCACTTCTCTTCGTCCAAACTAAATTAGTAAGGAAACTTATAAATACCAATATTGTTGATGGATATTTTCATGTTTAGATTTTCTTTTCTTCTTATTCACCGAAAAAATCCCATTGGCGAATGAAGGATAGATCTTTTTCAGTTGCATCATATGAAAATGTGATCGAAGAACAAACGGAAAGGCACACTCACCCAGACCCAACTATCAGGTTTGATATCGTCGTACAGCGGTTTGACGATGGCATAGAAGCGAGCGGTGGTGGTGAAAACCATGCCAGCATTTGGCCTCTCCAAGATGAGGTAGCCGCCCGTGATCAAGACCTTCCCAGGAGCCGAAGCAACCCTAGAGAAACAGAGAAAAACACAAGTAACGAAACGGATGCAGCAGCCCAAAATTGCAATCCGAACTAGACGCGAGAAAAGAAAAGGAACTCACACTTCCATTGCTATCCGACGAGTCTTCTCACTGTGACACCAATCCGCTAAGATTACCACAGTTTTTTGCGTATCAGAACATACGTAGGGCTTTTGCTGCGCCCAAAGTAAGAGAACCCCTCTTCGCCTCTTCGTCTCCAACAGCGACTGAAGGGCAATCGAAGAAGACGGATCTGGAGTCCTTCACTGCAGCCAGCCCTCCGCCAGAAGGCGAACGTGATGATCAGATTCCTCGTCGTCTTCGGCCAGCAGACGAATTGCGTGATGATCAGATTCCTCGTCGTCTTCGGCAATTCACAGATCCTTCTGCTGCTGGGCCTCTGCGAGATCGAGCTAGTCCACTAGCTACTAATAGGGTTTGTTGGGGATCCGAACTGGACTCTATCGCATCGACGGTATTAATAGGCAATCGCACTAATATTATTTATTTATTTATTTTTGTTCGTCTATTTATTATTTATTATTATTGTCATTGTTTATCGTCATTATTATTATCTTATTAAAATATTATTGAAAAAAATATTTTAGTGATTTTGGTCACCGGAGATTTGCTCATCTCGACGACCACCATTTGACTTTGCAAATGAGAAGAGAAATCACGATTAACTTCTCCTTTGACTTTTCAAATGGACATAGTTTTTGTTTTATTAAATATCCAAATACAAATTTGATAGCTTTATTAAATAATAAATTTATCACGATTATAATAAACAAAGGCATTTTTAAAACGCCTGTATTTATTTTACTACCATTTTTATCTTAATTTTACTTTGAGACATCCCAACTCAAATATTTAGTTATTTAGATGTTAAATAATTATCTTAAAAATTATTTTTTTCTTCTAAATCTATATTTATATCATTTTTTTTATATTTTATACTATGAAAATTATAAATTAATCTCAAAACATCGATGATCCACAACCCGTCAACCCGACCCGGAACCCGTTAAAATTGGATTTGTTTGCCGTCTCGCCCTGTGCCCACCGATCTCTCCATCGTCTTCGTCTTCGTCTTCGTCTTCGTTTCTGATAAGCTGTGTGGCTCCACGAACAATCTCTCCCTTTCCACCTTGATGCGGCGTTGTCGGTGCTCCGACCTCCTCCGGCACGAACCCCGCCTGCGGGAACTTATCACTGTGAATTGAACGCGGTTGAAAGAGGTTTGTGTTTTATCCATTCGATTTCTGATTTATATGCTTATTCACGGTATTTAGGTATGAGTTCATGGTGTTATTTCGGCTGAATTATTAGTATTACCTATTTTTAGCATCGTTTGCTGCAAGTTTCGTGCCATAGCTGCCTTTGGAGTTTTCTCGATTCTCGATTAGCGGAGAAGTAAATCCTTGAGGAAGCCTGTTTCTTTTTTTTCCTTTCCTTCCCCTATTTCTATTCCTTCGTAGTGAACGATTTTAAATCAGAAAAGGGCATTCCTGTACGTAATTTAATTTTATTTAACTAAGAAGTATTTCTCGTCAAGCTCACTGCGTATAATTAAGCTCGCTTGTAACAATAATAGTATTTCCAATTCCTTTTTTCCATTGGTAAGGGGAATGGAAAATTTGATTGTCAATAAATTTGGGATTTTTCAGATACCACTAAACGTGGATACAGGATAGATCTAAATCCCACCCACTCCCTTTTCTAGATTATTTACTTGTTCATATTTAATTAACTTACACATGATAAGTAGTGCAAGGATAGATTAGACAAATCCCCTGAGGAATGAAATTCCATTTCCAATGTATCAAAACACAATATTTGACATTTTAATCCACAATAATTCCTAGCTTCCTGTCATTGAAATTCTTTTTTTTCTAGGAATGGTTCCAAACTTCTGGATACTGCTGAATAAACTGAATCTTATAAAATGTTTCAGGGAAATGGATATTCTTAATAGTTTTAGCCAAATAAGAATGGAGATTCAAAATAGCAACATAGCTTGGCAACGGCACAAACATGATACATTTATTTGGCTATAAATTACTTTCTGAAGCTTATGTTTTTTTTTTTGAAAAAGCTCCAAAAAACTGAGTTAGAAATGGTTTCCATTTTTTTTGAATAATCAGTTCTAGTTAGCTATGTTATCTATTTGAATGTTTTGCTTGATTACTGTGGTAAATTATTAGGAGTTTTCCATATGTGAAGAACAAGTAATACCTATATTTTTACATTGATTGACAGGATTTTAGGTTTGACAAATTTAAAATTCTCCACTTTTCACGATTTCACTGTTACTGAACTAATTCTTGAAATTTTCTTGAAGGAGTATACAGAAGTCAGAAATTTCATTAGGCGTTCCTATTGAATAGTGGATTATGGCTTCTGGATTGATAAATGCCAATCCTGTAGTCTATGAAAGAAAAGAGCGTCAAGTTCGAAGCTCACCTACCATCATCAATGAGAATGCAGAAGAGCTTATTGATCAACAGGAAATTTTTGATATCCTTGAATCTTGAAAGTGTTCCTCATTTTTATTTATTTTGCACTTGAAAGCAACCTTGTTCATGTCTTTCATTCGGTTATTTGGTTGTTTGCATACATTAGCAATGTCATTGAAATATGAATATGATTCTAGAATGCATCTTATGATAACCTGATGAGGCTAGCATGTCACAATTTGAAAATTGTTTTTATACGTTCATTCTTTGTAGAAGATTAGAGGAAATTTTAGATGTTTTTATTAAAACGATAATTTCTAAAGTTTTCTTTTTGTGCAATTTTACTAAGTTTCTAGAAAATTGGAATTATAATTGAACCAGAATATTTCTGCAGACTACTTGATTTTCTAGTCTCTTACACCTGAACTGATACCTCACTATTTACTAAAGAAAATATGTTCGCTTTTTATATCAATGATAATTTTAATAATGAGTTAGTCCTGGAATGAGTTTAAAAAACAATTTGATGAAGATTTTGACAGAGACAATTTTTTTTTTAGTCTCTTAGCTGTTCTAGTGACTCAATCTGCAGGATAAGATTGGTGTAGCAAACCCCAGTAGATAGGATCTTCTCTTTTTCCCCTTCCTGTATTTTTCTCTCACAGTCATGTTATTACCTATATCATTCCTTGTCATTTATGTGGTCATTCATTCCGTATGTTGTATTTTCTCTCACATTCATGTTCCTTAATGGACTTAAATTATATTAGAGATATACAGGATCCGGAACACCCATACACACTAGAAGAGTTGAATGTGGTTAATGAAGATTCAATTGAAGTGAATGCTAAGCAAAATACTGTTAGGTAAATGCTAGTATAGTTAAATCTGAGTTTTATTTTGCTAGTCTTAGATTGTTTATCCAACAGGCTAATTCATGGAAAATTGTGGACTCTTCAGGGTTACTTTTACTCCAACTGTTGAGCATTGCAGTTTAGCCACTACCATCGGACTTTGTCTTCGTGTCAAACTGATGCACAGTCTCCCTTCTCATTACAAGGTTCCTTGTTCTCATACTAAATATATCTTTGTATAATTTGTTTGTTCTTTCACTTTGTTTGGGTAGCAATATAGATGTTGATGTAAAACAGGAAAGACTAAGGGAGAGGCAACAGGAAGAGAGAAGAGAAAACAAAAAAACAAATGAGAGAAGAGAGTGGAACAAGAATAAACTCAACTAAATACTGGTTGTGTATTTGACAACATACCTTAATCCTTATAGCCACTAGACACGAAACACCACTGTCACTTCTCTTTCATATTTGATCACCCCTTCCACTAAAGACGGTAGCATTCAATGCTGTTTGAGGGTAGTTGCTAATTTCTGTGTTAGACAATTCTTTGATCCGTGGACACCATAGAATTGTTAATTGAAGTGTTGTGGTTGAGGCAAATGTATAACTTGTAAAAAAGGCAACAAGGATGGATGGGGGCTCAAACATATACAAATTTTAGTAGTATAAACTAAGGTTGAATCCCATATTCAGAAAGGTTTTGATTCTTAATAGTATAGTAGGTATATTGTGGCCCAGTAAATGTTCAATTTAACTGGCACATTGTAGCATTTTGCTAGTGTATATAGGATTGGCTATGCAAGTAAACAACTTATGTTTCTGATTTTGGGAAACCAAGCCAAACTGAAACTGAACCGACAATAATAAGAAGAAGCGTAAAGAGGCCAATACGATTATGATTTTCTACATGCTTACTGCTGATAACAAAGACAATGTTCAGAAAGATAAGTCACTGGAAACATAGACATAATCTAACTAGATCAATTCGAGATAATGTATATTATTACCTCAACTCTCTTATCCTCCAGTCCAAGCTCCCTTATTTTGATGGTATTTGATGGATTGTGTTTTTCACAGTTGGATCGTTGTTGATAATTCATCATAGATGTTTGCATAATATAATAATTATTTTTTGTTCTAAATCACCACATTCCATTCTTTTGCTGTAGGTGGACATAAGGGTGGCGCCTGGGACTCACTCAACTGAAGCTTCTGGTACTGAAAGTAGTTTACCTTCCATTCAAATAATCTGCAGGAAGTGTGCTTTTAATTGCTGAAATTTGTACAAATTCTGTTTCTTTTTCTTCAGTAAACAAGCAGTTAAATGACAAAGAACGCGTTGCAGCAGCTTTGGAGAACCCTAATTTGATGTATATGATAAATCGATGCTTAGAATCAGCCTACTGCGAGTAGTGTCGCCTCTCCCAGGATTATTCTGTTCGTTGTCACTTCTCACACACCACGCAAGTATTCTACAGCTGCATTGAATTCTGCTGCAGATTTCACATGCCAAATCAAATATGAACATCCATGAATATTGTATCCATTGCTTTGCTCCTTTTTTGTGTGTAAATTTAAAGAATTTCACTTGTATTGCCAATAAGCAAGACACTGTTCAATCATTTGGATAGAGTACAATGCAATGTAGGAAGATTTGTCTTATGCGATCTTTGCGTTTTGCTGTGTTCACTTGTATTGATCTTTCAGTTGGCCTTGGGACCGTGCGCCTCGGGGAGCAGCGAGATGGTGATGTCGATGATCCCAGACCAGACGAAGACGATCGTCACCCGCGAGATGGTGGAAGTAGGTCGGCTAGGCGTTGCAAGGCGTCACCACTGAAGCATCTGCTGGAACCAGTGCGTGAGGTTGATCGGCGCGGAAGGAATCGCGCTTGGCGACGCAGTACCCCGATTTCCACGCATGGTTGAGCATCCGGCAATCGGTGATCACGTCCTCCGTCACGGAGCCGAAGATCCACCCTACGCGCCGCCCTCATTTCGTCCTCTCCTCGTACCAGCACGAGATGGCGATGACGGCTTCGTACACCGTTCGGGCTTCGAGCGTTATCCGATCTTCGATAAGAGCCCCTGGTTTGCGGCCGTTCTTCGCCGATGGGCGGTCGGCGAGCGGCCGGCCGTTGAGCTCCGCAACCCGAATCGACTCCCTGAAGGGTTTGGAGTCCACAAACATTCTCTCAAAGCTCGCCGCATTCGCGCTCAGGTTATTTCAACTTCCTCACGAAACGACAGTCTCCTCGGCGGCGGCGGACGATGGACATCTCCGTCATCAGCGCGCCTCCGGATCGGCGGTGGAGACGAAGACGTCCAGCCCAGGATATGTTGGCGGCCTTGGGAGATGATCGAGAAGTCAGGTGAAGCAAGCCAGAGCAAGCAGACGATGGGCATGCCCCATAGACAAACGGCGTCATGGCTCCTGTGCGTCACTCTTCAGTGGAGGTACGACAAGGCCAACACAATCAAAGAACCAGGAGAGACTCTTCCAGCTGAGCTTAGCTCTAATGAACTACTAGTTACAAAGTTAACGTCACTTCTTGCTCTTGCCACTAAATCTGCCATAAGTGACCAGTTTAGCTTCCTCATTAAACAGTCCACAAACATGAATTCAGCTAATTCTTCTCAGTAAAGAACAAGCTAACCACCAACATAGAATGCAAAACAGATAGGACATGTAGGCAGTAGACGATAATGTTTCAGTAGATCACTCCAGCAGGATTGAAGCAAAGGCAAACACAAGCTTCTTCATAATGCAGATTCAGATAGTAGTTAACTGTACTCGCTTGTTGTCAAAAATGCTCTGTCAGAAAGTTTATAAATCTTCTTCATAATTTTTTTCTCCTAGATTGCTCACTGAGATACCTGCACAGCAACGACATCTGATCATTTTGGGACAGTCGTACAGATACTAATAACAATAGTGAATAAGGCAAAGTCAAAAAATTAAATTGGAACTTAATCTTGTAATAAAAGAAAAGATTGGGTGAATAGGTAGGCAAGAGGATATCCGAACATGGAAATAATTGTAGTAACTGGGAAATCAGAGTCTTGCCTGCCAGTGTGGAATCCTGCAGAATACCATGCACTGAAGACAGTCACGAGATCGCTGTTCTGCTCGATGTCACTTGATGTTGATGCTTTAAATTCGTGTTCACCTGATGCTTCTTCCTTATCCTTCCCGACATTTTCTGAATCACAAAAAACCAAGTCAAAAAACATGACAACCAAGAAAAAGAGCTTGAAACCTCAACTAAGACAAGTAAATTTCAATGCACTGATTGCAAAATGACAAATTTTGATTCCTTGAAGCATAATCGAGTAGATCTCAATTATTTCTTTGCATGAAGATGAATTTACGAACTGTTCTGCAAACTAGCAAGAGTAACATACCCCTATGCTTGTACTCCAGTTGTTCTCAAGGCCAACAATTATGAATGGGGCCATAAAGGCCTTCAAGCATCCAGTTGCAAAGAATTCAACATCATGGGAATTGGTTTTCAGTTATATAAAATAGACCTTACAATATACACAATTGTCCCATTTTATGTATTGAAGTTATTTGCCCATTTTCATATGAATTCTTCAAACTTCAACTAGAGTGACATAAAACAATATTATAAGAAGCATGAGAAGTCAATGTCTCAAGTAATCCAATCTACGTGCCAAAAATGTTAATGAGACAATTAGATTTCAACTATCTTCCTACCAAATAATTAAGAGGAACCATTGTGTATATGCTCACCATTTAATGTCAAATCAGTTATAACATTTTCGTTTTAATGACACCTGCCAAATTGTTCCTACCACAAAGGTATGCAACTATCTTAAAAAGCAAGCATATTAAGTGCAAAAGAAAAGGATAAACATGAAAGTAGAGTTAAACTTTGTATTAAATAATTTTATCTTCATAACACGAGTAAGTGCTATGAAGCAAGATTGAATAACTACGATTATATATCCTTAATAATAGAACAGAGTTTAGCAACTCAAGATAGTGTTTGAAACAAAAGAATTTATTTTAGCATAATGCAACAACCAAATATCCCCTGCTTACCTTCACATAAAACAGAATCAAGTGAAATTTTGGATTTCACTGAACTTAATATTTTTTTAGCAGTCATCATGCCTATTTTGACAGGGGTGTCATCTGTAGGATCGCTTTTCTTAAGTACATCTACAGTGCATGATGGACCAATAGAACACAAACCACTTTGAGTATGGCCTTCTCCATCTGAGTCATAGGAAACAACACAAGGAAACAGAAATCTATTTAAAGAGAGAAGAATCTACAAAAAAGAAAAAAAAGAACAACTTATCACCTGAAAGTTGAGGTGGCGCCAGATAAGGGCAACCTTGGGAACAAGAATAAGAGTGTTGTGATGAAGCACAACAGGTGGCATAAGCTGTTGGAATCACTGGAACAGTGACACAATGGCAGGAACACCAGGAACATGGATGCTGTGGGAAATTTTCAGAAGCATGATTTGGTGGAACTTTCTCTGCTTGATATTCACCAGATTGAGCTGAATTTTGTGGATACCAATAATATGCATGCTGGAGTTGCTGAAGAACTTCTTGTCTCTTCTCCTCAAGTTCATAATACTGTTTAAGGAGATCATTACACTCAATACTTCTCTGATCATTGCCAGAACTAGCCTCTCCGCTAGCAACAGGCGGGTTCAGTTCTGGGGCACATATATTTGCACATAAAGTTTCCCGAGATTGAAGAACTTCATTGGTAGCTACATCTGGGTAGTAAGGCATACATGTTTCTGCTACATCGCTGATCAAATTCTCTTGATCGACATTATGCTCTCCTTTCCTTCAAATGGAAAACAAAATGAGAGCACAGTTAGAACCTTCAAAGGTCCCTCTATTAGAAGAACTAGAAAACATATGTGGTTGTGTATGTGCACGCAAAAGGTGATGATCCAACTAATGTGTTTTTCAACAAGAAGGTTCTTATTATACTAAAGTGCAGTGCGAGCAAATAGTATAAACATAAGCTTAGCAGCAGGAATAACTCTTTACTACATTATATTTTGCAGCACAGAAAACTGTTAGAAGAATGGATCTATAATGTTTTGGTACCAGCTTCAGGGATCTCACAGCAAGGTGAATATAAAATGTGAAAAATATGGTGAAGAAATACTTAAAACAAGGGAAGTTCAAAGAGGGACTTCAGTGGGGCCAGTCCCAGTTCTTTAGCAGGACACCTCAAACCTGAATAGGTGTATTGAAGTCTGGCCAAGTCAGTAGCCAACACAAGGCTCAAGATTTTAGTTGCAGTCTCATTGTAGAAATTTCAATTCCTTCAATAGGCTCCTGGGTAAACAACCTTAAAGATGCTAGCAAGTAGCAGATCACCCTGAGGCCTTCATTGATCTTGCAGCTCAAGTGAATGATGTAAAGACATTCACAGACATCCTCTAGAGTAATGCAGGCCTACATGGATATTAGCAACGCATCTTGGGTACTCACCAGTAGCTAAGCCTATAATACCCAGACTATCATCAACTTCTTTCATACCTATGTAGGACATTGGCACCTGGACACGAACACCTAATATCTCTATTGATAGCATGCAAAATTTCCCAGAAAGAATTGTTAAACACTTAGATTTATACCTATGCTGGATACACTTACTTAAATCCATGTAACATTAGAAAAACTTATGTTGACTAATACCAAGAATACCTCACTCTCACTGCCTCCTCTAAATAGGTAGAACCCCTAGTTATTTAAAAGGCATGCTTGCTAAAGATGAAGTCAACAAAATATCATCTAAAGAAACAAATAGAACCCAATACATTCCAGGAGGTTGAGGACTTCTATTACAGTCAACTACAACAAGATAAGATATAGGCAACAAGATCATTCAAAGTAAGCATTCGTCCTTTGAGTACTAATGCAACCCAAGGTGGCTCTTCTTTTGACAAGAGGCAAATCCAAGGCAAGTGTTAGCTACAACCTTAAACTTGCACAATTGGCTCCATTAATCCAAGACCAAAACATGAGTTCGATCCCGGTAGTGGAGATTACCATTTAGTACTTGCAAAAAAGGACGACACCAAAGGGGACCCATGAACCTAGTTTAACTCCTTCTCATTGAGAGGGAGAGATGAGGGCCCAATTTGGAGCTCAGGAGGCGATAGGGTAAACCCTAAATTGGAGATGTCCCTAAGGGTAATAGTCACAAATTTAGCAATTAAGTTGTTTCTTTATACCATCTGCCAATGCTTGATTTGGGTATCAAAATAGGATTCTATTGGTCCCATCAGTGACATCCCTAATTCATTTATGCAAGTCTAAACACCAAGCCCAGGGCAGATTCTCCTTGGAGGCTAAATTAAGTTAGTCCCAAGATCTGTCCAGCATATGAGTAACAGTGTAGAAAATATATTCGAAGTTACTTAATAAATGTGGAAACATTTGTCATGGAAGATCTCTATTGGCTTCCATGTTCTCAAAAAGAGAAAGAAATTTCAATAACAAAATCCAAGATACATAAATCAATTAACAGGATTCGGCTCTGTTATAAAATAGCAGTGAATCAATAGCAGCAGATACATTGGTTTTTTCATAGTGAAGGGTATATTTTAACAACTTCCTTAATGTTCAAAAGAAAATTAAAATAGATAACTTTTACCTAGTTGAATTCTCAGAGTGTAAAGCCTCATCGTGATTGCTTTCGTTTGCATTGTCTTCATCAGAAAAAGAATGGCCAGGATAGCTTTCCTTATGCATTTTCTGATGGAGGGAGTTCAAAAGCAATAAGATACTTGAAATACTAAAAATGAAGGAAAAAAAAGGAACAGATTTGATTGACGTGTAGTTCAATACAATGATTTGGGCTCATAAGTCGATAAAAAAAAAGAAAATAAAGAGAAAAGATGAAACAATTGGAATTCAAAAACATGACCAGATTATGCCACAATGACTAACCTAATCTTGCCAATTAAACTCGACAAATTTAATAAGCATCAAGAAGGCGGAATGTGGAAATTGCAAAACAATTAGATGGTGAGATTTATGAAGAGAAGTCACAGCAAATAAGAAAGCATTAGACCGGGCATATTGTTTCCCTATTGATTGAAGAACTCTCAATTTATAGCGAAAACATCTATCGTCCTCCTCACAGTTTCTCCAAAACAAAATTTTGAGAGCCCCAATTCAACGGATAAAAAAAATACGACGATAGTGGACCTTGTAAGTGGTCATGGCGCGATCGAAAGCATCGATGAGAGCAGAGTCGTCCCAAAGCTCGTGTCCCTTTCCCATCCTCTATCTTCGCACTTCAACACGCCTTCTACCTTCTGCGCGATGGAAAAGGAATTGCTCGACGGGTGGAGAGGGGGAAGCGAGGAGGCGAAGCGAGGGTTTTAGGGCTCGATGATGTGGGCGGTTTGGGAGGACCCTTCGAGGTCACGGTCGAGCCAACTCGGGTTCGATAGCTTGGGCTGGGTTTTTTAAAAATTTGGGCCTCGTTTAAGCCCATTATATTATTTTGGGCCTATTTCCAAAACGTAACCCAAGAGACTTAGGACCCAATAAATATGCAGGAAAAAACAGGGCATCGGCTCAGCGAAGTGAAGAGGGAGATAGCGACGGTGAATCGGAGGTGGAAGAGATGGGGCGGAAGGCGAAGGTAGAGTTCGATGAGACTCCTCCTGAAATCGATCTGAGCAATCCCTACGGGGATCCGGTGGCGATGCTCGAGTACAGGGAGTACCTGGTGCGGGAGAAGTGGATCCAGATCGAAACTGCCAAGATCATACGGGACCGCCTCCTCTGGTGCTACCGCATCGAGGGGGTCAACCACAAGCAGAAGTGTCGTCACCTCGTCGAGCAGTACCTTGATTCCACTCGCGGAATCGGATGGGGCAAGGATGCTCGCCCCCCTGAATTCCACGGTGCAGATTTTTTCTTCTGCTTTTCTTTCCCTATGCTTCCCGGATTTTTATTTTTCCTATATATTAAATGATTTTTTTCTAACTTTTAAGGTCCAAAGAAAATTTCCGAGTAGGGCTGCTGTTCCTCTTCAAGGTTTGTCTATTTTCTTCGATTCGGATGATATAAATTATTGTGTTTGATTATTATTGTTGTAATTGTTTTATGGAACTGAAGAAATGTCTACTTGCTTGGTTTCTGAAATGCCCTTGCACTTGGAGTTTAGATGTGCCATACGATACAGTATTTAATGAAAGGCTAAATGTCTTTTTTTATATATAAAAAAAAACTTCTCCTAGCGAACAAATAGGAGGAATATAGCAGAGGACAATTATGTTTTACACAAATCACTGCTAATTTTTCACTTTTTGGTTATTAAACATTAGGATTAAACTTATGTTCCTACCTTAAATTGTGATTATCTCATTATAATGCAGTACAATACTCCCTTACTCTTATCTGCATTCCTTAGCTAAAGTAAATACAGCCTTAAAGCATTGCTTAAAATCATTTTTATTCACAATCCATTTATTGCCTAATGATCTCCTACTCGGTTGAAATATAAAATTGATTAGATATTTTTTTCAAGAATGATACGCAGTGAATAAAAGAAAAAACATCTCTTGAGCTGCCATTAGCACATTAATCATGATTATCATTAGGAGTATGCCTTATGTTCTTACCCTAACATTGGGTAGGAATGTGTTTTGTCTCATTGGTACTTTTAGATCTTGATTTTATCATTTGAGTCTAAATATACGTGTGATTATCTCATTATAATGCAGTACAATACTCCCTTACCAGATTCTACATGCTCAAAGAAACATCATGATGTCCTCCCTTCTCTTTCCCTTATCCTTATCTGCATTCCTTAGCTAAAGTAAATACAGCCTTAAAGCATTGCTCAAAATCATTTTTATTCACAATCTATTTATTGCCTAATGATCTGCTACTCAGTTGAAATATAAAATTGATTAGATATTTTTTTCAAGAATGATACGCAGTGAATAAAAGGAAAAACATCCCTTGAGCTGCCTTTAGCACATTAATCATGATTATCTTTAGGAGTATGACTTATGTTCTTACCCTAACAAACTTATTGGTGACATGTTATACTAGTGATTTCAATACCTTCAACCTCAACCAAGGAGAGAATTTGTCATCTACTCTAGCTTTTATAAGCAATTCATATAGAATGGACAATGTCAAATTCCTTCCAAGTAGGTATTTGTTGGATTATTTTTGTAATTGTCCAATTGGTTTTTGTCAAAACTGGTTGCTATGTCTCAGCTACTTAATACTGTTGGAAGAAGTTATGTTAATTGATGCTGGGCAGTCTCAATACTCTACGTTTGCATCTGTGCCCAAGAATATCACACCAAGTAGATTTGTGTTAGTTTATGCACGAATCAGCTCATGGCATTCACGTTCACATTTGTTGCCGCATTCCATGCAATTGTGGCCCAAAGTGTCATGCCCAGTTGTGTTAAGGGTTGTTTGTTGATTATGTCTTAAAAAACATTGGATGACCTTATAAGAGCCTCTATTTTGTCTAATATCGCTGACTCCAGAGGCCTCTATTACTGGAACAAAATCTGTGATGGGAACAAAAGTTAGGATAATGCCTATCCTGAAAATCCAAATAGCTTTGGCTCGCGTACCATTAATCCAAACAAATGGTGTCTTTTTCCTTTTTTTCCCTGTATAATTGGTTGTTACAACTCAACCCTTGTAGGCTTGTTTGAGTGAATATAGTGTTTTCTCTTCGAAAAAAAAATAATTAATTCTTTTTTTTCTCTTTTCCAGGTTTACCCACCCAATCGGAGTAACAACAGATGCCACTGGTTCCATCTACTGCATTTCTTCTTTCACTTAAGATTTTCGCCCCATAATCTGCTTAATACTCTGGTGATGAATTATAATAATGGATGGCTTGTAGTTGAATGCTTTTGTTTATGTCCTTGTAAAAGCAAAACTCGCTTGTTCAAGTTGCCTTGTACCCAAATATTATGTGCTCTACATTTCCTGAAAATCTGAATGTAGTTTTTCCTTCTCTGCTGGTTTAGTCATTAGGTTTAAACTCAGGTTGAAGGAATCGACAAACAAATCAGAAAGATGTTTATCATATTGAGAAGTTCCTTCAAAAATATTCACTCATGGCACAAAAATCCCTACTTGGTCAAGTGCACCTGACTGAAGTAGAAATATCTAGTAAGTTAACCCGGAGCGGAAATGGCGCAGCCAGTGATGGGAAGCATCAAGAGACACATCGGAGCGGCGGACTGGATCGCGAGATGGCTACTATCGCAATAAATAAATAATTTTTTTTAAAAAAAATGGGATCCACGTTTTGCTAAATTTATTTCATTCTTTTAACTTATTTAAAATTTATTCTAAAGTAATAAATTCTCCACTCTTAATTCTCAATAAAGAACAATAGCATTCTCCTATCCCACCATTGCAAAAAGATGATTTTTCCCTAATTAATTACTAATTACTAACATATTGAGCTTGAAAAATCAACAAATTATTTTTTATACTTTTTAAATTCGACGTTGTGCCTACATTTTGTATGATGCATACTGTTCGGAGGTTCAATAAAATTTCACGTTATAAACCTTCCCCGATTAATGGATCTTCCACCAACCAGTCATCTTGTACATGAACAGGAATCCGTGCTAGGGGTGAGCAAAAATTCGGTTAAAGCGAATAAACCGATTAAATCAAACTGAATTTAAAAATTCGGTTCGGTTATTTCAGAAGTTCGATTATTTTTTTTAAAAAAATCGGTTAATTCGGTTCGGTTTCGATTTTAAATTTTATTATTCGGTTAAACCGAATTAACCAAATTAATTAAATTAAAAAAATAATTTATAAATTTTAAGTAAATAAATATATAAATCTCTAATTTATTAATAAAATTTTTATAATATTTAAAAAAAAATCGGTTAATTCGGTCGAAAACTGAATTAACCGATAAAATATCGGCCTTATTAAAACATTAAACAGTCATCTTGTACATGAACAGGAATCCGTGCTTTGACCTGTGTATTAGTTATAAGAGGGTTTGTAAACTTAAACGAGTCTAAAAAAACTCTTTTATGTATAAATATTTTATTATTATAAAAATAGTCCTCGTTTATTTATTTTATAATATTCCTACCAATCAACCATAAAATCAAAAATACTTATTTTTTTATGCGTTCGTGCATATAAAGTCAATGCATAATAAATGTCAAAAACTATACATATTTAATATAGTTATATATATACAATTAGTTTTAAATCAAATTGGGCATTTGGTCTAGTGGTATGATTCTCGCTTAGGGTGCGAGAGGTCCCGAGTTCAATTCTCGGAATGCCCCTATTACATTATTTTTCCTTGTATTTGTAATTTTTATCTAGAGAATTATCTGCGTCCGCCGAGTGCTACAGCAAAGATCAAGAACATCAAATATCTCTACCTTTTCATGCTGCTTCTTGTCTCTGATAAGTTATGCTTGAGATAAGATTAACCATTTTATAAAAGAAATAAGTTATTAGCTTATCTTTTTTTTGTTGCTTTGTATTATGTGAAATCCCAACCATTTGTTTTTCATCTTTCTCCTTTGGTACTTGTATAGTCATTTGTGTATGCAATGAAGCATTTGATCTTGAAGGAATTGTAAAGGATTTCGGAGGAAATCTGACTCTTTGTGCAAAACTAAATTAAAACTGAATTCTAGTTTGGATGTAACAGTAAGATACATTAACATATCTCTCAGGTATCAAGTATTGTTCTTCTTATAAAACCCATTAATTTGCCATTCTTCAGAAACCATGTTGAATCATGTGCTGCACCAGGGTCAAAAGCTCGTCAAATTTGAGAAAATACAAAGAGATAAACTTAATGATAGGTAACTGATGCACCTGTCTGCAACATCGTGTATTCCTCATGCATATTGATCGTAACCGTCTCTAAATGTACGATGTTATGTACACAGGTTTACAGAATTGTGTTCTATCATCGACCTGGAAAGCCTCTTAAAACAGTCAAATTTGCCATTTTGAGTGATGCCACTCGTCTCATAAAGCAATTATGGCTTGAAGCAGAAGAAGCTAAAGGCAAGGAGTCTATTCATCCTGCATCAGCTCATCCAGCACGCGAACTATCTACCACTCGGAATGTGGCAATGGATACCCCCTGCATCTCTGGATACTTCGCAGGATCATGTGCTAAGGCCAACGGCTGCATAGTCATTCCTCATGGTCGTTTCATTCAACTTTTGTTAAACAATTAGTAGCTTGTGTTGTCTGATAACATAAACTTATCTAAAGCTGAAGTCCTATTCAAGCTTTGGGATCAACATAAGAAAGATAATGAAGGTTGAAAAATCGATCTAAATGTCTCCTTTTTCTTTGCATGTGTTGGTAGAAGTGTTGAACTGCAAATTGCCTCCCGCGTAGATATGAGTTGCTGATCTAGAAGTCGTTAGTTAGTGCTTCGACAAAGTGGCTCCATTATCCATCACTTCCGATCCTCCGAATGCTACAGCAAAGATCAAGAACATGAACATCAGCATTTGTCATCTGCCTCCTCTGCTGTTGGTCTCTTTCCTCATCATTCTGCTTCTCGTATCTGATAAGTCGTCCTTAGAATTGTGACGACGATATTACTATCATCATTAGATAGATATCGGCATTATTACTATTGCTTTTGTACATTCTGCATCAAAATGCTTCCACCGATGGTGAGGATGCCTCCGTTCTCGCCGCCGGCGGTGCCTCTTCTTGGTCCTCCTCGACGGCGTCCCATAGGAACTGCGCATAAGAACCAAGGAGTCAAGGACGTAGCTGCAAACACGTACCTTTGGATTAGAGATCATGTTACAATCCCAGATGAATTTTTTATTAGTGGAAGAATTTGGGAAATGAAACTTATAATTACCAGTCGTCCGGCGATGCTTTGACGGCGCGCTCGAAGAAGGCTTCTGCCCTCTCCTCGTCCCTGTGCATTTCCCACATCAGCTTTCCATACAGAAACAATTCACGTGACAACGTCACAAGTCAACGATGAGTTTGAAGTTGAGACGTGTGAAGACGGCACGTGACCGGGAGAGACATGGGGCAGGGTGACGTGACGACACACGTGGAAGTAAACGACCGGGTAGGTGGGCCCGCAGAAGTTGAGTCCGTCCATCATGTTCGTCGTCTCTCATGGTTGTTTATTTTAATGGAGAGGAAGGAAAAAGGCAAAGCGAGCAAAAAATTTTGATTTAAGAAGAAATTAAACACCATCTTCAAATTATTTATATGATAATAAGAAAATATATATATATATATATATATTACGATAAATTGATAATGAACGATTTTAATTTTTTTTAGTGGATTTGTGAAACATATAATCCATCGATTTTGTAATGTCGCACGTGTTTTTTTTAATCGAGGAAAAGCTTTAGGTTCATTTTTGTTATCGGAAGTCAAAATGGAAATTTCTCTTCCAATAAAAGAAATAAAAAAGATGAGCCACAGCTCGTGTGCCTTCCTTTTTACAGGTCCCTCGCTAGGGTTTCGAAGCGCCCCTTCCCTTTCTGGGAATCTTCTTCGCAAATCTCCTAATCGGGCTTCTCCCTTGTTAGATTTCTCCAATTCCAGTATTTTCCAGCCCTGTAAATGGCGTTCCTTTGGTGGATTCATTGACGAATCCCTTTCACGTCTCATTTGCGGGTTTTTTTTTCTCGACGCTGGTGGTCGAAAGTTGCAATTTTGACCCGTGTCTCGTTGGGATCTCGCTTGTATCGATGGATTACGGCGGAGGAAGTGCTTATCCTGGAAGCAATGCTATAGCCATCATCCCGGACGCATCCGGCCCTCCCGGCCGCGATTCTTGGCCGCCGGCGGGGAGTGACCAGCTCATGTGGGCGACGGAAGAGGATTACCGTGCTTGGGGCGGCGATCTGTTGGCTGACACCGGTTCCAACTCTGCATACGATGGTCGCCAGTCCCAGTCTCGAGCTGGCAGCGAGCAGCCTCCCAGCAAGCGATCTCGGAACGGGGATTCACAAGGTGGTAATAGGAATAACAGCTCGAAAGCCATTGGGAAAATGTTCTTCAAGACCAAGCTTTGCTGTAAGTTCCGCGCGGGGACCTGCCCTTATATCACAAACTGTAATTTTGCCCATGGGATTGAGGAGCTCCGGAAGCCACCTCCCAACTGGCAGGAGATTGTGGCGGCTCATGAGGAGGGTTCGGAGCCGCCCCCTCCCATAGAGGAACGCCAGATTCCCACCATTAGTTCGTCAATTGTAATAGGGGAGTCGGAGAGATCATATAAAGGAAGGCGCTGTAAGAAGTTCTATACCGAAGAGGGGTGCCCTTATGGGGATAGTTGCACTTTCATACATGATGAACAATCTAAGGCCCGTGAGAGTGTTGCTATAAGTCTGTCTCCATCAGTTGGAGGTGGTGCTGGATATGGGGGAGGAGCGGCTGCAGCGGTTCAAAAGCCTTCGAATTGGAAGACGAGGATCTGTAACAAGTGGGAGATGACAGGATATTGTCCGTTTGGCAGTAAGTGCCACTTTGCTCATGGTGCAGAAGGTATCCTGATTCATTTTGTTTCTGCTAATTTCATCTGTTAATGCAAAAACAAAAGTACTACTATGTTTGTTCCTGATTCTGTGTTAACATAGAGGAGAGAAAGCAGAGGAGAATGATAGTGATCTATAGTTGATGGGAAAAAAATAATTATAGTGATCTTAGCGCAAAACTTGGCTCCTTATTGCTTTTCCTCTCATTTCATATCAAGTAACATTGAAAGTTACTCAATTCAGTTGTTTCTGTTCCTTTCTCATTTATCCATGTAGACTGCATTAAACCATGGTAGAAATATAGATAAGATATTCAATGACAGTTTTTATTCCTTGATTATTACAATTGCATTAACTTTTTTTTAATTCTTATCCAATGAATTCTTACTCCGATAGGCCATATACTTGCTTGCATTTACAAAAAGAAGCATGTAACCGATCTGTATTCTAATTCAGGGACATATTTATGTTGTAATTTCTGTTAACTAAGCTTTAGTTCTACCAACGACTTTAAATTCAAAGGTCTTTTTGTTTATGTTTAACTTATCAATAAGTTCATATATGCTCCTGACGTGCAATATTTGTGGCGAATAAATCTGTATTAGATGTCTGTAATTTAAACCAGAGTCACTTGTGCAACATTGTCAAGTGCATGCTTTAGAATGCCTATTTAGAGAATGGAACACTATCCATAACGGAAACAAACATAAGTGACTATGGATCAAATATCGCTTGAATTAAAAGCACCCAGACCAAATCTGTAATTCAAACCAGTGCTGCTTGTGCAACATTGTCAAGTGCATGCTTTAGAATGTCTATTAGAGTATTGAACACTATCCATAACTGAAACAAACGTTAGTGACTATGGACCAAATATCACTTGAATTGAAAGCACCTATATGTGTGAATATTTTAGCGAGACTAATTTCTTATATCCATTCTGAATACATGAGGTGCCTAGTTGGCCATTTTTTCCTTACTATTGGTCATACTGTTTGATAACGTAGCAACATTAACAGTTTTCCTGTACATTTTTGCTGTCCCTTTTTTTCCATCCTCTTCTTAACATTTTACATAATTCAGTATATACTGCGATATAGACAATAATAGTTTGCTCTTTTCATTCATACATAATTCCATGAACACAGAATTGCATCGATATGGTGGTGGGCTTATGGACACGGAAGGCAGAGATGTCTCATCTACTCCAGACACAAAGCAAGCCGGGTCATTAGCCAAGGCCACAACAGATGCATCCCTAGTTTCAAATGTTTTAGTTCCCCATGCAGACATATATCACATTAGTAGTGTGCCTTCACAGAGATCTGCCACTGCCCTCCAGAGGCAAGGACAGAGGTCAGCTGAGAAATGGAAAGGCCCGGACAAGATTAGTAAGATTTATGGTGACTGGATTGACGACATTGAATAGAACCTCGAACTTCTTAGATTCACCAATATGGCTGCTAAACATAATTGCACTTCCCAACTAGATACTGGCGCACCATAAAGGTCATTTTCCTTATTTGTTGCTTAAGAGTTATGCAATCCTGAATTAAGTTATCTTTTGACATGGCTAAAAATTTGCAATGGTCGACTTTTGAGTTTTTCTTTCTGCTACTTCCTGAGGGAGCTGATATATGCCAAAACTCTTTCAGCTTCAAACAATAGTGGAGCAGTGTTTTCAATAATAATACTTATCTTCAATCTGTTACTGAGCAGGTTCTGCAAGTCTTTTGTTTTCATAGATGATGTGTTGCGGATGTTTGATCTTAAGTTTAGTCTATCTACAGACCTTAGTGAAGCTATTTATCTGTTTCAGACTAATGTTTCTCTTGTAGCTGTTCCCATGAAAGGATGAAATATAATTCGTGTGTTCTGATTTTGATGCAAAGAAATATGATGGATGGTGATCAAAGAGTCTGCAAGTAGGTTTGAAGTCCAGAACAGATGAGTCGATTGTGTTACATGGATTGTGATGACAATTTTGTCTCGATTTAGATGTAAAACTACGTTTGGGTATTTTGTCAAAAAACGCTCATGTATATTCACGCTCTCATAATTTTTTTGCTGTATCGCAATTCAATTTTATTTTTGCTCATATTATCCTTGGTTTCCACCTTCCCAACTCTACCTACAAGTTGTAGTTCACCTTGCGGAATGAATTGCGGAGCAAAATTAAAAATTTTCAAATAACTTTAAAATATTTTGTATAAATTTTGATTTTTTTTCTATAAATTAATTTGTGAAACAGCATTAAAGATTAGCCAAATATATCAATTGAACTTGCTTGGCCAACCCAATTAATTTGGTGAATAGGTTTGTTCTACTCACTTAACTCATCTAACCATCCAATTTAATTATCTAACTTGCATGGTCATGATTTGAATAATATGTTCGATGCACTTAGTTTAATCAACTTGTTTATTTAGACGTGGATGTGGACAAAGACTGGGAAAAAAAATAGATGTGTTGATAGAGTAGGTATTTTTGTGATTTATTATACTTTATAGATAAAAATACTATATTTATATTTGCAATGTCAAATAACAAATGCCCGTCTAGCTCAGTTGGTAGAGCGCAAGGCTCTTAACCTTGTGGTCGTGGGTTCGAGCCCCACGGTGGGCGGCGACGATATAAGTTTTTAAAATAAGATCTAATATGAAGAAGAATTGCTGAGTGGGCTCAAATATCAACTTGAGCTTTAAAAAAATCAATAAATTTCTATTTTATTTTATTTAAAAGCTTTATTTTCTCCTATAAAATTCTGAGACAGACGACACTATTTTATTGCCTCGTCCCTTATGCTGGTCTGTTCCCAATCCACTTGAATTAATGGATAGTAACACAGATATACAGTACTAATCACACAAGAATATGATTAATAATTGTAAGGAAATGGAGTAAACATGATACACACAATAATTTTGATTCTTCGATGATATATAAATATTTTTAACATCTGGGCAAATCAGCTGGAGGATGCGGAAGAGTCTCCAGGGGTCCCTCCCCGTTCTTCACGATAAACGCCATCGACAATCCCCACGTCAAGTGCACGTCGAAATGGCAGTGCATAAACCACACCCCTGACAGTAATTTAATTTAAACACGATTAATCGCTAAACCTTCGATTTTTCCATATATGACATTAACTAAGTAATTAGTTAGTACCTGGATTGTCGGCCACGAATCTAATGGCTGCCCATCCTCCGACAGGGACGGCGATGGTGTTCATGTAGGGCGGATCCACCAAGTTGAGCTTGGCCGTCATGGGGTTGAAATTCCCTGTTCCGTATCCTACCACGTAGAAGCTGTAGCCATGGAGGTGGATGGGGTGGTTCTCGGTGGTCACGATCCCTGTATCCTGGAACACGATCTGCACTCTGCTGCCGTATTCCAGCACGCGCACCTTCGTCCCGATCATCGACTGCGTGTCCTTGGGGGCGTTCTTGGGCGCGCCGTTGACGAAGTCGTATGTCTTCAGCGGCACGCCGGGGAAATCGTCGGTGTAGTAGCCGTGGATTTTGTTGTAGTAAGCTCCCAAGAGCGAGACGGTGGACCTCACGAAGCTGACGTTGTTCATGGACGCCGCTAAGACGCCGCGGCCGGGGCCCCGGCAGCTCTTTTTGCGGTTTTTCGCGTGGCACTTCTCCACGTTGAGCCCGACGGTGATGAAGAGGTTGTCGTCGATCTCGAGCGGGAGGTCGACGGCGGCCTCGAGCCGGCGGAGCAAGTGGAGGTTGGTGTTCACGATGAGGCTGTCGTTGTAGGCTGGGAGCAGGGCCGGGAGGCTGAACTCGCCGTTGAGCTCCCCGGCGCCGGTGTACTGGAAGCGCGCGATGGCGGAGATGTTCTGGAAGCTGATGTTTTTGCCGGACATGTAGGGCCCCAGCGCCATATCGTAGCTGTCGATCTTCTGGTCGGCCTCCACCAGGACGTTGATGGTTTGCCCCGGCGCGATCATGAGGCGGTCCACGGTGAAGGGCTTGGTGTAGTCGGCGTCGGCCTCCACTATGGTCATCTTGTGGCCGGCGATGCCGAAGAAGTGCTCCATGTTAAGGGACGCGCCTATTAGCCGGAGCAGATACGTTTTGCCAGGGATAACGTCGATCTTATACACATCTGGATGTTAAAAACCACTCAATAATCGTGCATATATCGTACTAAACAGAGTAATAATTAACAGAGCAGAGCAGAGCATTAATGTACCAGTGGAAGAGCAGTTGTAGAGAGGCCCCGGGTGGCCGTTGATGATGTATGCGTTGGGTGGCGGTGGGGCGCCGCCGCTGGCCGACACCTCTTCCTGCAGCTTCAGTATGTTTTTGTGCCAGTACTCCCCAAAGACGAGAGTGTGCTCCTCGTAAGGACTGGGAAAGGGATAAGGGACGCCGGTCTTGGGGTAGATGATGAGAGGGCCGTGGACGGTGGCGCGGAGCCAGGAGAGGTGGGCGTGCCAGAACAGAGTGCCCCTCTGCTTGATCAACGTGAACTCGTACGTGTAGGTCTGACCCGGTTGAATCGGGCACTGTGTGATATAGGCAGGCCCATCGGCCCAGCATGTCAACTTCTGTCTCACCCCATGCCTGCCATCGCCATTGACACAGTCCTCCAAGTCAAAACAGTCAATCCATCAAAAAGATCGGCATGCAAAGAAAGAAGCATTCCTAACCAGTGGATGGTGGCGTTGTAGGGGGTCTCATTGGTGACCTTGACGATGACCCGATCGTCTTCCTGAGCAGTGATGGCCGGCCCTGGAAACAATCCATTGACGGTCACGATCTCCTTGCTCTTGCAAAGCTTCGTCACTCTCGTCATTTGCACCTACGTACCGACGAGCAACAAGTCACGCACTCTGTTATATAACCAACTACCGAAAGGAAATTAAGAGAGAGCTAGGGGAGGAACAGAGACCTTGAAGTCATAGAACCTGGTGCTTCCTCCAACAGGCCACTCGGGGTGGGCCACGACAAATGGCACAACGAAACATGACAGCAAAAAGAACAGCAAGGAGGAAGAAGAAGAAGAAGAAGATGCCATCTTCCACTCGATGCCAATGCACAAAGAAAGATCAGACCACAATCTTTATAAACACACAGGAGAAGTCTTAATTAAAACTGTGGGGAGTAGGAAGAGCAGGTCTCATGATTCCTTCCAACAACTTGATTACGTATTATCATAACCTATTGCAGAGAGGTTGCTATTCCACTTCATCATTGTCAACGTAAAGATATGCCTGGCTGCATGATGATACGTAAGAGAATAGACGACGAACTAATTGCCACCTGCTTAATAGCCCTACCAAAACTACTTGAAAGGAACAGGTCATGAGCAAAATCATGTTCATCTTTCTTTCACACTGCACGAACCAACTGGAAAATGGCCAATAGATCTATGTATTTCCCTGTGAAAAGATAAAACAACACCAATGATTCTTACTTTCTACCTACTTCTCGTCTGCCATTTCCCTCCCTTTTGTTCCAGCCATCGCAGGGAGGCATCATGTTCATCAATGCAGCCCGTGCTCGAAGAGAGACCAAGAACAGGGAAAGCCTAGCTAGCTCGTAAAAAGGATTACAGTGTTTTGCTGCATGATTACAGTTACGAAACTAACTAATTATCTAAATGGAGATGGATAAAGAAATATGTGATCCTTTTCCGCTGCTTGCAAGAAAAGGACAATTAATTGTTAGTTAATTAACAACCGCTGGTTAAATTAATAGCTAAAGGTCAAAAAATAGGTAGGCGAATCAAACAATGTGTATGTGGTTGAAATATCTAACACAGCACCACATGTCAACGAAGCAGTTGACCTAAACCTTCAAGAGATCACCTAATAAATACTCAAAAAAAGGTGAAAATTGCCAGCAGTTTGTTATTTGATTAAGCAAAAGTCAAGCCCTGTGATGTGGCGTTTAACTAAAAACTTGATAATATTCTTAAGAAATGACACGCATCAAATTGAATTTCAGTGATATATACATGCTTATTCATTCTTAAGTAAGCAATGACAGTTTGAACTAACTTATATTTGAACTAATTAAAACTTGCTTTTAATGCCGTTCTTTTTTGAAAGGCTCGAGCTCACGTACAGTAATATAATTAATAGTTATTTCTCCTTTAGGAGAACGTATCAACTGAGAGTCCGTTTACTTTACTTGGTGAAAAATATTTGAGACAGAAATAAACCTTGGCATTAAGAATCTGAAAAGAAAGTTCTGTAATAATTAAGAAGATAATTGTTACCAAATCTTATAAGCAGGAAACGCGAGCAAACAAGGGGCGTAACTTACTTTCTAGACCAGTAGCCAAAAGAACATACTCATGGGGCATCGTGATCACAGAGACATATTTAAGCAGCTGCGATTAACGAAGTGCAGTGTGCTAATCAACATGTCTATCAACAATGCATAAGAACAGGATCCAAACCTTGTAATTATTTTGTTCATTTATTATTGCTGCAAGTGGAACCTGGGACGACATGATTAGATCTGATTAAGCGTACTAATTAATCTTCTAATTTTTAGAAGTGGGCTTAATTTTTTATTTCAACCATTGGACTTTTCTTGTTGGGCTTGGGCTTGGGCTTAGGTTAGACTACATATGTGCGAACCTCAATTAAAATTGGAAAAGTGGAAATTTTTAGTATTCAATCATACAATGACCAAAGCAAATAAGATCTTAGATTTTTTTTATTAGGATCTTTTGAGTATTTAACCCTAGCCTCTTTTTTCTCTGTTTTGGAATTGCATAACTGCCCTATATATAAGTTAGCAGTGTCTCTAGTGGATTCAAGCTAGTAGTTTTACTGAAAAATAAAATATTTTTGTGGACTAGATTTGACTTTTGGGAAATATTTTCACCAAAGTGCAAGTAATGTTAGGTGAGATGTATATTGGAGTGTAGTTAGATCTCAGCAGGAATGCACATTGGATGGCTGTTCAGTTGGCAAATCGATCGGAGGGGACAAGTTGAAGTGGTGGTGGGGAAGAAGAAGAAAGGAGCACAGGATGGTGGTCAACTCCTCCATTCAACCATGTCTAGTCTTCACCTTGTAACCTTCTTCTCCTTCAAACCCCTCCAACCAAGAACACACAAACTTCTCTCGTACCTACTTAGAATGTATATATGAAGGCATTCTGCTTAATTCCTTCTGATTAACCGTAGGGACAAGACAATGATGAAACCCATCAACTCTTTTTTGTTTTAAACATTCAAACCTACTAAAATGCGCCGACCATGTAATTAAGAAGGAGTGTTGGGACCAACCTTCCCTCCCTTCCCCATTATTCTCCACCCTTTCCACCCCAAGTTTGACTAAGGCCAATACTGCTACATGATTATATATTATCAACCACACACATATATATATATTAATTACCTTTAGGTTCAAAGGTTCATGCACCTAAGTAAATTTCTGCCTGCCCCACTTTGATGCTCCCCAATGATCTGATGAAATAATTAGGAAAGCCGTCTCAAATTAGTGCAACTCAAGAATATGACATCTTACATAGTTCTTTGATCTCACTCGAGTTCCTAGAAAGTGGATCTATAGGGATGACAGTGATATGCACACAAGCAAGTGCAAAGGAGACAGTACTACTGTTCATAATTAATCAACTGTATGCTTGTGTCTCAATCTAGAGGTTAGGCATGTATAACTTCCATTAAGAATTTATGCATTAGGGGTTTGATGGAGGAATTAATTAATTATTTATCTAATGGAATCTGCCTAATCTATTTAATTATGTACTCTATATTATCATGATGGAATTGATTAATTAAAATTGAAGACTGGAAGATTTCAACTCATTGGAATATATTCTTTCAGTTATATTTTAATTCATATCATGTATATATGATCTATATATATATAATTCTATACCATACACATGTTTTGTTCTCAGGTTCTCTAATTTTGATAGCTTTTGTAAAAGTTAAAAATCAGGATATATAACACTCCCTTACTATTTAATGAATACTTTCATTGAAGGAGCAATAGTAGATCATTTTTTCTATGTGATAATAAAGATATTAGACCATTTTCCTCTAAAATATGGTCTGACTACAGTGAGAAAAATATGAACATTTTTAAAGGTTGAAATTTAACATAGTGAATTTATTATTCTTTTCATTTACACTATTTCTATCTAAGTGGGGAGTAGTTTTTCTTGTTCCTACCCCATTAATTAGCTTTCCCACCTTTTCTTGTAGACTTTTCACCATCATATTCACCAGTACAAATAGATCATCTCTTGTACAAATTGGTAAATTTATTTTATAAAAGAGTAAAAAGTAAACAATGACGGCAAGGTTTAGAAAATAGATCATCTCTGTAGCAACATATGAACTCATTTAGAGGAAGCATCTGATGGTCGAGTTCGGATATCCCTCCCTCAATTAATCTTGTATTTCATGAGAGGATAAAAGTATATAAAGATTAATTGCCATTTCATTCAAGAGATATATATTGTTAGTTCCAAAGATAAATTTGAGTGATTAAAGTGAAATATATTTGTACTAATATATTCAAATAGCTTAATAGGAAATGTTGTGGGCAAAAGGTCCATGCATGACTATAGGCAATAAAGGGCTTACTTGTAGTATTTACATATTCATTATAATACATATATAAAAGTTTTTTAATGTTCTTCGACAATATTATATTATATTAAACAAACAAGTGGTAGTATTAAGTTTTACTAACATTCCTATCTTGTTCTTTGGCTTGATTAGCTTAGAGGTGTCCTATTCCTTTGTTGCAACTTATAAATCCTCAGCTTGACAAAACACTACTATATTCCAAAAACAATGATTGAAACCCTAATTCACTAACATCCATCTTTCTTTTCTTCTTTGCTCAACACATATATGCATGGGGCCCAACCTAACCTGATTTGTCTTGCACTAATTAATTTGCTTCTAATTAATGCAAGGTATTTCCTTAAAGCAACATGGTTGACTCATACAGTCACAGTCGTACTGTATAGCACAAGGACAACTGTGGACAAAAAATTCCTCCACAAATAAAAATATAGACAATCTAGAAATGGGAGAACAATTTAATAATCAATTTAATAATCCTATTGAAGAATAATTCATACGACCACCATTCTGAAAAGATATGAGAGCCAGCGAGACATCACAATCCAAAGCTTCTCAATTGGTCCATCACCTACACCCAATCCAATATTCCCAAGTCTACCTTCTTCTACCTCCTCCTCCTCTTCCTTCTGATCTCTTTCTCTTCTTTGAGCTTTCTGGATCACTTCAGTTAGAATTTACCTTTGCATGGATGCCAGCCAGTGGCCTCAGGTAATTAAAGCTAATTATAATCCCCCTTAGATCTCGATCGACTATATTTGCCTTGCTTTTTTTCCTTTTTTTTTCTTTTTAAACAAAAATTTATATGAGTTCTTAAGATCTGTGTTTTTCTTTTGAGTTTTAGCGCCTGTGATTGATGTATACATGCATCGCCTTTAATTCTTTCTTTCTTTCTTTCTTTCTTTCTCTTCTCTCTCTCTTCCTTTCCTTTGGCCTTAAGCTTTGAATCATGCACCCCCACACCTTTTACTCATGAAAGCAGCGGCAACCTGATGCCACTTTATGTTTTTCTTCCCCACCTTTATCTTCTCTTTTTCCCTTACTTTCCTTTTGATCGCATGCAATAAAGCAGTGCTACTGGCTATGGTGTTGCTTTGTTCTTGTCCATGATTTTCTCTTCTCTTTCATCTTTTACGAGCTAGCTAGCTTAATTTTGCCTCTCACTTCTCCTTTCCTCTTTCAGCTCAGCTCGCATATGTTCTCGATCAATTTATTTATCTCGAGATTTATAGTATATATGTGAATGGGGCTGTAGTTTTAGTCTGTTCATATGGGGAAATTTTGGTGGCGTAATTGGTGGTGCTTTCTAGGGCATGGGACTGCAGGTGAAGCCCATGACCTTGGGGGATCAGTTCGCCTCGTCGACCAACAGCGGCGCCACCATCTCCTCTACCACGGCGAAGCTGCAGCAGGTGACTGAGAGGGAGATGAGGGAGCGGCAGAGGCCGAGGCCGAGCAAGGAGCAGGCCCTCAACTGCCCCAGGTGCAACTCCACCAACACCAAGTTCTGCTACTACAACAACTACAGTCTCACTCAACCCAGGTAGCTAGCTAGGTATTTAGGAACCGATCTATCTTTAGATATCAAAATTTGCAGCCGCATGTCTGAACATGCACGAGTTAATGGCAGGTACTTCTGCAAGACCTGCAGAAGGTACTGGACAGAAGGTGGGTCCCTTCGGAACGTCCCCGTGGGCGGCGGCTCGAGGAAAAACAAAAACAAGACCACTGCCACCGCCGCCGCCGCCGCCACCGCCTCCACTGCCGCCGCCACCAACTCCAAAGCTCCAAAGCTGTTCCATGAGGGACAGGACCTCAACCTGGCCTTCCACAAACAGGGCCACCTTCCCGAGTTCAACTCCATTTGCCAAGCGAGCAGCAGCTGCAACTCCTATAATATCTCTGCCATGGACTTACTCAAGAGCACCGCATCTGTGCCCATGCCATTGCCCGACTACACCAGCGCTGGGTTTGGAGGACTCATGCAGGAATTCATGAGACCTCCTACTCTCAGCTTTCCTCTGGATACTGCAGGGTTCGGGAGTCTGCAATTACTGCCAGGTACTGTGGGTGTTCAGGAAAGTAGTGATCATGCTGCGGGGAGCAGTAAGCTTATGTTTCCTCTGCCAGAGCTCAAGGCAGCAACTGAGCCTTCAAAGAATATCGAGTTTGAGCAGAACAAGGGACAAGGTGGTGATCCACCTCCTGGATATTGGAACGGTATGCTCATGGGAGGAGGAGGAGGAGGAGGCTCTTGGTAGAAATTAAAAGTATCAATTAATCCTAATTAAAGGAAGAGCGTTCCTTCATCTTGACTTCAATTTTCATCTAGCTAATTGTTAATTTCTCTAGTTAATTTAAATCCATCATCAATGTGGATATATGTTGAAGCTAAGTTTTACATTGGCTTCAAGAGATAATGTGGTCAACACATTAGAGGACCCTTTTTTGCATGTTCTAATTATGCCAAAAGAGAAGCATGTGTGGGACTTCTGGTATGATATATGTATGTTTGTGGTAATGAATTATTGAAGCATATAATGCACTGAGTTAAAAGGTATTGTATCAGTAAGTGGTGTAATTTGTTGATTTATATGATCAGGAGAGGATCGGAGGGATTTGATGTGATCTATATATATATCTGTTACTTTTGTCTTTAATATTTATTTTATCTATGGCAGGTCACGAGAAGTCCTTCCTCACCTACTCAACTCAACTAAGATTCTCCAAACCATGATGAACCAGGTAGAGACCACATTCTAACACTCTAGCTGTAGATAATACCTAACAATATCTATAGCCACTTGGTTTTAGTGAAATTAGTCGAAGCAGTTGAGGTAGATGTTGGGACTATAAATCCATGACATTGTGAAGAGAAAATTAAGGGAGTGTCAGGTGATGGCACCAAGACAATGCATGCACATTGTTACTGATTCATATGTGATTGCACCATTCAGTAACGTGCCTTGTTTCTATACAAAACATGGGCAGGGATTGAATATCATCTTTGCCCATACGTATTGAACATCCTTCTCGAGAAGGGTGTCCTGGAACATTGCCCTAGAAATATATAGGAACTGAACAATATTAATAATTTAATTGTCTTCTGATTGTTTGATCTGATTTCTTCCGTGATTATTATATTCACTCTTAATTCATATGTGCTTAATTCATATGTGCTATATTCATCCGAATGTTAAAACCACTCCAACTCCAAGTCTTCATGCATGAAAATCTTTCATGGTAAAAATGACACGATGAAAGATTTGCTGCAAAAAATACGCTGTCACAGAAAATTAATTGCAGTGTAGATAATCTAGTAGAGGTTCTTCCCATGTAACCAAACTATGTCTATATATGTCCTCCCCAATGGATGTTTAGTGTTTGACTATCTTGCAATAGCTCGAGCATTGTATCTGAGGAGTTGCTTCTGTTATAGTGAAACATTGCGATTGGAGAGATCCACTACTCGAGACTTGGGTTGGTTATAATTAATGATCTTAAGGAAAGCTGAATCTTCAATTCTTTGTTAGAACTAAGATTGGTAGTTTGCTGGGAACTAAATCTCCTGCAAGATGATCTTTTTCTTCTTTTTTCGCAGGTGCTGATGAACAATTTTGTTGGGCATCAAGTAATGAACTAGCTCGTTAATGTGATACCATTTGGAATTATTCTCTCATGTATAGTTCTTGAGGCCACACAGGATGGAAGGATGTTGTTTCGTAACCTTGGCTTGGGTGGTAGAAGGTGTTTAGGAGTTGGGTTCCACTACACTTGATCCATTTTAGAAGGATATGTAGTTGATGGAATCAATGGCTGGTGAAAGAGCCAAGCAGAATGTGTTAAGTCTTCGGTTGACGAACACCCAAGCTAACGTGTTCGGTTTGGTGAAATACCAAAACGAAAAATAAAGTGTGAAAATGATTGGCCATCTATGCCAAATGGGATGTGAAGGCCGGCCCGGCACTAGGTTGAGTAGTAGCTCGTGACCAAGCTTGGATCGAAAACTAGTTAGGTTGGGCACGACCATCGGACTGAATTGAGTTCAGCCCATGTGTTGGGCATGGCTCCAGTACAAGTCCATTGGATATTTTCACCTAAATCTAAAATCACTCCGTCTACCTTTTTAATTAACAATAGATCAAATTATAACAACAATTAAATCTTTTAATATTAAAATATAAAAAAAAACTCTTATTGTAGAGGGCCGGAATCAATATATATTGCAGATCGAGTCCAAACTAATCACGGGCCGCTTGAGGCCCAATTAGAGGTTCCCAAAACTTGCTCTGCCTTTAGATTTGCGCATGGGATAATCAATCACAGGAATTGATGAACGAAGCATGTATAACAATTGGCAAATAGAAGGGAGAAAAATATTAGAGTAACAGGATGGATGCTCCATTGTTGGGGCTCTACACTCCAGAATATAAAGGAATCATAGTTGTTGATATTTCATTGTACTGAGAAATCGCTACATGAACATAAAGTAAAAAAAAACAATCAACATCAAATTTTAAAGAGTTTGGAAACCAAACTGTAGTTCAATTGGTATGCGCAAATCTCCAAATTAAGACAAATGCCTGAAGAATTTCCCTGCTAGTCGCTAATATGCAAATCCAATAGATTTTAAACCTACGGTACATGTTGGAAACAATAACTGGACTACATCGTAAATAACAACCTCTGGGGACAATAAAATGTCGGCAATAATTCAGGCACCAGTTGTCCAAAGTTGTAGAGGTCTCGAAAAATATTTGTTGTATGAAAAGTGGAAAATCAACCAGTAATAATTCCAGCAAGAATATCGCTCTTTCCTCTGGCATAAATGGTGTAGACAAGGCGTATTGCATCTAACCATCCATACAACGAATCCCATGTGTCGGCAACCTGGTAAAGGAGCACACGACCAGCGTCAGACACCATTGCAATGAGCGACAAAATCAATCTAAAACAATTTATAACTCCTCTTACTGAAACAACTTCACATCATGGTCAGTTGGACACATTGTTGCAAATAAGAGCAACATTGGTGCAGTTCCAAAGTTCCCAACCAAGTTTAGGTTAAAATGAATAAAACCATCTCAAATTTTGCCATGATAAGTAGAAATATTCAAAGAAGTTAGCTGTTCAGATGAGGAAGATCCTTGTCAACGTTTCATACCTTCCCGACAAAAAATAATTATATTTTGAAATGCCATATTTATGCACCATGGTAAAAAAAAACATATAGACAAAAAAAAAAAACTGTCTGCTCCTAGCAAAGGTCGCATTGACATTTTTCCCTAAGCTAGATTTAAATGCCATGGGGCAACTAGTCCTGGAATAATCCAAGAGGAACCAAAATATACCAAAGTGAGTAAATCAACCATTAGCAAAGCAAAGAAACACTGGAAAAAAAGATCATAATCATGACGAAGAGGGATATACATCATGAATCTATCTCTATTTAGATGCTTGAATATGGCAAACTTACCAAGTAAACTGAGCCATTAATTGTCTCAATGCAAAGACCAGCACCTCGAGGTAGTGTAAGATCTGCACAGGCTGAAACAGAAACAAGGTCTTGGACATCAACTTTAACTAGTGATTTATCAGTTTGTGGAGATCCTGACAACATCCCAGAAGGACTTTGTGACGGATGCTTCTCAGCCTTACTGACCTGGGAAAGATAACACTCATCAGTATGATCTCTATCTGGAAAGATAGGACTCGTCAGAATGATCTCTTCTATCTGGAAAGATTAAAAACTCAGTAGGATCTCTATCCATTGTATCACCAAATCTAAAGTGAATTATTACATGAAGATATAAAAATGCATGAATACAGAAAACAAGTTCCTCTTTGAACACAAGCAATGGCATGGATTATAGTAACTGAGTAAAGCAATCTTTCTTTTAGCATGCACAGTTCACCAATAATCCATTTTTTCTTCATCAAGCAAAGAAACACGAGTTTTCATAATCAGGAGGAATTCTAAGGAAGTGGAGCGGCTTGTGCATTAACAATCACAAGCAGAACTTCTCTTTTATATAAGAAAAAAAATCAGGAAAAAATTAGGAGAAAAAAATGTCCAGGTGTGTGTATTTCAACTGATAATTTACCTGAGGTTCCTTTATTAGGGTGATCAAAAAAGTAGGAAAGCTAAAAGTGAAAATTGAATATGCAAAAAAGTGCCATTAAAAAGTAGAGGAAAGAATTGGAAAAAAAATAGTGGTGAAAATGCTCAATAGTCAGGGCATACATATGAACTTTGTTCACATCAGAATTAGTTGAATTCTACTGGATGCTATGGAGATATAATGGTCATATCAGTAAAGCATTACCTTTTACTTACAACAACCATGCAGTCCAATAACACAACCAGGCCTCATAATTTCATCAAAAATAGTAGGCTTCACCAAGGATTGAAATCTGGAGCCTCAATACCGGCAAAATTTTTCGTTCCGCCAGCGGACGGGCGCCGACACCAATGTTCCGGCCGGGATACCATCCAGAGGTGTCACGTGGGTGTCGCGGACTTGGCGACTCCTCCGGAGGTCGCGCGGGCCGCGCGTGCCCTGGTCGGACGGGCCACGCATGCCCCGGTCGCGCGGGCCATGCGTGCCCCGTTCCTGCGGGCTGCATGCCCCGGTCATGCGGGCTGTGCATGCCCCAGTCGCGAAATCTTTTTTTTAACTTAGATTTTAATAATCAACTCCTAGCCATATTTGGGATAATTTAAATAGGCTTAATTAAAGTCTCATAAATTTATCCTATTATTTTTTTAAAAAAATATTTTATTTTTTATTTTTAAATATTTAGATTAAATTTTTTATTTTTAGTTAATATATTTTATATTTTAAAAATATTGAAATTATACCGGCACAGCATGATATGATACCAAAACTGTATCGTTGCGGTCCGAGATCGAAACTTCAGCACGGCTCAATATTTTAAACCTTGGGTTTCACCATTACTTGGCAGATTTGGCATTAGAGAATTAGGTGTCTCTTCTAAGCTTCAACTACAAAATACGTTTGGTTACCAGAAAAATATTCTCTAATGCAGGTTTCACCATTACTTAGCAGGTAAGGCATCATTGACCTGTCATATATCTTGGTCTTTATTCTTTAGTTCTTGACTCAATTTTTTATTTAATTTTTTTCAGTGACAGATGGTGGTTCCTGTTTTCCAGTATTACTGTCATCATTATTAAGTGTTAGTCCTACTATTTGGTGTAACTATATGGACCTTATCCTCCTATTGTACTGCAAAACTATACCAATAGTAACAAACTTCCAGCTTTCCATCATGTGCCATCTAAATTATGATATTGGATATCGTGATATAATCCAAGTTACCTGTAAACACCTTCCATGATGGAAAGAAGGGCATCCTGTCTACTTGCTATACAAGGATAGTTCCAAGAGAGACTGAAAGGTTTATTTTTAATTTAAATTTGAAGTCACATTGACTTGAGACAACTAAGAACAAAAAGGTAAAGAGTTCACACAACTCAACAAAGTTGACTTATTTCATATATAGAAACTGCCCTAGTTGAGGTTTTCCAATTATGAGAGAAAAAGCTGGAGTGATGATAACTTATTTTGACCTGAATTAATTAAATTTGAGCAAGACTATTTATTTTGCTTTATGAATATAAAGATCATAACTTAGCAACTCTGATCACCATGTAACAGATCATGTTGACTTTCCCATATAAGAATAGTCTAAACAGTTGATGCATAACCTTACATCATCATATCATCATGTAGCTAAAGCAAAAATTGATTCTAATTAAATTGATTTCAGAATAGAATAAAGAAGACTGAATCAAGGAAAAAGGACAAACTTATGCGGCTTACCTGCTGAAGTCCCTCATGATTCAGAAGAAATTGAGATCTTTGCCACTCTCTATGAGGTGCAATTGGAATATGTGCAGGTTGAGCAGTTAGGTAGCCTACTTTCAAGTAGGGTAAAGGAAGCTGTCAGAAAAACATTTATGAGTCGATAATGCATGTCAAATTCATACAACTAAACCAAAAAGGGGCAGTGATAATATTACCTATACCATGAAGAAAGTCGATCCTAAATTGACAATTCAGGTGGGAAAATAAGATTTAACGATCAAACCAGTGAAATGAAGTGTCTTCTCAAGAAAGGTATTTTCTCCCATTAGTTAAACTAAGGTTGGGTTTACTTAGGTGGAAAGATGAGAGTGGAAAGCAAGGCAACACAAAATTATAGATGAATTATTCATGCTTCACGTGCATTTTTGTGAGTTTTTGCCTCCCCGACCTTTCACCATCCTCTCCACCCTATTTTTCCACCCAAGTAAACTCAGCCTAAGAAAGAATCTTAGCATCTTAGGCTTGTAATTAAAGAGATCACACCTATTCTTAGAAGGAGAACCTTGACACAATAGTAAAATTACTGTCATGTGACCTTGAGGTCACAAGTTCGAGTCGCAGAAACAGCCTCTTGCAAAATGCAAGATAAGGCTGTGTACAATTGACCCAATGTGATTCCCTAGAACTCTGTATTGGCGGGAGCTTCATGCACCGGGCTGTCCTTTATCACACCTATTCTTACTCGTCTAGAAGAGCTAATTTCACATTTCTGTAGAAAATTTAATTTCTAGCCCAATTGGCCTATGCTTGCAAGAATGACAATTATAAGTGTTGAGAAAAAAATTACATTCCATGCTACCTGGGATAGATTGCATGCACCATTTCATACTAGCATGGAAGCTTCTTCTTTTTCATCCTATTCCTCTTCCTCTATGTCTTCGTCCTCCTCTATTTTCTCTTCTTTACACTCTTCCCTTCCTGGTCGGTGCTGACTGAGACCACATAATATTGACACAAGGTGTGGCCATCAGCAATTGAACCAACTCATTCAGACCACCCAATGAAACTCCAGTGCCTAAGTAATTCTAAACATTCCACTCTAGTAATAATTGTGCAATAAAATCAATCAATATCATTATGATAGTTTCTGTTATTGTTTTTACGTAGAGATTGCCCAGTGCACGAAACTCCAGGGAATGTAAATTTTTATCATACATGCCGAGAGGCTGGATTTGTAACTCCAACCATGAATGCCTATTTCCCATTAATATGACATGCTATAAGTGGTAGTTGAACAACAATGTTTTGAAGATAACTCACCATTGATCGAACTAGCCTTAAAGCACTGTGATAAACCTGCATGATTATTAAAGACAACAAACAGGATCAAACCACTGATTAACTCACAATTAATTAATTTTTACCGTCTTAACAGTTATTCCTCAAATGGAAAAGAATATCAGGTCCGGGAATTTTAGACAAGCACAAGATAGATATGTTCTTCATGAACTGAAATAAAATGACAGCAAGAGAATGCAGATAGGGTCATACTGAGTAGTTTGGTTTCAGAGCATGAGCAGCTGCAATATATATAGCTGATTGACTATAAAACTCTTCAGGAGAGACTTCTTTTGCATTGATGGGTCTGCCAGACCTAAAAGTGTCCTCGGCTAAGCCATACTACATGTAGAAACAGATAGTTATCAGATCCAGTAACTGGTAAAGAGTGAGCCAGAAAAAGAACATTGCTTTATCTAAAATAATAGCTACAAGTTATAACAACAAAAAACTGAAGAAGGCAGAAAACCCTTACCAACACTGTACCAAGATTGTAAATTGCTCGATGAAAATCAAACTGTAGTTGGATGGCGGCACGGAACTGCCACAGAGCACGATTAGGGAGTTATCATGATAACAGCAATGACAATAACAAGAAATCATCTGCAAACTATTTGAGGTTAGGGACTCGGCCCAGCACTAAATCAAAAGCATAACTATTGAAAAGTAATGTGGCATTACCTTGATTTAACCTCGTGAAACAGAAACAAATAATTATAGAAGTAAAACTTTATTTGCTATTTCATGGCTTTACCTTGCTTATAGCTGTTTTTATAATAGTCTGTTTCTCCCGTACAGGAACAATTGCACCAAGCTCCTGTATCATGATTTTGTCCAAAATGCCTTAATAAGATTAAAAAACTAACATAAAATTACTTCTATAATAAATCAACTTAGTTGATAAACCAAAATCAATCTACCTGCAAAGCAAGCCCCCAGTTGTTAAGGGCCTATCAGAAACCAATAAGGAAATTTGATTGATTAGTACACTATTAAACCAATTAAAAACAAAAGTGGGTAAAGAGACCCACATATTACCAATATACCATTAAAATCATGTTCTGCAGGAAACAAATTAAAACATGGAGGAAAGTATGGTAACTTGAACGAAGCACATAACTGCATAAAAGTATCAATGTCTAAGCAAAATATAATGAGGCAAAGCTACTACAAAATCCTATTGCATGGAAAACATCTAGGAAAAGATCAAGTAGTTTATAATTTTAAGATGTGTCCTGATTGGAGATAATATATCAGCAGGAAGGATAATAGTGAGAGGCTTTGATATTTTGATCATCGATTAGAAATGTGCTATGGACCTCTTGACCGGCCAACCTAATATACTGATATTGATGTATTCGATTATCAAATAAAATATGACCAATGGCTGTTTTAAGAAATTAACAATAAGATATTCAAAAGCATGAACTTACCAAAGTGTAATTGGGCCTCTAATGAAGCAAATTAATCAAATAGTAAAATCTTTATATAATTAGCACCTTGGATAAACTGACAATGAATATAGGTAAAATTTTCAATTACAACCATATAAGTTAGTGATATTGGTACAGCATGAGGAATAAGGTTATATATATGAAGGAAAATACAAGAATACTAATAACTGTAATACCAGACCTGTGGGCTGTTCCAGTTAAGCTGAACAGCTTTCTCATACTTTTTGGTTGCCTGTAAAAGAAAGATCAAGTAATAAAAGCATGTCATCAAAATTCAAAACCAATAAGTAAAAGGGACTTATAGGAACAGAAACAAATAAAAATTAGAAAGACAAACTGCAGAAACAGGAGCCAAGCAATTAAATAAATTCATAATTCCTGCATGGTATCTGCTAGGTCACATCATAGTTGTCATTTTCAGCTTGTAAAAAATGTAAATAGTGGAAGAATATGGTGCAACAATGAATGGCATGGGTGGTGGAAAGTCCAAGGTGGATAATATTAGACGAGATCATTAGGGCTTAGAGCACAACGTTTTTATCTTGGATAGTTGGTATAATTTGGCTAACTAGGTTTTTATCTTTTTAAAAATGAGGCACTATATTTTCCACGTGGTTTTCTAAATCTATTTATTACATGTGGCAAGTGGAAAGGAAAGTGGAGCTATTTGATTCATTAAAGAAAAGCTTCAAATAAAAAATCAAGAAAAATATGAACATTTTGTGGTTAAGATATCATTTCTATAGCATAGGATAACAAGGGTCAAACACTTCAATAAATTTGAGAAATTAAAACCAAAATAAAACAAAAATACTAGAGAATAAAGGTTTGAGATTAGTAAAAATAAAAATAAAGAAGTACTGGATTGTTTAGTTTGACCTGTTTCCATAATTCTTCAGCCTCCTTTGTTCGACCACGCATTTTAGCACGATCAGATATTGCAATAGCCCAGTTATAATGTGCCTAAAGAAAAAGAATACAACAACCAAGCCTTATCACTACAATTATGAATACTCAATAAAAATTATGAAAGTTGTTAACTTAGCCCTATGCATATAACTTTATAACTTTTAGATAAACTTGAATAAAATACAAGGTGAATCACTACAATTCGATACTTTTTATGTTCAGTTACAAGTCCCACAAAGCAAATGGATAGTGTTTTAGAAGAACATAACCATAAATAAAAAAAAAAGACTGCGACAAGGTAGTTGAGTAAAAATCACATGCACCTTATGTTTTGACAAACTATGCAGGAAACTTCCCCTCAAAACAGCAACAAATATGAAATCTCAATTATAACAGCAATTAATCATCATGGAGAAAATCCTTTTTGCTTCAAATTCCTTACCTCAAAGAAAGCATCCTAGGCAAGGTTTCCTCATGTTTGCCCTCCAAGAAGAGTAGCAATGTCACTTTAGTTCTCTGTACTAGGAAACAAGGTGAAGGAACTGGGTGCTCACAAGTCTACAACTTGAAGATAGAATCATACTGTTTCCTTCTTGATCATTCACCTAAGTAGTTCATCTTAGAATCCTCTCTCTATGTGAGATATTTCATCACACTTGTCATTCAGTCAACTTTCAATATTGTATTAATTTAGCCTCCTAAAATTTCCAAGATAAAAACTCAAGACGTGACAAGTTCATGACACAAGCTAGAAGTACAATATCTGCAGTTAGACAATCCTAGGAAGAGCTATTTTCTTTCCCTTTTTCCCTTTCTTCTCCTTTGTTGTTGTCCCTTGTAATACCCCTTAACTAACATGTGCCAGTACCATTTTACCAGCCAGTGCAGAAAAATTTGATCCAGGAACAAACAATGATAACAACAACCAAGTCATTAGTCCCAATTACTTGAATTCATCCAGGAACAAAAGCATATGAAAGATTCATAAAGGAAAAAGAACAAAAGGAATGAATATTTTCATACCAGTAGACGCTTAAAACTTGAGGCCTTCAAAATTGTTTCATTGACACTTTACCAAAAGCTTAAATTCTTAGGAAAGTATCCATTCCGGTTTATTCTTAAAGTTGCCGCCCCCCCCCCCCCCCCCCCCCCCCCCCCCCCCCCCCTTCTAATTTTTAGGAGGACAAAGTGAATGACCTTGACCAAACTTAATATGAACTAACTTATTGGAATAGTTAAAAAATTAATGGAACCAAAATTAAAAGAAAGCACTTGATCATCTACCATGTTAAATTTGACTCACAATCACCTATCCCTAACATCTTAACTGTTAGGAAAGAATTCAATCTGTTATATCTTAATAAAAATATATGACAAAATCATGCAATGTGTTTAAGGTGGCATTTCATATAGAAATATACTACTTTCCTATCTGAGCAATTTTATTCATCCCTCTAAGGCACTGACCACAAGATGATCATATATTCTAAATGTATATGGTGAAAACCCTTGATCAACAGAATAACATCCATCTATCATGCATGATAACAATGATTCTAACATCTAATGAGCCAGGTCAATTGAACCAGAAACACAAGAAAACTCTTGATCATAAATTCTGTCAAGGTGATAGTACAATCTGCAGTAACCATTTTTAGGTAAATGGCAAGAACAAGGAATCAACTATACTATCCAAATTAGTAGCGCCAGGATATCAATGGTTTAAGTAAAATGTGTTGTCTGACCAATTGAAGTACTTCCAGTATTGTAAATCATGAGCAGAGTACAAGAGAGTAACAATTTTCTAGACATGTTAGTATAATTTCAGTACCTTGTTCTGCAATGGTTTAGGACAGAATCACTTACATCATAAAGTGTTGGACAAAGACGTATAGCTTCCTCATACTTTTTGCATGCCTCTTCAAGCAAAGCATCTTTTGAAGAATCAGAATCAGGGCCAACATTGTCAGCACTCTCCTGCATTGTGTATAAGAAAAAAAATATGCCTCTTTGAGTACAAACTTCAATTACATTTTTGACATTGTTAAAAACGAAACAACCATCCTATTAGTTCCATAGCTAGGGCTCAAAGCATTTTGACATGTTTTATGTATCATACACTTAAAATGTTTCTAGCACAGTTGACAATATGAAAAATGAAGAGTGAAAGAAATAAGTCATGATTTTCTATCACAAGAAATGTTTTTCAGATTTCATTCCAAATTCGACATGAAGAAACAAAACTACAACAGAAAACACAGAACTACATGATTACAGAACGAGGATCTTTCATCTGGATAGATATGCCTACAGAGACAAATAGCAAACAAAAAATAAACTTTCCCATGATTGGATCAGCCTGACCATTTTGGTAGTGTGTTTTCAGCATTCAATAGCAAAAATGTAACCTTTAATGGCTAAAAACTCTACAAGTTAACCATCTAATGATTCAAGGAGATCTTAATCCAGAGACCGACTAATCAGGAAAACCATCAAATTAAGAATTCTTTTCACATTGTTAGGACTTCCTAGATTATCAATAATAAATACTTTTGCTTAAACAAATTGACTATCGTAAGCAGAGAATTAAAAGGCCCAAATACAGCTGAAAATTAGAATAATTGTCTAACATAATGAGTACATGCCAATCAGTTTTCATGAACAAGGTAGAATCTCATCATGTTGTATATACTTCTTAAATAGTGAAGTATATATTTGGTCACTTAAATACAACTAGCAGGTGAAATATAGATGCATATGTATATATATTAGACACTTTAAAATGATTTTATAATTTCTTTACTCCAATCTGCATATAAGATCAGTTGCAAATAAGTTATTAGCCCAACAAAACTGGATCACCTTCAAATTTAGAAAAAAATAGCACATGAGATACCATTGGTACATATGGAACTAGAGAGAAAGCTAATTTGCATTTTATAATAAATAAACTTCATGAAGACTTGGGGATTGTTGATATTCAATCAAGTTGGCAGATCAACAAACTCCAGAAGTCAAGGTGAGACTAAAGGCACTATGAAAACACCAGGATGGACTACCAACCATTTGGATCCATCTGTGTTGAACTCTATTAAGGACCTATACATACTATAAGCACATTAATGTGCAGTAAATATAAAGAAATTTGGGCAAGAAGGCAGCAGGAATAATACCTGCAGGACCAATGCCCAATTGTAAAGTGCATCATGGTCTTCCGGATTTCTCTCTATCGCACTAACATACCTACAAATATACAGAGTTATTTACAAGAACTAGCTCATAGAATCTGCTATCTTAAACAATGTATTGACCTCAAATATCAAGGTTCAGATCAATGTAATCTCAGACAGTAAGAGTTAATTCAGACCAAAACATCAAAGCGCAAAGAGTCAAATAAGATGATTATGCAATTACACTCCTTAGATACAGGTACTATTTGTTTATATGATTCAAGCTCATAATACCCAGTTCATGATTAGATCAGCATGCCACTTTATGTGCACCTTACAACAGAAGTAAAATATACTCAGATTCTCTTCAAATTAATCATACCTACTGGAATCCCTGGAATGTCTAACAGAGTAGCTTAGAACATTGTTGAACTCCAAAGTTGAAAGATTCATTAAGGGAATGCTTACACTGACAGAGTGAAAGATTCGTTAAGGGCAGGCTTACACTGACAGAGTGATTCTATCTCTGCGTAGAGGGGAGGGAAGTTCCTTTATGACAGCTTCTTTCCTCATTTACTTTGACCAAAATAAAATATGGAGATGCCATCTGAAGGAGTTCACAGAAGCATTTTATCCAAGATTGGCTTCCAAATTAGATGGATGCAGAGGACCATGAGGTAAACCTAGGAAAAGATTGAAAAAATCCTCTGAGCTCAATTTCTTGCTGTGTTGGCAGGCAACTTCTGCAACACCAGGAAGAAACTGCATTGAAGTTGGATCCAGCAACACTCTTCATAAAGCCTCACCAGTCAGTGATATTGAGGTAGCAGCAATAGAAAGATGGAAGTTGGGATAAGGAGAGAGAGAGCAAGCAAGGCCGCTCGTGGTGGAAGAAAAGGGGAATGGATCAGAGCAAGGAGAGGGGTGCTTGACAGTGCTGAATCTGGCAGCAGAAGAGGTCATTGCAAATCAGGAAATGGACCAAAGGTTGTCAGCATGCGAGAGAGGGAGAGGAGTGCAGTAAGCGGGGCTACTCTGTTAGCCGGCATAGATCAATGAGGCTTGCATGCATGAAGGGGTGATACCCAAGTAGGAAAGGGGAAGAGATCAAGTGTCAAGATGGGAAGAAGAAGAGGATGTAGCTGTGGGACATACATTGATTATTTTAAAAATCCCATACCCACATCATTTACATTTTGAGTTGTGGAGGGGTCCCTTATTCAGGGCGACACGGATCTTGATTAAGGATGAACAAATTGTCATCCCCAGGGATATTTTCCTTCTTTTGCCTTCATATCAAACCAACTATCTTCCCTCCTCTTCCCACCAAACCCAAACCCCCCCCCCCCCCCCCCCCCACATCCTCTGAAGTAAAATAACCCTAAAATCAAGCCTCATGTTATCAATGTTTATTAGATTACCATATAGAGCCCAATTCTCTAGATTCAAGGAGCCATCTTGTATTTTCGTTACTCCTAAGACACATGCCATTAAACTTGCAGCTACAATATGCTTCAGTTATTCCACTATGATCACGCCATATTTCTATCATGTAGAGCATGCACCTGATTTGAAATATTCTCTTAGACTATCATTGTCCCCAGAGAATGTAAAAGAGAAACAAGACAAATAAAGAATATTTTTGAATGATTAGCAAATTTCAAATTCATTTACAAGGTAAGGCAATGACAAATTGGAAATGGAATGTATTTGATTTTAATTAAGACAAAATAAAGAACATTTTGATGATTAACAAAGTTCAACTTCATTTATAAGGCAAGCAATGGCAAGTTGAAAATGGAACATACTTTTTAGCTGCATATAAAAGCATCCGTTGGCGGGATCGACCTTCCTCATCTGTTCCAGTTACTTTGTTGATCAAATCCATGGAAATATCATTGTGACTGAAATAGAAAAGTTAATCACTTCATCCTTTTAGTTTGAGAAATAAATATATGCACATACACAAAGATTTAGAAAAAAAAAACATGTATATACCAAAATTTTTCGCAATCAAAAGTGCAATGAGAATAGACATGTTCCATATGAATGATCATTCCTTGGCAAGGAAGTACAAGGAAGTGAGTATCTTGGCTTGAAAAAATAGATCAAACAAAGAAAAATGGAAATTGAGATTACAGATTCAGGTAAATAAATAATAACAAGAGAAAAAGAACCCTAAAAAGGATTCTCCTGAAAATGTAGCCATGCACTAAATTACTATTATGCGCTGCAGTAAACAGATATATCAGATATCACATTCATGTGGAATATGAAGTACTTCACACTGCACACTACTGTTGTCTGACCAGTGAATAGATATTTTAAATGTCACATTCAAGTAAACTATTAAGCACATCCACTTTCATTGTAATGCTAATATATCATGTTTTTTACAAAAATATGTTCTAAAGATTATCAATATTTAGATTTAGTTGGGATTAGTTTTAGCAGGGAAACCACAATAACACCTGCCACTGATCAATATTTTGAAACTATTGACTTTTGTGATCTAGATAATTATCTCTTCTGTTTTTTGGATTCTACCTAATCGGCATATGAGGATCCTACTTCAAGCAAAGGTCAGTGAGCTTTAATTATTTAATAGCACAATCAACATAAAAAAATGATATGACAATTTAAGTCAGCCTAACCAATTAGGGTATTCATATTGAACATGCTGCCCAAGTTGTGGTGGTAATGGTTATTCACATTTCTCATGTTTCATGGTTGTTTTATATCTTTCATCTGGTACAATACGCTTCTGTTCCCTAGTTTACAGATACGTTGCTAAAATTGGATGATTCTTTTGTGGCACCTGATCTGTCATCTCATACCATAAGCCCGTGTTTCCTAGTTTAGAGATACATTGTTAAAATTGGAAGATTCTTTTGTGACACCTGATCCGAGTATAACAGGGCATGGTTTTCTGAGATGCTCACTCTGATTGCTATAACCATTACAAAGTATCAGTTACCATGTAGTGATCAAATTCTGAATCATCAGGGATGTACACGAACTCCCAATCGCAAATCATGAGCAATTGTGAGAAATAGTACCCCCGACTGCCACCAAAAAGAGCAATACTAACGAACGAGATCCCATAATTTCTGAGAGTAAGGAGAAAACATCTAAAGGGCACAACTTCCCAGAAGCTAGTAAGTCCAGATAAAGAGACTGCAAGAAGAGCAGGACAAACCTAAAAGAGGAACTCCCCGCAGCGCTGCTCCTATAGGCGTCGCTGCCGTCATCTTTGGTCGGATCCGCAGGCCAAGTTTTCTCATCCTTTGCCTCGGAAGCCCCCTTCTCTTCCTCCTTGAGTTCGTCGAGAAGCTCCCGCATTGTGAACGTCCGGATGCCGTCGCCTCTCGCGTCGTCCGTTTCAGAAGAGGGTTTCTTCTCAGCTCCCTCAGCCTTGATCTCCCCTTCCTTGACATCCAACGTATTGCCGATCTCGACTTCCAACTTAGACGGGATCTTTCCTACCGCGACATCCGAAGTCGGTTCGATCTCGCCTTCTTTGGCTTCCATTGCCGGCTGGATCTCGTCTTGCTTGGCCTCCAGGGTAGAATCCCCGGAGTCCCCCGGGAGATCGGGTTCTTCATTATCTCCTTCAGGAAGAGCGGAGATTTCGCCGGTCTTTGGCTCCACGTCCTCCATTGCCGGGATCGAACGGATCAGGGTGCGCCCTGTCTCGTCGTTGTGAACCCAAATGGCAACGTGAGATCAAATGCGAATTTAACAATTGAATGAGAAAATAATTGCAAAATGCCCTTCATGTACATTTTTTGACTGACACTGTTATTTATTATTTTATTACAAATTAATCTGGTCAATTTGTTAATCGCTCAACGAAGTGGGCTTGGCCCGCATTCGTCTGCGGCCCAAAAGCCCTAAACGACACGAAACTATAAGAGAAGCGGTCGAGTCCTCCTTCCAGTACTGTTTCTCAAGTCTCATCGGCGGGTCACTCCGGTCCCTCGTTCGTCGGACCTCTGCAATCTCGTCGTCTCCTGAAATGGACGCAACAACGCCGCTACGGTGGCGGCGGATTCTTCATGCGTGTGCCGCTCACGGTGGTGGTGACGCACCGCCGCCTCCGGGACGACCTCCGCCAATCCCCGCCCGTCCCCCTCTTACCTTTCTCCTCCTCGTCCGGCTGCATCGGCGTACCTCATGCCTCCTGCCTGTCTTACCTCGTTCCTCACGCCAGATCTTGGTGAGAAAACGAATCGAAGCAGGCCACGGGTCATGCTTTCAGTTTCTTGTTTGCTTTCCCGCCGTCCGGCACCGTTGTCTTTAGGCCCTTTCTTGTGAAGTATTTTGGTAGCGAGTACTCATCGTCCGCCGTTGTCTTTAGGCCCTTTCTTGTCGTTCGCATTCTTTTCATGGAAGTGGGAGACCCTAGCTTTTACCTATTCATGGTTGCCTGTGATAGTTGTGCATGTGGATTATTCTCTCAGGGTTGCAAAGGCTAAAACTATAGCTTTTGATGACGGACACATGTCAGTTGTTCGTGCAATATATTTGTTTGAATCAAGAAATCGAGAAGATCCTTCTTAATCTCTATAGTTTCTAGCTTACATGACCTATGATCGACAAAATTAGACCATCTTTTTTTCTTTCTTTTTTCTCAATTCTATCAAGATTCCAATTAAGTATTTTCTCGTGCATAGTTATTTAATTGAGTTTGTGGAGTTATTTCTTGTAGGCTCGAGATAAAAGTCATCACTGACATAATATGATATTATATGCAGCATAAAAACCACGTCAGATCACTCTGAGGTAGGCTTCTGGTCAGGAAATACCTTCTTTGCTTATTATATCTGTGTGCATAGAGGAACTGGTATCAGAATCTCATGTTTGAAACATGTCAACTACCATAAAATCTTACAGATTTCTTATGTTCCAATCATGCCCATACTAAATGTAGTTATATCAAGTATGTATTGTTCTTTTTACACTTTTTTTTGTTTTGTTTTCACTCAATAAATATTGAGCATCCTGCTACTTTTAACTGTCATTTCTTGCTTAACTATCAATTCTTTTTTCTTCAGTCAGCAAGCAGTTACCACAGCATTTGTGGGGCAACTTCCTTGTCTTCTCTCTCAAGTTTGGAGTGTGGCTGAGAACTTCTAGCCAGGTTATGTTAGCTGAAGTTGTGCCTTCAATTGCAGACCTTGCTAATCAGGTAATGTTTGTTTTGATCCCATATTATATCTTTTCTCAAGTAACTATTAATATAAGATTTCATAGAGTTGTATGGTAAATAAGATTCATGGTGTAGCCTAAATAGTTGGAAATCACATCTTGTTGTTTTATGAAATTATGTTCCTTTTCTCTACGTCTTGGAATCTAGTATTTTGTACTAGAATTTCATAGAGTATGTTTCCGTCTTAGAATTTCTAACTTCTATTTAAGTAACAAACTACTTTGATATTGCAGGCCCTTCTTGCATATGGTTTGAAGAGCTCAAAATGTGCTCCTGATGCTATTCACCTGTAGGTTTATCCCAAATTCTTACTATATGTAGTGTCCTTATTTCCAAGAGCTTAAGTGCCTCACTTGAGAATATAATATCTTTCCTTTACATTTTGTCTTTTTTTCTATGTATAGATTGGTTTCTGAATCTTGTCAGGAATGCAATGTTTATTATTGTAAATATAATACATTTTAAATCCTGTTCAGTCATGTATATAGTTGCTCCTTATATTTTGTTAATTGTTCATTCCTTACTGCAGCTATGGCTATTCAAAGGAAAGATTTGTCTGGTCTTTAATATCTGCTGTCTGTATCTTTTGCTTGGGTTTGGGCACAAACGGTTGTGCATGGGATGCAGAACCTGTGGAAAACTCATGTATGTCTCAGAACCTGTCAAAATCTTATAGGAATTTTGTCGCCTAGAATATTTTCTTGCTTGATTATATCTCATTGCTTTTATCTTTGTATGTTTCCTTTTAACAGCATCCTGAAAATATGCCCTATGCTGCCTTAGTGATTGGTGGATCCTTCCTCATAGAATGTATATCTCTAACGTTCATATTTTTAATTTTGGATTTGTCATTATGATAATTTTACTTGTCCCGCTTCACTGCTTGTTGCTACTAATGCTGTTAAGAAAGGTGCAGCTGCAGAAGGAATGGAATTGTGGGACTATGTTTGGCACGGCCATGATCCAACATCTGTTGCTGTTATGAAGGAGGTTAGCTGATGTTCCATACAGCTACAGAACATATGCTATTTTTTAAAATAAATTTTCTTTGATAAATGCTTACATCTGGTCAATGTTTATTATGTATATACATTGTTATCATCACTATTACCATCTTACTAATGATAATGTTTAAATGTTTTTTTTCCAATTATTCTATCTTCCATCCATTTCTGAGAACTCTATTTTTCTGCTTCTTTAAAGAGGTCTTATTTCCTTGTAGATGAAGTATAATGAATGAAGTTTATCATGTATATATCTGGGAAAAAAGACCAATTGTTTTACTGTAATAGTAATTTTCTTATTTCTCTTTGGGAAGCACATAGAAAGGTTCTTGGGTTAAGTGCAAAGGCTTCTACCGATGTCATATTGTGATACAGATTTCAATGGGGTTGTAGTGGTATTAAACTATTTAGAAAGAACTGAACGCAAAGAGTGGGCAAACAGGTATCTTAATGTTAGCTTCCGTTGATTTTTTGCACTTGCTACTTGTTTTCTTGCACGCTTCACACACTGCGTTAGCTTTTTACTGGTTTAGTATTGTTGATAATTTGGACCACTGCTAATACTTGCCTTATCCATTCTTAATCTAGCTACTTTTGATTTCCTCTTGCTTCCATTTGTACTAGAAAATTTCCAACTTATATGAATAGGATGCTTTTGAAACTTACACTCTTGCATTGACAGTTTCGGAAAGCAGCGAAGTCTCAAGACGATAATGTACTTCTAAATGTTATGGCTACTTATGGTACGGTCTCTGGTTTATGCTTGTCTCTTTGTCGTTGAAGGTGAGGATGTGAAGCGTTAGGCAGTGAAGTTGATAAGCTTGAATCAGTGATTCAGAAGGTATTAGACATGTTGATACAGAGTCACATAATCCTGAAGCAGTTCTCTCAGTTCCACACAAGTCTTGACCACATGAGTTTTTTTTCCTATCTTTTTTACTATATTTCATGACAAATCTTTTATGTGAGAATTTAAAACTTCAATTCTTTAGAGGTCATGTTTTGGCGCATAGCTGTGTGAATTGGTCATAGATTCTTTTATGGGAGGAAAAAGAAAATTTCATGACTTTTTTTTGTGTATGAATTATATTTATTTCTATTGGATCCATTTTGAGCGATGGGGGGAATCAAATGACTTTACGTCTTTAACAAAGTGCACATACTCCATGTTATCTCAAGTCGTGGTCGGATCTTAGATTTGTCTAAAGAGTAAGAAAGAGAAAATCCTGGGTTGCATGTGATATGTCGGACGCCTGTGGCAGCATATTCGATCCACATTATAGCGTGCCTAGTGCAGAGACATGGTTCATTTAGGGCGGTGGTCTCCTGAATTGCTTTAGATTTAGAGCTAGACAATCAAAACCATGTTTTGACTCTTCCTCTACAGCAGAACGTTTTGTCCTCACTTCAGTCTCCATTCCTCTTGCTTCAACTTTTTTGACTTGTTCCTTCGAGCTGATACATTGGGTATGGATCTCACTGCGAGATGTCCACCGCTTTGACTAGCCGAGGTTCTCTCTCTCCAAAAACAAAAAGGAACAACAATAGACGGTTTGACTGCGCACACACATGTAAATATTTAAAACTCCGCACATACAAAAAAAAACAAGAAAGAAAGAGAGAAAGTGTTTCTGTACAACGATGAGAGGGTTTGACTTCACGCTGGTTACAATGGAACATGACATTAGTAAGCCACACCCCCATCTAATTTGCACCAGCTCCTATAATGTGTATATTCTTGTGCATGTGTAAAGTTGATATGAAAAATTAGGCACCCCTAACTTTTCAATGAATAACTTATCAGAATCCAAATCGACTATCCATGTTAATATTCAAGTACAAGTTTGGCAAAAAAAATTATCAAACAGTTGTGAATTCCATTAGTAGATTCCAAGATGAAATTGAAACGACACTGATGAGATTGAATGGGTGGTGGTCACTGTCCACACAACACAATGACACAAGCCAATCCCAAAATGAGATTGACTGGGTGTGGTCACTATCCGCACAGCACAATGAAGAAGCTTGAAGCCAATCCCAAAATGAGATTGACTGGGTGGTCACTATCCGCACAACGTAACACAATGAAGAAGCTTGAAGCTAAGACAATCCCAACTAAGAACGACCATGGGCCACCCTAAGGTTGATCCCTTAGCTCCTAGTGCTAATTCATTGCCATCATAGCTGAGGTTTGCTTGTCTATTTTAAAGACGTCCTTTTTTCTTTTGATGTGGGAGCACATATACAAGTCAAGACATTCAAGCTCGCCACTTATGGCAGATGTTAATCAAAATATGCGACTTTATGGTAAACCACTGGATGACCTTATTTGTTTTTGAGACTGGGGGGTAAAGGTGGTGAATCTAGCTTAGGGTGCATTTGATAGGATGCATGGAAGAAAATGATTCATTCCCTCTATGATTTTGTTGGATGTTTGGATGAACAATTTGAGGTTAAGTGATCCATTCCATGGAATGACATTACATTGCACTCATCCTATACTTTAGAGGTGAAAACTTCATTTCACCAATATTAGATATAATACATATTAAATAGTAACCATTTAGTATCATGATACTTTAGTTCATGAGTGTATCACCCCCTTTGAGCTCCTTTTGATGCCTTCCATTCATGTCATCACATGCTAGCTATATTGCCGATATCACTCGAAGATAATTTATACTAATTAACCTTCAAGGGCAGGACTCTAATTCTAACCCTTGAACCTTATCCTCATCAAGGACTGTTTCAACTTGAATACAAGAACAACAAGCTTTTCTATAAAGTTATAAAACTTAGGATTTTAACACAAGATTTGCATTTCCACATGCCAACCCACCTCTTTTTACAGTATATATAAGTTGTGTCCTCTGAAAAACCGCAAATCAGCTCATTTTCTTGTAATAATTTAATTATATGCAGAGAATGCTTCCGAACAAATATAATATTAAAGTGTTATCGAGTGATTACAAAGAGATACATGATATGACAAGAGAACAAGACGAGTCTGTGACTAAAGTGATCTGATTGCTGAAGCTGATCATTTTCATCTATTGTTTCACATTAACCCTTCATCAGATGCAACAAACAATCGAAGTTTGTCCGAAAACAGTTCTAAAAATTTAAAGAAACATGCATGCAAATGTGTTATCTTTAATTCATAATGATTCTTCAAAAGGGTGTGATCAGGGATTGACACTATTTGCTGTGATGCATGTACCACTATGTTGACCTGTGTCAGATCATGTGATCTATTTGTCAGGGAAAGTACTAAAGAGAATAAAAATATATATATTACTGAACTGCTAAGCTTGATAATACAGGATGGATCCATCAGTTTTGCCTGCAATATTTAGACAATTACAAAAAAAAATCTTACAAGATTGTGTAGAATGCAATCTAGATTGTGAAAATACAGTGAAGCAATTAAGATATATGAAGCATGGCAAATCTTCTTGTTGCCGGGTAAGAAATAAGCATATTACAATACTTATTAATTAATGAGTGAAAATAATGATTCTAGTCATCAAAGATTCAGAGCTAGCTCATGCATGGAAAGGATTAATGAGGTGTGTTAAGCATTCATGTATATCTTTTCAAGCTTTGTTTAAAAGGCACAAACAAAGAGATCGAGTACAAGCTACGTTAGTTAATATCTTGGAAGAAAAATACACAGAAATTCAATAAAAGTAAAGGCGAGCACTGAACTTGTCTTCCTACCTAGAACTGTGAAAAGCTACAATAAGTTCAAGATCTGCTCATAAGTTTGAGTTTTAAAAGAAAAGACAAAGGAAAATCTGCGCATTTGAATCGATCGAAACCGAAAGGTAGGAAGATAGGAAAGGCAGAACAAAATTTTAAGAGAGTCTAGATATTACAAAAATAAAGAAAAGGGAAAAGAGTAAGCTTTAACAAAAATGAAGTAAAGTAGTACTTTAGTAGAAAGAGCATGGAGATCTAAGTATTCCATCTTGATTAAGAAATGTTTACTTCACCCACTGCAAAGATTAATAAATTAAACTGTGGATGGAGGAGAGAGAAGGGGGGAAAAAAAGAGAAAAGAAAGGTAAGGCAAGATCTCTTGAGAATCTAATGATAAGGTAATGATGAAACCTTTTGCCACTCCAACAATCCTGTCAGAGATGAAGAACAAAAGATACGTTGGTCAAGATCCACCATCATTACACCAATCAGTAGTTTCCCTTCATCCTATAAATCTAACCTAATCTTGAAAACCAAGAAAAATCATCAAACCAACTGACTAAACAAAATCCAAAAAGAAGGAAAGTGATGAATCATATCCACGTACAGATATATGCATCTAACAAACCTGAGTTAACCAGTTATTACACGGCATATCTTGAGGGAGATGTATGGAAGCAACTATTGGGGGGAATGAAGCCTGGTCCGAGATCCCAAAGGTGTAAGATTTCAGAGGCCACAGAGATGCCTCGAGCCAGACAACATTCCCCTCAAAGGCAAAGCTTCCTAGCTCCCAGTTCATTTTCTTCTTCTTTCTTCTACTACTTTTTTTTTTCTCCCTGAAGACTCGGCTTGCAATCCGGAGAGGATATAGAGAGGTTAAACCTGAGAGAGAGAGAGAGAGAGGTGATGATAGGTGAAATGATTACCTGTTGCAGAGGGGGAGAGGGGGGAGAGAGGGATAGATAGTACATGGTGTTGGTGTTTGGAAGGGGGAAGATAAATAGCAATAAAGGAGGGGAGATGGAGGAAGAGGCGAGAGGAGTAATGACAAAATAAATTAAGCAGCAGGTGGCCCAACCCTACAGCTGGGTCTCAGATCACCACCAATAACTACTGCTAAGGAGAAAGAATGCCATGCACAGAATCAGTTGATCAACTCGTTTCAATTCATCTTGATCATGGCTCCATCACAGAATTAGAATCCATAAGCAAGCTAAGACAGGGTAATTTTTTTATTATTATTTTACTTCACTTATTTTTTATCAAACTTTCTCTGTAAGTTGCACCACTGCACCTGCGAAGAAGACAGTGCGCTATAAATGCCTGCCTAATCTCGGCAGACAAACGATCGAGTTCCTGCATGGGCAAGTTGGGCCTGGCCGGTTTCACCGGCGACTGCTCCGGCCCAAGCCAACCACTGTAACATCGCTGTCGTTAATTCATCGTCGACGATCGAGCACAGCACGGTGGATGGGACTGCGATTGAACATTAACATGCATGAATATAATATAATGGTGTCCCTGCTATTTAATTTGCTCTCTCTCCGAGGACCGTCCAGGCTTAATTAATGAATGGCCTTCACGTTCCACCATACTGCCATTTATTGCAGATTCTTTTCAGTGTCGTATATATTACACGTTCATAAGATAACAAGCGTCGATGTTGGACTCGGAAAGGGTGCCAAAGTTGAGACAGATCAAACAATTAATACATCACGACTGTATAATATATGCTAGGTAGCTGCAGTCCATGACAACTGGATTGAGGTTAATTCATAATTTCTTAATTATATATGTTCATCAGTAATTTGCTAATTAACTCCGATAATCCATATAGATAATTAAGGGAGAGTAGTGAGTAGGTTTAGCTTTGGAGCAAACAAGAATGCCCGACAATACCTTTGTAATGAGTGCTTGACTGTCCCTACTTGTTGTTACATATTAAGTTAGCTACATTGGCTTCATCTGATCAGCAACTATATGTGTAACTTCAAGTCTTCGACCACAATAGCTAGCTAGCCTCGACTTTATGTAATTAATATATATGCATGCAGTCATTAAATTTTACCTGCATTCTGCATTCTGCATGAATAGACAGCCATGCATGAAGAGTACTAAATGACTTCGATGCATGCGTTACTGAAAAGCTTGCTTGCATATATGCATGCATACATGGCAATGCAATGGTCACTTGATAAAAAAAGGCACATTAATTATAGAATTGTACGATCGGACTGAGACTCTAATGACAATGATTAAATCACAATCGAGACTAAGTAATTAATTAAATGCTAATTTAAAAAAAAATTAAATAGAGATTAATAGGTGGAAAGGTGGGACACGAGGTGGGATGTCCTTTTCTCTCTTGGTGTCTTCTTCTGGCCCCTGGCTGGGGCTGGGAATCCACACCCACAGCTAGCAATGCGTGCTGATGCCTGGAAAACTGCTCCACTTTTTGATCAAAGTCGTCGTCTCTCCATCCCTGTAATTCACCAGTGTCCGTCGTTTGAGGAGAAGCCAGTGGGAGCAGTTGAAAAGCTCATAATTCAACACCACAAACTGTTAATATATATATACTCTTTTATATATATATATATATACACACACACACAAATGCATGCAGCAGAGTTATTATATATATTATAAATCTAAATGACAATAATACAGCATATATATATATACAACACCATTTAACTACTGCAGCTAGCTAGCCTTGAATCAATGGAAGCTCTTAATTGCCTTTGTAATTTATGAATATATATCTGATATGGAGTGCATTAATTGAATAGCAACTAGTAGATCGATGCCTGCTCGGCTCGCTCATGGTCTTCTGCGCCGTGGGATTTTGCGCTTGCAATAACTTAAAAAGACAGGGGGGCCGTAGTACTATTCCTAGAGAGAAATGTGTTCATGCAATGCTAGCTGTGAGTCAGGCATATATCCTTAAGTTTAATTAACTTAATGCGAGGAATATATTTTAAATTATATATAGGGGATCGATTCTAAAATTTAATTGAAAATTAATTAATTAATTAAATATCAACAACATCGATCTTTTAAGTGTGCATCTACCTTTCCTTCAATTGTTTTCCTACTCATGTCCTTTGCATTTGTTTTGTCAAGGGGAAATTCCAATGTCACCCTTGCCTAGCTATAGCTTACGATGGATGACCGACCGAGAAGTTAACCGGCTTTCGTTATCACACTTAAAATTCAGTCTCATCTTTTTATCTCTATAGTACTTTAAATTTTTCATCTTCTTACAATGTCATCTTTTAGATATATGGATACTTGTGAGCCTGCACTTGTGGGGTTGCAAGGTGGTCCTGTGGTCCTGATAATCGTAAAGTGGATGTGTTATTTGTAAAAGTTACTGAAGTTTAGGAGTTCTTCATGGGGTTGTTATTGGTCACTTTCATTCAAAAAATGGTTAGCAATTCTAAAAGGAAAACCACCATATTATAATTTCTTAGAGATTTTATTTAGCATATTTGTGTCAATGTAAGTTGAATTGTTATCTAATTGTTCATCAAGGAGATTTTGAAAAAAGAAAAAAAAATCTCTTTGATGAACATCTAAAGCTCTTTGTTCTATTGTTGGTTTTTTTATGTCAATTCTTGACGAAAATAAGGACATTAAAGAGATTTTTGAGGGGGAAATTCAAAAATCTATGAGTTAAAATAAATCAACCCTAAACAAATTGCATGCTCTATCAAACTGAGTCAAATTATAATTAACTTGATCCATCATCATGTCTAAGCATCCAAACCACTACTAAACACGAGGCAACCATGCAACTTAATTAGTTTAATTAATTGATTCAACCTCACATTTAACCTTTAAACTCTAATTAAACACGAGACATCCAAACATCCATCATCATCATGAAATACTTATAAGTTTCTAAACATGCATGCACAATTTGTTCATGTCATTCTACATGAAAAATATGTAGGTACTTAACACTTGTATGCATGCATATGTAAATTTAAGAGAGAAGTATTATTTCCTAAAGTTCTAGTGGATCGAAAAATTATTACCTAATTAGTTAATGAAAATAGTTAGGATCATGAGCTACTTGTTCATCATGGTGTTGTGGTCCATATAAATAGGTCACCATGGGTACAACCCAACTAACAGTAGTAATATTTGTACGTTTCCAATTTATCTCTAAGAATTCATCACTAAGTAATGTAATGTGCTCTATTCTTAATGTTTTTTATTACAATTGAAAAGTGTCATAAAAATCTTAGAATTTTTTATTACAATTTAAATTATCCGAAAAGACTGAAATTATAATTAACTTTGTCATCAAGTCATTATTCTAAAAATTTATATTAAACTTCCCAAAACTTAGATTTATATATATATTACTTTTAAAACAAAAATCTCACATTTTTTAAAAAAAAAAAAGGGAATTTATGAAATTATTAAAATATATTCCTTGAAATGTTGTTTTTTTTTATGCCAACACTTCTGAGACTGGAAACGTGTGACATAGCCAACAGGGCTCTGCTGCAGCTGCATTGAGTTAAATTATCATCATCTACCATATAAAAATATGCACGTTTGCTATTCAATGTACGCATCCCACCTCTTAATTAGATCACAAATAATTGAGTCCCATGATTTCATGTCTCTCCATTTTATTGCTAACATGATTATACAACTGCAGATGCTTAATTAATAATAAAACACAGATTATGAATTGAAATGCTAGTGCCAATGTCTGGAGAAAAGGCATAAGATTCCCTTGGTGGATCGATTCTCATTTACATCAACTCTTCTGGAAAAGAAAACATATTTTTCACATCAGAGATTATGTGCATACGCAAAAGCAATTTGATTTCCTGAACTCTTCTCAAAAGATAAATATTAACTACATGTCATAAAGAACAATGGCAGAGTTTGATGATGTTCTTCGTTTACTTAACATTAAAAGGATCTAGGGAACATAATCACTTCAAATAAGTGGATGAAACCCACAGAAGAATGTAGCTTAATACGGATGTGCTCACTTCCAAACTCCTGGGACCCTGGAGTAATGGCGGCATTACAGAGACCATCAAGAACGTGCCCAGCAGCCATGAAGATATGAAAGCCCCAACCCTGAAGGATCAAGCGTTAATATTAATGAGAAAAGAAATCTAGTAAGAAATCAATGACAGTCATTGTTTTCAAAAATAGATGCTTGCGCAACTTTATAGGTGGTGACATAAGCATATGAGTTGAGAAAACAAACATGAGATTTATATAATCCTGTGTTTCTTTCAGACGTGATCAAGAACTTGGTTTCTGTTTGAGTACAAGTTGCAAAAGGTTTAAATAGGGCAGTGATTGATTTGCAACTAAGCAGCATTTTTTTTTGTTCCTTCATTATTTTCACAGACAGTTCAAAGCAATATAATCAAGTTTGCCAAAAATGAGAAAGGTGATTTTGGATTGATTGAAGATCTCAAGGGCACAGAGGCATTTCAAGGTAAGTAGAAGAAATAAAGGATAACACTTCCAGGTTAATATGTTTAGAAAAGGCAAGACTTCAGCAATATTAATTCACCAACTGACTAATTTTGTGAACATGGGTCCATGCAGAGAGGCAAGGAGATTAACCCCGTCAGGTTATACCTATTGGGTTGCAAAGGTGCAAACATAGTCCCACATCTAAAACACATGGGAAAGATCATGGGTTTAAAAGGATGAAAAGTATCTCCATTGGTATGAGGCCTTTTGGGGAGAACCCAAGAACAAAACCATGAGGGCTTAGGTCCAAAGTGGACAATATCATGTCATTGTGGAGATACAGACATCCTTGGAGACCCTACAATTGGTATCAGAGCAAGGCCGCTCTTTACCGGACTAACCGCCGGATGAACCATGATCCGGATCTAACCATGTGGGTTGAACCTTAAAAACAAAGGAAGTAGGGGCTCTCGTGTTTGAATCAAGAGGACCAGACACCGAACAGGAAGTCCTAGTAGGTTGGGTAGACCGAGGGGCATGAAGTCCTGGTTGCGGCTGGGTACCTTCTAATTTAAACAAACTGTTTTCTTTCAATAGAGAGATAAACCAAAATGAAACTGGAAGGTTCTGGAATAAATCGATGGTTTTTCAAATTTCACTTCCTCACTCTCATAATTTCATTTTCTTCTACTCACAAAGTAAAAGCTTGTTGTTCAAACATTGTCTGAATACTTGCAGAACTCATTTCATCCTCAATTAACCAACATCTAAGTAGGTAGGAGCAACATGTAGGATCAAATAAAATCCACTTGATGTTACCCAACTAGGCTTTCTTCACCATCAGATCATAGATACAACATATGGTGATTGAGGATTGAATTTTTTTTACTTTCATTGCTAAAATTTTATAGTGAATTAGGTTCCAATGTTTATCCTTCCCCTTCCCCTATGTTTATTTCTCTTTACTTTTTCTCACTGTCTCATTCTTTCAATAACTACAACACCAGATAAATGCACAAGCTAATAGATAAATCATGCAGGAATCCACAAAATCAAGACATTGAAGCATACCCGTATAAGAATGCTCGCAAGCCACTCTTAAGTCTTTCATGTATGAAATATATTGTTGCTATTAGTGAAATGGCCACTTGAAGTGTCGGCCCTTCCTCGGTTGGAAAGAGAACTGTGAGTACTCCAAGCACAATGAAGGCTAAGGCTGTCTTTAAGATGACTTTAGTGGATGGAGCTTCAAATCTACTTGTCACAGCTTTATATACTGGGGATTGAGTAATATCTCTCACTTTCTTGTCTAAATTTAGTTTTGGTCTCCTCCTATTATATAAGCTCTGCATGATGATCTTATCATAAGCTGATTCAATTGCATCGACACTTGGCTTATGTCCAGAATATTTTTGCACCAAAAAATTTCTAGCAGCTTGAATTTCTTCTTCGGATGCTTCTTTGCTTATCCCAAGCCGCTTATATGGGTCCTTTACATGGATCCTAGTAAAAACAGCTGAAGCAAGAAGTATCAAATATTGGCTGAAAAGTGTACAGACTGTTTAATCAGAATTATAATTTTACAAAGTAAGCAGTAGTACAGACAAGCTGATGGAACATAAACCCATGACACGTACAATAAGGAACAACTGTCTGTCATACATAATAGAAGTTGTCAGTAATTCAGAACCAGAGGCAGGAAGGAAAAGAAATAAGGACAATCTGATAGAATGGAGGCCCACCATCTCTAAATCACAGTTCAAAGAATTGCTGCCAGTATTGATATTTGCCAGTTCAAAAACCATAATATCGGTCATATTGCTCCAACAGAGTCAGGAGAAATAATTTCAAATATTATCATGTTACTTAATTGATAAATATACAAGTTACTTATTACCCGTGAAAAATTTGAAATCTTAAATCACTAATAAAATTTAGAAATGAATTGTTTACTATTTGTACCATTTAAAATAAATAAGATTATGATATCACATAAAATATAGTAAAACAGGGTATTTTAAGATTTATATTTGATTTATTTAATGACTATGAAGAAGAAATAAGTAATTTATCTTTAACATAAAATTTTAATATCTTAATTCAAAAAATAACAACTAAAAATATATAGGACGAAGAGATAAACTAGAGTATAATATCATTTTAATAATCGGAGAATCAACCATTAGAAATTGTGGAAGGAAAAAAAAGACTTCAAACGCACTTCCTATGAGAAAAGGAAACATAGACAGAAACAAGGTGAGTGGAAGATTTCTCCAGTGTCAAGTTCTCTGTCTCCTTTAGCAGAAAAAGAGGGTGAGGGGGAGAAAAAGACTTTCTCCAATTTTTCTCTATATGATTTTGTGGGCGGAAGACTCACTTTTACTTGGAATGGAGCTCAAATCTGACCTACGAAAATACGAAATTATTCAAAATATATTTTGATTTATGTTTTAGACAAATAAATTTTGAAATTTAGGTTTCCCTTTCAGAAACAATCAAAAAGAACCTTCTCTCCATGGAAACCAAAGCTAGGGAAACAATTCCTAATCATTCCTATGAACTTTAAACTTCCCACTTTCTATCCCTAATTGTTTCCTTTCCTCGTAGAAACAGGACCCTAATATCTAATTGTTCTACAGGGAAACTGAATAAGGCATTGCTTACTGAGGCACAATCCTAAATGGTATGTAATCAAATACTGAAGAGAGAAATACTTTCTAATGAGTCTTCTGGCATCCATTTTTTTATCATTCCTGCACTGTGCGGCCCAAGTAGCAATATGTGGAACGTCTCAATGTCAGTGAAACTCCAAAGCTCCATCCACATTAGAATTTGTTGAAATCCTGCATCCTGAGTTCCATCATCTTCCTCCATCTAGAGCACCAAGGATCCTTTCTGAACATCCAACTGACCATCTTTTGACTCATTTCCGTGCCAATGCTGCCTCAGTTTTGCTAGAACTTGATTATTCTGTCTAACATTGGCTTCATTCCAAATTCCTTTTACACATTGGTCCAAGTTGGTGAGGGATTGATTATTTCTGATTGTATCTCATAGCCCTTAGTAGTGTGTCAAATCATTTAATTTCAAACGGGATTAGATGTGACTAAAAAATTCTTCTTCAATTTTCTTATTATATTCATAAATAATTAATCTATGATCGTGTAAAGTACTTGAAGGTAAAAATAAAAAAAATCTGTGATGTTACTATGCAAGCACAAACAACCAGAGATGTAAACACTGGAATTGGATAGATTGGGACAATTATTGGGAGGATTATCCCTGGAATTTTAATCCGAGTCAAAATACTAATTGAGCAAGGAAGTTTTTTATAACCTCCATCAGTTATAGTATTGTTAATGGGAATTCCTCAAATTGGCTGGAATGAAACGAGGTCAATCCTATGCAATATAGAGACTCAAATCTTAAAATGACTGCTCAATTATTAGGCCCAGTTGCTGCCCACTTGTTGCTAAGAGTCATCTTTTGTTCCCTGTGATGATCATGAGTGAAATTTGACCCTACGGCACTAGTTATCTCCCGAGATTTGAAGTTTCTTATGAATCAGTCTAATCTTATATTTATGATTAAGGAAAAGTAGAAGATATTGAGGAAGCTTCTTATTCATCTTGAGTAATCATTTTGTAATCTTATTCAAAAGAAACTATTTACCTCAGAGAGAGTGAAGAAATTACAAATTAGTCAGCTAATACCTGCTCACCTTAGAGAGAGTGAAGAAATTACAAATTAGTCAGCTGATACCTGCTCCTTGGCTAGCAGCTAAATGGATCAAATCTTGTCATATTGTAAGATGACAATGTCAATTTAGGGCCTTTGACAGACTGGATTAAAATTGACCCCTGATCCCGAAAGTCACCTAGTGAGGATTGGATCAATAGTTTTCTAGGTGCACTCAGTTAAACCAATGGATTGAAAAAGCAATTATGAACAATAACTTTTTTGGTATAGTCAGAAAAAACTCCCAATGGATTCATAAAGTTAACTCCCAATGGATTCATAAAGTTATTATAACTAATGACTTTTTTGGTATAGTCAGAACAAAAACTCATAACTCAGGTTGGCAGCTACCCACTCCATTTTTTTTTTAAATGTATTACTCGCACAACAACATATGCTGAAAACAAATTGTCTAAGGTGAATAAGCAGAGAAATCCTATCAATTCAAGGTGAGATAGATCCAATCTTAGAAGGGCAAATGGATAATGTAGCTATATACATTTAATCAAAATCATAAAGGAGTTGCAACATTCAAAAAACAGTGTAATATAAGGAGAGATTTTGGTAGACCAAGAGACCGTTTCAGGAGCAAACTCACCAATAGAGAACATGTAAAAAAGAAACCAGGCTCCAAGTTGTATCCTGAATAGGTAAACATGACCCATCATGGGTTGTAGGACACATAACCAATAATAATTTTACTATGTTTAAAACTTTCAATGTGCATAAGGAACCAAATTGCACGTACTAATGAATTACAATTTTCTTGTGGATAGCAATTTTTGTTGCTTTTCGCTTTCAAATTGGACTTATCAGATGAATCGGCGATTTACCAAAGGCTGCACGTAGATTTAAAAACTTCTCAAATCACACACCATACTTTAAAAAAGATCAAAGGGCGCACTGATTTACGGTGGCCTTCCCGTTCTACCCCTCCCGCCAATATTAACTTTCTACATGCCGATTTCCAAAGCATGTCACATTCAAAAAATTTAATATAAAAATTATTTATATAGTTTGGATGTATGCAACCTCAATATCTATCTCTTGCCCTCTCTCTCTACTCGTGGAAAGCAAATCTCTCTCCATTAAATATAAAATTTATTTCTATAGTTTGAATGCATGTAACTTCAACATCTCTCCTCCCTCTCTCTCCACTCGTGGAAAGTAAATATCTCCCTTCCTCTCTCACTTGTCGATTTATCCAACTCAAATTTATTTTTTTAATTTAACTACTAAAATCAGAATAAAGATTTGACATCAAATCTACCTTCTCCAAACTCTACTCTTTTATGTGGTTGCAAATTCGTCGAAATCCAAATAGTGTAGGTCCATCAATGGATTTGATCAAACTCCACTGTTTCTGAAATGCCAAGGAGTCCAAATGTGCCCTCCTTTACTGTTTTCAGGCTTCCCTATTAGTGTCAAGGAAAAAAAGGTCTACAACTAGAACGTTTGAGTTGAAAGTTAGCATAATACTGGAGCACTTCTAAGGAGCCCGAAATAAGTAATGGAGGACATATTTGGACTCCTTGCCACCTCAGAAATTCAAAGGACTTGAAATTGATGTAATCTGAGGTCTCTAGGTCAAACAATAGGTTTTAACCGAAACTCGACCTACACTATTTAGATTTCTACAAACTTGCACCCATCTGATAAGGTTGAGTGAGAGGAAAGTAGATATGGTGTCAAACCTTGATTCTGATCAAGGGTTTGATATGCTCTTATATTAGGTCCAAGTTGGATATGGTCTCCCTACACTAAGCTTTTGATCAGAACCTATCAAGCCCAAGTTGGGTCTGGTCTTCCCATACTAGGCCTTTGATCAAAAACAAGGTTTAAACCATATCTACCTTCCACTTATCGACCTAGAGAGCTCAGATTACACTCATTTCAGGTCCTATGGGTTTCTGAGGTTGCAAGGAGTCCAAAAGTGTCCTCCATTACTTATTTCGAATTCCCCAAAGGTGCTCCAGTATTGTGTTAACTTTCAACTAAAATGCTTGAGCCTAGTCTGAAAACTAGAACCACGTTAAGCCTGATATGAGAGCAAACCAGGAATAAGTAATGGATGACATTTTTGGACTCCTTGTGACCTCAAAAACTCACAGGACCTGAAATGGATATGGTGTCAAACCTTGATTCTAATCAAGGGCCTGGTGTGGGGAAACCAGGCCCAACTTGGGCTTGATAGGTTCTGCAAACTTGCACTCATCCAGTAGGATTGAGTGAGAGGAAAGTAGATATGGTATCAAATCTTAATTCTGATCAAGGGTCTGGTATGGGGAGACCAAGCCTAACTTAGGCCTGATAGATTCTAATCAAGGGCCTAGTATGGAGAGACTAGTCCCTTGATCAGAACTAAGGTTTGGCATCATATCTACCTTCCTCTCACTCAATCCTACCGGATAGGTACCAGTTTGTAAAAATCCAAATAGTCTAAGTCCATCAGTGGGTTTCGGTGAAAACTTACTAATCGACCTAGAGAGTTTAGATTACATTCATTTCAGGTCCTGTGGATTTCTGAGGTCGTAAGACATCCAAAGGTGTCCTCAATTATTTATTTCAGGAATGTCCAAAAATGTTCCAGTATTATGCTAACTTTCAACCTAAGCGTTCTAGCTAAAAACTTTTTTCTCTTTTGCACAACGAGGAAAGTCCGAAAATAGTAAACGAGAATACATTTGGAGTCCTTGGCACTTCAGAAACTCACATGACTTGGAATGAGAGCAACCGAAGCTTTCTAGGTCGATCAATGGATTTTGACCAAAATCCACTGATGGACCTAGACTATTTGGATTTCTACGAATTTGCAACCACATGAAAAAGTAGAGTTTGGAGAAGGTAGTTTTGATATCAAATCTTGGTTCTGATTTTAGTAGTTAAATTAAATAAAATAAACTCGAGTTGTATAAATCAACAGGCGAAAGAGGAAGGGAGAGAGATTTGTTTTCCATGAGTGGGGAGGGAGGGAGGGAGGGAGAGAGATGTTGAGGTCGCATGCATCTAAACCACAGAAATAATGTTTATATTTAACGGAGAGAGAGATTTGCTTTCCTCGAGTAAAGAGAGAGGGAGAGAAATGTTAAGATTGCATGCATCTAAACCATAAAAATAATTTTTATATTTAATCTTTTGAATGTGATATGCTTTGAAAACTAATGTGTTGAAAGTTAATATTGACGGAAGGGGTAGAACAAGAAGGCCACCATAAATCAGTGCGCTCTTTGGTCATTTTCAAAGTACGGTGCATGATTTGAGAATTTCTCAAATCTGCGTGCACCCTTTGGTAAATTGCCACAGATACATAGCATTTTGAGCTCATCTTTTGTCCTACTGTCATTTTAATTTAATATATTACTTTGTCTGATAAAGGACAACTGGTTAACGATTAATCAGGGTTTAATACATAGATGTCTTTTGACCATGTGAAGGAGTGAAATATATCTGCTTCATAGTTACCCCAGAGACTGATAGTTGTACTTATCAAGAATTAATTGATCTGATTTAACAAGTTAAGTTAAATCTACTTGAATGAATGGAAAAGTTGATTATGATTTGAGAATCCTAGCCTACTTCATACACAAACAGAACAGACTTGCAAATGTTGCATAATTCATGACAAACTAAAGCCCTATATGAATTCATAACAAAAATATATTATATAACTTTAGAGACGTCTTACAAGGTGAATCACCAGGCGTATCACCGAAAGCTGCTCGCACCAATGTTTTAGCCAAGTGAGATCTCCTAGATACACATAATTTATCCATGGAAGTAGAATATTTCCTGCAACAGATGAGGCATCTTTATGCAAATACAGTGACAATCGAAACAAGATCGAAGTTTCTCAAACTAGAATAACCATGAAGGCGTTCTAATATACCCGCCCTTAGAGGTAATAGGTCGAATCTTGTCCGCAAAACTTTGATTCAGTGGTGAAACAAAGCAATGCGACGAACTAGATGCTCCAGTCGGCACCTTGCAGTAGGGAACTCTCGTGGGATTGCACGGGAGACAATAGGCCGACATTTCTGGCTATTGCTGCAACCAATGGCAACTGGAAAAGGAGAGGCGGCGACGCCGCGACGAAGCAAGGGGAGCAGGCGGCCGCCGAGAGGGCTGCGAAGGAAGACAAAACCTAAGGCGATGCGCACGTGTATAAGTTTAATCAGAAATTTCACTTTACTCCTAAACTTTATTGATATTTTCAATCACTGCACGAGTTCAAAGTGTATTTCGGTGATTTTGAAATAATTATTTTTCTCAAAAAAAAATTGAAAGTGTGTTTCAGTAAATTTAGAAAACTATCAGCGTGTTTAGGTAAATTCCACAATTTTTTTTCTTTAAGACCAACATGAACCCACATCTCGTCCAATGGCTACATTGGGCACAACAGTCTGAACTGGTTTGATGCTTGGCACGATTGCACAACCATTGAATTAAAACTCGAATCTCGAACTTAAGAAAAACGAACCGAACTTGAGCTCGGTCTCTTACTATTCGACTTGGCTTGGTTCGATTACACTCCAAATTTCCAATCACCTGCACCGAGTTCAAAGTGTTGATTTTTAAATACTTTGGAGAAAAATTTCAATAAATACATCATAACTGCGGTTCGATCCCCAGCTACGGCGTATTTGTAAGAATTTTATTCCAAATGGGGAATGCAATCAAAGGATATATTTCTAAGAATTTTCTTCTAAATGGGGAATGCAATCAAAGGATCCCACGGATTGGCCGTCGTATACGCTTTCTTTAGTGGTCGGTCTTGTTACAGGTCATGGATTTATCATTTTTTTTATTTTGAAATCTTTGTTTTTCTTTTAAAAAAAACTTAAAGTGTGTTTCAGTAAATTTAGAAAACTATCAGCGTGTTTAGGTAAATTCCACAATTTATTTTCTTTAACACCAACATGAACCCACATCTCGTCCAATGGCTACATTTGCCACAACAGTTTGATGCATGGCACGACTGCACGACCAGGTCCCATCATTTTTTTCTCTCTTTTTTAATCATCACATGGATTGATTCTTTTTTTTATTGTCTTTCTTTAGTGTTCTTGTTACAGGTTGTAACAACGATCATAATTACATTAATTCAAGCTTAACGATCCTTCTCGATCGAGTACAGTACTCTGCAAACAATTGATGAGCAAATTGAATTACAAATTGATGAACTGAAATATACATATTTGATCAAACTTGTGGCTGCTCCGGTCACAGGGACGAATTAAGCTTTTCCAGCCGAAATTCCACCCTCCTCGCCGGCGTCCTTTCCCACACCATCGTCAGCAGCGCCGCCGACCTCCTCTCTATTTCCTGCAGCGGCGGCACCCTCTCCTCCCTCCTCCACTTCGCCGTCCTTCTCAGCGAGTGTATTGCACACGTATATAAAGTACACAATCAACACTACGGAGCATAAACCGATCACCACGGACGCCGGGATGACTCCTGCCATTACCCTTCTGCGTCGTCTAGTACTTCTCCTGTGTCTCCTACGCGAAGCGGCGGTCGAAGGAGGATTGGAAGCACTTTGCAGCAATCTCGCTTTCGTAGTAGCAGATTCACCGCCGTTGGCGTCGTTGTGAGACATGTCCAACTGCCGCAACCGCCGAAACTTCCCCATCCCCGGCGCCGCAACGCCGAGGTGATTCCGGGACAGGTCGAGCACCTCCAGGTGCGGCAGCGCTGCTTCCAGGCCGGTGCCGGCGCTGGTGAACCGGTTGCCGCTGAGGTTAAGCGACTTGAGGGGCGACGCTGGGAGCGAGAGGTCGAACCGGAGAGAGCCCCCGAGCCGGTTGTCGGCGAGGTTGAGGTGGTGGAGCATAGGCGCGGACCAGAAGATCGCGGGGATGGATCCGAGCAGGTTGTTGCCGGAGAGGTCGATGGTGCGGAGCGCGGACACGCGGCGGAGGTGCGTCCACGAGATGGCGCCGGTGAGGTTGCAAGACGTACGGGAGAGTGATGGCGGTGCAGTCGACGGTAGGAGAGGGGAGTTGGAATCCGGTGACGAATCGGAAGGCAAGGGAGATGTGCGTGAGGTCAGACGGAGTGCAGGAGCTTGCTGCCGGAAGTGGGAGGAGGAGGAGGAAGAGGAGGATGCTGGAGATGGTGAAGGAATCGTCAGGGAGCTCCATTGAATTAGTGAATTCTGAAAAAGGAAGGAGCTCGTGGAGCTTTTCTAGTAAACTTTGGTCAACATTCATGATTCATCATCAACTCAATTGCCAATCTGGATAGGCTCTGCCTTTGGTAGATTGCCCGACATTTGAAGTCAACTTTCATGTACGAAAAGGACCATTGACCTTGATAGTCAACTTTGGCCGCCGCGTGACAACAAATAAATTAATTAGCAGATATGCAATGTCTTGTCTTTTATTATTATTTTTTCCATTTCCCCAATTAATGGCTTAGCAGTGCCAATAAATTTCTGTAAGCACCTTATTTTATTTAAATTATTAAACCGATTTATCTTTTTAAATTTTTTATGAAGGCCCAAATGCAGATGACCTCTCCTTCAATTGCAACAATCACATAGCTAAACTTTGTGCTAGAATAACAAAGTATTTTCTCAATTATGTGAACATTAGATACGATTTCTCTAAATCTAAAACAATAAAAATTCTATAAAATAATCGAAGATAAATTCACTCTTTTATGTTTCATAAAGAGTGATTCAGTTTGAAGCTGAATTTTTTTTGTGCTTTACCTATGTCCATAATAGAGTTACAAAGTGTCTCCCTTTTTTTTTATGTTATCCTGAGTATGTTTTCATTCAAAATTTAATGGATGATAGTGAAAGTATTGATTTTTTTCTAAAATATTTTTATTTTGAGTTATCTCATTTAAAATTATTTTAAATAATATTTCATACTCTTTGAGATTGATCAATTCTCGTTGAATTTAATAAGTTGGAAGTATTGAAAATAAAAAAATTTTGATATCATTGTATACCACCTTATGAAAGTGGTGGACTTTAAAATAGTTTTATAATAAAAAGAAAAGGAGGTATGGTAAATTAACTTGTATTATAAAAATAATTTGATTTTTGCACAGTGATTTAATATTATATAACTATTTATATTACTCAATGCAAATCTCTAAACCAACTTTATTAATTAGATACATGTACGCATTATAGGTAGGTACATGAATTATATATAAGAGAGCTTATATATAATCATCTTCATCATGCATATATCTTGTTCTTCACTACAACCTAGATCAACTAAACATGTCTAGTCACAGCGTTTGTTCTTGGAAAAAACAGAGCAGTTACCTAGGAATTATGATTCTCCAACAATTCATTTTTTAAAATAACAATAACTTGAAAAAGGTTTAGTTTAGTTTACAATTTCCATAAGGAAAACAGATTATGTGTCTCTAGGTCACATTATACTAATATCTTATATTTGTGAGTTTTTGCATATCCTTGAATGATTTGCTGCAAAGAGTCTGTGGCCATGGTGAAGGCATAAGTGTTGTGCATAACTGGAGGAGAAATATCACTGGATTTAAACTTTGAAGTTACTGAGCCATGTTGGTCCCTTTATTTTTGTTGACATTAGCATGACATATCTTGCATCATGAGCTTTTGGTGATTAGCATCTTGGAAGTTTCAAGTACTAGTTAATGTTGTAAGATATTTTAAATGCTTATTAAGTTATCATTTTTTTCTCCAAATTTTTCCAATAAAAAATCTTAAGAACTTTGTGGTGGATATTGCATGTTTTCTAAAATGATACTTTTGAATCTATGATATCCTGAATGTCTTCACTTCCATGTGCTAGGCCAAACTAAAGGGAATCGAATCTCAACTCAATGAGGCCCTCCAATCAAGTGATCGTACAACTAGCAGATCTGAGACAGGCCCCACTGGAGTTCTTTCTACTCCTAAGGTAACTGAGGATACTGCTGAGTCTTCGCAGGTCATAAAGAAACTGGAAGAGGAGCTGTCAAAGAGGGATGCTCTTATTGAGGTCTATTAAACTAGTTCAATTTATTGTCTGCAGTTATAGTTCTCGTGCTTATATGACAGTTAATAAGATAGATTTTTATTTAGCTGATGTAGGATAAATGCTGATGAGAATTGCTTTGGATTCAGTTGTTTGATGGAAAATAATATTTCGGATATCATGTTTTGATGCATTATTTGGTATTTGAATTTATCTATTCTATTATATGATATGCTAACTCTGTTTGGTTTTCTTGTTTGTTTATTATGTTGCTTTGTTTGCCAATATCCTCTTGAATTCTGATTTGGCATTGTTTTGAATGCAGAAATTGCACCAAGAGAATGAAAAGCTATTTGATAGGCTCACGGAAAAAGCATCACTTGCTTCTTCAACTCAGGTTCTGTATGAATCTCTTCATAGTATTTCTTGCATACTATCTTTTCCATTTCTCTTAAGAGTTTCGTCATTCTTTTTTGTTAGTCAATCTGGTACGTCGTGATAGAAAATTTCACATTTCTTGACTTCTTTCATGAAGCCAGTGATATAGCTTTTAGTGTTACTTTGCAAATATGTTTTACCATTTAAGTGATGCTTGGTTCATCTATTTGACAAGTAATTAGGCATTCTATCCTATGCTTATTTTCAATGAGTCTTTGGTCTAAAGTTTCAATCATGTTTGATATAGTCTCATGAAGTTTGACTAATAGACTCCAAATGACATTTGGGCTATTTGGTACTATCAAACTGTGCGGGCACTAAAATCCAGGACCTAAAGCATGCTGTGAATAACATGCTTATGTCACCAGTGTCTCTTGTTGCCAAGAGAGCAATTTTTTTAACTAGCTATTCATTAAATGTCCTTACATTGATGTACTGTAGAGAAGAATTCATATCTATTAAGAAAATTAATATATAGATTGGTCACTTTCTTAGCAGCTCAAGCTTTTGGATCATAAGTAGTTGGCCAATCAATTTTGGTATGGTATTTTAATATCAGGAACATCAGTTATTCAAATCTTCAAATACTGCTTGTTACAATAACATTATCTTATTCAGTTCATTCATTGGGTTTGGGTTAATATAGCTGACTAGCCAATCCCAATGAATGGGACAAATATGACTTGATAACAAGATGATAACATATTATTTTGACATTGTCAAAACAAATTATTTTTCTTAAATTAAAAAATTGTATGTTTAAGCTTATATCCTGTGAACCTCTCACTACTTAAATAAGTTCTCAATCTTAACAACCTTTGGGGTATGTAATGTATCATGGTTGGAACTATAAATATTTGTCAAGCTGAATAAACTCAAAAGAAACTTTTTTTGGTTCGTCATTCCATCTTAATTGCTTCAATTTTTTTGCCCTGCAGATTCTGTCAAGCCCTGCTACTGGAAGAACTGTGGACATGCAGGGAAGTGATTTGAACAGGTTCATTTCACATTTCCATTCTGTTCTAGTTTTAAAGACTGCAATATATATGTTTTCTTTCTATTTGGGCAGGGGTGACAACAACAGAGTGCCTTCCCTCAATGCCCTATCAGTGCCTGGTTCACATGATAAAAATGAAAATACAGGAGCTCTTGTAAAATCAAGTAATGAGAAAATTAAGACAACGCCTGCTGGAGAATATCTTACTGCTGCACTTGGTGATTTTGATCCTGACCAATTTGAGAGTTTTGCTGCAATATCTGATGGTGCTAATAAACTTTTGATGCTGGTATGTGTTACTTATTGACATGGATAAAGCGTGCTCATAAATTTTATCACCTTATGTTTAATGTACATTTAATCTAGTTGCATGGTGCTGTTTTCACAAAACAATGTGCATAGTTCTATTTGACAACAGGGAAGATATGTGTTGTTATAAACTTGCACTTACAAAGGTTGTCTACTAGGCAAAGTACTTTATGATTCTACAAATGTTACTCAAGGTTAAATCTTGGTTCAGTACTGATCTCATTCTTTTCTACGATAGACATTAATTTTGTCTCAACCTATGCCGACACGATACATCTCAATGCTGATCAAGATCAAACTTGCCAACCTAATTTCTATTTCCTCTTGTTCAATCACATTTCCCTTCTCGTTCTCTTTGTGCTGCCTCCCTCTTCTCCTTCATATACCTTCTCTCACTTTTCCATTCTGTCCCACCTCCCTCTTCTTAGTCATCTTGCAACCCTGAGCCAACAGAAGAAGAGGAGAGGAAAGAATAGAAGGAAAAAAAGAGATGAAACCACCTATCTTTCTTCTAGTCTTCCTTCACACTAGTGGACCTTAAAACCTTAGAATTTCCTAGAGTAGTTTGTCTCCTCTACCTATATGAATTTGTGCCTGTGTTTCTCACTTAGGTGGTAAAGAGCTTGTTTGATGTTTTGGGTGGCAAGAGAGAGTCAATTGCATCTTGTCCGTGCCTACTTGTTTTTTTTTTGTCTTGGTTCCATGTCTTTATTTCTATAAACCTATTGAAATCCTTGTTATTAATACAGCATGTATCGTTTTTGTTCACGAATTATGTTGTGAAATTTGTCCTTCTATGCAGGACTACAGTCCATTGATTAGTATAAATTGGCTAGTCCCCCAAAGTCTTAATGTAAAGAGTATAGTGTACACTGTCTTGGTTATTACTGAACAAAGTTAGTTCTTTATGATAATATAGAGTGATCTACTTTTTCAATATTGGTGATATAATTAACACTTTAAAACTATTTATCGATGAATAAATTCAATGAGTTGTTTGGTTCAATTCTCGGCTTCAATCAAGTTGGAAATTAGTTATAGTCATGGAATTATGTGGAGAGTAATTTGGCACATAATCTGTAAAATAATCACAAATGTTCATTTTCTCTATCTTATGCCGGTATTTTTATTGTTGGTAGTTGGTACTTCATAGTCCTTATGGTATCTGGAGTATCTTACTCAGAAAATATAATCAACTTCCTAACTAATCTTTACTAAGTACAAACACCATACTAATAGACGATCTTGCAGGTTTTGGCTGCAGTCATCAAAGCAGGTGCTGCTAGGGAACACGAAATACTTGCTGAGATCAGAGATGCTGTTTTTTCCTTTATTCGTAAAATGGAACCTAAGAGGGTTATGGATACTATGCTAGTTTCACGTGTCAGAATATTATACATAAGATCTCTGCTTGCTAGATCACCTGAGCTGCAATCTATCAAGGTAATGTATCCCACTCTCTTCTACATTAACTCTAGAGTTTCTGACTGAACTGCTGTTCTTTCTTGATAACTGTGAAAATCATTTTAATCTGGTTTCCACTCTTTTTTAGTAGGTTTCTTCGGTAGAACGATTCCTTGAAAAAACTAATGCTGGCCATAGTAGCTCCAGCCGTGGTAACAGTCCTAGTAGGTCTCTGGTTCACTATGATCCTGGTTCAAGAACTGTTTTCCCTGAAGAAGTCCATGGTTTTAAGGTTAACATAAAGCAAGAAAAGAAGTCCAAGTTGTCATCCATAGTCTTGAAGCTTCGAGGGATTGATCAGGTATCAAAATTTTTCACATCAAGGAAAAACTGCTGTCTAGTTTGTTGGCTGACACATATTTTCATGTTCTAAGTACTATTTAATTCATAACGTAGGAGACATGGAGACAGCATGTCACTGGAGGAAAGCTTCGGGAAATAACTGAGGAGGCTAAAGCTTTTGCAATCGGAAATAAGTCACTTGCTGCACTCTTTGTTCATACGCCAGCTGGTGAGCTGCAGCGCCAAATTCGGTCATGGCTTGCAGAGAATTATGATTTCCTCTCTGTTGCGGGTGTTGATTGTGTCGGTGGAAGTTCGAATAGCCAACTAGAACTTTTGTCAACTGCTATTATGGATGGATGGATGGCTGGTCTTGGTACTGCACAGCCTCCAAGTACTGATGCTCTAGGCCAACTTTTGTCTGAGTACACCAAGCGGGTTTATTCATCACAATTGCAACACTTAAAGGTGCTACTATTACTCTACTAATGATTGCATATTTTCAGAGTTTTATGGCTAATAATTACATCCTTTCAGGAGCTGGTTCTCACCTATAAGGAATATGTCCAAAGGTAGTTAAGCAAAGTGAAGTTTGGTTAAGTTCAGGTAGCTTGGATAGGATTTGCCTGAACTGGAATCGGTTTGACTGAGGTCAACAAATTTGGTTGAAGTGATTGTCTACTCACCTGAAATTAACACTGGACCAGGGCCAGGCAATCATTTTTAGCTTAGAGATGAATTGACTAAATATTTCATTTAGGGCTATTTTATCATTGTCAAAACAACTCATTGTCTATTCCTAGTAATGTTTCTAATTCAAAAATAGTGCTAGATATTCCTTATCTACTCTTCTATGAATTAAAGAATTTTTATTCATAATATATCATGTCCATTCCATTCCCTTAGAATATCTATTCTATTTCCTTGAATCAAACACACCATGAGTATCTATTCTTTTTTATACATGAATTTTAACTGGGAATTTGAAATATCCTTGTTTACACATCTCCATGTCTTATCCTGTTATCCATGATAACAGTCCATTTTTTAATACTCCATGATGTGCTTACTTTAGTAATTTAAAATGCTAAACCATCAGTCTTAGTTGAAGTACTTTCAATTTCTCTCTCAATTGGTAAATTTCCTACTTGGAACTTTCTTAATTATATGTTTGTTAAACAGGATATAGCAGGTACTCTGGCAACAGAGGAAGCTGAGGATCATGCCCACGTCAATAAGCTGCGATCAGCTCTGGAATCTGTTGATCATAAGAGGAAAAAGGTATTGAAGCACTCAATTTCCTATCTTAACTAAAAAAAAACTGGGATTCAATAATGGCTTTTCTTTTATTTAATGTTTTATGAATGAATATTGGCAGATGTAAAAATACATTGTTGTATTAATGTGATTAGTTTGGAGAATTTTGTGTTTTTGTCCAATTAGAAAAGAATAAGAAATTAATAGCATAGTGAGTGTATCATTGTATGAAAATAATTTAGCATGATTTCTATAGAGATAATTTCTTTGGAGGTTAAAGTATTGTACTGTACTGGAGTTTTGGTGGCAGAATGGTAGAGTTTGTAGCGATAGTCACGGTTTGGCATGCTTCGTGTCAAGATTAACTTAAATGAGTTTTAATACTATAATGCTCTTCTATTTGCTTAGCTTGTTTATCTTCAAATGTATAACATAGAGAGTTAACTAAATCAAAATTTTATAGTAGTAAGTTACAAAAATTATGACAAGTGTCTATGCCTACTGTTACCAAAGTTATTGTCATGCGTCGAATGAGAGACTTGGTTCTTGTAACATCCAAGTTAGATTAATTCCTTAATTTTTTAAGACCCAAATTAAATAATGCTCTTATGACATTTGATATTAAAATTGATTTCTCCACATCTCTGTATGTATGGTTAATCATTGAGAGTGAAAGTGACTGAGACAATTAGACTTGGAACAAATACAAGTATTAGATATGGATATGTATCAATTTTTCCGACACTAGTGACACTTTGTTGATGCTGGTGCTGCTTCAATTGGTGCTTCTCTTCCCCTCTATTTATAGTGTTTTCTCTTCTCCTTGTGGTGCGTATATATGAAATCAAAGGTAAAGGTTCGATCACTGTAATTTTCATGTCTCAATTGATACCACCGAGATTGTCGACATGGGTGACATTGACATTTATCGACTGTCAAAATGATATATTTTGACTGTGCTAATTTACCAATCGACAGTTTGAGATCATGATTACCTCAACATATTTTGGTTTGTCTTTGCACTAGTGATATATACCCTAGGATGGAGCCCAATGGAGCATAAGTTTTATGCAGCTAAGTTCAAGTGGGACTAACATGACTTGATAATGATCATTCTATTATTGTGCTTGTTATTAAGAAATGTTCTTAATTTGCTCTAAAACATGTTTATCAAATTGTCTTACGATACATGGTTTTCTTAAATCCATGCTACCTTTTTTGAAATATTTACTCACTAGAGAAATCTGAGTTATGCCGCTGCTTCTCTTTTATAGATTCTGCAACAAATGAGAAATGATTCAGCATTATTAACAAAAGAACAAGGGGGTTCGCCTATCCGAAATCCTTCTACGGCTGCTGAAGATGCGAGATTGGCATCTCTCATTTCGTTGGATACCATTTTAAAAGAAGTCAAGGTATCAATTGTCTCGCTCATTTCTGGTTACCTCCTGGAGGAATAGTCTTGGTTTTCCCAGCTGAAAACAAACATTTACTTTTCGTTTTGCAGGAAATTACGAGACAGACCTCAACAAGTTTTCTTACTAAATTGAAGAAGAAAGCGATGCTTGCGAGTCTGGATGAACTCTTGGAGAGAATGCCATCACTCCTTGACATTGATCATCCATGTGCTAAGAAGCAAATTTTAGATGCTCGTAAACTCGTCGAGGTATGTTTGAGTACAAGATTTCACATATATTTTGTCATTCCTTTCTACAATTGTGTTAGCTAACTGAAAATCTAGCTAGTAATACTCTCCTACAATTGGTTTGATGTATTGAATAGTCTGTTAGTGAACATTCATTTAAGGCAGTTGGAGAAGATCAATACATCAGCTGAAGTGACAAAGACAGTGAAGATGAATGATTCATATTCCTGAGTCTAACATATAATCATCCTATTTTTGCAGATGATCCCTGAAAGAGATGATTCCCTTGATGATGAAACACGAGCATTACAACCACAAGCAGATTCGACTTCCAGTGCAGAGATTGTATCACAGTGGAATGTGTTACAATTCAACACCGGTTCTACAGCCCCCTTCATTGTGAAATGTGGCGCAAATTCTAGCTCCGAGTTAGTCATCAAAGCAGATGCACGTGTGGAGGAGCCCAAGGGCGGTGAGATCATCAGAGTTGTTCCAAGGCCTTCAGTTCTTGCTGATATGAGCTTTGAGGAGATCAAAATGGTGTTTGATCAATTGCCTGAAGCAATTAGCTTGCTAGCCCTCGCACGAACAGCTGATGGCACAAGAGCCAGGTATTCGAGATTGTACAGGACCTTGGCCAATAAAGTTCCGTCACTGAAAGATCTAGTCGCAGAGCTGGATAAAGGTGGGATGTTAAAAGATGTGAGAACATGAATGCAACAAGAGAATAATCCTACACATGCTATTTTTCGTCTTGTTAGTGCAAGTTGTAGCTTCATTCACGGTACAGATGGTTCTTTTGATTTTTATGACGTGTATGATCGAAGAATGTATGGCGAAAGAGTTCAACATAATGAAGAACTTAATTATCACTACTTCAATAAGGTGCTATTGTCAGTCATCGTAGTCTTAGTGTACGCGTCTGCTCCTCTGTGTTTTGAGAGAAAAGAGAACGGAAAAATGTAAGCACACTTGTATTGATCAGAATGTAGATGTGATTGTAATCTTATTTGTCGTATAGGAGTGAGAGTTCTTGTCACAAACCAATCAGGTTTTTGCTATTTTTGAAAAAGGAGCACAAGTGTTAACGTTGAAAGAGGATTTTTTTTCATTTTGCTTTAACTTGTCTCGTGATTTTCTAAATTTCGAGGGTCAAAAAGAAAAGAAGCAAATTATAAGAACGCCTGTGGATTGTAAAAGTAGGGGTTAAATTGAAAGAAAGCAACCTACAGGCTATAACAAGCAGAGCTTCGATTTGGCACAAGAAGAAAAAGTAATTGTGCAAATGTGAACAAAAAATCAAAAAAGAAAACGCCCACCGTGGGGCTCGAACCCACGACCACAAGGTTAAGAGCCTTGCGCTCTACCAACTGAGCTAGACGGGCGTTATTGATTTTTTATTATTTTAAGACTTATTATAACTTAATTATAAAACCAATTAATGAAGATTATAGAAAAAAAAAAGTTATATCCTTCTCTAAAAAGAAAAAAAAATCCTATAACTAGTTAGTAATATTTATTCTTGTGAAATATAAACATGTTTACTTATTTAATTATCAAGGACGTGTGAGGTGCAAAAGTTAATTTATTTCATTTATTTAAAATAAAATTTATGATTTTTTTATTAATTTATTCTCTTCTCATCAAAGACATGTTGCTATTATTTTTTAAAATTTAAGTATTCATGTCTTATGATCTGATTAGCACAAATGATAGTTTATACAATAACTGAATAGTCCAAGTGATTCAAACCCCTGAGGTGAATTTTTTGTGCTCCTTAGATTTTGAACTTTGAGTGCATGAGAAGCCCCTATGTGCTACTATTGCACAATAGATTGAGGAGCTAATTCAATAGTACTCTTCTTCTTATGTTACATTGTTATACATACCTTAGTTTTAACTATCATTTATTTTCACGTATAGATCTAATTTTTATTTGAACGACAATCTTGAGAGTGTTATGGATTTGAACTCTTAACCTTTGATATAAACTCTACTCTTTAGATCTAACTCACCATTACATCAGTTTAACATAATATGTTATTTTAACTTATTATTTGTTCAAAATTATTAATTATTTTTAGTATTTCGCCCCTTAAAAATTAAATTAATTTATTCCCTTAATTTGTTATCAGGCCTTCATAATATTTTTAAACTCTAAAATGATATAATAATAAAATTTTATTCTATTTTAGGTTAATATAAAACATATTAAACACTAATCATATCAGTAATAATTTAAGGTGATCTGGTGGTAGTGACATATTAAAAATAATTTGTAGATAGATTTGGTAATATTATTGGACAGGAATCCGATAATGTAATATGATCCAATTTAATATAAAATATAATTATTATATATAAACTGATAAAATTTAAATTTCAGAGAAAGTTCTTTTAACATTAAAGATAGGTTTTTAACATTAAAGATAGGTTCAGCTCAGACTTAAGGCACTCTTTATGATACATTAGTTAAAAGAAGGCATTATTTGGCTTTTGCACTCGAGTATGATACTTTTTTTTTTCCTTCCAAATCCCAATGGGTCAACAATTGAACACTTTGAGAAACTGTTATAATTTAAATTTTCAAATACAATTTTTTAATATAAAATATGACTAATATAGATAAACTGTTAAAATTTTCAATGAAAGTTTTTTAAACATATATATTATTTATCTTGCTTAAACATCTTTTATTATTTATCTCCTTGTACTCAATCTATTTTTTTTATTGCATTTCCATTACACAATCTAAAATGTGCTCGACATGCTAATATATTCACGAGAAAGAAGATTGCAGTGGGCTTTCAATTCTTTGTGAGATGATAAGATCAATCCATGAATATCTAATTAATTACATATAATTGCTTGGAAAACTAGGATTGTGCTCTTCACATTCAAAATAAAGTCACAGTAAATATAGACCAATTAGATATAAGTTAAGCCCAAACCAAACACAATTTGCACTCTAAACGCCCCTTTGATTATACTTTTTAAAGAACACATTAGGATACATTCGTTAAAAGAATGCATAATTTGGATTTAGCATTTGCGTATAATACTTTTTATTTCTTCCAAAATCCAATGGACTATTTTTTTTAATCAAAGATGAGTGATCCAACCCTATAAAATTTACCACCAAGAACCAAAATAAATCCACAATTTACCACCAACAACCAAAATAAATCCGAAAGCACATAACACATTGAGCATACTTGTAGATAGGTCTTTGAGAGTCATTTGATGAAATATGAAGATATAGCATTAGTAGGGATCAATCAACTAAATAGTTGATGCAATTATTGATCATGAGATCATGATGAACACCAAAACAAACCGATATAAAAGCCCATCGCATCTCCAATTCATCAATCAATGGCCAAATAGAAAAGCCCATCGCATCTCCAATTCATTTTCCTTTTTTGCACTTGGCTAAGTTTCTCATATTTTCTTTTCATTTCCTTTCAAGAGGGTCACCATCTTTAATAGTCACATCTTGTATATTTTTGCAAATTAAAACGTATTGTTTGCCCTCTTGACTTTACTACCCAAACCTTCCATAAAATTTTACTGTAATTATTAGTATATCTTTTGTCTATTCAATGATCTGAAGGACCATAATTGTTTTAGTTAAATTTTTGTGAAAATTGTTGACTGTTCAAGGATTTGGGGAGAATTACTTATTTGGTAGAATTAGAAAATAGAAACAGTTGGAATTTTATGTTTTTTACTTGTAGAACAAACTTAAAGATGGTAGCAAGTGTTTTATTTAACAAATGCTAGTTAAAATGCATGTACCTCAATGATATTTAAACTTTTTTCTCTGAAATATTCATTGCTTTCTTTGTATTTATTATGTCATTCTTCAATATTTTCAGTTAGATAATGTGTCTACTGGAACCACAGAGTGGAAGGGCCTTTTGAAGGACTATTGGTCACGATTTAGCAAATTCTGTGACCAAGCAAGCAAATGTAATTTCCTTGAGGTAGGTGTAGGCTATCCTGTTTTGATATATAACTTTTATTGATGTTTACCATTGTAGACTTCACTATCCTGCTTTTCCCCCCTCTTTTGTTAATTATTGGAGGTTTTCATTTTGCAGTTGGAAAACATGTTGGAGAAAAAATTTGAAAACGTATTATTTGCTTCATTGAGTAGCAGGCACTGCCCTAGGTGCATATCTTACTGTTAAGATGATATCACTTTGATATTTTTAGGTTCTGTGGCTGTCATCAAATTTGTTGTTCATTTCTATCTTGTAACAACTAAAAGTTTGGAATACTATTTGGCTTTAACTTTTGCAGATCGTCTACTTCAATTAACATATAATTAAACATGTCCTTGTGTACCATACAGTTGTTCTGTGGGGACATTGAAGTTTAAAATCAGTAAAATCGGTGCTAGCTTTTTCATTGGGTGTGATCAATATCCAAAATGCAAGTATGTCGAGATATTTATTCTTTTTCCTTTATGATGCTTTGCTTTGTCAAAAGCTATCTTAATGTGAATGCTAAAACAGTATCTTACCACCAACTTTGTATTTTTTTGGATATTCAATTATCCTCCAACATCTGGAGCTTAGATTTTTAGTTAGCTAGAGAAAAAGTCTTGATTCTTTTTCCATGATCCAGCTGGTAGTTTACAAGAAGTGTAGCTGGTAGAATATCTTGCTGCAGGGCAAGGTCCTCAAGAACCACATCTAGAATAGAATGGAGTGAATCTGATGCAAAAATTATTATTGAAGTATCTTTGGTCCACAAATTATTTTGCTTCTTCAGCGGCAGCTATTTGTTTGAGGTTCAAGTATCAGGGGGATTAGTGAGAAATTGTACAATCATGACTGTGACGGAGTTAGTTGTGAACTTTGTATGAGAAAAAAATAAGGGGTCTGTTAATAAACAATGTAACAAAAGATATAGATAGAACAAAGAATGGGGCAGGTTGAGGATACATGATGATCATGCAAAAACAATCAACTGGCATCAAAGGATGTTTGCCCATATTTTTATAAATTCTTTTTTCTCTGGTCATGATCAATCTAAATTCCATGTTTCTGTTTTGAAAATGATGTCTGTCTTAATGAATCCATTTTCTGCTATGTGCATAACTCGTGATTTCTGTAATTTCGTGCCCATGTTTTTCAAAGTAGTAAACTATATATTTTTAACTTAATTTACAATTTGATGTTGCAGGTATATTGCAAGCTCACTATATAGCAATGATGACGACGATGACATTGACGAAGTTGAGAAGATAGATGTGTCCTTTATCCCAAAGATTCTTGGATGCTCTCCTGGTTCTACTGAAAAGGTTTATACCTTTATGTTTTACCATATGATCTTTGACCTCCTTTGTTTCATAATGTTCTTCCCCTTGTATCAAAACTTAATCTGAAAAGAACTTATTGTTTCAATTTCCAATAGATTTATTTAAAGAAGGGACCTTATGGATTTTATGTGCAATTGGGAGAAGATAGAAAAGGTTTTTCACCGAAAAGAGCTCCTCTTTCTGAGGTTTGTTACTGTATATTGGTAGAGAACTGCTATTTATGTGTTCCTTAGATGCTTATCTGGTCTTATTCGTTTCAAACCCTCATGTGATATTTTACTTATCCAATTTGTCTCTCTGGGAACAATCTCAAATAATGTTGATATGCCTGGATGGCATATTGAGAAATACAACCATATGTCTTCATTATGAATAATTAGTCTCTTTGATGAAGTTTTGGAAGTATCATTCTGCATCTGAGTTTTGATTTCCAACTGCAATATGGTTTCGGTACCATTTCATGCCAGATCCACTGAAATAAATTCTAGTCCTATAACATCTTGTCTTAACTTGAAAACTTTACCTCCAGTATATGCAAGACAATTGAATAAAAATCTCAGAACAACAAGTTAAATAATGACAAACATTTCAACTAATGATTATACCTCATTACTACCAAAAATGATTGTTATGCATCTGCATAAGTCCTTAGTAGTTTTATCCTTAGTAGTGATTAATTATACCTCATTACTATCAAAAATGATTGTTATATAAGTCAGACTCTTTTGTTGCCATTATTTATTGAAGGGAAGAATTCATCCCCACTTGGGAGTTTACTTTCGTTTACAAAATGCCTATCTATCTAAACAAACGGACAGAAAAGCAACATGACACACGTGGCATTCCTACCATGTCATTCATTATTCTATTAATTGAATCAAGGGTGGATAAGGTTAGGTGAAAATTCCAAAGGGTATTTATTTTGGGCGAACACAATTAAAATTTCCTATATTTAAATCTCAGTAAGTGGGAAATAATCATCTTCTTCCAAATGGCCAATATGTACTCCCTAAGTTTGTGTATTAATACATGTTTGATGCAGGAAGCTATTTGTATTTCTTAGCCACAGATGGTTTCTGTGTGCATGTTCCTATAGAGATGCTATCCCATGCCCAATTTCTTGCTATAGAATCTGATGGTGCATTTGTTTCATTAAAATGGTTATTTATTCCCAAGGAAGAAAATCGGACTACTAATTACCTCATAATTCTTATTCTTTACTCTATTCCAAATCGGACTACATATTCATACTTTAATTCTATTTTCCAAAACTATATATGTATCCTTGCGCAATTTGATTCTCCAAGGAACACATTTTAAATGAACAAGGTGGCCTGAGCCGATCAGGCATACCGGAGAAGCTTGGTGGGATATGCTACTAATTTTATTCCCTATCTATTTCATTCCGTGAGCCAAACACCTAATGTAGCATGAGAGATCTATTTTCGGATGCTTATTGATAAATAAACGTTTTCTTATCTTAATATATGAGTTCATTATCCAAGTGACTTACTACCATTTGCTATGCTCAGAGTTTCAACCCCCAGACCATTACTTTGGAAGCCAGTTTGAAGCTTTTGTCGAGCAAGAAAGCGAAGATGAGTGGTCGGCGTAAAGGTAGCCTTAGCAAACCCTATGGAGAAGACTCCTGGGAATGAATGGAAGGAAGCATAGGATTTGAAGCTTAATTTTGTCCAAACACCATGCAAGCTCTATCGGTGTTTGCTCGCATGAAGATTTTCCATGGAGGGCACATGTATTCATTCTTCCAGTTATTACTTTGAGACCTTTAATTTCGAGTCACGCACATTAACATTTTTGAGTTGTTTTTGCACCTCCAGCTCTCACGAGTTCTGTTATTTAAGCTGCAATTCTTGTTGTGCAGAGAGAAATATAGAGTGACTAAATAGCCATCTTTGAAAACTTAGGAAACTAGTTGAGCCAGTTCATTTATCATATTCGTTAATTTTTAATTTAATGCATGAGATTCGTGGTTTTTTTTCTTTCGCTTATTGTTTGTCTTTCATGTTAACGTATTATTCATGCGTTAAAGAAAACATAAAAATAAAATTAAAAAAAAAAAAAACAATTATATATATGTATATAGTATTAAAATTAATTTTTTAAAAAAATTTTCATTTCTTTTAAAGAATTGAAAATTAGATTTGGATAAAATATTATCTCTAAATATTAAAACTTTAAATGCAAAAAAATTATTGAATTAATTTGTTAATTATGTATGGTAAAATGACAATTTAAAAACTGAAATGCCTCGAGTTTATTTTCATTTGATTTTTGTTTTCCAGTTCAAACTCTTTCGAATGAATAACAATGCCTGGGCTTCATTGTGAATCGATCATTAATATCTGATATATTTAACACATGGTTTCTAATTAATTTGGGCTTTAATGCGAATTTTACGCCCTATCTTCTTCATCTCAATCATCATCCATCCATTCCCTTCGTGCCCTAATTTATTAAATGGGTAATTTTCAAATGTCTATCAATATTTGTGAATATTTTCAAAATACTCACATGACTTGATTAATATTATTTTTTTAAAAATGTTTTATTATCAATTATTTTAGGATTGCAAAAATAAATATTTTGATAATAAAACATTAAGGCATTTTAACATTAATTTATGGGTAATTTAAAACATTCTGAAACAATTGGGGCTTTTGATAATTACCATTTCTATATGTATGTTATTTGTTCTGCAATTGATGGTTTGAGTAAAAGGAAGAGGAGAATAAATACGAGAAAATGATGGATGATTGTTTTCAATTCACTTATATGGAAAATATAGACCAAGGAGTAACAATTGTGCCACAAGTTCAGTGTCTTTGCAGGTAGAAGTCTTGGAACTGTCCTCTAAATGTCTGTCTATTCCTCTATCGCTTTTGAATAGTCGACTGAGAGTCTCGACTCCTCATCTTAACACGAGCGCCTTGATTTAAAACCTCTTTCTCTTTAGATATCTGCTGTCGAGTTAATTCGATAGCCAGTGCTCGGTCTAAGGCCTCTCTGTATGAGCTGATAGAAGACTTTGACATCCCGTCTCGAATATATGCAGCTAGGCCCTGTATAAACTGGTCCATCCGATCCTCGTCCTGTGCCACCAGTTGTGGACAGAACTCTGAAAGTTTCTTAAATTCTGAGTTATATTCTGTAACCGATCTTTCTCCTTGCTTCAGACTCAAGAACTCCTGGCGGTGTACCCTGCGGAAGGTCGCCGGGAAGAACTCTCTCTCGAATGTCTCTCTCTGTCCATGTCACTTCCCACTCTCCAAATATGGTCTTCTGTATCTTCCACCAAGTAAGCGCCTCATCTCATAGGTGATAAGTAGCCAATCCGACCCTCTCTGCGCCCGTACAATCCATATACTCATAGGTATCCACTAAATTCTCCATCCACGACCGAGCTTTCCACGGATCAGATCCTCCGTGAAATAGAGTGAAGCATTCCTTGGCCGATTTAGCCAAGGTCATAAGACGACTCTTAGCAGCCGGAGCAGATGTAGGCATGACTGGATGAATCCCCTGAGCCTGAGAACTCTGCTCTCCAGTAAGTATATTACGATCCTGATCCCATAAATCTCTCTCCTCCTCAATAATATTCGGCTCCTCGGACCTAACAGGTCGTCTCAGCGGTCGACCTCGTCCTCGGGATACAGGGGTCATATAACAAGATGTACCTGATACACGACTAGTATAAATTTTCTACCTAACTAGAAAAATATATCAGCATATTTACATATTATTACCGGAGATCTTTGCCATGTCATTTCCATCTCACAACCTAGATCGAGCAACTCAAAATCCGATAAACCCAATACTCCGACCAATACGAAGCAAATACGGATCTAAACTCATACGACTTTTGGTTATTCGATACGAAAATAAATCCGAACAAACTCTAAACCTAAGTCCTAAAATGCAACGATTAATTCTGAGAAACTAATCGTAAAACCATGCTCTTAGACTCTAAATGCAACGACAAATTCGGAAAATGACTCGGAAGGGACATGATGCGATTTGGGTAATCGTTGATCGATTAACCAAATCCGCACATTTTCCTTCCGATACGTCGGATAGATTCACTGGATCGTCTAGCAGATGTCTATTGCAGAGAGATTATCAGATTACATGGAATACCGGCTAGTATTATTTCTGATAGAGATCCGCAGTTATCTGATAGAGTCTGCAGCAGACACTTGGCACAGAGCTTCACTTCAGTACAATATTTCATCCCCAGACAGACAGTCAGTCAGAGCGCACTATCCAGACTCTGGAGGACTTATTGAGAGCTTGTGTTATGAATTTTGGTGGTAGCTGGGAGGATCACTTACATTTGATAGAGTTTGCGTATAATAACAGTTATCATTCTATTATTCAGATGACTCCATTTGAGGCTCAGGATAGACAGAGGCTCAGGACATAATAACAGTTATGTCAGAGGCTCAGGATAGACAGAAAAGTTATGCAGATCGAAAACGTCGGCCATTGGAGTTCTCTGTGGGCAATCATGTGTTTTTACGAGTTTCACCCACGAAAGGGGTGAAGAAGTTCGGATTGAAAGGAAAGTTTGCTCCATGATACATTGGTCCCTTTGAGATACTAAAGTGAATTGGTGAGGTGACATACCGCTTGGCACTACCACCGACACTTGCGGGTGTACATAGCGTATTTCATGTTTCTATGCTGCGGAGATACGTACCTCATCCTTCGCATATTCTGAGGGATGTACCTGTTCCTCTTCAGCCGGACGCGACTTAAGAGGAGATTTCGGTGTGTATTTTTGACCGGATGGAGCGACAGCTGCGGAACAAAACCATTCGACTTGTAAAAGTCGGATGACAGCATCATACAGATGAGGAGGCTACATGGGAGCTGGAGGATGTTATCCGAGCTCGATATCCCCAGCTATTTGCTTGAGGTATGATTTAAATTTATGTTGTATTTTCTGCATCGTAGTATGAAGATAATAAAATTTGGGGATCAAATTTTTGTTAGTAAGGGAAAATGTAAAATACCATAACCTAAAGGGGGTAAATTCGTAAATAAAATTTAACTATAAGGGATTTATGAAAGATGGAATTGATTGATTTGATTAATCAAATTAATCCTAACTCATATAATTATATTAATGGGTTAGAGGTTTATTTGGTTTATTAAAGAGATTAATGGTATTAGGTTAAATGATTAATAATGGAATTAAAAGATTAATTAGAAGTTTAATTAGATTAAAGGTTAAATGATTAATTAATTAATGGATTAAAAGGATATTTGATTAATGAGTTAAAGGGTTAAAGGTTAAAAGGGTTAATGGGCATATGGTTAATTGGTTAATGAGTTTCGGATCAGAACCCGTTAAGCTTTACGGGATCAATAAGAAGCCGCATCCGCGATTCCACATTTTTAGGGTTTAGCATTTCATCTATTCCTCTCGTGACTACTCTGATCGGCAAAAACCATGCCTGCCTCCGCCGCTTCTCAGGTCGCTGCGGCCGCTTCCCAGGCCGCTGCTACCGCTTCCCAGGCCACGGCCGTCGCTGCCACCGAGGCAACAGCGGCCGCCTCCAAGGCGATAGCGGCCGCCTCCAAGGTGAAAGTAGCCGCCTCCAAGGCGACAGCGGCCGCCTCTGCCGCGGCCGTCGCTGCCACCAACGCGGCAGCGGCCGCCTCCAAGGCGAAAGCAGCCGTCTCCAAGGCGACAGCGGCCGCCTCTGCCGCGGCCGTCGCTGCCACCAACGCGGCAGCGGCCGCCTCTGCCGCGGCCATCACTGCCGCGATTTTGGGGAAGAGGGGTTATAATTATATCTTTAATTGACCTCTCTCCATGTAATCGTACGGAGCTGAAGTCCCTGCAAGTTTAGTTTTTTGTATGGACGAAATTTAGTTCAGTAAAATGCCTTTTGCTATTAGAATTATATCAGTTTGTTTTGGTGTTCATCATCATCTCATGATCATCAATTGCATCAACTATTTAGTTGATTGATTTAGTTGATTGATCCCTATCTAATGCTATATCTTCATATTTCATCAAATGACTCTCAAAGACCTACCTACAAGTATACTCAATGTGTTATGTGCTTTCGGATATATTTTGGTTGTTGGTGGTAAATTGTGGATTTATTTTGGTTCTTGGTGGTAAATTTTATAGGGTTGGATTACTCATCTTTGATTAAAAAAAATAGTCCATTGGATTTTGGAAGAAAAAAAAAGTATTATACGTAAATGCTAAATCCAAATTATGCATTCTTTTAACGAATGTATCCTAATATGTTCTTTAAAAAGTATAATCAAAGGGGCGTTTAGAGTGCAAATTGTGTTTGGTTTGGGCTTAACTTATATCTAATTGGTCTATATTTACTGTGACTTTGTTTTGAATGTGAAGAGCACAATCCTAGTTTTCCAAACAATTATATGTAATTAATTAGATATTCATGGATTGATCTTATCATCTCACAAAGAATTGAAAGCCCACTGCAATCTTCTCGTGAATGTATTAGCATGTCGAGCACATTTTAGATTGTGTAATGGAAATGCAATAAAAAATAGATTGAGTACAAGGAGATAAATAATAAAAGATGTTTAAGCAAGATAAATAATATATATGTTTAAAAAACTTTCATTGAAAAGTTTAACAGTTTATCTATATTAATCATATTTTATATTAAAAAATTGTCTTTGAAAATTTAAATTTTAACAGTTTCTCAAAGTGTTCAATTGTTGACCCATTAATGGGATTTGGAAGGAAAAAAAAAGTACCATACTCGAGTGAGTGCAAAAGCCAAATAATGCCTTCTTTTAACTAATGTATCATAAAGAGTGCCTTAAGTCTGAGCTGAACCTATCTTTAATGTTAAAAGAACTTTCTCTGGAAATTTAAATTTTATCAGTTTATATATAATAATTATATTTTATATTAAATTGGATCATATTACATTATCGGATTCCTGTCCAATAATATTACCAAATCTATCTACAAATTATTTTTAATATGTCACTACCAGATCAATTCGTTCAGAAAGAAAAGCATTAACCGGATTTGAATTTAACATCCAATCCGTAATTCATGGTCATGCGATCATTTATTATCCCACTAAAACTTATAAAGGAAATAAATAAATTATATATATATATATATATATATATATATATATATATATATATATATTAAATTTTAAACCTTGTTAATTTAATCGGATTCGGATTTGTCACCCGATCCGATCCGTATTTAAATTGCATGCTGTCTCACCCTAAAACCTTCTTCTCGATTTCCTCTCCCTCCTCCCACCGCCGCTTAACGTTCGGCCATCTCCGGTTCTCCGTGTCGATCTAATCTCTCGCTCGCTCGACCTCGAATTCCTCCGCCACTCCCTCTCGGCTCCTCCCTCGACTTCCTTCCTCTGTACGCCGACTCTAGTTTTCTTGTCACCTCTCCCCTCCGACTGCCGCGTTGCCGGGCCTCTGACATCTATTATCGGCATCTACTTCAAGCCCTCAACGTTGACGACAAGTATCTCGTTTGGTCTTCTTGCTTGGATTGTTGTTGTGCAGAGAGAAATATAGAGTGACTAAATAGCCATCTTTGAAAACAAACTTAGGAAACTAAGTGAGTCAGTTCATTTATTATATATTCGTTATCAATTTAATGCATGAGATTCTGGCGGGTTTTTTTCTTTTGCTTATTGTTTGTCTTTCATGTGAACGTATTATTTATGCATTAAAGAAAATATTTAAAAAAAAATAGAATACAATTATATATATATGTATATAGTATTAAAAGTATTTTTTTAAAAATTAATTCTCATTTCTTTTAAAGAATTGAAAATTAGATTTGGATAAAATATTATCTCTAAATATTAAAACTTTAAATGCGAAAAAAATTATTGAATCAATTTGTTAATTATGTATGGTAAAATAACAATTTAAAAACTGAAATGCCTCGAGTTTATTTTCATTTGAATTTTGTTTTCAAGTTCAAATTCTTTCGAATGAATAACAATGTCTGGGCTTTATTGTGAATCGATCATTAATATCTGATGTTTCTAATTAATCTGGGCTTTAATGCGAATTCTAGGCTCAATCTTCTTCATCCCAATCATCCTTTATCCATTCTCTCCGTGACCTAATTTATTAAATGGGTAATTTTCAAATGTCTACCAATATTTGTGAATATTTTCAAAATACTCACATGATTTAATTAATATTGTTTTTCTAAAAATTATTTTATTATCAACTATTTTAGGAGCGCAAAAATAAATATTTTGATAATAAAACAAAACAATTAAGGTATTTTAACATTAATCAAACTTATAGGTATTTTGAAACATTCTGAAATAATTGGGGGCTTTTTGATAATTACCGTTTCTATATATGTGTTACCAATTCTTCCACCCTATGCTGTCTGAAAATTTGGAGACGGAAAATGGGAAACACGAAAACGAAAACAGGAAACGACAATCGTTGAAGTTTTCGATTTTTGAAAACGTCGAAGACCTACAGTGTCAAAGACCTAAAGTTAAATAGCTTTAACTTTAATTTAGGAGGGGTTAATTAAATAAATCTAATGTGAATGGGGTTTGATCAATTAAATCCTAATTCATTTAGGGTTGGAGGTTTAGTGAATTTAATTGGTTAATGGATGAATTTTTTTAGATTAATAGGTTAATGGTTTAAACCCAAATCCCAAACCCATTAGGAACCGTTAAGAAACAGTGCCCCTTTTCCCAATCGCTATTTTGTTGCGCCGCAGCTCTTTTTGTCTCTGCCGTCGACGCCGACCGGAGGGGCTGCCAACGCGAAGCCGAATCCCACCTTCACCTCTTCTCCTCTCTCTCATCTTCTGCCGCCTTGCCATCGCGCTCAGCCGCAGATCGAAGCCACCACCGCGTGCCCCCTGCTGCTGCCGGGAGAAGGAGCCGCGCGTCTCCTTCCCTCACGAACCCAGGAAGCGCCGTCCCCTCTTCTCTTCTTTTTCCCTTCCTCGCCTTTCCTCTACCACACGGCCCCGACGCCGTGTCTGCTCTTCTCACCAAGCCCCGACGCCGCTACATCCTCCACCGTTTCTTGTAAGTTTCCGCGCCAACGTTTCGGAAACGGGGACGGCAATCTAAATACCGTTTCCAGACAGCGTAGCTTCCACCTACAAAAACCTCGAGTAAGCGGCGGCGCTGAGAACTAACCACCGCGCAAAGACGCCCACACATTCCTCAGGTAGGCCACTTTTGAATTTCTTGTGTACTAGATCTCAATTAGAAAAATGCTTTGTTCCTTTGATTATTGAAAATTTAAGATTTTTTTAGCAGATCTATAAGTCTGCTAATCTTTTCGTCGACATTTTAGAAATTGAAGAGTTAGTTAAAGATATGGAGTAGCGAATCATGTTTGGTCTCCAGCATGATCCATTTAGTTAATTTTCCTTCCTTTTTTTAACGATTTATAATTTGAATGTCGTACTGTGCACTATTAGCCCCTTGCTGACAGTAGTTGTCTTCAAGGAAATTGCGAGAAATTGGTATTTAGGTGCTAAATTGATTGTTTGCCAGAAGAAAATTAGTTCATGGGTGACTCAGTTTCTTCATTCCCATGTATTTTTTTCTGTCAAGATTTAGCTTAGAAAAAGTTTTATTTTCTGTAGGAATACAACAAATGTAGAGAATAAGTGGTCTGTGTCATTGCCAAACAAGTTCGATATAAAAAAATTTAGATTCGTCTTTATTCATGTCAAATAGTTTCTTCGCTATCTGACAGTCTTAGTTTTATTAGTCCTGTTACAAAATGATGAGACTCGTCTTTATTCATGTCAAATATATGACCTTTGCTCTTCACCTTAAAATCATACATTTTTTATTATTATTATTTTAGAGACAAAGCAAAATGATGAGAGTTGTAGATCTGATGCTGATGTGGATAATACTTTACTATGGTCTTCAAAGTTCTCTGATTGCTTTATTGTGGCCTATCACAAATGCTAATGTACTTGTTGCTTGATGATTTATTTTGGGCAAAATAAAGATTTCTGGTCTTTTTTTGTTCCCTATGTTTTTTTATCACTTATTTGAGAATAATGATCTCGTTGACTGTTTACTATTGTTGTTCAATTGATTGATTCAAGTTTTTGCTTGTCTCTTTACGGACAGAACAGATAAATATTGTGTACATATTTGTATTAAAGGAGCTCAAATTGTTTATTTTGAGTATATTCATCCTTGCTCTCATTTTGGCTTTCTGTCCTCATTGAGGGCAAGGAGGGGATAGTGAAAACCATTGTGGCTTTGCCTATTATTTTCAATACTTTTCACACTACTCTTACACACTTCTCAGTTCTCACTAAATTTTAGCCACTTTATCCTCTATCCTTTAGTTGGTACATAAAGGTAGAAATTACAAGACATTGCTGATGACATTCAGCTTTAGTAGGAAGATGTCTAATGCGCTATTGAATTTTTATAAGAGAAGGGATTATCAACTCTTTAATTTAGGACTCCATCATATATTGCATTTGATAGTTGATTTAGTTTATTTTCTTCTATCAAGATTTAGCTTCTATGCAGCAACTTATATTATCTATCAGAGGTTTAGTATGAATTTTTTTTTTGACTTTATCTTTAATCTAATTGAATTATTTTTCCTTTTCAGGAGAGTGTTTAAGTTTTCTAATGACATATGATTTTTTTTTAATAAGCTAGATGATGAGAATTGTTGGTCTGAAGTTAATGTTGAAATTAAACATCACAATGACCTTCAAAGTTCTCTGATTGCTGTCATTAACTTGCAATGAGTTTGTGATCTGGTTTGAAACTAGGGATAAAATCTTATAATTTATCGTATAATTTTTAAATATTAATTATTTTGTTAATTTTACTAGTTATTAGTAATTAGTCATTCAGGGTTTTTAAGAGAAATAGTCTCTTTACTTTTTATAAAGTGAATTTTCACCTTCATATCAGCAACTTTTCAGTTGAGATTCATTTATGGTATATTTGTTCTTGAGATGTTTATGTCCTTTTCCTGCTGTATCAATATTGTGTCCATCGTTTAGATGAATTTTGGAGCAGTGAGAACGTGGAAGGGAACAATTATAAAAGTATGAAGATGAGGCGTAAACAATTATACAAAATAACATTTTTATATCTTGATGAAAAGTAATTTAAATTGTCATTTGATAATAACAGTTGTGAATAATATTTCACCTCATTTATCTTATTTTTATTTTAGCAATATAATGTCTAATTTATTCAGGTTTTTTTGGGCTACATCACTGATGATACCTCCTTGTTGACTTAATGTCAGCTCAGACAATAAATGCCATCATCCTAAAGTTGTTTTGTTTGCTTGATCAGGTAAGAAGTGTTGCATAGTCTTGATCTAACTTCTGTAAAAACATTGTGGAAGGAAGATAAATAATAAATACCCGAACAAGATGGCAAAGAAAGGTGAGAAGCTGAGCTATACGTATGTAAACTAGCTACTTTTGATGCCCACAGTAGATTCATGTCTGTTAAGTCACATAGTTATATTCTTTGTATTCTAATTTCTATCTGACTAATGTCATGCGAGTTATACTATTTTTTTGTTATTTGTTCTACATGGACATCACAATGTTACTGTTACCATCCTTGTGTAGGACTAGTTACACAATTTATTAGTTTTGGGGAATCTTTTACTTGATATTGGTCCATCCAATATGTTTGGAGAGCAGAAAAGAAGATAAATATAAAGTATCAGTGATAAATTTCCTAAAGATAAAGGAATATGCTCCAAAAAGGATGAAGCTTTTGAAATAAACTGACTAAAGCAAATCATTTTTCCCAAGTTAGTTAACATTTGGTAGTATGTAAAATTTTTTTGTAAATATACAAACACTTCGTATTCATTTGTTTTCATATTGGTTTCTACAATAAATTTATTCATATAATTTCTTTTAGATTTTTCATTTGATTTTAAAGCTCCTGAATCATGATGATCTTTTCTGCTACTGGGCATTAGTCTAAGATAATTCAACATTGTTAAACTGTATAGTACTAATTTGTACCTTTTAAGGAGAAACCAATTGTTCAAAGATTATTTTTCTTAGTTAGAACTAATCTCAAGTAGTTGCATTTGGAACCAGAAGCCTGTTTCACATGAGAATTTCTTTAAAGAAAGTTATTGTTGTTCTTAGCTAAAGTAACTCACATTGTTATATTTGGATTCATAAGCCTATTCCACATGAGAATTATTTAAAAAGAAATTCTGATCTTACTTGTACATAATTTCCCTTCTATTGTTAGATAAGAAATCTAGAAAAGAAAGAGAAGGGGCCAAAAATATTCTGCTTAAGCCAAAAAAGAAGAATCTTAAGTTAAAAGATGGAAAAGAAGCCAAAGGTGTTGAGAGAACTTTGCTTAAGCTTAAAAGGAAGAAGCTTAAGTTAAAAGAAGAACCAAGTCAGCTAAGTTACACTGATCCAAATGTTGGAGCTTCTACTGAAGTTGGAAGTAGTTTGAGCATTGTGGAAGGTAAATGTTTGTATATCCATTTGTAATGTCGTTTACCTACTTTTAAACTACATGTTTTTTTATATATTGAATCACATCAGTTTGGAAATTGGAACTAACAAATGCATTGCATCTACTTGCAAAAGATGTTGAAAAGCCTTTGCTTAAGCTGAGAAGAAAGAAACTTAGGGTAAAGAAGGAATCTGTTATTCCAAATGTCGAAGGTGCTTCTACTGAAGTTGGAGATGATATTTTAAAAGGTATAAGTATGTATGATCCAATTTTTCATGGTCTTGGGGCTACTTCCGAGTTAATCATTGATGATCTTAGATAAAATTAGTTTATTTTTAGTAACACATCTGATGCTTTAGTCTGGCTCCAGTTCCTCTGTATAATGCTATCACATGATTATCTGTGAACTGTCACACAATGGATAACATTGTGTTTATTCAACAATGAATCAATTGATAGACATTGAGATCTCTTTCACACATAATGTTTTAAGAATCATGACAAATTTATTAGAGCCTAAATTGTTCTTGGGCATGTGCTGTTAAGATTCATGACTACTATCTGCAAAAGAAAAGCAATTTCTATAATTTTTTCCCTACCCCCTCCCCTCCTCCTCCTCCTCCTCCTCCTCCTCCTCCATTATTCATGTATTAATGTGTCGTTTCTTAAAAGATGAAGCAAAAGCATGGCCAAGATTCAAGTGTTACTAGATTAAAAAGCAATACATTTGTGTAGACATCAATACACTGACTTTCTAAACTCTAATAATATTCATTGAATTTCAAATTTGTTACTAGATTAAAAAGTTCTTATCAATTTATAGCTAAGCTTAGGAGTTGTAAATTGTGATAGTATGGTCAAGATTCAAATGTCACTGGTGAATCTTATTGAATGAAAGTATAGATATGTACCTTTTTGTTTGTTGATTGGAATATATAGAACATAAGTGAAATAAATCCATGCCATTTGTAGAAGAAAGATAAATTTCTGAAAAGGAAGATGAAAAGGTGAAATACAAAATATTTTTGTGAAAATTTATCTAAATAAGGGAAAATCTGGTGAGCAATTCGAACACTTAGAAATTTCATATCATTTGCTAAAGGGTCTATTTTACCTCTACATTTTGATTATTCCTTGATATATGAATATATCAGTTGAGCATAGCTGTAAAATTTCTTCAAAATGTTGGGAAAGTAGCTGAATGTATTTGGACAGTAAGAGTAGCTAATTCTAATTGCATTTTCTGTTTCTATATTTGACCTCTTAAAAATGTGTGTTTTGGAAAATATATTCCCGTGTTCCACCTGTATACTTTGCTATTGTCATACTCATGCAGATTCTATTTTTTTCTTCTAGTTGCTCAGGCATCAGGACATGACTCTCCAGAGTTTGAAGGAGGAAGTGAGGTCGTTTGCTGTCCCGGTGTCGAGGAAGTGTATTCTGGAGAAAGAGTCAAAACTAGTGAGATTCAGTAGCTCTTAAAAGAACCTACTGGAGTACAGTTTATAAATATGTTTGTATTTATTTTATTTGACAGAAAAGGTAAAGAAGTCCAAAAGGAGCAAAAAGGATGTTGATCTTTTTGTATCAGAGAACAATAGTAAACTGGAAGCCGAAAAGGTTCACCAGATATCCTTGGTGCATGAAGATTGTTCTAGTGGAATGAAAAGTACCTTATTTTCTTTCTTTAATTTTGGTCATATAGTGATATATATGTGTATATGAATGAAGATTGTTCTAGTGGAATGAGAAGTATATTACTTTATATAATTTGGTCAGAAAATGATTAGAATGCATGTAGATACATTATAGATATGTTTTCCAGTATTTACTTTTATAAGTGAATAGGCTTTCGTAGGGAAAAGCATAACATTTGAGAGCTTTTTGATTACTTACTGATATATAATTTCTGAGATAATGTGTTCATATTTATTTTGTTTATGTGACAGAGAAGGTTAAGAAGGATGAAAAGAGGGAAAAGGAGAATGCTCTTCATGTATCAAAGAACAATAGTAAACTGGGAATTCTCAGTACAGTAGATGCTGAAACGGTTAATGAGAGATCCTTGGTGGATGAAGATTGTTCTAGTGGAATAAAAAGTATATTGCTTTCCTTCTTTTACTTTGGATATTGCTATTGCCTTGCTTGTTTTAGCTTGGTTATATAATGATATATATATATGTTACAGATATGTCGTCCAGTATTTATTTCTATAAGTGAACATGCTTCCGTAGTGAAAAGCATAGCTTTTTAGAGTTTGAAATTGCTTAGATGTATAGTTTCTGAGATAATATATTCATTTTTTTTATTTGACAGAGAAAGTAAAGAAGAATAAAAAGAGCAAAAAGGTGAGTGATCTTCATATATCAAAGAACAACAGTGAACTTGGAATTCTCAATACAGTGGATGCTATAAAGGTTGATGAGATATCCTTGGCGGATGAAGATTGTTCTTGTGGAATGAGAAGTATATTGCTTTCCCTCTTTGACTATAGTCCTATAAGGATATATATATCTGTCTCCGATTTTTTTCCCACTATTTGTTTGTATAAGAGAACATGCTTTGGGAAAACATAGATTTTGAGAACTTTCCGAGATTATCCGATGACTTGGTTTCCACATATGACTTGGTTTATATTTTAGGAGGTGAGCCAAATAAGAAACCTTTTTTAAAAAATGAAACAGTGCACCAATCTTTTTCCTATCTGGCCATAGTTCTCCCTGCTAATGTTGGCTTTGTGGGGAGTCACTGCATGTAGGTCTCCTTGCAAGCATAAGGTGATAGTTTTGGCTATCAAGATGTGAATCCTGGTTTCTCAGGTTTAAAAGAGAAAATAGCTTCAAAGTTTTCTCATATTTGGCTCGATCTCAGAAGATGCCAGAAAATGAACAGAAGAGAGATGCAATCAAACTGCCATCTCAATGTGTTTCTAACCGAGGCAGTTTAAACACTTATTAGCATGCCCACTTGATCTCATTGAGATCATAAAACCATAGGTTTGTGTTGACTATTTATTTGTGCTTCATTTGTATTAGAGCAGTTGAACTACCTGTAGAATCATAAAAATATACAGGTCCTTTGAAAATAAAACTAAGATTACAGTTACATATCCGTCACTCATCTCCTGTCAAGTCATCTTAGTTTTGGCATTTTAAGATCCATTGGATCATCATGTAGTTTCTCAAATTTCTTGTGGTGCCAAATACTTGTGCTTGTGATAATCTTTTCTGATTCACAATAATTTACTGCAGCTAGAAAGTATGTTGTGTGGTTTATTTGTTCTATTATTTTGCATTCTCAGAGGCAGAAAACTGTGTCGATTTTACCTTTGCAGTAGTCTTCCATATCACAGAATATGGCTGATCCGCCTCCTACTTTTTCAGAGTGGCTTAATGACTACAAGCAGAACAGACCGGGCTTGAAGATACTACAAGAAAGAATCGATGAGTTTATAATTGCTCATGAAGCACAACTAGAGAAGGTATTTTGCTTTGTCACCCACTGTATCGCCATATGTAAACTAGATATTCAGGTGTCGGCTTTGCCCGAACCCGAACGCCATTCACTTGCCTGTACTTTGCTGTCTTTTTAAAGTGCATAACATAATTGAAAATGACCGTTGATTCATTAGATTTGTACATCATTATATCTCTACCCGGAGCTTTGGCTATACAAATTTGACACTCGTGTTCTATAATTTGCAGGAAAGGAAAGAAAGAGAAGCACAGGCTGCTGAAGGAGGATGGACAGTCGTGGTGCACCACAAAGGCAGGAAGAAAACAACTGATCCAGAAAGTGGAATAACTGTGGGTTCGGTTGCTCAAGCTGCTGTGCTGGATAACATGGCTAAAAAGAAAAGCAAAGTTGCAGAAGATTTTTATAGATTTCAAAAACGGGAAGCACGGAGAAGTGGTAAGTTTGCTTTTCCCTATTTCTGTTTAGCTTAAAACTAATGGTGAGTATAAAAGGTAAGATTTTGCATCTTTGGAAATTACGACTGCACCATCATCTAATCTGACATCTTATATCTGGTTAAGAACCTTCAGATGAAACTTTATTCCTTGGATCTCCATTTACACAAGTTTCCTCAATAGTATAATCTTTCCTCAATAGTTTAGTGGGTTTTTGGAATTTACAGTTAGAATTGAATGGATTTTGCAGCTCATCCTTCCTGCTCTTTCTCTCATCTTGCCGTTTCTTTTGCAGAGATTTTGATGTTGCAGAGCAAATTCGAGCAAGATAAGAAACGTATCAAACAACTGAGAGATGCAAGGAAGTTTAAGCCTTATTGAAACCGGTTACAATTTCAGTTGCAAAAAAAAAAACACCAAGTACGAATCTTTTTTTTTTAATGGAACTCCAATGCAGCCTAATCTCGCATCTGCTTTGGATAATGTATTTGTTTTTGGATAGACTTGTTATGGTTTATCTAATGTGGAAGCAACGGTGACTATGTGACTATTAAAAATATCAGAAGTTAATATTTTTTTCGTTTATATATTTGTAAAAATTAATTTGATTTTGTTGTTATTGAGAAAATATTTTTATTGCGTTGGAATATATTATATTTTTTGATACATTTTATCAAAATATTTAGTCATTAGAGTTTCACTTTGATACAAAAGAAAGGGATGAATTGCTTAAAATTAATAGTTTTAAATATTTAAGATGATTTTTGTAAGATGATAGAAAGATTGAGAAATGTTTTATATATAATACAAATAAGATAATTAAAATGGAGATTAGCATTGGATATTTTATATAATTATAAAGTACTTTTAAAATTTCAAAAAAGTTTTATAAAATGGTGATTAGATCTGATATATTATATGATATTAAATATTGGATTATGACTCGAGTATATCAATAAAAGATGAGAATTAAAAGATGAAGATATTAAGATGGATGTGTGGATATATGAGGATAAACAGAATAAGAAAAGAAAGTATTAAAAAGAAAGTCAAAATTGTATCTATTGAAGAAAAACTTCGAAAGATAAGTTTAAAATAATATAATATGTACTTAGATGATCAATAAATGTTATAATTAGGTAATATAAAATTATGACAAATATATACATCCAACGAAAAAGAGAAAAAAAATTTAATTAATAATAATAAAATAAGATAAAATTTATTTAAATATAAATAATGGTATAAAAGGGGATATAATTATACTCAATTTCAATAATATAAAGAAATAAATTAAAAAATTACAGTTAATCCTTATGAAAAAAAGACATTATTTCAATTAATCAAAACTCAATGGTACTATCGGAGGCGTCAACTCACGTCAAGCGTAGCATAATGCATGTTTGATACCGCTGGGCATGAGAGATTGAGTGAATAATTTGACTTCTAAATATATTGACATCGAGACACGACGTGTTAGTACTTAATTTTAGTTTAAAAGAAATTGGATACGTTTGCAAGTACCTGATATAAGAATAATTAAATTTGAATTTAAAACGTGTTACATTAGAACATAATTGCAAAATCTACATCAAAACTCCCGCTATTTTTCTATTTTCAACTTTCAATTTTCTGTTTCTAAAAAGTAGGAAATTTTCTCAGAATTTAACTGACTCTCCATCTATTTAAACCCACCTCAAGTCTAGAAATTCAAAGTTAAACCAGAAGAAGAGCGACCACCGCAAGGTATGATCTCATCTGAGATTTCCTCCTTGTGATTTTCGCATTCGAGCTTTGGGATGATGCATTTCTTCTACGGGAGATTGTGATTCGATTTTTGTTGGTGATTTCTTTTCCATTGCTCAAATTTCTGGTTGATTTGGTACAGATCGTTAAATTGTTTTTTTTTTACTTTGTATTTTCTTTAATTCAAGATTTGGGATGATTCGTTTGTTGTTTGTTTGAATGTAGTTCGATTTTGCCCAATTTCCAGTTGATTTTGTACGGATCGGATATTGTGAGATTGATTTCTTCGTTCGTAAATTTTTTCTTCGATGCGAGCTTTGGGATGATGCATTAGGTATTTGTTTGATTGTTATTCGATTTTTGGTGGTGATTTCTTTTCTGTTGCTTAAATTTCTAGTTGATTTGCCACAGATATAGTAAGATTGATCGATGGAAGAGGTTCCCGAAATCGATTTAGGGTTTCGGATGTGCACTAACTGCGGCTTGCACGGCAGTTCTGCCACAGGAGGCCTCTGCTTCCAGTGCTATTGCCGCCGCTTCAAGGAAGAGCACGCCGGCTCGGCCTCCTCCTCCTCCTCCGCCTCCGCCTCCCCCTCTACGGCGGTCGTTGATGATCTTTCGGAATCCGCGGCGGCGACCGTGGAAGCGTGGCGGCGGCAACCGAAGCGGTGTCATGTGTGCCGGAAGAAGGTGGGCCTTCTGGGGTTCCGGTGCCAGTGCGGGGAATCCTACTGCGGTCGGCACCGCCTCCCGGAATTCCACGCCTGCACCATCGACTACAAGCTGGCCGGAAGGAAGCGGATCAGATGTGAAAACCCCTTCACCAAGCCTCAGAAGCTGTCCAGGATGTAGGCGGCCTGCGCCTACTACATTATCGGCGTCGACATGCTCCCCGAGATCCAGTTGACCGTCGACATCGCCGGCGTCAAAGAGGTCCCATTATAAGGGATTGATATTTTGAAGATTTTTTGTTTTCCTTTTTAGAATTTAGGGTTTAAACTCTTGCCATTATTATTGTACATCAATCTGTCACTCTGGTCTCTGGCTTTGTATTTTACTCCTTTTTCCTGATCATCAAATTGACCTCTAAATCAGTGATGGCCCCCGGCGCATCAAATTGACAATAGACTTGTAAATCTAGGGACAGTGATAAGTGAATCTTTTTTGTAAAAAGTGATAAGTGAAATAACCCTCGAATACAGTTGAATTTATTATCGGAGATTTCTGGAACATAATTGAATTGATTACGACGGAATAAATTTATTAAAGTGGATAAGGATCGAATTTCAGAGAAGCCGAAATAATGTCTTCCTTCGTCGTGGTTAATTATACTTTTTCGATTTACTTTTTCACAGATGATCGTGAAGTCGATCGTGTAGGGTTGTTAGGATGATGATTTTCATATTTTATTGAAAAGAGTTTGTTATTAAGGATAGATTTGTTAAAATGAGATAAGGATCAAATTTTGATGAAACTAAAGGAATGTTCTTTTCTTTTCTATCGTGATTAACTGTAATTTTTCAATTTATCTCGTTATATATGATCATAAAGTAGATTGTGACCACCGTATTGGTAAATTTTATTTTTTGCTAAGTGATAAGTGAAATAAAATAAAATTTATGTGTGAAATAAAAAAACAAACTCTATAAGTGTAAAATTTATAAATAAAATTTTATATAGACTTTGTTTTCATGGAAGATGATAGATTGAAATGATAAATGTATAAAAGAGAGGAGGTGAGAATAAGAAAACTTATTGTTCGAGTTGCACATGAATAATTTAATATTTGATAAACGAATGAAATTTTAATAAATTTTAAAAACAGACACTTAAATTTAATTTTCTAAAAAAAAGAATTTGTTTTCCAATTCATTCTTTCATTTTATCTGTCGATTTTGGAGGTGGAGAAAACAGGCCTTTTAAAAATAATCAATCTTTAACATGTAAATTTTTCTCCAAAAATGTATTCCCATTTCAAAATCCTTCATCGTGCGTTGAACGCCATATGGCCTTTTCACTGACTGCTTCGACCTCGGCTAAACCGAAGATGAAAGCGACCACGACAAATTGAATCCTTCAGCGGCCGGCATTTTCATCCATTTTTGATTTTCTCCACAAGTTTAAACAAAATTTAATGCTCAACTTCCTCTCCTCTTCCGGTGCTTCCAAGGTTGTTCCAATCATCATTACGAAAGGAGAGCCAGACTTGATGTTGAGGGAGAAAGAACCCAAGCCACTTTTCTGATACGACTATACGAGGTACTGCAACTGTTTGTATTTTCGATTTATCATCCCGTTTTTCAGTGGAAGTTGTATCTTTTAATCTAGGTTTAGGTCAAGAAACATGCCCTCCTTTAATCTCACTTACTAAAGCTCTCTCCTTGTTGTATTTTCTTCTTGATTTCTTTTGTTTATTTGGGTGACAGAGTTGATGCAGAGGAGAGAAGGAACCGAAGCAAGTTTCCCCCTTCATCTTGTATGGTTCTGCTACTATTTAATACTGATTTATTTGTTTTCTATTTTTTATTGTGCTTGCAGGTTTCAAGTTTGCATTTCGATTTTTCTCTTCTTTTCTTTTATTCAGGAGAAGTTTCTGTTTCAATCTAGGTTTAAATCTGTTCTCATGCTTTTTTGTTCTCTAGACTCTGTGTGTCAAGAAACATGTTTTTATATAATCTAATTTACCATCCTCTTCTTCTGTTCTCTTTTTGTGTATTTGGGTAAAGCTTAATCCCTGAACCTAAGAGATTACAATAGTTTGATAAAACTAGATTGATTCTTATATTTTGGTTTCAGAAATCTTGTACTTTGGCTGTGTATTTTTATAATTGAAGTTTGCACTTTAAGCCCAATATAGTTGCCTATGAGTCAGTTTTCTTACTTCATGTGTAGGAATCAAATCATAAAATTCAAGTGTATTTTTCATTCTGCAAGTTGTTTCTTGGGATAATTAAAGAAGACACTCAAACAATCTAATCTATTGGGCAAGTGGATTCACCTCCTACAGACTGTAAAATTGTTATCAAAATGGGATTCACCTTTTGATACAATTATGTTAGTCCTCAATTTTTTTACTGACTTTGACCTTGGTAATATAATAGATCTGTCATCTGAAATCTGTTTTACCATTCTGTGCATAAGTTTTCTTTTTAAAAAAAAAATATTTAAAGAAATCTTTAAATTCTTTTCTTCCTTTTTCTCAAGCAGGAAATGATTTAATTCTCAAAGATCATGTTGACAAAAGGTTAGGCGTCTTAACACCTCCCTAAATATTATGTTGTTAAATAAACTTTCAGTTTTTTATCTAACCATTTTGTCTGATGCAATTATCTTTCGTGTGGGAATAGGTATATGGATAATTGTTGGATCAATTGTTGTCATTGTGATCCTAACATCAATTGTATCATGGCGCTTATTCAAGAAACGGCATCCACCAAATCCATCTATTTCAGATGAAGGTATTCGAGTTATCTTTTGTCACATATGAGAATGTGGCTATGAAATTTATCTCAATGCCCTAAAATCTTGTTGTATAGAAACTGCAACCTCCAAGGTACTCGTATTCAAGGAACCGGGGTGTCGGAAAATGTCAGTTAGGGAAATCTATGCTGCTACAAATGATCTGAATGCGCTAAACTTCATCGGTGAGGGGGTAGCTGGTAATTATTTCTGCCCTTATATACATTTCATTTTCAACGAAATGAAGTTAAAGATTTTTGAGATTGAGGAAATGAATTAATTTTTGAGAACAAGACTTTGCATTCCAGGGAAGGTCTATAAAGGTCTGCTCTCAAATGACTGCCATGTCGCAATCAAACACATCAAGGATGGATTTGGAGAGACATTCATGAGAGAAGTCACCAGCATGTCTCATATTCGTCATCCAAACCTTGTTGCTCTGTTGGGTTTCTGCAAAGAAGAGGAAGAATGTTTTCTCGTCTATGAATTGTGCACAAATGGAAATCTATCCGAGTGGCTCTTTGGTAACGAGTCCTTGAAAATTAAAGCTAATAAATTATATCTTCTTGGCTATTAATTCGTCTGAGGTGCTGAATGAATATGAACCTAATGTTGCAGGAAAAGATAAAACTTTATCATGGACTCAAAGACTTGAGATTGCGATTGGCAGCGCTTGCGGCCTTTGGTTTCTTCATACCTATCCAGAAGGCTGTATTGTTCATCGGGATGTTAAGGTTGGGTTCAATTTTGCACTGACTGTACTGACCTGCTTGAGATTATAAACTAAAGCTAATATTGCCACTCGTTGATCATGCAATTAATATAATGTTTTGCAGCCAACAAATATTCTTCTCGGTGCTGATTTTGAAGCGAAACTCTCGGATTTCGGTTTGTCGAAAGTAGTAGACCTTGGTGCTTCTTTTGTGAGCTCTGAGGTGAGGGGAACCTTTGGTTACGTTGATCCTGAATACCGTCAGAATCGCCGGGTAAATGCAGCCGGAGATGTGTATAGTTTTGGAATCGTCCTCTTACAACTTCTCTCGGGGAAACGAGCGATCAACATGAACTTGAAAAAGCCAATGCCATTGAGCAAAATGGTCAGTCAGTTCTACTACTTGCTTTGCTGCTTTCTATATATATATGCCCTCCTATAACATGATCATAAACCTTCACTTTTTAATTTGACAGTCTCGTGATATATAGCTAGCCTCAACTGATTCATGGGTTGATCATCTGAAGTTATTACAAAGGATGAAAAATGTTTAGACTAGATTCACTAAGAGCAAACTAATTAAGAGCAAACTAATTATCCATGAATATATATATATATATATATGCTGACAAATTAAAAACTTGTTCACTCCAGTGTCGACAAATGCTTACAGAAGGGGGTGCCCTTTCGGACTGCGCTGACCCGAAACTTGAAGGAGAGTATTCACTCGAAGCGTTTGAGCTTGCTCTCGAGCTCGCTCTATCTTGCCTTGCACACAAACAGCGACGACCGAAGATGGCGGAGGTTGTAGCAAGCTTAGAAAAAGCATTGGAAATCTCAAACAAACCAATGGAGATCATGTCTACTGTAACTAATGCATATATATCTAGCTAGTAGTCTTTCTATTAATTGACAAATAGCATCATCTTCTTGTATTATTGCTTCATTGTCAAGTTTTTTTAACAAGGAGCGTCTTGATCTTTGCCCTTGGGAAATACTCCAGAAGTTAATTAGGTTCATATTTTTAACAAAAAAAACTTGTAAACTAAGGAGATAATTAAATTGGGAAAAAATAATTTAAAATAAAAATAAATCATTGTGATAAAATATAACCTTTGAATAAGATAAGGGCCTACTTCTACTTCTCGAAGTGCTAACTTCCATTTTAAACTTTATTCGCCATGAAATCTATCTTTGTACCCCATGATTATTACCACTAGATTCTTCAGCATGTGATGTGAAACACCACCACTGACTAGTCCAAATCCAGGCATTTTTTGTCCTTGAAATTAAAAGTATATTTAATTTCACATGAATTAGTACGGCTATTGGTTAATAGAATTATATATTTATTGTCATTTGGTTTTATTATATATATATATATATTTAGTTTGACTAATTTTTATAATTGTTTTAGTGTAAAATTCATTGGAGATTCTATTTGAATGCACACCTCGAACCAATTTGCTTAAATATTGGAAAAGGATTGAGTGATGATGGAGGAAGGGATATCTCCAAAGCCAAAGGAGAAGCCATGATGGAGAAGCCATTGGGAAAAAGAACGGCTACGACCTTCAAAGACGTGAACAAATTAAAATGGTGAATTAATAAACAAATTAAAGGAGGGGAAAAAAAGTTGAAGCATCGTCAACTTTCACCACTGGTCTTCTTGAAATGCGGGGGGAACACAACAAACAGTCAATAAAAAAAACTAAAAGAAAAAGGAGTTTGATATTAATATACAGTACATGCAGTCATTTTTTTGAGAAAAAATTATAGAAAAGTAATCCTTATCCACTTTAACAATTTTGTTAACTATATCCCCGGACACTAAATTCTATAACCAATCTTGCATAAACTAGATAAATAAATATTCAATCAATCTTGATGGAGTGTAGTGGTACTATGTTGCATTATGGTTTAAATCTAATTAATGACTTTTCAAATTGGTATATCACAACAACAATATGATAATAAATAATTATCATTTAAAACATTTTTAAAAAATCTTATAATAAATAATTTATTATTTAAATGTTAGGACGATATTGATTTGATATCCACTTAATAGACTCTTTTGTAAAGTTCACATTAATACTAAGATGCAATTTAAGGCCTGTTTAATGTCAAATTACTTTTCAATCTTTTCATTTTTTTTGTTAAAAATGTTTCAGATCTAAGACTGAAATGTCTATTATTATTATTATATTATTACCACCTAAATTGTGCATTTATTAATAGAGAGGAAGTATTTTGACAAAATATATAAATTATTTGACATGGAATATTGTCAACAAATGTTTGAAGAAGTAATGTTGGATATTATATTTTAACATAAAATATAAATATCAGGTTATATTAGATTGGAGGAAAATAAAAAATTATACTAGTATTAGATTGGAGAAAAAAAAAAATAAAGGTTTATATTTTTATTTATATATTAATATTTTTTTTAATAAAATAGATAAATCGTTGGGGCGCTTTCAGCTAGATGCTGAACCGCAAGGGAACATGTGACTGACTATATAAACACTTTTTGTTCTCTTCCGCCCTTCTTCACACTCCACAGTTGTCAATCCACATCACTCACTGCTCCTCCCTGCCTCCTGCCTCGATCCGGTGCTCTCGTTGCCTCTGCGGTGAGCTTGATCCGTGCCCCTTTTCTTCCTCCGCCGGATCTTACGGAGCTCAGACATGAAAGGGTTAGGGCTGTTCATTCTCGCGATGATCTCACTGAACGGATCTGGTTCTGCTTCGGCTGCTTCACCTGCAAGTGAGTACTCTTCTCGCTCAAATTTGGCTCTCTACATTGCATTTTTAACACATTGCGCGTTTTTGATGTTCTAGGGGAGATTGTTAGTGCGGCGGTCTCCAATGCTGCATCTGCGCTCGTGAATAGGTTTTGGTCACTGAAATCTACAAGAAAAAATGGTATTTTCTTTTTCTTTTTTGTTCTTTCTGTTGGATTTGTGGCTTGATCTGCACTATTTGTTGCAGCGATCTCTGCCAACCGTCCGCTGATGAAATTTGAGAGCGGGTATACAGTCGAGACAGTGTTTGATGGGAGTAAGCTCGGGATTGAACCCTACTCGGTCGAGGTGACGCGGAGCGGAGAGCTGCTGCTGCTGGATTCTGTCAACAGCAACTTGTATCAGATTTCACTGCCATTGTCGAGATGTGAACTTTTTTTGCTTGATATTTACTTGGAAATTGTTTTTTTTTAAATTTCTACGGCTTCCATTCAGTGATATTCGATTAATTACCTCAAACTGAACTTGGTACTTCCACTTAAAAAGATCTAAAATTTGAGCAGAAATGCTGAGAGATTGCATTACGTTATTCTGCCAGATTTCTGAGAGAGTGGCAATCAAACTTTAGGGGTTTAAGTTATTATTCCACTACTTTAGGGATTTAATTTGTTCTATTCCAGCTAGGCCTATCTCAGATTTAGACTTTTTTTTTTTGAAGTTCTAAGTTTTATCCTGTCTTTATTCACTATGTTTATCATTTGCCAAATTTGCACCTTTTGCCATTCATAGACTAGTCGTCTGAAAATCCTCGAATTTTTGTGTTCCATTGCGGGAGCAACAAGGTTAAAGCCCTTCGAATAGTATTGTTATACAGATTTGAACCGTGGACCCTATGTTGAGCTTTACTTCTAAATTTGAAGAAAGCTAACAAAAAATGATTTATAATGCTAAGGTATCAGAATAATGTTTGATTTGAAGAAAGTTTTCCATCCTAAAGTGCTTAAAGTGTTTCTGTGTATGTTTTTGTGATGAAACCATATGTATATAAAACTTCCTAGCTGATCGTACTTGTGCACTTTTGACTACTTCAGATAGCAGACCTAAGCTTATTGCTGGTTCTCTGGAAGGCCTTGGGGGTCATGTGGATGGAGGTCTGAGGGAGGCAAGACTGAACCATCCTAAAGGATTTACAGTTGATGAAAGGGGGAATATATATGTTGCAGACGCAGCAAACATGGCAATCAGGAAAATCAGTGACATGGGTAAGATAGAATTCATGAAGCATGGTAAACATTATGTATGCAGGCCTTATGGATAGGAATAGAATGCTGAAAGCTAATTGCAGAATTTCTTGTTAAAAAATCTATCCAAAATTTAACTTTAGATAGGTCAGGCATTTTAAATTAAAGACAAGGTCCATTTTTGTTCTAACAGTTGCATGAATTATGGGCAAAGTAATAGGAATTGGTTTCACGAATCCAAATAATGCTACATAGTTGGAAGTCATTACAACTGGGACTCAGAAGGTTGGAGTTAATTTGCTATTGAGTAAATATTGAGGGGAAAAAAACTATGCTTTATGATGTTATGGTTGCTAAGATACATTTGGTCCTGAATGTGCTTGTATATTGCTCTAGGCTTTTAAGCTATTACTATTTATCTTTCAATTTTAAGGGGCCTTGTTCTAGAGATCTGTGAAATATTAAGAGTTAACTTTGTTTCAGCATGCTATGAAGAGAGTTACTATTCAAAATATCCTACCTTATTTTGTGGTTCAATCTGTGTAGGGGTCACAACCATTGCCGGAGGAAAGTGGAGTAGAGCTGGGCATTCTGATGGTCCCAGCGAAGGGGCAAAGTTCTCTACAGATTTTGAAGTTGTTTATATTGCTAGTAGCTGCTCTCTCTTAGTTGTCGACCGAGGAAACCAAGCAATCAGAGAAATTCAACTCAACATTGACGATTGTGCTCACCAATACGACACTGGTTTTCCTCTCGGTATTTTCTTCTATTTTACTAGTAGTCACTTCATTAGTAGTATATAACAATACTAATGACTGCTGCATTAAAATTTGACTTCTCGTATGTTGACATGTACGTTGAATGGTATTTATGAAATGTTCTAATTTTTTCCCAACATAGGAATCGCTGCTCTATTTGCTGCTGTTTTCTCTGGTTACATGCTTGCTTTACTCCAAAGGCAGGTGGGAGGAATGGTCTCTACCAAAAATGTGAGTACTTAATTGATATCCTACTTTGCTAGATTTATTAAAGGAGAGCATTATTCATTATGTTCTTTATCAAGACAGTAACTATCCCGCAAGTGGTTTAAGTAGACAAAATTAGGAATTTGTTTTCCTTGAATATATCCCTCCAAAGTTTAGATAACTTGATTCCTTTATTGATAAAACATTTAAAATTTTGTTCAGATGGGCTAGGAGAAAGAAAATGCACCAGTACATACTAGTCATAGAACCTTTAAATTCAGTTATAGTAGATATTAACAACTAGATGTGTTAAAACTTGGTTGCATGGTGAACAAATTTGATAGTTTTTTTTTTCAGTCAATGGGCGCATATTACAGTTGTTTCCATGGAAAGTGATTGACAGATTAGAAACATGGCAAACAGAAATTTTTCATCTGGCCAATAGTAAAATAAATTCCCCTCTAACAACCCTGCATTTGGCAACTTTCGCTATTCCCTAGTTCAATCCTCTGTCAACTTCTGGTGTTGTCTTGAGGTGGAACTACCTTTTTGTTCAATCTGAGGAGCTCCCTCCAAGCAAAGTTCCTAGCAGCTTCTTATGAGCTCCCTCGTGGCTGGATAGGCGCTAATCAAGCTGCCCTTATGCCCAATCTGGTGGACCAGATAGTAATTGTGATGAAGCTCTAGTTGGAGGAGGCACAGATTTAGGTGGAACTTGATCAGGCAAACCAGGCAGGGATTTTGACCGAGCTTGATTTGGTAGAGCTCGATAGTGAGGAAGAAATGGAAGGAAGGGGAAATATTTCCCTTTGTTCGTAGACAAACAAGGGAAAATAATTGACTTTTCCTAAAAAAGTTTTCTTCTGAAAATTTTTTATACCTGAAAATAACTATTTGCCACGGAACAAACATATCCTTAGGAACTAAAAAAAAAACTTGAATTGTTATCTCAAGCAAACAGCACTTGTCTTCATATGTTCATAAAACATCCTTTTACTGAAAATAGAATGATTTTTTTTACCAGGATCCTCAAACTGCTATGAAAGGAACAACCATGTCTCCATACCAGAAACCAACCAGACAATCAATAAGACCACCACTTATTCCGACTGGAGATGAAGTGGAGAACACAGATGAAGAAGGCCTCTTCACTGCATTTGGAAAGCTTGTATCTCGAGTATTCAAAAGGAGATCAAAAACTGCACATTTTCAGCAGCAACAGCAGAGATCTAGCAATTGGCCCACGGCAGACAGTTTTGTCCTGCCAGAGGATGAGATACCACCACCATTAGAGACAAGAACTCCAACTACGCTAGCGAGTTACTCTTTCACATCGAAAGAGCCCGAAAAAATCCAACACATTCGACACACATCGCCTTATCCAGCTGGATGGCATGCCGAACCACATCAACAACAGCAGCAACAAGTTTATCAACGACAACATCTCCAACGACACAGACAATACTCATCTGGCCCACAAACTTATTACGAGCAGAGCTGTGAAACAACAAATGAGATCATTTTTGGAGCGGTTCAGGAGTTGGATACCAAGCGGCAGATGGTGGAGATTAAGGCGCTAAACTACGGCGATCCCATTTATGAGCAGTATGGTGTGCGCTACCGAAATAGTTACGCAGGTTTTGGCAACTACTGATTAGATGGAGGTTGAATCTTTAGTTTTTCGCAGGAAAGTTTCTCAGCTAGGTTATATATTTATATCTATGTTATATTGTGATCTTTCACTACATGCCTATGAAATGGGGAAAAAATATAAAATTTCTGATGCTATATTGTAATCTCAAACAATCTTTATCTTTGTTTTCTTAAGGGAAATCTAAGCGTAAGATACGATATTGTTGTAATAGATGGTGCAATGCTCTTGTGCTTTGGCTCTCTCTGATCGGATACAGCAGCAGTAGAGGATAAGTGGCAGCGGCAGACTTCCCACACTGGTAAACTGAATATTATCCACTTCCAAGGAATTTTAGTGTGCCGCGGCAGACTTCTTCCCACACTGCCTCTGGGAATCCTCTTTTCCTTGTATTTCACAAGACTTTGGCAATAGAAGCATATCACCAGCCAGCTGCTCCAAGGTCCATCCATCTCTGATGTCGTAAGGGAAACAGAGCGTGAGCGCTCATGGGGACGGATCCATTGTGCTAGAATTGTGTGAATCGATGGGAATATGAAGCCTTGTGCCACTCCCACAACGAAGCAGCGTGCAATGACCATTACGCGAGTGGGTGGGATGCCGAGGGGGGAATTGAAATGAAGAGGAGATGATGTGATCCTCACCGGCGTCGACCGTTACTAGACGTGGTAATATCTTATTTATTCTGAAAGCAAATATGTTTAAAATAAAATTAACTAATATCATTTTTAAAAACTTATTAAATTTTTTTTCTTCAAATAATATTACGGTTTCATTCAGTTCGAGGGAATTTTTATAATAGTATGAATTTATTAAGCGAATTTTTATATCTGAAATCCTAAATGTTATAGAAATCAATTCCAAAAAAAAGTTTTTGTAATGAAAATTAATCAGAAAATCATTTATTTTATTTTAATAAAATTTGGATGAAATATTTTATCCTAAATTTAAATAGATCTAATGTAGATTTCATTGCTCTACTTCTCGGTCCGATTGGGTTTGGCTTTCCGGTTCTATATGCTAATTTATCTCAAAACCCTAAAAAACCTCGCTTGCGCCTTGCGGAGGAAACTGAGATGGAACCGGAGGCGATGGAATCCGACGCTGCTTTCCTTTCCGGTGACGATGAGACCGCTGCCTTGGACGGGGACGACCTTGCTGTCGGCGTCCTGGCCCGCTTCCAATCCTCTTCCAACGAAGACCGCCAGCACCTTTGTTCCACGGTCGGCGCCATGGCTCAGGCCCTCAAGGACCAGGGCATCCCGCACACTCCTGTTGCCTACTTTGGCGCCACCATATCCTCCCTTGACCGGCTTTCTCGCAACCCCGCCTCCGGCTCCGACCGATCCTTGGTGGATGAAGATTGTTCTTGCGGAATGAGAAGTATATTGCTTTTCCTCTTTGACTATGGTCCTATAAGGATATATATATCTCTCTCGCCGATTTTTTTCCCACTATTTGTTTGTATAAGAGAACATGCTTTGGGAAAACATAGATTTTGAGAACTTTGAGATTATCTGATGACTTGGTTTCCACATATGTTTACTACTTGGTTTATATTTTAGGAGCTGAGCCAAATAAGCAACCCTTTCTAAAAAAATGAAACAGTGCACCAATCTTTTTCCTATCTGGCCATAGTTCTCCCTTCTAATGTTGGCTTTGTGGCGAGTTGCTGCATGTAGGTCTCCTGGCAAGCATAAGGTGATAATTTTGACTAGATATGAATCCTGGTTTCTCAGGTTTAAAAGAGAAAATAACTTCAAAGTTTTCTCATATTTGGCTCGATCTCGGAACATGCCAGAAAATGAACAGAAGAGAGATGCAATCAAACTACCAGTATCAGCACACAATAAAAAATGGTTCAGCCACTAGGCTGATGTTCCTTGGTAGAGAAAATAGATGTCACGTAAGTAGTTTTCATGGTGTTGCGAATCACAAATTCACAATGGTACAGAAATCACATTGATATGCAGTTTCAATTGGACTGTATCATGCTTTATTTTCATCTCAATGTGTTTCTAACCGAGGTAGTTTAAACACTTATTAGCATGGCCACTTGATCTTGAGATCATAAAACCATAGGTTTGTGTTGACTATTTATTTGTGCTTCATTTGTATTAGAGCAGTTGAACTACCTGTAGAATCATAAAAATATACAGGTCCTTTTGAAAATAAAATTAAGATTACAGTTACATATTCGTCACTCATCTCCTCCTGTCAAGTCATCTTAGTTTTGGCATTTTAAGATCCATTGGATCATCATGTATTTTCTCAAATTTCTTGTGGTGCCAAATAGTTGTGCTTGTGATAATCGATTCTGATTCACAAAAATTTACTGCAGCTAGAAAGTATGTTGTGTGGTTTATTTGTTCTATTATTTTGCATTCTCAGAGGCGGAAAACTGTGTCGATTTTACCTTTGCAGTAGTCTTCCCTATCACAGAATATGGCTGATCCGCCTCCTACTTTTTCAGAGTGGCTTAATGACTACAAGCAGAAGAGACCGGGCTTGAAGATACTACAAGAAAGAATCGATGAGTTTATAATTGCTCATGAAGCACAACTAGAGAAGGTATTTTGCTTTGTCACTCACTGTATCGCCATATGTAAACTAGATATTCAGGTGTCGGCTTTGTCCGAAAGCTATTCACTTGCCTGTACTTTGCTGTCTTTTTAAAATGCATAACATAATTGAAAATGACCATTAATTCATTAGATTTGTACATCATTATATCTCTACCCGGAGCTTTGGCTATACAAATTTGACACTCGTGTTCTATAATTTGCAGGAAAGGAAAGAAAGAGAAGCACAGGCTGCTGAAGGAGGATGGACAGTCGTGGTGCACCACAAAGGCAGGAAGAAAACAACTGATCCGGAAAGTGGAATAACTGTGGGTTCGGTTGCTCAAGCTGCTGTGCTGGATAACATGGCTAAAAGGAAAAGCAAAGTTGCGGAAGATTTTTATAGATTCCAAAAACGGGAAGCACGGAGAAGTGGTAAGTTTGCTTTTCCCTATTTCTGTTTAGCTTAAAACTTATGGTGAGTATAAAGTAACATTTTGCATCTGAAATTAGGACTGCACCATCATCTAATCTGACATCTTATATCTGGTTAAGAACCTTCAGATGAAACTTTATTCCTTGGATCTCCATTTACACAAGTTTCCTCAATAGTATCTTTATAATCTTTCCTCAATAGTTAGTAGGTTTTTGGAATTTACAGTTAGAATTGAATGGATTTTGCAGCTCATCCTTCCTGCTCTTTATCTCATATTGCCGTTTCTTTTGCAGAGATCATGATGTTGCAGAGCAAATTCGAGCAAGATAAGAAACGTATCAAACAACTGAGAGATGCAAGGAAGTTTAAGCCTTATTGAAACCGGTTACAATTTCAGTTGCCAAAAAAAACCAATTACGTTTTTTTTTAATGGAACTCCAATGCAAGCCTAATCTAGCATCTGCTTTGGATAATGTATTTGTTTTTGGATAGACTTGTTATGGTTTATCTAATGTGGAAGCATTGGTGACTATGTGACTATTAAAAATATCAGAAGTTAATATTTTTTCGTTTATATATTTGTAAAAATTAATTAGGTTATTGAGAAAATATTTTTATTGCGTATGAATATATTGTATTTTTTTTATATATTTTATCAAAGTATTTAGTCATTAGAGTTTCACTTTGATACAAAAGAAAGCGATGAGAGACAAAAGCAGCGAAAGAGGTTAAGAAAGCGTTGAATGAAAAATTTAAACTGTTATATTTAAATAGTTAAAGTGAGAGAAGAAAAGATAAAAGAGGGATGTAATAGGGTATTAAGTAAATGAGGGAGAAATAAAAAAATAATAACAGAGGATAAGATATTAGTAAAGGATGAAGAAATAAAAAAAAATGAAAGAGGTATTTTAATTAATTTTTGAATGAAGATTTAGATTATTAATTTAATTTAGGTAATTTAAAAAGATGAGTATAAAAATTTAAATTTTAGAAGTAGAATAAATTTTAAATGAAATGTAAAATGAAAATTTTAAAATAGAGAATGTTATTTGCAGATAATATTATTTTGGTATATAAGATACGTAAAAAAAATAAATATTAAATTAGACTTTTGATGAAAAATATTAAAAGTGAAAAATTTTATATTTAGTAGAGTAAAAGATTATATAAAATTTAAATTTAATAATATTAAATGTAATAATATAATTATTAAAATAGAAGATGAGAAGAGTTGTCTGAAATTGAAAGCTTTAAATATTTAAAGATCATTTTTATAAGACGATAGAAAGATTGAGAAATATTTTACATAGAATACAAACAAAATGATTGAAATGGAAAGAATAGATTATATAAAATTTAAATTTAATAATATTAAATTAATAATATAATTATTAAAATAGAAGATGAGAAGAAGTCTGAAATTGAAACTATTTAAGATCATTTTTATAAGACGATAGAAAGATTGAGAAATTTTACATAGAATACAAACAAAATGATTGAAATAGAAGCTGATTATATTATATGATCGTAAAGTACTTTTAAAATTTAAAGAGAAGTTTTGCAAAACGCGATTAAACCTGATATATTATATGACGTTGAATGTTGAACTATATCTTTAGTACATGAGAATTGTAGAGATGAGAAAGGATGGACAGAATAAAAAATGAGAGAATTAAAAAGAAAGTCAGAGTATTAAAGAGAGCATTAATGGATGTGTGTAGATATAGGGAAAAATTTTGAGAAATAAACTTAAGATAGTACGGATATCTACGATGACTAATAAATATTATAGATAATGTGAAACTATGATAAATATATCCGAGGAAGAGAAATATAAAAGAAATTAGTGTCATTTTTGGTACTCGAATTGTCGTTTTCAGTACTCGACCCCTTAAACACTTAAATAAAAATAGAATACCTAAAGTGAGAAAATTGATATGTTGCGCGCATATCCTTGCGCGCCCGTGTGCAACACCGTCGACCTACGTCCACTGTCAGCGTCGTCGCCGCATCGTCCGACCATCGTCGGCCACAGGACCAGGCGCAATCGACATGCAACTCGTCGCCGGTTCGGCGGGGCTTGGATTCCAGTCGATTAACAGTCAGAATCCTTCGCAAAACGGCTAAAATGGCCAAATCACTCGACCGGCAGTGGCGCAGCCACTGCCGACCGCAATCGGGTTGGATTCCGACCTAATCGCGGTCGGAATTCGACGACGGACTGGCTGGTGTCGCCTGCCCATCCATCCGCCATCGGTTCTGATTGCGATTTGGCCAGAATCCGACGGTGTTGCAGCCGAAATCGATTGCCCGATTTTGACGATCGATTTCGGCCACCATTCTATCGGTCGACGATTAAATCGCGGTCGATCAAGTAACGCGGATGAACCGGTAGCTGCTGAGTCAGAATTGGAATCTAAAGCCGCTACTAGTAGTCGAGGCAGCGCCTCGACTGACTTTTGAATTCGAGCTCACAAACGCAGGTGAGGCTCAATTGGCGCCTCGATTGGCTTCAGTTTCGAGCTTACAGAAGCAAGTAGTCCTCTTCGACTACATGCTCGACTGACTTCATATCGAGAGCATAGAATCAAGAGGGTTGTTGGAAGATGAATTAGTGGGAAAAGATGGGTGAAAAAAATTAATCAAAATTATATAAATAATAAGGATAAAAATAGAAATTCAACCGTATAGAGTTAAAACTAAGATGGGATCCTATTAAATCTTAAAAATATATATATATATATAAGAGTTGAATCTTAGTAGAGCAGAGGAATTTTATTCTAACTCGCCCATTAAATTAAGCCCGCCAGGTTCTTATAGCTTACCAGGATTTTGAATACGATGCCAGCTCATGTTGCAGACTGGCACTCATTTCTGACCGTTAGTCGAGTCAAAATCCAGTTCAAATTCCTTGTGACCGTTGAAACCATCGCCCGCTTTTCCAATCTAAATTCATTTAAAATCCAATCTAAGGAGTTACTACGCCCTTTGTCTTCTTCCAATTTCTCCATCTCTTCCTCTTCATACATCCTCCTTGAGCTCGAAGCCATGGTCTCCAAATTTGCCACCAGGGCCTCCTCCTGCGGTAGCCGGAGCCCCATCGGCCACCATGCCGCCGGTGGCAAGAAGATTACTCCCCGGTCCTCTCCTTCCCCCGTCAAGGCCGCCATCGCCCGTTCCGTCCGCTCCTGCCGCCGCCGCCTCACGAAACTCTTCTCCCGAATCGCCATCCTCGGCCGCGTGTCCTCAAGCCCTCAAAAACTCGGGTTCCTCCGCCTCAGATCAACCCCCACCAAACCCCTCCTCCCCCCTACTCCCGTGGCCATGACGGCAGTGGCGGCGGAGGCGGCAGCGAGGCTCCCGCCCCCCTCTTTTCCCGAGAAGAAAACTGTATTTTTGGACCTTGACGAGACGCTGATTCACTCCCGCACTGACCCGCCACCAGATCGCTACGACTTTACCGTCCACCCATCGATCGATGGACGCATCGTGCCCTTCTATGTTCTAAAGCGGCCGGGTGCGGACGAGCTTCTCCGCGCCGCCGCAGGGGCCTTCGAGGTTGTGGTATTTACCGCCGGCCTGAGGGAGTATGCCTCCCTCGTACTCGATCGCCTCGACCCCGCTGGCAACCTCATTGCCCACCGCCTCTACCGCGACTCCTGCAGGGAGATGGAGGGGAAGCTGGTAAAAGACCTCGCCGGGGTCGGGCGCGCCCTCGACCGGGCGGTGCTGGTTGACGATAACCCCAACGCCTACGTCCTGCAACCGGAGAACGCGCTCCGGGTGACGCCCTTCTCCGACGACCTCTGCGACCGGGAACTCTCCAAAGTGATCGAGTTCTTTGAGGTGGCGGCGCTCTTCGAGGACATACGTGACGCGGTCGCTTACTACCGGTCGGAGTTGAGAGATCACAAACCAAAACCAGTGTGTCTTCTTCCATGATCGCGAGTTTTAGAGAGCTCAATAGACTGCACAGCCTTCAGGATCTTCCTGAACACTAGCTGTTTATCGTAAGCAAAATGAAATTTGTTTGGCACAGTCGGAAGGAACTTTGTGATACATTTTTTCCATTTTTGTCAAAAAGAAATATCGCCTTTTGATGTATTTCTAAGATGTTGGATGGTAAATTGATGATCGTAAGAAAGTAATGCACGATTTATTCCCTTTTCTTCATCAAGACTTGTATTCTTTAATTTGATTTAATTTTATGCATATCAAGTGGAGTCTATTTTGACAATTTAACCAGATGGAGAAAAAAATTGGAATCAAGAAAAAATTATTCAACTTTGTTCCATTCTTCAGGAGATATCAGTGCAAGTTCAAATGATATCTAGCTTTCAGAAATGGCTTTGGTTCCAGAATTTCTGGTATTCAATTGTCTCCAGATGATTTCTGCACCTGCACAACATGAAAACCTGGTGTAACATAAAAAAAAAAAAAAACCTGGTATATATATTCATGATGAAGTACATGTTATGCTTGCTAGCCATGACTTCATAGAGCTTCATAACATTCAGGTCACCCGAGAGATAGTAATGGGGGATTTATCATTTTTTTTTTTCATAACATTCAGGTGGCGAAGTAGCCTTCTGATCTGCATCTCTCTTTAGTAGATCAATCATTTGACATATAAAACAACCCTCTCCATGTCAATGATAGAGGTGGCAGGCAATACTTTGGCCAAGGCAAGCCAAGCCAAGCCAAGCCAAGGATTCTCTCAGTACGTATTAATTAACTGAGAAATTAGATAGTAGAAAGAAATATTAATTCATGTACTATATTATCATATATATCTATTTGACTATTTACAGATTTAATCAAGTGGTTATATCAAATCGTTCATATACTCAATTTATTAATTTTATTTTGTTGTGATTCAATTTCAATTTATCAACTTACCACGAGTCTGGCTTGAAATAAAAATAATAATAATAAAAGAAATTAATTATCATTTGGTGTTCATCTGAACGTACTCAAACTGTTGCCTTGGTTCAATTCCACTTGCTCTCCATGAAATCCCTGTACGACTCGCCCACCGCCACAGCTGTCCGCCGCCGGAAGCACCGCCTCCTTCTCCCTGTCATCCTTTCCTCCACCTCCGATGACCCTCAAGATGACTCCTTCCCGCCTTACTCCACACCATCCGACTCCGAGGCCAACGAGGATGACAATGGAAACGAGGAAGAGGACGAAGCTGACATCATCTCCTGGACTCCTAGTCCGCCTCCGGTTCATCAAGTCCAAATCTCTCCACCGCCTACGTCAACGCGGCGCTGCTCTGAGTCTTCAGCTGCGAGCCTCGGAGTGCCCTGTCGCCCACCTTGCCCGCTTCGACTGCGTTTACCGCGCCAAAAACGGCACCTCCGTCGGCACGCTCGTCTGCATCTTCCCGTCACCCTAGATGACGACTCCACCCTGTGGCACGACCTCGCCGTGAAGTCCTTCCTCCGACCATTCACCCGGCCCGACTTCGTCGACCATCCGGGCGCCGAGCTCGTGGGTCTGGAGGAATGGGGAGGGCGTCAACGCCTACCACCTCCGTCTGCAGTGGATCCTCAGCAAGTGGACCGACCACGGCTTCCCTGACTCGCTTCTCATGGTCATTTTCAATCGACGGGTTAAAGGACAACCTAGAATGGATTTTGCCGCACCGGCCGGCGACGCTGGCGGACGCGGTGAGGTTGGCGCTGAGCCGGGAGCAGGCACGGAGAGCACGAGAGGCGAGAAAGAAGAACGATGGCGCTGCCTCGGGCATTGGGTGGATTTTGTGACGGAGGACATGGGAGAGAGAGACAGCGAAGTGAGGAGGAAGATGAGATATCTGTGGTTGAGGAACGAAGAGGACCAGCGATATCGCCGGCGACGAGTATGGTAAGAAGGGAAGGAGGAGGAAGAAGCGAGGAAATTCTTGCTCGAACAGGGAACGTGAAAATACCTGGGAGTGTGCTGGAAGAAGCTCGAGTGAAGTAACAGCAGCATCGCAACCGCAACTGATACAAATTCAAACACTGAATGAGATAAAAAAAAAAAGTTCCAAGTTTGAAGCAATTCATAGGAAAAAGACAAAATCTTTGGCATGAACCGAAGATGTTGACTTTGTGAAAGAATTTACTATGATTCAAAACGCTGTTTTTTGTTCCATGTTTAGTGTTTGTTTAAACAACCTCAATCGGATTATGCGGATGTTCTTGTTTGTGTCTGTAGATATTCTGTGATAATGCTCCATCTCTTCTTCTCTTTCTCATCTTTGTTGCATATGCTTCACAGAGAAGCCACCTTTGCTTGCATCGCTCGCCAAAACCCAATCTTTGACCCGGGAAGTTTGGATGGCGTCAATGGAGCCCGAGATGATGCGATGAAGCCCTAACCTGCTGTGTTTCCATTTCTCAATATTCTTTCTGGATTCCATTTTTTTAGAAAAAAAATCGGCTTTTTAGCCCTACTATAAATAAAAGTAGATGTCGTGTGCCCCATTCCTGGCCCTGTGCCTCCGCTATCATCGCCATCGTCCCCACCACCACTGCGAGCATCGTTCGCCATTCCGATCTCGCTGTGGCAACTCGCCGCGGATCGTCCTCGATCGGTGGAGCCATGGCGGTAGCCTAGCGACGTCGCCTTCCTGCTCCGTTCTCTCAGGTTTCGATTTAATCGCTCTTATACTTCAATGTTGTCGATTTGATCCTGGAGGAGCGATATCGAGGTCTAGAAATGCGGGAATGATATCTTACTTGCTTTGTTGCTTCGGTTTTGGTTCCCTTTCAAAAATTTGTCCTTGATTTTGGTTCCTTGATTTATTTTTATGTTTTTTCTTCTGATAAACTCGGATGCTTGGATTTTTGGGAAGGCTCATTAAATCGATCGTTTCATATCCGTTGTTGTCTGATTCTTGGGGGAAACTCATTAATTTTCGGTTTTTGGAAAGACTCGTTAAACCTACGGTTTCGTATCCAGAATTATGCCTGATTCTTGGGAAATTGTGCGCGATTAATAAAATTTGCCCTTCCAAAATTATGTTTGGCTTTTAAGAAAAGCAATAAACTTCGCCTAAAGTAGTACCAAATGTTATTATCAAAGAGAAATATGGTAAAAGCAATAGCTCTGGAAATGTAGCTTCTTCTTCTCCTTCTTTCTCTTTTGCTTTCCCTCTTTAAGATTAATACATCTTATGAATGTTGCTAGTAGGTTATGGAATCTAGACATTGCATATATGATTGACAATCTATAGTAAATTTCACTGCTGAGTATGTTCTTGCCAATACTAACCTTTAAAAGGTCAGGTACAAGCCTAACCATTTGCACACCTCCCACTGTCAAATTCTTAGTGGGACTCCAACTGCCTTGGTTCTTAGTGGGAATTTCCATTTTCTTTTTAGGAAGCAACGATAGCATTTGGACAAATGTGCTAAATCCCTCTTCCATTGAGCTGATGCCCATCTTGGCTTGCCAACTTGAACTGGCCTCTCAGCTAGTCGCTTAGGGCCAACTAAACTGTACCCCCTACAGGACTGTACCTGAGGCGGACCATAACTTCACCTCAAAATCCTGGAATAGCCATCTTCTACCTAGATGATCTCTGATCTTTGGTTAATATGTGGACAAGCTCAGAGCTCACTTAACCCAACAAACTTTAGTTTGGGTAACAACTTCTTAAATCTATTGGAAACAATAATTTCTTTTGTTCTCTGTTATTTTTTCCCCATCACATTCTACTATAAAGAATTCTCCTTAAGATCTTAATCTAACATTCACCACCCTCATCAATTCATAATGTGATTGATCATTTGATTTAATGTCCCTTTTCAAGAAAAGCAAAATTGCAATTATTTTTTTGTTCCAATCTTGTTGATCTTTGTCTTTTAGTATCTTGAAATCATTTGAAGATATTTCCTTACTGCATTGACCTATTGTATTGAGATGATACTGTGAAACCATCCATTGATTGCGTTGAATTCACTGCAGGTTTCAAAATGCAATTAATTTTATCTGTGCAGGAATGAACACAGTTTGGGGTGACCTTAATTTCGGATGGCATAGAATAACTAGTGTTCAAGGAAGCAGTATGGCATCGGGAACTGATTATGATTTCAAACAAGCACCCGATCATCTCCTTGTCCTAGTCCATGGAATTATGGCTAGGTAAAAATTCTGATGTCATTTTAAATTTGACCTTTATTTTCGTTGAATGGCTAATCTTAGGGACCTTGTTTGACTTTCTTTGATATGTTTAGTTCCTGTATCTTGCGTCTCTCTCTCTCTCTATCTCTCTCTCTCTCTATATATATATATATAATTGTCAAAAAAATCATAATTATAAGAAAATTCATAATTGTAAGGTAACCAGATTGAACAAGGTTTGTTGTGGATAGAAGGTTAGTACCTTCTTTTTTGGAAAGGTTTATATCATCTTATCATTAAAGTGCTAACTGGAATTGCCATTTCATTTGATCCTTACTGTTTCACAGTAGTGAGATTGGGAAATTACCACTCTCCCTTCATTCGCTATGTCAGTTAGCAATTCTCAATTACAAAATTTTGAGATGATGATTATTTCTAGTCCAATTATGTACTTATGCAAGTATAACGTGCAGTCCCAGTGACTGGACATATGCGAAGGCTGAATTAGAAAGACAACTAGGGAGCAACTTTTTAATATATGGTATGCCATTTCTGGTTGCATTCAAGCTTCATGAGTTGTAAATTTTATTTATCTATTTTCATGTGTTCTTTCCGGGTTGTTAACGATTTTTTTCTGAACAGTGAGTTCATGCAATAGTTTCACTAAAACATTCGATGGAGTTGATAGAGCCGGAAAGCGACTAGCAGATGAGGTAGTTAAAAATTTGTTGTTGCTGACTGAGATACATCTGTCATGCCATGATATTTGATTCATTCTTGAAACAGATCTCAAGTGTGGTACAGAAGATGGGAAGTTTACAACGGATCTCTATATTGGCTCATTCCTTAGGTGGTTTATTCTCAAGATATGCAGTCGCTGTTCTTTATTCTACAGATAGCTTGCATAAAGATCAGGTTGATGATTACAGAAATAGAAATACACAAATGGAAAATTCATTGAAACTAGGCAGTATTGCTGGGTTGGAACCGATAAACTTTATTACCTTGGCAACTCCACATCTTGGCGTTAGAGGGAAAAAGCAGGTACCTTAAAACAATGGTCTACTGATCCAACTACCAAGTTCAAGTTATCTTGTGACATTTTTGGTTTATCATAATATGATAAAAGTAGCATGTGACAGTTATTATCATCTTACAGCTTCCTTTTCTTCTGGGATTACCCCTTCTCGAAAAACTTGCACCGCCAATAGCGCCCATACTAGTTGGCCGAACTGGTCGCCAGCTGTTTCTTACTGATGAGAAACCAAACAGACCACCTCTTCTTTTACGAATGACATCTAATTCTGATGATTTGGAGTTCATGTAACTTGAAATGATCAATCACTATGACAAGTTCTTTGTCTTTTCGAGATATCTTTCACTATACACTTTCACATTTCACTTTGCAGGTCTTCCCTGAATTCATTTAGGAATCGAATTCTCTATGCCAATGTTTCATATGACCGTATCCTTTCATGTTAGCTTTGCTAGTAGCACAACACAATCCATGGAATCTATAATTTGATACTCCAGTGCCGAGAATGAGATTGTTGTTGATTTACCTTCATTGTCGATTTTCCTGAGCTTCAATCAGATATGGTTGGCTGGCGAACCTCTTCGATCAGGAGGGAGACAGAACTTCCTAAGGTAAGAAATATAATTGCTAGATTGTATCAAGACTGTTTAATGCACTTAGATGCTAATTTGCTATGAGTTCATCTCAAACAAAATATTATGAATAGATTCAGATGCCACTGTTCTACATTTTGGCTCTTCATTTTCAGGTACAAGAATTTGCAAAGATAATTTCGTAGAAGCCATTCAGTGGCCAATATCGTGCATATCTTTTGACGGCGAACAAGCTAACACATAAAGAGGAGCTTTATCGTAAAACTTGTTTCTTCTAGCTGACTTTGTCTTTTATTAAAAAGAAACTGGTCGTTTGCAGCCCTCTCTCCAATCGTTGGACGGTTACAAACACATCGTAGATGTTAAATATTGTCCGCCGATCTTATCTGAAGCTCCTCATTTTCCTTCAGAAGCAGCGAAAGCGAAGGAAGCAGCCCAAACTTCATCAAACACACAGAAAACCACAGAATACTATGAACTGATAGAAGGCATGTACTACTAATGTTGTCAATATGAACAATTACCTCTTGATCGCGATATCTGACATGGCGAAAATGAAACCAGAGGAGATGATACATGGATTACAGAGACTGGGGTGGAAGAAAGTCGATGTGAGTTTCCATTCAGCGACTTGGCCCTTCTTCGCGCATAACAACATCCATGTAAGATTGAACTAGAAGTCACCAATCGGTTTGGTTTATCGATTTCGTTCCCTCCTTTTCACTGATTTCAGTTACTCTCAATGAGTCTGCAGGTAAAGAATGAATGGCTGTATAATGCTGGAGCTGGAGTTATCGCTCATGTCGCAGATAGCCTCAAGCATCAAGAATCTCGCACACTCATTGCATCAAATTTATAGTGTATGATTATTTCAGTTTTTCATAATATTACGCCAAACTACTAATCATAAAAAATGAAAAATATTGTTTTTCTTTTTTTTTACATTTACACAGACGGTGACAATTATTTTATTTTAAAAATATAATAAAAAAAATATTTATCATTCATTTTGCTAGGACTATTTTGTTGTGTGCATTGTGTATACTATTGTTGTAAAAGACGATAAAATTCTTCACCTCATATGTCCTCCATTGATCATCCTAATTGATCATCCTAAGATCTCGCAGAAGAGAGATAAATTATGATATCAACCGAATTTACTATTATCAACTCGGTTAGACGAGCCATGTAGTGCATACTAAAAATGATAAATCTCAATTAGTCTTATTGACTATTTCTGAGGGTGGAGAAAAATTTTATAAATATATCATGAAAAATTTTGTAAATATATCATAGTTGGAGATCCAACCGCGGATATGACCATTTAGATGTCCTACCACGGCACCATGTTTGAGGACACCACATAGTGCATACTAAAAAAATGATAATCCTAGTCAGTCTCATAGACTCAATTTGAAACAACCGGCTATCAGGGTAACACCATGCAGTGCATTCTGATAAATCCCCACATGGACTCAACACCATGTTTGAGTACACCATACAGTGCTTATAAATACTAAAAAAATGATAATTTCAGATTATATATGGTGATATTGCCGACGATTGCATGGGACTTATATTTCAAACTTCAATATTTTAATAAACTTAACACGATCTTCAACTTTTTAATAAATATAGCATATGTTTAGTTTATATGATCAAATTTGGTAAAAAAAAACCTTTTTAAAAAAGCATTTTAAATGTTTTTTAAAATATTAAACTATGACTTATTTGGCCAATTTAGAAAAAAAAATTGTGTAAAAAGTAAAATATATTATATTTTAATTGATAAATTTCTATCATGTAACTGCTATTAAAAATGTTAACATGAATTTTCATTATTGACGAACAAATGCATTTTATTTCAATTTTATAATACAAAATTAACAAATTAAATAACCTTTCAAGCATGTTGAGAAAATTGTAGTAGGATAGTTTCATCAAATGGAATCTAGTGGACAAAAATTGAATTCAATTTTGAATTACTTTGACGTCAAATGAGATCCAAAGACGACAAATATAATATATTTAATATCTAATTTAAAATATCAATTATAAAATCAATAATCATGCACCAAAAAGTGGAAAATAAAATCTCTATAAAAGTTCTCCTTGGAAAATATCATTACCCATACAAGTTATTTTCAGTGAAACAAATGGACCTTTAAAGAATCAAACAGCATTCTAATCCATCGCCTGATGCTAGAAATTAACTTGAGTTCAAATTGATAGTGAAAGTATTTTAGAAGCATATGCATCCCACTAAATTCAACCAAAAATTCAGCAATCTATCAAAGAAATAAGATCAGCTAGAGAGAGGTTCATTGACCCTCCCCTCGATCCAAAAACAAAAACAAACAAAAAATCGAAGTGTAGCAGTTGCAGAGCAACAGCTATAAGATCCTTTTGAGCTTCACAAAGTTTGCTCATGTAAGTAAGAACAAAAATAAAAATAAGTGAAGGACCAGTGATGTGTTTCTCAGCTGTCGTGGATGCTGAATCAATTTGAAGTGGCTTGCATTGCATGCGGCCTTACTGGTGTCTTCGAAGGACTCACCCTGCGATGCCACAGAAAAATAAGAGTTAGGTTTGTTCTATGATGTTTAGACACATTAGTTTTGATATAGAGATGATCTTGCCTGACAGGAAGAGCTCCCAAAACCATGCCACTGCAGTTTAGAGCAACAATGGCACTTTCTGCCTGCAATTCACAAAAATTCCTCAGTTTTTACCGATTTGATTTTGTGCAGGAAAACAGATTGAATCATGTAGTAATGATGGATATTGTGGTTTCTACTTGGGATCAAAAGCCCCCCATGAGGTTATGTATACAGTATCAAGTCATACTTAAATGGAAGCAGTGAATTTAGATACATTTTATCTGTGGGTGACGAAGAAAATGTATACAAACAGAAAATGTAATCTACTGACCTTATCACGAGGATTGAACAGAAATATGTAGGTAATATTGTTTGAAAAACTAGAAACAAAGGTTGATCTAGTTTTAGTTATCAATCCTAAACCAAACTCAGTTAAGGTCCTAAGGATCCGTATGATGGTTCTCTTAGAAACCACATATCTGCTCTTCTTTTTCACCACTCAGAAAGGTTAGTTAAGGCTGGTAAGAAGCATAAAAGTTATATGAAGGGTTCCAAATGAAAATAAACTAAACAAGCTTCCACAATTGTGAAAAGTGCAATGCTAGCTAACCAAGATTTGTCTGATCAACTAATTTGTGTAAAACACATAATGGTAGAAAACCTGACTATTTTACAGTATCTGCCTCATTTCTGGATATTTAATGGATCAATAACTGGTGGAAATCATCTAAGTTGCAGTATCATCCAACTATTACACAGATTGAAAAACAAGGTTGATGACAACTACCTGAGCAAACTCTACAAATGCAATGCATGTCGAGTGTACACTATCACCAAGAAGTCTCAATCGAGAAACCTGCACTTAACGAAATTCACATTAAGATCATATTAAAGGCATCATTCTTCCCATAATTACTCACAAATTGGTCATTAAGGATAGTATCTACCTCACCACAGAGTCGTTCAAAGAAACTTTTGACATCTGTTTCAGTAACCTACAACAGGATAAGAAATCCAAGGCTTTAAGTTGATCAACAAGAGTATTAATGATCCATTATAACATAACTATTTACATTCAATTTGTTCCCTTATAAAAAAAATCTGTCTACCTTCTTATCAATGTTTGTACAATAGACTGTCCTCACGACCATTTCCTCTTCATCCTCTGACTGCATGAAAGTCTTATAGTTAGAACCGCCATAATGAAATAAAAGTAACAAAGTGAAGGAGCGTAGTTTCAATTTAGTTTCTTTCTTGAGATTCCAAGCGAGCTTTTAAGTGGACGATGGAAGTGTAGTATTTGGATGAAGTAAACAAGCTTACTCTAGGAAGAAATTTTGGATTCACCGGCAGAATTGCAGTCTTTGAAGGTAAGACTCTGACAGAATAGTAACCTAGCATGGCCCCACCGAGATTCAATGCTGCTCTTGCACCATCTGTGAGAGAAAAATGGAACTTGAGGGCATTAGGTGCATGACGCATGAATGCCCATGAAGGCAATGCATAATAGCTAAACTTACCCTCATTAGAGAACTCTATAAATGCAAATCGAAGAATTGAATTAGGATCGCCACAAATTCTGCAATCAACGACCTCCAGTGGAGAAAAAAGAATATATTATGAAAAAATTGAATAAAAATAGAAATTTATTGTGTGCTTCCATATGACACAAAAAGAGATTGATGAAGTGAATCATCCATCAACTGAGAAACTAACATAAGATCAAAAAAAGAAAGTCATGATCATTCAAAATGCCAATCGAGCATGATAAGTTGCTAACGATGCTGTAACCTTAGTCATTGTTTTAAGTTTAATTGTAAGTTCCTCTAACTAAAAGCTTAAGGGATCTTAGATATATTCTTTAATTAAACAAGATTGGGGAAATAAGGAGGGATATTGCGAATCTTATACAACAGTCCCCCATTTGATTGAATCTTCAAAGCAATAAGTGTTTGACATATAAGTATGGTAAATCAGGTTTTGTGATACAAAAAATAATATTGAGATAGTCATGCAGCATTATTAAATCAGGATAGTAACAAGAGAATGATTAACTAGGATAATACTTTCGGCACTGATGAGTTGGAAATAAGATCCAAAAGTCATATTAGTCATTGTGCTAAAGCATTGTATCTCAAGTAACTGTGATTGGAATGCACCATGATAACCCCAGAAGAAGCTAACTCAAGAACCAAGTTAAAAGAGCACACTTTAATTTTGACAAACCTCGTTGGATTCTGATTGAGAAAAGATTAACAATAACATTACAACGACAGTTAATCTAAAAGAGAAAAGATCACAAAAGAGAGACAATATAAACATGCTTGCAGCAAGTTAATGTTATTCTATTATGATTAGCAGCAAAAGCATACTTCAGATATAGCAAAATATCAGCAATTCTGGGATATATATATAGAGAAGATTAAGCCAATATCTTTCAACAATACCAATACTCCAAATAGTGAAAGAGAACAATAGAAAAACTTCAAATATCATTTAGATAAAATATAAATATCAAAGAATAAGTTTCTCAACATTGCAGATCAAATAACTTACTGGTCCAAAAGTAGAAAATATTTCAGCAAGCTTCTGTTCAGTTACCTGATAATTTTCAATGGATAATCTAATTAGCACAGCCAACACAAAGACAGTATCGCCAATTACTGGTAGAACAGTTTTAGTATCTTCTAGATTGATTGTAACAGGAAATTAGAAGATTGAATCAACAGAATTTTACTGACAAGACGATCAATATCAGATACATATACTGTTCGCTTAATGCTATCCTCCCTTTTAGCTCCCCGAAGCCTATAGTTCGGCCTCTTCTTGCCCTGGCTATAACCATTTCTTCTCTGCCAGATAAAGAACATAAATCAAATTCACTGAAAAAAGATAGTTTCAATATTTATTTCTCCCTTTATAAAGGACCAGGATCATATTGACACTCCAATTCCAAGTTATATTTTGATTAGAAGAAGGCCAAAGGCCTACAAAGGTATTAGACACATATAGACTCCGATCTGAAATCATATTCCGAATAAAGTTATATTTTCTCAGTAGCGCACGGATAGAACAAAAGATATCAAAACGTCTAGCCAAAAAAAAAAAAGGTTACTTTTGAGAAACACAACGATCAAGGTTACGATATTATAGCCAATAAGAAAGAACCAGAGCAATTACTCTACGATTAGGCTGATTATTCGATGATCCGTCGCTGCTGGAATCCTTTCTACTACCAGTATTACTAATCAGTCCATAATTATAATAGTAATCACTCGACGCCACGAAAACGGGGGCATCCGCGGAGAGCTGGCTGTCAGATTTGCAGTGGTGGCCTTCGCCAGCGGCAGCAGCGTGAGAGGAAGGGACGAACTCCTTGGCGAAGGGGTTTAATTTGGAGAGCAAATCGACCAGCCTCTTCACGTCCCTCTTGTAATCCCTATCCGATTCCTCCGCTGCCGATGGGGCCGATTTGCGATGGAGCAACTGCTCATCGGACCCGATCGCCTTCTCGGCCACGGCAGCCATTCGATGTCGCTCAAAGAAACAAAAAGAACACCGAGAAAACACAACAACAACTCAAAAACCGAACAAAGGAAACAAATTTCGATCGGTCGAGCGGAGGAAACGAGGCGACGGCGCAGAAAGCATCAGCAAAAAGCGATCTCGATCGCCATTGATGTGGGCTTCCACTGCGCCCTCACTTGCTCTTGTGGGCTTTGGCAAAATGATGAAGGGGAGAGAACTTTGTGATGTGCCAAAGAGGAGGTATTACTATTAATCTGGCCTTGTGCCTGTCTATAAATAGGGCGGAAAATAATTTGGCCTTCATTAATTTTTTTTAGAAAATTTCACTTTGCCCCCTCCCTCCTAAATATTTGTAACTATTCTACTTCACCCCCTTCCCCACAATTTCGATAATTTTATGATTTATTTAAATCATTCCATTTTGCTCCCTAGAGTACTATTTTTACATAAGCATAACTTCGAGGGCATAAAATAGTATTTATTTTGTTGCAAATGGTAGAAGTAAATTATAATTTATAAAATTGAAGGAGGTGAAAAGTCAAAGTTAGTGGTGAAACACACCTATTTTATATTTACTTTCTCAATGATAATTGCAAGTTAAAATTATATATTCAAATTTTAATTTATTTTTTCATATTCAAATATCATTCTAAAGATACACAAGTATCATCTCAAAATACCATATAAAATATAATAAAAATTTAAAGAACAGTAATGAAAGATTAAATTCAAAGGCATGTTTGAAAGTTAAAGGTCTTATGTCAATAAAAACTAGTGTCTTATTGTTTAAGAAACAAATAAGTTCTAATGAGCATTTAACAAAGATTTTAATATGCAATTATTATATTCATATATAAATAATCAAAAACAATAAAAAAATGTTGACAATACTACTCTCATCTTTAATTTAAACACAAATAAATAGCCTTTAAATTTTGTTATTCAGATATTTGTATTTTTAAAATTATATTTGAATGTGAAAAAACAAATAAAATGTAAAATATATAGCATGAACTAATTGCCCGTTTATGGTAGAGATATCGCACATCTAAATTTATGATAATCCAAAATAACTTGTAAATATGATTCAATTCTAAAGAATCCATGAATTGATGAAGTGGAGGAAGAAGAGTCTTTCTGGAGTTGGAGATTGAATGCCTTGTAAGTTTTGACATTATTTGGAGTTACATACTTTTCATCCCTTATTAATGGGGAAAGTTATTCTTCTTCTTTCTTCTCTTCTACTATTTCTATTTCAAATTTAGTTAATAAACCCTAATATATATTAACCCAAAGTGGTAAATTTTAAAGAGTAAAACTAATATTCTTTCACAAAGATTGAAGAGTAAAACATGAGGGTGAAAATGAAAAACTTAACTAACCTCTTTCGTCAGAAGCTTCTTCCTCCGTATAAAACTGTGTTGCACCCACCTTTCTTTAGAAATTAAAATAATCATGGCTGCATTAAAAAAACAGTGTAGCTTTAAAAAAATTACTGAACAAGATTCTTCTTCAACCAACCACACTTTGTAATTAAATAAAAAGGCTAAGAATAGAGGACACAAATAATCAATTGCAAGAACAATCAATATATACAGAAGAAATAATTTATAAAGTTCGATGTGACCAATTGAATCAATTGGCATTCTCTAAAACAAGAAAAATATTACCCCACAAAAAAGAAAAAAAATGGTTGGTGTTATCCTGGAAATGATTGCTTATCAAAAAATAATGCTGATAATTTTCCCAATAGTGTTATCATAAATAAACAGAAGCAAGTCAGTTATTCGCTCTATCACAATTCACAAACAAGTCTTCATCAAATTTCAAAAACATGAAGTTGAGAAGACACCAGAAATCTATGACCAGCCGAAGATGTAGTCGAGAACATAGACGAGAGCTAAGGAGAGCGGATAGAGTGCAAAGGCGATAAAACACGTCCACAGCGGGAAGGTGGTGCGCAAGCTAGCGAAGACACCCATCACGATGCAAACCAAGAGAATGATTAGCACTTCCGCAGTGAAGTCCCATGTCAAGTGCCGAAAGTAAACAAGAGCCAAGAAGATGGCCAAACATAGCGTGTTGTTCATTGTTACCGCGCCATATATCTGCAATGACATAAACAACAATGACCACTAATCCACTATATATTCACAAAACCCAAATAACACTACTATACTGCAGCAGAATCATCAAGTAGCTCGTATACTAATGTTCATATGAAAAGAAAACAAAATACAAACCTCTGAAAAGGTAAGTGAGGCAAGTTTTCGTTTCTTCCGACTTGCAAAAATAATTGCTGACACCGCCTCACTGGAGTTGGTAGCCAAAGGCATTGCGATGAAGGATATGAAAAAGGATGGTATACTTGTAGCGTCTGAGAAGTTATCGACAGCATCTACAAGAGGATCAGCAAAAACTGCTGCTATGATGGTTCCCAGAATCAAAAGCAGAATTGCTTTGAAGGAGGTCCATGTTGGATTTTCAGTACTTTCTTCTTCGACCTCATCACCCTGATCAGTGAGCATAGCGTGTTCACTTTGAGCTTCCTGCATGATACAAAGTCTAAGTATGATTCAAAATCTGTCCAGAACATGGGGAAATACTTATGTCATCCAAAAGAAAATTAACGAACCACGTGAACACGATGCAACTTCTTTGAATAAGAAATCCCCAGTGCAAAAGACCTTGTGGATTGTTTGATCCAATTTGAGATGCCATTAGTGAACTCATCTTCTTGAATATAGTCATCTCCAGATGTATCAAACTCTTTCATTACTGCATCTACAGCATCATCCTTATCCAAGTCTATTTCATCAATCTGAAGTCCTATGATAAGTGCTCTTAACTCAGAACGTGATACTCTATTATCTCCATCCAGATCTAGATAATGAAACAGCCTACAATGAAACACGAAGGCAGTTCAAAAGTAGAAATCTTCAAAGATCAATATAAAGCACACACTAACTTTTTGATAACATCTATATTGGCTTTTCCTCTGTCATCGATAAGCTGTCCAAAGGCTTGGATACGAACATGTCTTAAAATGCCTGATATAACAAGCTTGTACTTCGCAGATTCCAATCGTCTCCTCTGAATCCATGGCTGAACAATCTGGCCCATTGATATGAAAACAATAGCATTTGACATCAATTGCACAAGGAAATACAAAACAAAACCAGCTTAATATAGCATCTCAAATTTAATATATGAAGTATGAAGCGACCATGAAATTGAGAAAATCCCACAAGTATGAAAAGTTCAGAAATAAATATTGTTATGATGCCAATATTTCACAAACAAAAGTCTCAGATGACAATAATGAAAATAGAATGAGTGCAGGGATTGAGAGAGTACTACGCAAAGTACTATGATGATAAATTCATCTGATCTTCATAAGCCTAAAACCAACTATTAACCTGGTCAAGAGGTGATAAAAGTGAAATAATGTGCAAATTTGATCACTGTGATCAACACTAAAATTTCACAAAGGGAACAACCAAGTGTTGTGAACAACTAAATTTTGTCAATAAGAAACATCTCTTTCAATCCATCAAATAGTTAAAATGAATGTTAAACTTTGTACAACTAAATTATATATACACAATTATTGAAAATGTATATAAAAAATAAACAGCTTACAAATCAAGCCACAACAAATTCGGATGATCGAAAAACACCAAAACTAGGTGAGGCTATGCAAACAAAGGGATTGCAATTAAAATGTCTAGGACAATATCAGTGATCACCATAAGCCTTCAATTTCATCCAACCATTGTAATAGATGTCGTTGTGTCACATAACCCGTACTGTTTCTGAATTCAAATATTATTGAACTAAATAATCTGTATGAAAGACCTATGTTTCTTTTGCACACAGCAATCCATCAAATATATACCATTCCCTATTCAGTGGTTGATCTATCGATTAGCAATCTCAGTTTAATGTAACTTTGCAGATGACTTACCAACTTAAAGGGTAATAAGAATTATAATGCTTGGAAAATACATGTAACAAGAACGAGAGGCCATTGTATCTTTACACAGTAAATCATGTGAATCTAAACAACTACAGAGATTCCAAATGATCAAAACTAAGCTGATTAGGTTTGACAATATGTAACTTAAGAGTTACCTGATACAAGCAATAAGACAGTAAGAGCACAATTGCCACAATAAGAGCAACCAAGACTGCTACACGTTGTCCAGAAGGAAACTTAAAACCTTTTGGTAATTGCACAATAATAAATGGAATAATTGATACAGCCATGATTCTTGCAGAATAGCATGTTGGAGCATCAACAGTAATGCCGGAACCTTCAAAAACAAAGAGAAAATTACATCAACACTGTCATCAGATATTAAACATCAGATTCTGTAAATTAAGAAAAAGAGGCATGTGATCATGATAAAATTCCATGCTAATTAGTGATCAATTACTGAGACACTGTAACATCTTAATGAATAACAGATTCTTAATCAAGCAGTAGTGAAAGAGAATTATGCATATAAAAAAATCGGTTAAAATCAGAGGGTAGTTCTCCGTCTAGAAGAGAACATCAAACAAAACTAACATAAAGAAGGCAGAAACAATTTGAAGGATAACAACTAGAGCAAACAAGAAAAACATACGTAATCTCCATGCTAAAAGTACGAACATAATGATATGTGCAAAGATAACATAGATAACTAGCACGAATTTGAAGAAAGGGGCGTACCAAATAGACTGAAACCCTTAGTATCTTGATTATCTATCGATGTTGAGTACTCTGAAATATCACATTTGCCAACAATGACACAAGAGCCCCAAAGGACTGTTAAAAGCATAACAGTTGATCCTGCAAGTAAACCCATCCCAATGAGGACTTGATCTTGAGCTGTTTCTTTGCTTCCAGATAGACCAGAGACTGCAAGTTTTTTGAGATTTATGAGCATAAATACATCTCTTGAAGTCATTTAAATGATTGTAAGCAACTAGCAAGTTGGATATAGGAATCATCTAAATTAGCTTATCATCTCATACTGCCTACGCTGCAACTAAGAAAAGATACAACAAAAATTTTGATCCACAACTCAGATCTGAATGCCTATGTTATTATAACACCATGATATCCTTAACTCATATGCAACCTTTTCATTCAAATGAGTAGTGCAACAACAAACTATGCATGTTATAACAACAAAGGCCATGCGCCATGCTGGTGGTAACGATACATATCTCCCTTTTTACTCTTTGCACTAGATCATTATCAATTTTAGCAAATTATAGTATCACTTTCTTCAAGACCAAGTCAATCTAATAACTAAAAAGGAACTACAAATATAATGATATCAACTGTGCATATCTTAGATTGATCCACAAAACTGACAAGATTAATTGGCATGAAACTTTTGGAGCAACATTTGGGTGTCTATGTGGTAAATGTGACATCTAGTTAAAAGTTACCTGCATTGGTATGACAAATCATTGAGTTCAATAGGCTTTGCTATGGTGTAAGCATCAAAATAAAGTTTAATTTAAAACATTTATAGTTTTCAATATGGTTTCACATTGTGATGTCTAGATAGTGAATCATTTCAAAGCCTAGGAGACATAATAAGGCGCATTTAGAGGCCATGGGAGACCAAGATGCTTATAAAGAAGAGGGTTTTCATCTCAGGGAATTTTTTTTTTATCTTCTGGAAAGTGCTAAAGGTGAGGGTTTTTGCTTTTCTCCATGGATGATGAAAGAGTTTAGAGAATTAAGAGAAATTTAGTAAAAGGTGTGGATATCGATTTGTGTAATTTTATTGTGGTTTCGTTCACATATTGTAGTAAGTTTATGCCAAACTACATTAATTGCTTGTCTTTCTTTGTGTGAATCTGTTGTTTTACTAAGGGAGATGAAGATTTCATCAAATGGTCTCGTGGTAGAGACTATTCCACATTATAAGTGCACGGAATTTGAATTCACAAATGCATGATTTGAGGCGGTGGATTCTAACAAGCTGTCGTAAACTGGTCTCCAATCCCATGCAGTGATTTCGAAAACATTTGTGATCCCAACAAACTGTCGATTACACCATAGACATAAGCAATTCTACTATCTGTAACGTAAGACACTACTTGTTTGCAGTTTTCACTACGCCTGAAGTTATCTGCCCGACATCTCCACAAGGAAACTGAGAAACAGCAGGAAGATAAATCGAAAAATAAGATGAAAAATGTTAAAACTGGAACTTTAACGTGTCGAATCAAAGCCCAACGAACTTCACTGAAACCATAATTATGATTGCAACCATGGCTGCCAGAAGCAACAACTAACAAAAGATCTACCGTATAATAGCAGGGTTTTTGGATCTGGTGTGTAATCGAAGTCATAGGCGTACCAAGAATGAGCAAGGCATCAGGGAGAGCTCCAAGGATGGGGAGAAAAAGCCCTCCTATGATGCCTGGTCCCAAGATACCGAGAAGCAGCTCGCTACCGGAGGAGAGATAGGTCGCCGACTTAAGCATCAGGAACCCGTATACGATCACCAGGAAGAGGTTCCCGAGCACCGTGGTGGTGCAGGGAAGGAAGCCGTACGAGGGCTCGCACTCCGCCGCCGCGGAAGCCTCTGGGAGGAGGAGGAAAGGGGAGTACTTAACGGCGGCGGCGCGGCCGGATATCCCATCGGAGACCGCTAGATCGAGTGCCTCCTCTCCGATTGGCGGTGAGATGAAGCGACTGTAAGCGGATCGGCCTGCGAAGAGGAGGAGGAGGACGGCGAGGGTGAGAGACGAAGGAGAGAAGGCGATAGGCCTGCGTCGCGCCATTTGCACATGCGACTGTGGACTGTGAAGCGTGGAAGGAGGTCGGTGAGGAGATGAGATATAGTTGGACTAATTAACGAGTGCAATGTGCATGAAAGTCCACTCTTTTTCCTCTAATTAATTTCGTGTACGTCGGCAAAGAATGAAGCCATATACCTGTAATTGTTATTTATTTACTATGTTTGTTAACCAAAATAAATTATAAATAATTTTTTAATATTATTCTCTCACCTAAAAATGTTTTTATTTTAATTAAATTTGATTTCTATCTAATATAGCGTAAGATATTAAAAACTAGACATATTTTGATAAATCTAAAATCAGAGACAATTTTCTAATAAAATTTCCATACAATAACTAAGATTCGGAGAACCAAAATGCAAATTGCGTGTGGTTCTCTAACACAGCGCGTCGTAGTCGAGCCAGGTGAGAGTTGGATCACGCTCGGATCCGGGCACCGAGATTGTTGCTTAATAGGCGGGAATCATCTTAAATTGAACGGTTGAGATTAATATTGGTGAAGATAGGCGGGTTTAAGATGATCGGGACCCAATTGCAGAGCGCAGTACGGACGGACGAATTGGACGAAAACGGAAGGGAGATCTAGTTCTAACTATATATTCTAGTGGATAACATTTAATAATGAATTATAAAAAAGAGTTTGGGGGAGAATAATTGAATAATATTTGTTAATTATTATTTTTAAAAAATAAAGAGAAAAAAGGTTAAAAAGTCTGGTTCGGACTCAAATTGACGATCGATCGGATGCTGACTGGTGCAATCGATTTCATGGATAATTCAGTCAGAAGCAATATCAGGATCCAATCACAATCGAATCTGACGGTCGTGAAAAATCATATGTAGGAAATTCATATGATTGTACGCCGCCTTTCGCCATAGTTCCCGGGGTCATGGTGCCACAGTAGGATTTTCAGGTTGTCACTTAGTCACCCGCGGTTCGATCTCCAGCTACGGTGTATTTGCAAGAATTTTATTCCAAATGGGGATCGCAATCAAAAGAATGCTGACATCTGGGTTGTCCAAAACTTCCGTAGGACCGGTCCGGTCATCCCAGGGATTGTGCACTTCCCGATTTACCCAGTAGCCTCACCGTCGTCTCACCTTCCTCCGCCGCACTGGGGCAGACGGAACATTCCTCCGGCAAGTGCTGTGGGCTTGCAATGGAGTGTTAATAACATCCCATTAACATCCAAGGGTGTTAATCCATGTTGTAGAGGGGTGTTAATCCACATGAACGCCACATGAACATGTTCAAAGTCTTGAACGCGTTCATGTGACAGTGGAATGGGCCAACCCCTGGCTGGCCCATCCCACATGTATTTTTTTTATTTTTTTATTAATATTGTGGTGTTATTAACGCGGGCCTATCCCACATATATTTTTTTATTTTTTATTAATATTGTGGTAAACAATTAACGTAGGAGCTTTGCAGATGCTCTAAGGACATCTCCAATAGGGGATATTTAAAGAAATATCTCCATGTATCAAATATCCCCTATTGGAGGGGGATATTTAGGGGGTGAATAGAAATCACCGGGCAAAGAGTTTTGCCCGGTGATTTCCTTTTTTTTTAAATAAAAATTAATAAAATAAATGATTTTAATAGTTTAAATTAAATAAAAGAAAGGTATTAGGTTAGGGTAGTTGGGATAGTATTTATTATTGAGAAAAGAGATAATGGTAATAGGTGGGACCCATAAATATTTGATTTGTGAGATATTTGATTGTAAAAGTTGAGATATTTGAGGAAGAGGATATTTGAGGACCACAAATATTTGGATGACATTGTGGATGCCCCAAGAGGATAAAATAGAATATTCACAATGGAAATAGTTATCGAGGATAAAATAAAAAGTGTTCATCGTGAAAATAAGAGGAACCAGTGTATTTTTTGAGGAAATATAAAAGTTCGATTTATTAAATTAAATATTATTTGCTTGCAAACATCTTCATGCTCTGTTTCAATCCCTGCATCGCCTTCTCCGGCAGTGATACAACCACCTTGAATGCATTCTTCTCTGCTTCGTTCCCCCTGTCACCGGGCAAGAAGAAGCAGGGCTCCGAGCTGCCGAGTAACTTCCAGGTGAGCGGCATCACGCTCACCGGCCCGCCCCGGCCGAAGTCGGCGTCGCGGTGGCCTAAGTGCCTCCAATCGGTGAAGGCACTCACGCGATCTCCGGCGGTGATCCCGTCGGCGTAATGAAGCTCCTGTAAGTCAACGTAGGACCTCACGTACTCGTCGTTGACGCCGTTCTTGCTCTCCTTGATTAGTTTTGCCGTCTTCCACACTGGTTGCTCGATTAGTTCGCCAGCAGCGAGTTGGACGTACACCGGGACGCAGACATTGCCCCAGTAGCCTCGAGGAAGCGCAGGATCGAGGAGTTTCATTATGTTCATGGAGTACACGAGCTTCACCACTGCATCACTAGGAATTCCACTCGTTTTGATTCTGTATGGCAAAGTTAATCAATAGTGAATCGACAATCTCGATCTCGGAAAGAAGTGAAGAAGGAGACGAACCTGGTTCGCCATATGTAAGCGCTCAAGGCCTCGAATGAGGTAAAGCTCATGGAAGCCTCCTCGGCCAGTTGATTTCTGAAGCGGTTCAAGTGCTCTTCGCTCACAGGAAAGCACTGCCTCACCAAAGACCCTGTTTTCGCTTCCCTGTCGTAGATCCCGTGGATGGTCATGTTGCCGTCAAACCCCAAGACTTGGCGAAGCAGAGGAGTCTCCATCCGGGGCGGGGTCCTCGGTCCGAGCAGTTCCGCCCGGGCCCACACCGGTGCCGCGGTTGGAGGGCCCGCTCCCCTGGCCAACACCGCGACGGTGCTGAGGAACTGGGTGGCGCCGGCGCCATCGCAGAGGGCGTGGTGGACGCACATACCGACGGCGAAACCCCCGCAGGCGAGCGCCGTCAGCTGGATGGAGAGCGGACGGGCGAGCGCCTCGCCAGCGGTCGGATCAGGGGCGAACTGGTCGAGCAGAAGTGCGCCCGGTTGAGCGGCACAGAGGTCGGAGAGGGTGAGAGGGGAGGCAGCGCGGATGAGGGACACGCCGGCGAGAGGGGCATCGTCGACTTGGAGGCGGGAGTCAGAGGGGTGGTGGCGCAGGGGGAGGGCTAAGGGAAAATAAAGAGCGAGAGCGGCTGGGAGGACGGAGGCGAAGCTGTCGGCGGCGTCGTGGGCGTAGAGGCGGAGGGTGCGGAAGGGGAGGTGGAGGATGCGATCGGTGTCGAGGTGGGAAAGGTGGAGGGGAAGTGGCTGGAAGGATGGCGGAGATGGGTAGACGATGGCGGTGCTCAAGATCTCGACGTTCATCTTCAAGTCCCAGAATTCGCCGTGCGCCGTGCTCAAGATCTTTAAGTAACAGACACAGAGTCTACGTGGAGGTTGCAGAGCCATGGACGAGCTAAGGGAGTAGGTAACATTGAACCCGGTTTCTTCCGGTTTAGTAAATCACCTACCGATCCGTATGAACCCGACAACCCTAATCATCACTGAAGAAGTATCGGCAACACGGCGATGCCGCTGGTGGTGCTCGGCCTGCGTCCTCGCTCCTTCGCCGCTCGCAACCTCTTCTTCGTCCGAGCCCTCAGCATCGGCACCGTCGCCCCCGCCTCCTCGCAGCCGAGACCGTGGCCCGGTCTCCGTTCCTGGCGCGACGCTCCGCCCAATGAGAGCCGCTCCTGGGGAAGCCACGGTCCGTCGCCTTCCCCTCCCCACGATCCCATCTCCATGCCGGCGTCCTCGCTCTCCGAGTGCGCCGCCATGGTCCTCTCCACTGCCGATCCCCTCACCAAGTCCTGCCTCTCCCATCTCGCGTACTCTCGTTGGTGCCGTCGCGAGATTCCCGTCGGTTCCGCCGTTCCCCCTTCCCGTCCTGCCCGGCCCGAGAAGCCCCTTCTGGTAAGAACAAGAATGCTTCTCTTTTTTTGTACTTATTTTGGTCGTCACTGTTTTTTTTATCGGATGGTGTGCCTGGTTTGTAGCTGCCGCCCAAGGAGATTCCTTCGCACAAGAGTGCAGGATTGCCTCTCAACGCATACATGCTTCACAATTTAGCCCACGTGGAACTTAACGCCATCGACTTGGCGTGGGATACTGTGGTTCGCTTCTCGCCATTAAGGGAGGAGCTTGGTGATGAATTTTTTGCTGACTTTGCTCGCGTTGCCGATGACGAAAGCCGGCATTTCTCCTGGTGCTCTCAGAGGCTTAATGAGCTCGGCTTCAGGTATTGATTGAATACATACATACCAAAGAACTCCTTTAGCAAATTCTCTTCATGTTATTATGGTATTTTGAATATACGATTGCTCTTTTTTGACTTACGTCACTGTGAATTGTACAATGCAAAATGAAGGCAGATTGATTTGGGAGGAGAAGTGTTGAATGCATTATCATATTTGAATTTAGTGGGGGAATTTGTTGAGCTTTTTATTCAAATAATCAGTGAGTTTATGTTTTCTTATAATGTATGTATCAATTCAGCCGTTTGTTTACACATAGTTTGAACAATTGTTTAAATTACACAAGCAACTGCAATGTGCTGCTAAAATGTCTTGATTCACATGCTATTTTTAGGTTTCATTCCAAAAGTAAGTCGTAGTGCACGACAACATGAGGGTGTAGATTGAGGTCAATTATACTTTCGATGAATGAGATTGAATACAGACCCCAGCTTAATGGCGTATCTGAAGTCATTGCATTTTTGTTAAAGAATAGAATCAGTAGCTATACTGAACATTACTATGAACTATAGGTCAAATGCAATTTCTTTCACTCAGCTTTTGTCCCAATATAGAGTGCGGTAAAAATTATTCTTGTGGTGATTTGATTGAGACTTAACTGAAATTATTAACCTCTCTCTTCCATGTTGGATCTTGTGTGCCAAATCTGTACATTCCATTTTTCCAGTGGGCACGTGTTCTTTATTCAAGAATGAGGCTTCTCCTTGTTTACTTAATGGTTATATCAAGCTGTCAGTCAATTTTGTTTTGATACTTTTAAGAATCACAGTGGCTGAATTTTAGTTAAGAACGACTTGCTGCCTACTACAATTAAGTCATTTCTCTGCCTATTTGTTGTTAAATAATTAGTTACGTTGGCAATGAACAGCTATGGGGATATGCCGGCTCACAATTTCTTGTGGAGGGAGTGCGAGAAATCCTCTGAAGATGTTGCTGCTCGCTTGGCAGTGATCCCTTTAGTTCAGGTGTTTCCAACTTTTCATGTTGGGTTTTTTTTTCTTTTCACTTATGTTGCTCATCGTATTTCCCTTTTCTTCTATGAAGCTTGACCTTTCATGAAGCTTGCTCAATCCACGTGTCTCCTGATCAAGAGTTTCTGATACACATTTCATTCAAGTGCATCTAATGGTTGATCCCAAGTGAAACCTTTTTCAGGAAGCCAGAGGTCTTGATGCAGGACCAAGACTGGTCCAAAAGTTGGTCGGTTTTGGAGATTTAAGAACATCACACATAGTCGCTAAGATCGCTGAGGAAGAAATGGCACATGTTGCGGTTGGTCTCTACTGGTTCCTCCATGTTTGCAAAATGATGGACAGAACTCCATGTGCTACTTTCAAGGGTAAATAAAAGCATTTTGTTACGCTCATCTAAATGTAAACCTACTGCATATCAGATTAAACAATTTTTTTAAAAAAATTTCGCTGACACTTTAAAGACCTGCTGGAGGAGTATGGCGTGGAGCTGAAAGGTCCCTTCAACTACACAGCTCGCGACAAAGTTGGGATTCCTCGTGACTGGTTCGATATCTCTTCTTGAACTTGGACTTCGACTTAGTTGCAGTAATTAAAACTAATTTCCCCTCAGGTATGATGGTGCAGAAAAGCAAGAAGCAAGGACTAAACTCTCAGAGGCGAGAAACATACAAAATTTGGTTTTTGTTTCTATTATCGAAACTACGCATACTCATGACAAGTTTGAATCTTGTTTACAGGTCCATGATAGGCTGGCTTCCATCATAGCTATGGAGAGGAACAACTCGGAAATGAACTGTTAATTGTGACTTGTGAGTGAATTGAGTTAAGCAACAACTGATCACTATGCATTTTTTAACTTCCTCCTTTGTGTAGTTTAATCGTTTAATACGAAGAATATTTTTGCAATTTTCTTTTTGTTGATAAATATATTTGTTTTTAGTCCATTTAACTCATTGTTATTATTTTAATGCCTCCATTGTTTTTTATGGTCGATCATCCATTCTTATCAATCTTTGTCATGAGTTGTTTCCTACCTAAAATTAATAATTTGATTAAATTTCTCACCGTATAGCATTCCTGTAGTTCAAGTGGTTAGGACTTTATGACAAGTCGTACTTAGCTTCAGAGTTTTCCCACTTCATGGTTTGTTTTTTCCCCCTCTAATCACATATCCAAATTATCAGTGAACCGATGAATTCAAAGTTTGAAATATCATTATGAGTCAGAATTTTCGTCTCAGACAGAATGATTCAGCTGGTGTCTTGTCCGTCCAACACGCGGTATTCTAAAAAATGATAAATCTCATGCAGTCTTATGGACTCAATTCCTGAGGTGGTCAGTCCGGTTTCATGGAAGTTTTCCATCTACCACCAGGGTAAATCGGGAAGTGCATACGGTGGCCAATCCAGATGTTCAGCATCTTTTGATTGCGTTCTTCATTTGGAAGAAAATTCTTGTAAATACGCCGTAATTGGGGATCGAATCGCGGGTCCCTAGATTACAACTCGGATGTTCTACCATTGCATCATTGTTTCGGAGATCAACACGCGGTATTCTAGATACATACCGAGGAGGAGAAGGAATAAGAGGAAGACGATTGATCTCTAGAGATCAACGCGGAAGTTCCATCCCAGATGTATCGTTGTGAAACAACAAAATCATGGCTCTCACATAAGCGCCATTACAGATGGCATAAGTTTGCCCGATCAATAAATTGATGGGCATATTGTTTTTAAAATTACAAGTGTTATTCTTTTTCTGCTTCTTTTATTTGAAAATTAAGATTATGCTAGTGAATTTATGAGATTAAGAAGTATATATATAATATTAATTTTGTATTTATGTCTTTATTGATCTCCAACCAAGCTACTTTAAAGTTTGTTTAAGATATCGAGTTCGAATAAGTTCGTGAATCTCGAGACGTTATTAATTCACAAATTAATGAGGGCCAAAATATGATTTTTTAGGAAGCAAACCGAAAGGACAACACATTGAGAAAGCAGCGGCGGCCATGGAGAAGCTCGGCTTCTCCTTCTACTCCTTCCTCTTCCTCGTCTGCTGCTGCTGCTCCCATTTCGTCTCCGCCCAGCGCTACAACGCCCTTTTCAACTTCGGCGACTCCCTCTCCGACACCGGCAACGTCGTCCTCGCTGGCCTTCCATATGGCATGACCTACTTCGGTCACCACACCGGACGCTGCTCCGACGGCCGCCTCGTCATCGATTTCATCGGTAAAACCCCCAATTCCTCCCCTTCTTACCCTTTCCCCCTTTCTGATGCCTCTCTCTCTTCGTTCGTCTTCCTGTAGCCGAGGGGATCGGGCTGCCGCACCTGCCGCCCAACACCGCCAGCAATGCGAGCTTCCACAGCGGCGCTAACTTCGCCTTCATCGCCGCCCCGGCCTTGTCCTTCGACTTCTTCCACCATCGTGGCCTCAGCAAGGGGCTCCATGTGAATGCCTCTCTCCACGAGCAGATCGATCGGTTCCAGCAGCTTCTGCCTTCCATTTGCGGCTCGCCCCAAGGTCTCGCCACTGGCTCTATCTTTCGCCCCAGCTAACTATCTTCTTGATTCCTGTAAGATTCCTTTTGCAGAATGCAGGGATTTCCTGGGCAAATCCCTTCTGGTCGTCGGAGAGTTCGGGGGCAACGACTACAACACTGGGCTCTTCGGCGGATGGTCCATCACTAAAGTGAGCTCCTTTGTGCCCCATGTCACCCGAGCTGTCGCCGAAGGCATCGAAGTAAGCAGATTTTGTCTTTTTTTCTCTCTAAGCTGGCATTCGTAGATATCTACGCTCCAGATCCTGAAATTGAAGTGGATTGTTGACTGAAACAGCGATTGATTGGCCTTGGCGCGGTCGATCTCATCGTTCCTTCGGTGCTTCCGGTTGGCTGCTTCCCCCTATACCTCACGCTCTATCAGTCCTCTGATCCGGCGGAGTACGGCCGCCGGACCGGCTGCCTGAGAAGGTTCAACGCCCTGTCATGGTACCACAACGCGGCGCTCGGGAGGCAGCTCGACCGGCTCCGGAAGAAGTACCCGGCCGTGTCGATTCGTTATGCTGACTTCTACGCCCAGCTTTTCGACTTCGTCATTAATCCTCTCAAATACGGTGAGTCTCGTGCTTCCAATTATTAATCATTTCGGCATGAGACACTTTTCTGATAGTAAAATTGTCGCTGTGTTTGATCATTAAATTGAATTATTTGTGCCATGCAACGTGATGCTTTAAAAATGTTGGATCAGAAAAGATATTCTCTGTCGGTTCGCCCATTTCATTCCGAGGCTGTTTAATAATTCTCATGATGATACACAAGGTGTTTGATTGATTGCATTCTCTAGGATCAACATGAATGAATGATGTTTCTTTTTTTTTTTTTTTTACCTTTCATTTTGCATGAATGAATTCTACATGAAATAATCTCTAAGCATCCTGATATTAGTGATATATATGTCATGCTTTAAGAAGCAATTTGTGATCAAATAATGGAGGTATTATTGATTTCAGTTTTTATTAAAGGGAGAAAGTGATGGAAATACTAGTTTAATCTTGCATATCTTGGTAACAATATGATCAAACGGCTAGTGATGTCATAAACTCTTGTTTTTTCCTCGATCACCTCTTCTCAAGTAAGCAAAATATGGGAAAATCCTCATCTTTCCTTCCCCTCCTCCCTTTTCCACCACTGTTCCTTTCCTCTTTTCCACCACTGAAATAGTCACCTTCTAAAGTGAAGGAAAAAGAGAAAATAAAGAATTGTATGATCTTTTTTCTTTTCATTTTACTTCATTATTCTTGTTTTTTTGAACATAATCTATAGAAAGAAATAATGTTAATTACTTATTTGCACCCATTAGATGGTTAACTTGATTTTCCTTTATTTTCATCAGATTTGGACACATAAAATGGAAAAAATGAATGAAATTATATTCTTTCCTCATCCCAACAAAAGAAATTCTTAATTTTATTTCTTTTACTATCTTTTCGGTCCACATAAACACAACAAGTGGCTTCAATATCTATAAGATGAGATTGCTTGATAGAATGGGGGTAAGGGTACATGCAATAAGAAGAGACATAATTCACTAGGTGCTTATGGTTTTACTATACTAGTGACATCTTTTAGCTTTCATTGAGAAATGGAGTGTAATTCAATAACAAGAAAATTGCAATATGTTATTGGTGGCATTGATTTTATTACATCAAGAATATGATTTATTATCTAAAAAAAATCTTCTATCACAGCGACAGAAGAAACCATAATAGTTTAGTGTTAATCTTATGCCACTCAGCAGCAATCATTTTTGTCAAGAAATTACTTTTGTTTGTTCCTCGAGAATCAATATTCTAGTCCAACGGAGGTAACCTGATCTTAGTTTCCTTGTTTTGGTATTTTTTGCATGGATCGAACTGCCATCCAAAACTGATGCTACAACCGAGTTTTTGTACTTCTGCTTGTTTAACTCTCTTTGGAACTCCACAGGGTTTACTGCTGGAGCCTTGAGGACTTGCTGCGGAGCTCCTGGAACAGGGAACTACAACTTCAATCTGGAGGCCAAGTGTGACCAAAATGGCTCAACTGTGTGTTCTGACATATCTGCTCATGTAAGTTGGGATGGAATCCACATGACCGAGACTGCCCATCGCATCATCGCTCAGGGTTGGCTCCACGGCCCCTATGTCAACCCTCCCATTTCGAGTTCCCCCACCAGCTAAAGAATCTTAAAGATATTGTTCTTGTCAGAGGAGGGGGTTGAATCTTTGTTTCAATTCATGGCACAAATTGTTCATCCTGATCAATTCTTTACTTTGTTAGGGCTGGGTAAATTAATGACCATCGGTGATAGTTTTTGACAAAGGACAAATTCTAGTTCCATATTTGAGTACTAAGTTCATGGCTTATGGCAGCAACCAAGTATTATCAACTGAGTTCTTGTGCCAGTTTCGATGGTAAAGAAGAAATTCTAGTTTCATATTGGAGATCTTTGTTTTGATTCATGGGTACAATTTGTTCATCCTGATCAATTCTTTACTTTGTTAGAGCTGGGTAAATGGTAAATTATTGACTACAGGTAGATACTTGTGATAGTTTCTGAAAAGGACAAATTCTAGTTCCATATTTGAATATGAAGTTCATCACTTTGGTGGCTTACTTATGACAGCAACCAAGTATGATCAACTGAGATCTTGTGCCAGTTTCGATAGTAAAGAAGAAATCGTGATTCCACTGATTACTTCCATTCCATCATTTTTTTTTTTTTTCTTTTGCAGATTTATTTTTATTTTTATTTTTATTTTATGCTGGAAAACAGATTGCTCCATGAACAATTTACCCTCCATCATACTTACACACCAATTATCACATAACAACAAAAAGTGCATGAACGTATGAATCTTCAATTCTCACCACCTAATTTTTTTATATAAAAAAAAAAAAACAAATTAAATCAAAAATTTGCTGAACAAATGAACTTGTAAAAAGAGATTGTCAATTCTCACAAATCACAATTCACAATTCACAATTCACAATTCACAACCTCTAAAATAAAAATAAAAAAGTAAAAAAAAACTATAAAACATGCATTTGGCATGTATGAAATTAGTGACCAAAAGCGTGAACACCTTTTCAAACCCTCCATCTTTCCTTTTCCTTCCCTCCACAGTGCCTTTTCCCTCCATCTCAATTCCCGGTTTCCCGCTCGTAACGCCCCATGGCGGTATAATCCAAAGTGCCAATCGCCACAATGTTGGAGCCCAAACACCAAAACGGCATGACGTCCGTTACATTCTCGTAACATCTATATATACTCCGGCGCCGTGCCGTTAAAACGCTCCTCAAGATTCCTTCTCCGCTACTCGGATTTGGTTTCGAAACGAAGCAGAGCCCTCGGCGAATCCAACGCGACGAAGAATTGGGCGAGAAGATCTGAAGAAGGCTGGCGGACTTACCGTGTTACGGTTATTGCCCAATTCTTTCGCCTTTTTGTTTGATTTTTCGAGGGAATTTTCTCTTGGAATCTCGGGGATTAGGGTTTCTTTCAGGAATTCTGAAGTATTGTTGGTTCTAATTGGTCGAGGGAGTGGGGTTCTCGGTGGTTTTTAGATCGTAGGATGATCATCAAACGCAGTTTGAGGGGGCAAATGCCGAGCTTGAAGCGATGTAAAGCCGAGGAGCCGACGTTCTGCGACGACGAGGGCGGTGACGTGGAAGCGGACGGACGACCGAAGCGGCGGAGGGATGGGGCTGGCTCGTTCCCGCTCGAGATGCTGGGGGATGTCTCCGGTGCTGGAATTCCCTACCTTTCTGACGGCTCGCGGTTGGGGATTGTACGCGGGGATCTCGGCGCGGCCAACCTGGGCTCCTCTGGGTCCAGCGAATTGGCCGTATCCACTACTAGCGCTGTGGAGGCTGACGAATTGGGCACGGATGGATCGGTGGAGCCTGCGGCCACTTCGGCACCGGTCGTGCGGACGTCCAGGGGCCGCTGGCAAGTGCTCCCTTCTCGTTTTAGGGATTCGGTTCTCACTGATCCCTGGAAAAAAGAAAAAGACAAATCTAAGATGACAGATACTGATGCATCTGTTAACGTTGAATCCGGGAAAGATTATAGATTTAGCTACAGAGGCTCCGCATTCAACTCCGGATTGAGGAATTCATGCACAATGTTAGGGGAAATGGAGTATAGAGCTTGCAGAAACATCAATGCGAACAAATGTTCCACCTCACGAAGTACTCTAACATCCATCGAGGACAGCCTGGTGGACCTGGAAAAGAAGTTCCTGCCGCCCATGCTTAATGCACAGGACCAGTCACATCGTTATTCTAATTTGGTAATCATGGAGTCAAAGCTAGCAACGGAAAGTTTAGACAGAAAGGAGGATTGTTACTGCCCAGAGGATTTTGTTCTGGGTGATATAATTTGGGCAAAATGTGGAAAGAAAAACCCTGTGTGGCCAGCAATGGTGATTGATCCTTTGCGGCAAGCTCCTGAAAATGTTCTAAATTCTTGTGTCCCTGGAGCTCTTTGTGTTATGTTTTTTGGGCAGTCCAGAAATGGAAGGGTAAATGATGTAATCTTCATTCTGATTTTGTATTCATATTTTCCTTGCACCTGGTGGAGTAATAACCCAATTTAATCTGGCAGGCATATTCATGGGTGAAGAAAGGGATGATTTTCCCTTTCTTAGAATACCTAGAAAGGTTTGCTTTACTGATTTATTTATTTATTTATTATTGGTTTCATGTTGTAGAAACACTTTTGGTTTTGTTTATCGTATTGATGCACCACTAACTTGTTTCAGATTCCAAGTGCATACTCAATTATCTAAGTACAAGTCTAGCAGTTTCCGAATGGCTATTGAGGAGGCTTTTCTAGCTCAGCATGGTTTTTCACCTGTGAGTGCTAGTGGTCACTTTGCTTCAGATGAATCTGTTCCTAATGCATACCAGGAGGTTACTGATTTAAATCGTGAACAAGAATGCCAATCAAAATTCCAGGCAAGTTAAAGTTCTCTCTAAGTTTGTCATTAGGTCATTTTAAATTTGAACTTATACCGACTATTTTAGCATGTGTTAGAATTATCTTTTAGAAAAAAAAATATGGTCTATGCAACAATTAGTATGCCATAATAGTTTTTGCTGCAATTTTAATAACTTGTCATGGTGGTAACCAGAAAGCTTAACAATGATTCAATCCGTTTTGTATATATTCTCCACATAGTTTTACCCTGTTGAGTAATTTTTTTCCTTTAAGCACTGGACATCTGGCGCTAAGGGGTTAACCTTGTAATTTAGGTTCTAAACTTTTTATTTGAAGTTTAGGCTGTAGACGGATCAGGGATGCTTTGTGAAAGCTGTGGAATGAATCTTCCATATAGAAGTGCAAAGAAGATGAAAAGGAATTCGCAGCAGTTACTATGTAAACATTGTGCTAAGGTTTGATTCTCGCTTCATGAGCAGCCAATGTTATTTGACAAACACTATCTTTTTTCAATTGTCATTTATTGGCTCCTTTTTTTTGGATGGAGAAAAGTGGTTTCTGAGAGATGCATTGGTCTTTCACAGCTCCTAAGTTCAAAGCAGTATTGCGGCATTTGCAAGAAGATTTGGCATCACACGGATGGGGGAAATTGGGTAGGACAATTTGACATCATAAATTAAGAGTTTTTTATTTCAGTTTTTTTCACAGTAAAAATAATGTGCTACCAATAACATTATTTCCAATTAGGTCTGTTGTGATGGGTGTCAAGTATGGGTACATGTAGAATGCGACAATACATGTGGTAACCTAAAGGTATGGAATCCTTTTCATAATTGTTTGTTTATGTATTAATCTTTTGTAGTATTATGATGTGTTTTTTGTGAAGACTAGTACAAATTTATATCCAATCCTTGCTGACATTCAATTTATTGCAAGGATCTCGAGAAGAATGATTATTTTTGCCCTGATTGCAAGGCTACACAGAAATCTGAAGTGTCAGATTCAGATAGAAAATCTGTAACAATAAAGTATTTCTCAATTTTTCATAAATATTAAAACTTATTTGTGGAGAGTGTAGACTTGGCTAGCTTGGAAAGTTAATAATATGTCACCTATACAGAACTAATGATGATACTTTTCGGGAGGAACTGCTTGACAAGATCACTGTCGTCTGCTGCAATATGGAAGGAATATATTTGCCCAAAGAACACATGTAATTTTTTTAACACTTCCCATTCATTTGAAAGTTATGTTCCACTTTGGTATCTGTTTTTGCTCACCATCAGTTAGGAAAACCACTTCAAATGTAATTAGGAATTACAAAATGCGGGACATAATTGAGTTGGTTACGACGGAATAGAGTTGTTGAAGTGGGCAAGGGTCGAATTTCGACGAAGCCGAGACAATGTGCTCCTCCATCGTAGCCAACTACAACTTTTTGATTTACCTCCTCACAGATGGTTATGGGGCCGACTGTGTGGGGCCGCTGGGGCCTAACATGGCCATTGTTGGTGCCTAACATGGCTTACTTTCCTTTTTTTCTTAAGAAAAAAGGCCATTTGCAAAGTGTTGATTTTTTCATGCTGCCACAACTCCTTGGAAGGTTACACTTAATTCTAGCGATCCATATTGTCCAGGCAATTTGCCAAAGAACATGAATCATTTAGCATTTTCCCAGGAATATATTGTTGAATGCTTTCTTACCAAAAAAGACTTGGGAACAAAACTGTGGCTAAAAATATATTGTTGAATGCTGTGTGTATTTCTCTATGGCAAATAGATCGTTGCTCATTGGATGCTTTGTGGTTTTATTTGTGGATCTGGTTTTCAGCAGAAGTTTTGCTTTCAATACCTATACTCTGTTCTAATGACTATGTAGATGGAGCCACTGAGAAGCTTCTGGGGCTTGCCCATATACTTTTGTCAGCACACCTAGTTTTGTTTTGCTCAGTGTTGTCTCTGATTGCTAATCAGATTTCTGTATCTTTGCATTGGAATGACATAGTGGAAGCTCAGTTGCAAACACGCACCATTCTTTCCTTGTTTTATTGGTGTAAGCTTGTGATTGTACCATTTTGTCTGTTGCTAGTTGGTATAGATTGGAGAGTTATGCTGCCTGTGTTCTATCATATGTGATTACCCAAGGCCTGTGTCACAATTGAACCGTTTCTCCCAAGTCTTGAGTCAATAAGATATGTATGACTGATGCTGAGCTTGTCCTGTCTGTGTCCATTTATTAATTTGTCAAGTGTTTTTGGCACAATTTCTCTAGCCAAAATAGATTGTCCTTGCTAGTTTTTTTTTTGTTTTTGTTTTTCAATGTTGGGATGTGAGCCAGTCTCGAGGCGTGCTGATTTTAATGCTTTATTTAAACTCACTTTGACTTTATATCATGCAGGGTTTTATGTCAATGTAGCTCCTGTAAGTCAAAGAAACAAAATCTGAATGAGTGGGAACGACATACAGGTTCAAGAAAAAAGTATTGGAAGGCTAGTGTCAAGGTTAAGAGTACAGGGCAACCACTGGGAAAATGGGTTCGTAACCTTATCTTCCAAAGATCTGTGGGTTTATATTGTTTTTTCTTTCTATAACATGGCGCTTGCAACTGTATATAAAACTATAATTAAAATACCTTTGAAAGGTCTTTTGCTGTTTTTCACTATCATGCTTTCATGCATTCCCAACTAATTTTTAGTGTTGAAAACCTCTACCTAAGTATCTACCTACAGAGATGATCTTTATCAGTATATATGGCATACTGGAAATAGTGTAGTCTTTGCTGATTTTGAACCCTCGACCTACATGATAGCAAGCTGGACATTTTTTCATCTTATTTATTTTTTATTTGCATTTTCAAATTGCTATTTCTTATGTTTGCGTCTCCTCCACCCTTCTTTAGGTTCTTGTTATCCATTTCATACCATTTCAACTTTTTTGAAGTGAATCTTTATGGTAGTAGCGAAGTTTCAGAATAACCTGACTTTCCTTTGATGAGCCCTGCTGTTTGATCTGTAATCTATGCTATTCATCATCATCAAATCATGTATATCCCAGCTATTTGGGATTGTATATGGATCTTATCCATTCCTTGAACTTTATGCAAGACTACATCATTACTAATATTTAAATAAATTAAATTACTTTTTTTTATTAAATTAATTAGATTTCTATGCTGTACACCTTCAGTACCAATTAACTGAACTTGTATGCCGATAAAGTGACATATTAGCAATATTGGTTTTGTAAACTTCTATTGGTGTAAAATACAGCTAGAAGGGTGCAGTCCATCTTTGGGTAACCAAGCTAAGCAACCATCACTTGGTGATAGAAAAGAGAGGCTCCTTACTTTGCTTCAAGGTACACTAATTTTCTTATTTATCATTTATTTGGCAATCTCTTTATGCTTTTTCCTTTTCTTTCTTGAACAGAACCATATGATCCAATACTTGCCAAGTGGACAACAGAAAGGTGTGCAATTTGCAGATGGATAGAAGATTGGGATTACAACAAAATCATTATATGCAACAGGTCATATAATCTGATCCTTATTCTCCTTTTTTGGGTTATCTAAATTCTAAAGAGAAAACCCACTCATTATGGTTCTTGTTACAAACATCTACAGAGGGTAACTGGGATTCTTACATATAGTATACAGAACTTAGTTGTCTTATTCTGCAGATGTCAAATAGCTGTTCATCAGGAATGCTATGGAGCAGTAAATGTACAAAATTTCACCACCTGGGTTTGCAGAGCTTGTGAAACACCCCTTCATAAAAGGGAATGCTGCCTTTGCCCCATCAAAGGTACACGTGCATCTTGGAACTGTCATTTGCATGTATCCTTCTTGTTTTGCAATGGTAGGATTTGATAATTGAAATTCAAGATTAATCATATCACTGCTGCATTGGTGTTTATAGCTTTAAACTGTTGCAAATCATGAACACTAACTTCTCAAGTATTTCGCAGGTGGCGCACTGAAGCCAACAAATATTGATTGGTTATGGGTTCATGTTACATGTGCGTGGTTTCAGCCAAAAGTATCTTTTGCCAGTGGTGAAATGATGGAGCCTGCTATTGGCATATTAGACATACCAACTCTATTGTTTGGGAAGGTGAATTATGAATGATTTATCAGTTAGGTGATTTGTTTTTAAATATAGTAGCCATGTCTTTGGCCATAAAGAACATTATAAATCCTGACCTGTGCATTTTTCTATCAGGTTTGTGTGATATGCAAGCAGAAACATGGTGCTTGCACACAGTGCTACACATGCTCCACTTATTATCATGCTATGTGTGCATCACGAACAGGTTATAGGATGGAGGTAAGTGACACTAAATTAGGTCTATAATTTGAAAGTTAAACTGTCTTTGACTAATAAAATTAGAGGCCTATGTTCAAATTTATTATGTTTTCTTGATGATCATGCAAAATATGAATTGTGACATTATATCATCTGGATTACTTTCATGTCACAAAGAATGAGTGTTACCTTTTTTTTTATAGCAATCAGGTGCATCATGGGCATTTATATATTCTTTGCAATAGTCTATGTATTTTCACTTCTTGGTCAAAGAATTTGTAAAAGCTTTGGTATCAACACTGTGTGCATGCCCTTTTGATTCATCAAGTATACTTTTGGTTACTATTTTTAACTTTGATACTATCTTATCTCATGTCGTATTAGAGTCACTATATATTTCACCTAATATTTATATTCTTACCTTCTTAAATATATTTTCTCATTTTTTAACTTCCACTACTTAATTTTATGAGTCGTGCATAATTTTTTTCTATTGATATTATGCTTGAGGTACATATTCAACACTACTAACTTATGTTGAGTAGTTAAGCTTTCTCCAAGAATGACCTTGCAATCTTTTCAAATCTTTCTATTCTTCTTCCTAAGCATAAGAAAGTCAATTTATGATTTATTATTTTCATTTTTGAATGTGACAAAGTATTCTTCTTTTTTTTTTTAAAAAAAAATGTATTTGCTAGTATAAGGTCATATGTTATTGCAAAATCTAATATAGTTTTTCCTTCTTTATTTCTTGTTCCAAACTCATAACCCCTATGTACCCTCTCATATTCCTCATTTTTTACTTCGACATATCCATTTAGATCGTCTTCTAATAAAATTATTTCATTTGGTAGAATGTTTTGTAATACTTCATCTAGGTCGTCTCAAAATCTTGATTTTGTATCTTCATCTAATCCTACTTGAAGTGTATATATGTTAATTACATTAATAGTTTCTTTCTCCACTACTATCTTGAGAATTATAATTCTATCCCCTTTTCTAACTACTCCTACAACTTTATATTTTAACGAATTATCTATAATAATATCCACTTCATTTCTTGTTTTATTCTTTCTTGTGTACCATAACTTAAAACTCGAGTCCTCTACTATCTTTGCTTTCTTGCCTACCCATTTTGTATATTGTACACACAAAATACTAATTCTTCTCCTAATAATCGTATCTTTTACCTCCATTGCTTTACTAGTGAGGGTTTCCATGTTCCATATTTCAAATTTTAGACTATTAATTTTATTATAATATTTGTTCTTATCTAACCTATGGTGAGAGAACTTTTGCCTATTTAATACCATCCAAATTTTCATGGAGATTTAACGGTCTTTCCTGATATGTTATAGTCGAACCTTACAACGTGAACTCTTGCATATTTATTACTACACCCGAGTCCTGGAGATGTAACGGTCTTTGTTGAGATGTTACAGTTGGATCCTGCAACATGTTCCTTCTGGAGAATAACCTAACATTAACACAATAGTTTAATGGATCCATTCATTGAACATTTGTCTTAGTTTGATGTTGGCTGACAATCTAACGCAACCCTCTTTCTTTATCCGGACTTGGGACATGACGAATTAAATTCGTCATGGGCAGAGTTTTCTTTCTATTCTAAATAATTTGGAATATTAGTATTGTCATTGTCTATCTTAATGAATCTTCTTGTCTATCTATAATTGCTCCATTCTTGTCCTAAATTGGAGATGTGTGGTACCTCGCCTAATTACATTGTTACAATTGCAGTTGCATTGTTTGGAAAAGAATGGGAAACAAACAGTAAAGTTGGTCTCCTATTGTGCACATCACAGGTAAACTCAGTGATCCTTATTGACAGAAATATTGTATTCTGCAAAAAAAAATTTGTGTTGATTGGGAAATTCAGATCACGTATTTGGTATGCTGAGTGATTCAAGACATCTTTCTCATGGAGATTTTGAGCTCATAATTTTTTCCCCTCTATTCTAAATGTTTCTCTCATCTTTGATGACTTACTCATTTGACTGGGTTGCTCAATTTATATATAATTTGGAAGCAGAAATAATTGATTTTGCCATTTTTTTAGGTCTCCGAATCCAGATAATGTGCTAATTCTGCAGACTCCGACAGGGATTATCTCCACTAACAATTTGTTGAAGAACATGAAAAGGCAAAGTGGTTCTAGGATAATTAGGATGGAAATGCCACAAGAAAACATAACCTCCACATCTCTGCCTTCTGAATGGTCGTCTGCTGCAAGATGCTCGATTTACAAGAGAACAGAAATTAAGGTAGATGATTGTTTTATGTACTTGTTTTGTATGAGATAGTGTCTCAATATGAATTTTGTAGCATGTTCCTGAGATTTTCTAAATTTCTCATTTTTTGTTTATTATCACCTTAGGCGAGAGAAAATTGTTATTTTTTTATTGCAATTTTGAAATTCTTGATCCATTTGTTCTCTTGATTGCAGAACAATCTTTAGTTCTCCTGTCATACGTAAATTTGTAACTTTCTTTTGTAGAATATACGGGACAGTGGAATTCCACATAAAGTTATGGGACCTTGTTATCATTCTTGGGACTCTATCGAAAGTTTAAATGCAGCTATGGTAATTATCTTTCCGAATTGGATGTTTCATTATTCAAATTCCTTTAAACCCAAAGAAGTTTATTTCATTGCATTCTTCTGCAACAGGATGATAGAACTCAGAAATCATTTTCTTCATTTAAAGAGCGCCTCCGCTATTTGCAGGTAATTTACTGTCTTTTCCCTCAGGTTATTTCTGTTTCTTCTGCATGCCCAACAATTTTCATTTCCTGTGTTTCCAGTCAACTGAACAGGCTAGGGTCTGCTTTGGTAAATCCAGAATTCATGGATGGGGCCTCTTTGCTCGTAGGAGTCTTCAAGAGGGAGAAATGGTATTACTGTTCGCTATATCTGTTTGTGTAATGGTTTATTGTGATATCCCTTGTGAGTTAAATATACAGTTCATTTTGCATGTTTGACTATCATATGTAAAACTGTAAAAAAATTTTTTGGCTCTTTGTAAGGATCCATTAACGATAAGGTTGAATTGTTCAGTCAATTTGGTTTAATTCCTATGGCTTCTTATATTCCGGCTATTTGTTCTCTTTGAAATAGCTGATTTTCTTATATTATGCTATGTTTCAGTTTACCTTCCACTCTTTATTATATTGAGACAATTAACTTTTTTTGTGGTTTCCGAGATTATGATTTTGAGGTATAATTGTTACTTGCATCTACATTGATCCAACCAATTATCAATATGCCATCTGAATATTGACAGTTTTAAGCTTTCTATTCAGGGGAGCTAGTTTTGAGATTTTGGAAGCACCTTTTGAACTTAGCAAAATTTTTTTAAAAAAAAAAAATCTTCATTTTCTAGATAGAAATAGTAATGAAAAAAGTCACAGATACATCGGTGAATGCAAAATGATTTCTCAAGTGATGCGTCCCAGGTGAAAAATCTTGTTAAATTACATCACATTCTATGAGCTGTTAAAGTTAAGCTACACGAGTCACTCAATTTTTTGTTTCTACAATGAAATTTCTATGCATCCTTTGATACTTATGGGATAATTTTTTTTCCTATGCATGTTAGTTTATCTTCAGAAACTCACCAACTTATCTTCAGGTCATTGAGTACCGAGGAGAGCAGGTCAGACGTAGTGTTGCAGATCTGCGAGAAGCACGGTATAAAGTGGAGAAAAAGGACTGCTATGTAACTTCTACTATCCTTCCTTTTTTTGTCTTTCAATATGGCATAAAGTGAATATTGACTAATAATATAGTAGTGTGATTTTGTTATGCACATACAACGTAAGAGAAAATTTGTTTATAAAGCTATGATATGCTGGACAAATTGGCAGCTGATTGGTAGCATATTTGCACTTGGATGATTTGGAATTTGACTTCTTCATGTAAGTGTGCACATAGCTGCATGTTAGGGGTGCAGCTGTTTCGTAGTCTGACTGCAGTTTGATTTTCAGCTTGTTACCAGATAAAAAATTCCACCTAGCACATGTAAATGGCAATTTGTTTGAATTGTGAATAGAGATATTAACTTATTTGCTCAAAGTTTGAGTAAGACTTATTGATTGAACATAGAAGCTGCAAAGCAATTGAGTCATGATGGTACCCACACTGGTCAACCAATACAAAGAATCATAGATTTACCGACACTTACCTATAAATGTTTTTTACCTATTGAGTCTCAACTGGCAGAATTTTTGTTGGGGAATGATAATTCAGAAAAGACTAAACCATCCATTATCCTTAGATCTTCTTAAGACATGTTAATAATTTGATATCTGATTAAGCATTCAAATGCCTCTATAGCGGCCATTGTGAAGTCCATATTCTTCCTTAACATGCCACCTTGGAAATCTTTCAATTGTGTATATATTTACAAAGAAAAAAAAAACTAGGGAATATACCATTGTATTTGACTGGCTGACTGTTAGCTGAACATACACTTGCAAATAAATATAGGTTCAAATTTTAGTTAATAAAATAAACATATCTTGGCCATGTGAAAGTATGTTGTATAATGAGTTTATTAACCATTGATACAATATTTATCTATATGAAAATAAAGAATCTGTTTAGCTTGTATTTGTTTATTCTTGATTACAAAGAAAACCAAAATCATAGTAAGATAATTAGTAATAAGACAAGGAAAGAGTATTTTGATGAAATAATCTGCTTTAGGTATATTAAATTTTGGGTTATATTTTACCTTATTATTATTCTTGATCAAGGATAAGTAAATTATATTCAATCCAAATCATACCTAGATTCATTCTAAACACCACTTAATCAGAATTTGACCCATTATGGTTCTAAGTAGACCTTAATTATGGCCAAATCAGACTTAAATTAATCCTAAATCCAACATTATCAGAATTTGACCTGTTGTCCTAGATCCACTTGCTTAGGCTCAAATTAGTTCCATAGGTATTGGCATAGCTTGATATTTGTGGCTATATTTGTTTGTTCCAAGCTGATACTGAAATCAGTATCCAACTCACATATTAAACCTTTATGCATACTTTTGTTTTGCAATCTCAGAATTTGGGTGGTTTTGTGTGATATTGGCGAGACAGGCTTATATTCCATTATACAAGTGAAACATGGTTGGTATCGGGTGATACAGACATAACAATGATTGTTTTGCTAACTTGGTTTCAGTTTCAGTTCATGAGCAGAAACATGTTTTTTGCCCATGTCAACTGACACAGCAAGATTCGAGACCATGATATTTAAGGATGTGTATATCTGATTGAAAACTTACTATTTGCAATATTCAATCATTAATTCAAAATACAGAAAATTTTATCTTTTATTCAGAATTTGGTTTTGGTTGATTTATTTATTCTTGGTTTGCAGCTATTCAAAATAAGTGAAGATGTTGTAGTTGATGCCACAGATAAAGGAAATATTTCTCGCTTGATAAACCACTCTGTAAGCCATTGTTATCTTCTCTATTCTGATGCCCTGATAGATTAGTTGCCTTTGGCTCTGAACATTTTACTTCTCGATGCAGTGTATGCCAAGCTGCTATGCTAGGATCATGAACGTTGGTGAGGATCAGAGCCGTGTTGTTCTTATAGCTAAGAGGAATGTTTCTGCAGGAGAGGAGCTAACGTACTTTCTTTCACTCATAATGTCAATCTTGGTTTACTTTTTTTTTAATCCACCAGTTTATTGTTCTTCCACCCTCAAGTCATAGTTCATTCAGATTGAGAAGTTACTTTGCATATTGTGTGCCCTCATGGTTTTAAAAACGTCTCTACTTGAACCTCTTATTCGACAAGTGCCTGTTCTTCAACTATTCTAAATTGAATCCAATCAACTGTTATATTTGGTAGCTTGTAATTTAAATGCTTTAAGTTCTATACATTCTATACATTTAAATATTAATACACACACACACACACACACATTATCAAGTTGTGTTTCTTTCAGATGTGTGAGGATGACTACATAAATCTTATGCTTTTATCCATGATTGATATACACATACAGACTACGTATTTTGCTTATTTGTATGCCTTATAATCACTAGTTTCTAGATAAGGCTTATGCTTACATAAAGAACCACCACATGTTCCTTTTCCCTCCTCTACGTAACTTGAGTTTCCTTGCTTTTAACATAAACAGTGGTTAATAAGGCCAGCCACATTTTGGGATTACCAACCACTATTACTGACGACCATCTTAATGTCTCTTACCTTGTAGTTGCATCATATTTTCTGCATTATGGTTCTAAACTGTCCAATAGGTGGTCATTCTCATGGAATATTATATTGATTTAATGTTAACAAGGTATCAAAAAGCACATGATATCTAAAGTGTTTATCACCTGTAAAATAGCTAGTCAACAATATAAATTATAGACTACTAAATAAGGTGACTTAGAGATTCTCATCAATTTAGTTTAAGCTAAAATTAGTTTGAATAATCAAATTAGATTATTTTTAACTGCATATTTTTTATGTAATCACTACACAAGCGGTTTTATATGCAACTCGCTGGGTCTTTTTTAGAATCATTGATCGTTAAAAGCCTTAAGAACAGGAAACTCAAGGAGTGTCTGTGTAACGTCCAGTTACTATTTTTGTACACGCTCCGAATCACAAAATATCTTCATATAGTCCTTCAATGAGAATTGAAGTTGATGATTCTTTGTATATTACTTCACAGGTATGATTATTTGTTTGATCCTGATGAAGCCGAGGAAGGTAAAGTTCCCTGCCTCTGCAACGCGCCAAACTGTAGGGGATTTATGAACTAGCTAATCTCATTCATCATTAACTGAGGCTGCATGAAGAACTGCAATGAGCAATATTGGAATACTGGAGTGGAGAAACTGAAGCATTAGAGATCTAACTACATTGCTCTAACATTGAAGCCCTCGAGTGAAGAGTGTCTCGAGGCATCAATATGGTTGTTCTGAAACACTTCGATTTGTTAACAGCAGTCGTGCAATCCAAATTACTTACAGGAGAATGGAGAGGAGCTCAAAAGCATCTACAAATGAGTCGTCTGTAGTGCATGATCCTATTTTTTTTATATATAAAAGAAGATTCTTATTTTTTTTATTTTTCCACAAAGGGAAGAAGTTTTTTTCCCTGTTTCTTAAAATCTTGATGAGTTCGAATGGAATTTATTTTTTTAATATACACGGAAATGCAGATAAATTTGTTGTTTTTGTATGTTATGCCTAGTAATTGTGTTAAGCTTGTTTTCTGATATTTGTGGCATTGGAGGTGATTGGTATGCATATTATATTATTGTTGTTTTCATTATTTAGGTCCAATATGGAAATCGATCCTTTTATAGGATGGATTGTATAAGATGTTTAAACGTTTAGGAACGTAAGTTGGTGGCCATTGTGTGTGTATTATTAATTTTTTAATCAATTAAAGTGATAAGTTTTTATTATTACAATGAACAATTGAATACATAAAAAATTAATTAATTAATATTATATTTAAAAATAATAAAATTTTTAAGTATGAATTTAATTGATTTAATAAAAAATTTAATTTATATTTAAAAAAATTAATTAATTAATTAAATTGAATTTCTGAATTAATTCGATTTAGTCAATTATTTTAGTTGAATTAAAATTTTACTCCCTGCATATTATATAGCACAGTTTGTTATGAATGAATCTGAAGTTTATCTAGATAAAATGTTGATGTGATTCATTAATGAAAAATTAGAGAAGATTGGATCGATTTAAGCTCCCACAAAAAGTACCAACTATTAAGGCTAATTTTCACAAATTATATTTAAGCAAATTTTGATATAACTTTCGAGACATTTATAAAGGAAACTGGCTGGAAAAGCTCAAGTTTTAAAATTTTTGACATCATTGACTTGTAATAATATGTAACAATGCTCAGTTTATTTCAGAAGATGATAATTAAAGAAGTGAATTGGATAAGAGTGAAAGATACTAAACATAAAATTAGCAAAAGGATGAATTTGCAATCCGTTCGTAAATTACTACTCTTGACCATATTTAGATCTAACTTAAAATTGAACAGCATGAATATCTTCTTCCTCCGATCTCCCATCTCTGTTCTCTTGAGTGGCACTCTTCTACGCTTCCACGGGCTCAACGGCAAGCTCACAGCGGCTGCATAGCGACAAGTTTAATTTGCAGCCGTAAGCTCACCGCCTGCTCGCAAGCCAGCCATGGGTCCGTAGGCTCAAACATTATGAAAATTCATCACCAAGTTGAGCAAAAAAGTTATCTATAACGAGCACGCAACAAGCACACCACAATTGTCAATCCATGGCACTAGTAGGAAATGACATTGTGAGAAATCGATTTGCATCAAAACTCATCAGTCTAGTTTGATAAGGTTAGCGATACTCGGGTCAAGCTGCAGCTTTCGGCTGATGAAATCCTAATCACATGCTAAATCAATGTTGGAGCTGCTGAATGACACACTCATATTAACAAACCATCCACAACATTAATAGATGTCCTAAAAATTCAACTGAAAATTGATGCAGTTCAGCATCTGTTCATCGGCGCTAGGCTTTATTAGTTTATTACGTTTGAGAAAGCAGAGTCTGGTGCTTGTATTATTTACCATTAAGGACCAGGTGAAGCAGTAAAAGAAAAGCTCGCACTTGCTCTAAGGTTTCTCTTCGTCGGATTGGTGACGACATGATCCATTAGCAACATCAGCAAAGTATTCTTCCACTGAAACAAGTATCAACGGAGGATCATTTATCATCAAAGTATCGAGAACTAGAAAACACAAACGGGAACAGGTTGTAATCTTTGCATCGCGTGCAATGATCAAATGCAAGGAAGAAAAGAGAAGAGGCTTCAAGGTTACCTATGCCATCCTGTTCTGGGGAGCCCAGCATGATGTCGGAATCTGAAGGCAAGAAAGGGGAACCATCATAGTCTCCCAAAACTCCAAGATCTTTGATCAAACAAGCAAGAAAAAGGTGTCAATGGATATTTTGCTTGAGAAAGAGCATCACTGATGGAACTATTGAATTGTATGTTTCCAAGTAATAAACATTGGAATCCATTAAATTTTGAAGGGGAAAGGATTGCTTCAAGTGTATTCCAATGATTATATTTATGTTTTTTGTTTCAAATTGTATGTTTTTTGTTTTCAAAAAAGATTATCACACATTGAAAGTATAAATGCAATATTACCTCCTAAATTTGAGAAGTCTGCTGTCAAATCCGACAGACTGAAATTCCAGAGCTGTTCCAATGATCTCGTTGGATCTCTTGAGTGTCCAGCCCCATCTGATCCTAGTTGCAGCTCTGCTGTGTGAGATGCCACAGATGGGAAGGTGGATTCTAGTGTAGACGCATCCATACCTAACCCAGACATCTCGAGAGTGAAAGGAAAATGATTACTTGATGCTGCTGATGCAGGGCTCATAGCCATCTCCGACATGGAAGAAATGGCACCACATGGAGGGGTTGCATGAACCACTCCATCACTGCCACTGCCAATCATAATTTCAAAAAAATAAAAGTGGTTTTTATCAATCAAGGAATAAGGGAAAAGGTAAAGGATGAATGTCATAATGTTCTGATTGGCTTCAAGTACACCCTCTAGTCCAGACAACAGGTATTCCTTAATGTGCATAAGACAAGGATAGTGATAATCAACAAATGTTGCCTCTCCACCAAAAAAAAAGAAGCAAGGTGTAATCTGTAATCCCCAACAAGTATGATACAATAGTAGAGATCATCAAGTGCTAAGCCATACACCTCTAAAGGAAGAGAATTGAATAGTAGAAAGGTAAATTAGCTACAATGTTCAACTTCTTACTTGGTCCCAGAATTGATGCAAATGGGATGAAAACTGCCTGGAGCAGGAATGCCATGGACTACATGACAGTTGGAGAGCCCACAAGCCATTGGCTCAATGTGAGATTGACCAGTAATTGGCATTGGCTGTTGAGGAAGAATAGGATAACCCATAGGTAAATTGACTGCACTGCAAATGAGTGTTAATTAAGCTTCATGCTCTCCAGAAGCAAATTTGGTTAGAGAGAAATAAAGAGCATATGTTATGCATATATAATTTCAGAGGAATCAGTCAAAACAATTACCAGGCATAGGGTGAATCCCATTTTGAATCGGAGCCAATTGGACCTTCGGCAGAACAGGATACTTCATCAGATGATACTGGTGCTCAAGCAAGTGATTGAACAAAATGATTTGCTTCTTCAACTTTAGTCTTATATAATAAGCTCTAAAAAATTCTGTATTTTCTTCTTCTAATTTCTTCCATACTGGGGAAAACACAACAATTAAGACAAAAAGGAAGAGAATTTGCAATGCTTGGTCAAGTTAGAAAAATCTTCAATAGTTTACATGCATTGAGTTTCCTCAGCCAAGTATGGCATGGCATTGGTTATTTAATTCATGTTGCAAATGAAATATAGTGAGGCAAAACCATTGCTAGTACTGCCCACATATGAGCATGACAGATATGCTTTTGACATCCACAATCCTCTGATTTATATTGCATCAGATTTCAAAATCACAAGCAGGAAGTAGATTGCAGATGCTGTGAGTGTTTATTACAGCGTTTAAAGTTGCAAATATAAAATGCCTACCTAATGTTGTAAAACCAGGTTCTATCCTAGCACGAGTAGACAGTGTCCGAACCACCTCACTTCTACTCATGTACAATTGAAGACATCGTTCTATCAAGTTTTGCACCTGCAACATATAGTGAAGGAGATAGGAACTAACCAAGAAGAGACAGACAATTTTCATGCTATCTTCATAAAATGTTCTTAATTGATAAAACTAAATGAAACCAACAATGGGCAGCCTTACCAGTTCTATGTCTTCTCGAAAAACCTTTCTGCTATTACTGCTTGCATTGGATGCTGAACCTGAATCTGCTTTAGGAGCTTCAACATGCATGACAATTTGCTTATCGCTGTGTAAATCATGTGAAGTTTCTGATGATGGTTGTACTTCTTCACACTGAGGATCCTGTCAAGATACTTCATTGAAAATTTTCTAAAAACAAATAAAGATCAAAGGACAATGTGTTAAAGCTTTCCATTGTAAAATGAGATCATGTGTATAGCCAGTTTGTTCCATTTCACAACAGGAGTTTCAAACTCAAAACAATGCTTGCTGAAAAAGGTAGAAAAATGAATAATATTATTGTGAGTCTTAGCAATGTAGAAAACTTAAGATTGTTACAGAATTACTATATTTGCTCTTGTATGTAATTTACAAATTTGTAGGTAAGAAAATTGTTCCTCTTATTTTTCTTTTATCTTCCTCCTGTTATTTTGTAATCATGAGCATTCCACTTCCATTAATACTACTTGTAATTGACTAAGTCTGTTTTGTGAACATATGATTGTTGTTTACTGGACAGCCGCATTGGGATCATGGCATTCATTTATATGAAGACAGTTAAGAAGAAACACAGGCACTTTAATTGTGCAAGCGTGAGATTTTATCGAGATCAGAATTTACTAAATTGTCACCTGTGAGGTCTTCATTTCAGCTCAGCCTCAGCATGTCAATCCAACCAAGCTCATCTGACTTGATAGAGCAGGCACATTGTTTGTTATGTCCATCACCTTTTAGATTTTCAGGGTTTACTCATGCTCCATAGCTGTTGTGATCGACTCCTGCAGTCTAATATATTATTACTGCTTACAAGCACTAAACAGTTTAAAAGAGAGATATTGTAAAGCACTTCACTTAACCACAATTCCTCTTTTGGCATCATGCTCATGCATAATAAGATCTTAAAAGCACCATAAAATGGGAGCGGAGCATAGAATTTTACACCAAAGAATCTGAAGGCAATCCTAACAGGAGGGAAATGAAAATCTCACTGGTCACAACACAAGTCTTTGTCTTTCTGGATGTGGATTGAACAGAGTGAATGGTAGCATAAATTTCATTAGATTAATGTCTGACTTACATGACTACTGTGACCTTAAATTCCAAAATTGCATTATTTTAACTAAGAAAATTGTTAATGAAAGACATATATAGAATAGTTAAAGTGAAAGAGGGAAAAACAAGGGATTTAACCCAAATAAGATGCATTAACGATGAATCCGATAGAGTACTAACAAAGGATGAAGAAATAAAAGAGCGAAGAAAGTTTAGGAACCAACTTAGCTTAAGAAATTTAAGTAGTGGAGTATAGAAATTTAAATTTCTATCAAAAAAATCAAATTTCAAAAGTAGAACTTGATGAAAGATCTAATATGACATTAAATGGGATGAAAAATGCAAAAGCAATTGAACTTGATGATATTCCAATAGAGATATGGAAGTATTATATAGGATATTGAATGACTTACGAAGTTATTTAATATGATATTGAAAACGAAAAAATTATTTGATTATTAGAGGGTAAGTAGTTTAGTACCTCTGTATACAAACAAAGGAGACATTTAAAATTGTTTGAATTATAGGAGTATCAAGCCAGTGAGTCATACTATGAAACTTTGGAAAAAAAAAGTGATAGAAAAATTATTAAGGAAGAAGACCAAGGTGATCAAAAATTAATTTGCATTCATGCCTGAAAGGTCGACGATAGAAGTTATATATTTTCTCAGATAATTAATTGAAAAATACTGAAAAAAAAAAGCAAAAGTTACACATAGTATTATTGACTTAGAAAAAATTTATGATAGATTTCTGAAGAAAATTATGTGAAAATTTTGAAAAGAAATGTGTTAATATAGTGTATATTAAAATAATTAAGGATATATATAAGGATCTAATTACAAGAGTGGCGTCAAAGCACATTAATCAAAGTGTTCCTTATAAAAATAGGATTACATCAAAAATTAACTCTAAGTCTATATTTCTTTACATTAGTTATGGATGAACTCACTGGGCACATCCAAGGTACCATAACATTGTTTTAGTCAATGAGCACGTGAAAGAGTGAATGCTAAGCTCGAATTTGATAGGAGTCACTAGAAATTAAATTTCAGGCTTGGCATAATAAAGAAAGAATATATGAAATTTAAGTTTAGTGGTAGTAGACATAGCAAGACAATTATTAAGATAGGAGATGACAAATTAATAAATTATCTATAACTAAAAGTTTTAAGTATTTAGGATTATTTTTGTAAAATGATGAAGGAGTTGATAGAGAGTTTTACATAAGATACAAACATAATGGTTGAAATGAAGAATGTCGTTAAGTGTTTTTTGTAATCATAAACTACCTCTAAAGATTAAAAGGAACTTTTACAAAAATGACAATTATACTTGCTATGTTATATAGAGTTGAACGTTGAGCTATGAAGCGATTTCATGAGTGAAAAATGAGAGTCATAGAAATGAGATTGTTAAAGTGGATGTGCGTACATACGAGAACGAATAGGATAAAAAATGATAACATTAACAAGAAAATCGAAATTGCACCTATTGAGAAAAAATTCTTAGAGACGTGTTTAAGATGATAAGAATATATACTTAGGTGACTAATAAATGCCCCAGTGAAGCGATGTAAGATCATGACAAATACGTATACTCAGAAGAGGACGACCAAAGAAAACTTAGTTAACAATAATAAAATAGAATAAATTTTATTTAAATATAATATATCAAAATAGAGTAAGAGATCGAGTCAAATGGTATAGGAGGATCTATATAGTCAACCTCACTTGGTAGGATAAAAGCTTGATTGTTGTTATAGTTGTTGCAAGGTGATTGAAAATTATTATTACCTTTATACTCAAAAACTTGACCTTTGGCCTTGGCCAATAAATAGGACAACTAAAATTGCTGTAAAGTAAAAGGGAAAAAAATATAGAAATATTTGTTAAGTTTCTCAAATGACTCCTTACTACTGCAACAAAGGAAATAAGATTTATTTCAAACATTAAGAAAGGAAAACACTCATTTTTGCATACAATCAGTTTTCACTGTGAACTCCAAAAGAAGTGAGGATAAGAAAATTGTCCAAAAGCAACCAAAATTTATGATTGAGAAGTTGAAATAATTTTCCAAAGAAGGATTATATGAACGAAATAGGTTCCACTAAAATTGCTGCAAAGGAAAAGGGAAAAAATATACAAATATCTGTTAAGTTTCTCAAATGACTCCTTACCACTGCAACAAATGAAATGAGATTTATTTCAAACATTAAGAAAAGAAAACACATCTTTGCATACAATCAGTTTTGGCTGTTAACTCCAAAAGAAGTGAGGATAAGAAAACTGTCCAAAAACAAACAATATTCATGATTGAGAAGTTGAAATAATTTTAGAAGTAAGATTTGGAGACAAACTAAATTTTGTTGAAGAAGAACCGTAAGAAGCTTGACGACATAGGCACAGAGAATTAGACAGATACTGCCATATGAATAACTATTTCAAGGGTTCCTATCCATGGATAGCATATAGTTAGCAATCAGTTGGATGAAAGTATCTCAAAATCTCCTGGAACTCTTTCCCTTGGAGGAATTTTGAAGCCATATACAATCAATCCCAAAATTAATTTTTCAAACCATAACCTTGACCGTATTTTCCAGTCCAGAATACCAATTCTGAAATTACAAGTATTATGCTTTGATCATCCAGTCAAAACAAACTCTTGCAGCAATAACATGCCTTAATATACAACAAAGTAAACATAAGATAGTCTTTCATGGATTTTATTCCTATTCAATATCCTAAAGTTTCAGGAAAACCATATTAAAAAACAGTAGTAGTTTTCCAATACAGCTCAAACAACAATATGACACCAAAATATCAACAGAAATAGGGAGGAACTAGAGCATCACATTAAATTGGTTTCAAGTGATTTATGCAACACAAAAATAAAAAAAAAACATTTTCCATTCACAACTCGTGAAAAACAGACAGGGAAACACTGAAGCAGATGGAAGCTCACTCATAGGCAAAAACGCTTGATGAAAGAAAAAGAAAAGGCAAGATTTTTAGAGTTCTTTTTCACTCTCTCACTGACTGCAGAGGAAGAATTGGAAAGAGAGAGGGGATGCAGAGGGAAGAAGAGAAGTAAATTAAAGAAAAAGTATTTCCTAAATGGCAATGCCCCTCTATTACTACCAGAGCAACCGTATAGGTCCCAGTATAAGGGTGCCCACCTTACTCACTCGTTAAATGGTATCATGGGAGATGAGTCATCATACGCAATTAGCAATGTCAATGCCTTGCAATTCACTTTCATTTTACAAAATTCCTCTACAAAATTTCAAAATCATCAAAAAATATCCAGAATTTTCTTTTATTGTTTTATCTAATAATTAACATTGTTACTTTATCTTCCAAAATAAAAATGCAGTGGATTTTTATTATCATATGTTTGCCATGCCACTATTTCATCAATTAAAATAATAAAAAAATATTTTAGATGTAGAGCTTACCATCAAAATATTTCTCTCACACACACGCACACATACACTTGTTATATGATTATTATGTTATATTAATCGATGATGTTAATAATAAAGGTGTGAATAAAAAAAATTTCTTGATGATTTTGAAAATCGATAGGGTGGTATTTTGAAAAAAAAAAGGTAAAATAAAATTTCTTAAAATAATTATAATTACGATTTTAGCAGTAGAATGATAGGAGTATGGAAACTTAGACACGTTGATAACTTCAAAATTTTGAGCGTGAAAGGAAAGTTTCTCATAGTTAAATTGAAAAAGTAGGAAGCAAGAGCTTAAAATATAAAGAAAAATCCAATCTATGATATTATTTTGTTAATACATTACCCATAAAACTGCAAGATGAAAAAATTTAAGGGTTGAAGATTGGAACAGCATCTGAATGCTAAACCTATGCTGGAGAGAATTCAGAAATCAAAAGCAGAGTATGGTCCTCAAATTGGATGTTATCATTATTTTTCTCTGACTTTGGACTGGTTCCTTCAAATAATTTGTGGACCCAGACACTGATGTCTTGAGAAGACAAAAGTTTGTTGTATGTGCAACAATATTCATTCACACAAAAAAGAGAAATAATTCTAGTTTTCTCTAGGAAAAAATGTGACTTACTGGCATAAGATTGTAGCAATCAACAATGACACATACAGTAAATGACACTGAAAAAAACTATTTGTCAGCATTAGGTAAGTTCAAGGTCTACATAAAAACAAAGATTGTGCTAAATGAATTTACTTACCAACTTGCAAAACACCCAATTTGCTTGAAGTATATATATATATACATATAAAGCAGAAAATTTTATACCGATGATACAGAATTATAGTTTAATCTAAGAAAAAAACTTTAAAACTGGGAACTTCTAAGCCCTTTAATTGTAGCTTGAAAATGATCAACAAGTACACATAATCAATTAACCAAAAGTTTAGTCAACCTGTGAATCATAAAACAAATAATTCCTAAGTCCTCGTAGTTGTGTTTACATTTTCCAACACTAAACTGATGAGATGAAACAGTGGGTTATTCTTTCCCATTTTGGTCCCTTGTCCTAAGAAACCCATGCAAGGTTGTTGGTGGCAATTATAGAAGAAACCAGATCCATTAGTCCATCTGATGGTGATGCCAAAATCTCTCCATGCTTGGAATATATTACAGTATAAAAGGTAGAGAAATCTAATGCTGAAAGATGATCCCCACTCTACCACCTATAACTAAAGAACAAAGAAGAAAAAGTTTGTGGATATCCTTGTAGACAATTAAATAAGTGGAGAATACTTAATGATATGTATGGGTGGTTAACATGAAGTATGGGTTTCCTTGGAGAAAAAACACAAAAAAGTATGAAGCTGCCAAGCACTAAGTTTTCAGTTGAGAATGTTTTTTTGCTGACTGAATTCAATATTGTAATCCATCTCTTTTGCAAAGGAGATGGGCATGAGATATTATTGAGGCAAGCAAAGACTGTCGGTATGATGAAAGTAGGCGCTCATATAATCTGTGATGGGAACTCGGGTTCCCCCACCAAAAAGGATAGGGAAGGAAACACCTTCCCTAAGGGCACCTGTTTTTTTTATTCCAGAAGCATTGCCAAGAGACAAGAAACTGTGGTTATTCCTCTCTCCAGAACAAATGGCAGAGTATGGGAACACATAATGTTTTAAAGGCAAACAAATTGCGGAATAAGAACATGAAACAGGGCTAAGACAGTCTTGGGTATCTCCAAGATGCGCTGAATAGAGTGCAATATTGATATTGTCCTCCATCTAATAAATTGTATATTGACTCCTTAACTTTATGGTATCAAAGACACCATGATTTGTCATAAACTATCCTATTATTATTAAAGTTTGGTTTATATATTTTAGCATCAGTTTAGTTTCTTCTTACAATATTAATCCTGTCATTTTTAGGAGATAACATAGAATATGAAGCTCGTGAGATCTATTAATGGTCTTTAAATATTAATAAAAACAAAGCAGACATCAATCAATTGGTTTTCATAGGTGTTGCAGGAAGTAGGGAATGCTTTCTCCTGAAACTATCAAACATCAAACTGTATAAATAGAGGGGAAAGAATCAGAAATCTGAGAGTACCACTAGATGAATTTTTCATTTCCCTTTTTTCTCAAAATTAAGGCTTCATGTTCAATTTTTTAAATGGATTTTTTTTCCAATATTTTTGGAAAGAGTCTAGGCAGAAATCAAAAGGGCACCCTTTATTTTCATTATCATCAAAAGAATGTCTCATTTAAAAAAAATATATCAAGCAGGCACCTTATATCCTAAAAATACCCTTGTCCAACATTGTTGTAGTATCTTTGGCCTAAGTTGCTTCAATTAGAGCAACTTTGGTCAAAGCTGCTTCATGTAGCTTTGGTCAAAGATGATCCATGTAACTCTAACATGAAGCAGCTTTAACTAAAGCTACTCCAACTACTCTAATAATATTTGACCAATTTTGACTAAGTTAGACTTTTTGATCAAATTGGAGCAGTTTTAACTAATATTTAAACAGTTTTGACTAATATTAAATTTTGAATATGTTGGTACAACTTTAGCCAAAACTGTTACCATAACGGTAGAACAAGTGTATTTTTAGAATATGGGGTATCTTTTGATATATTTTTTTTCAAAATAATGCATCCTTTTAATATAATAACAACCAAGCCTTATCCTACTAGACAGAGTCGACTATATGGATCCTTCTATGTCATTGGATTCTATCCCCTATTATATCATCATTTATATATAAATAAATTTTATCTTGTTTTATTGTTACTAACCAAATCTTTTTTTATCTTCCTCTTCTTCGTTTGATGTGCACATTTGTTATAATTTCACATCGTCTAACTGGAGTATTTATTAGTCGTCTAAGTACATGTCTGTGTCATCTTAAACATATCTCTTGGAATTTTCCTTCAATAAATGCAATTTTGACTTTTTTCTAATATTTTTATTTCTTATTATGTTCATCCTTATATGTTCATACATCTCCCTTAACATGCTCATATTTGAACTCTCATCTTTTGCTCATGTGGTTGAGTTATAATCTAACATTCAACTCCATATAACATCGTAGGTCTAACTACTGTTTTGTAAAACTTTCGTTTAAGTTTTAGAGGTACTTTACGATCACACAGAACACATGACACTCTTCTCCATTTCAATCATTTCACTTGTATTCTATGTAAGACATCTCTCAATCCCTCCATCCTTTAGCAAAAATATTCCTAAGTACTTAAAACTCTTAGTTACAAATAACTCATCATATCTAATTTTAACAATTGTCTCATTACATCTAATATTATTAAACTTAAATTTCATATATTCTGTCTTTACTCTACGAAACCTAAAACCTTTCACTTCTAGCGTTTTCCACCAAAATTCGAGTTTAACATTTATTCCTTTACGTATTTTATTTACTAAAATAATATCATCTGCAAACAACATGCATCGCGGTACCGTATCTTGGATTTATCTAGTGAGTTCGTCCATGATTAGTGTAAAAAGATAGGGACTTAGAATTTATCTTTGATATAATCCTATCTTTATGGGAAACATTGCAGTTAATCCGCTTGAAGTCTTCACTCTTGTCATTACATCCTGTAGTGCACCCTTTTAATAATAATGAAAATCAAAGGTGCCCTTTTGATTTTTTGCCAAAAGTTTACAAAATATAAGTTCCAATGTGGCGTCATAAGTCAACATTTGCAACCAACATCACATTGGGAAATTGGATGACCAAAAATTTTTCTACCTAACTACAAGAATGGTGGGGAAAAATATCTTGGGAGACTCTGGTGAGTTCAGTGAGATATTAGAATTAAAAGGGGCTCGACTATGATCTAAATGTCAAATAAATTATATTTATTAAGTTTTTTTTTAAATAGTTTTTTAGTATCAATGAAGTGTTCTAGAGTTAGGTGACATCGTAGGATGCGTTTGAAGATTATAGAATACCAAAATACATGTAGATAACAGAGTTTACTTCTCAATATTGTGTTTATTTATTATTATTATTATTATTTTGTTTTGTATTCAAGGAGCACTAGAGGTGTAAGGATCACTAGAGGCGAGGTTTTTCACTTTTCTCCATTAAGTCTAAGAAAAATCAAGAGATCTCTTATACAAGATATGGCCATTGATCCGTTTGATTTTTATTGTACTTTGTTTGCATATTATATAAAAAAACTTGGATTCTCACTTAAATGTAGGCTAAGCCGATCCATGTAAGATTGTTTGTCTTTTTGTGCCTTTGTGTTGTTGTAATAAGGGAGATGAAGATCCCACTGTGCAAGCTTATGGTGGTGGTTATTATGCATTCTAAAGGCACCATATTTGGATTTACAAGTGCATGATGACGGTAGATTCCAACAAGTGACGTTAGAGCAAACTCAATCCAAGGAAACAAAACAAGAGAGAGAGAGAACATGGACCACACTACATAAGTACCCTCTCACCCAATCTTTTGGCCTCCTTTTCTTATCTTCTCATCTTCTTCTTCTTCTTCCTCATCCTCCATTCTTTAATTTTCTTACTTCTTCGGTGCCACTTCCATTAATGGCAACTCTTTCGGCTGCCTCGGCGTCATGGAAGCCTGTTGCTAGCTTCAGTAACCAGGTCCATCCATCCATCGTCTTACTCAGAACTCCATCCCAGAAAACTTTCCGACTTTTCCATCATCTACATGATCTTTAATATGTCTTGTCTATATCTTGACTCTTCTTTTCTTCTTTGTTTTAGTTGTTTTTTCTTTGCTTCTTGCTTGACAAATAAAAATAATAATAATAAATGATTGTTTTGTAGGTTAAAACTGTATATTTACTTTTTCATTTTTAATTCTTCCAAAATACATAGTAGTGTCCTTGCTGTCTATTTGTTTAATTTCATGTCTAACACTGAACACTTAACCCATTCTAAGCAATGCAGACTAAGGGGCTTACTTCTCGAGTGAAGCTTGCATCAATTGGCACATCAAGGCTCAACTTCATCTCTTTGAGATCGTCGCATTTTCGCATCCGTTGTGCGGTACGTTCTTTCGATCTTACTCATTCCACAATGTTGATCTAGTTGATTGTTGTCGTGGAAAATGCCAATGCATAACAATTGAGAAGCACTGAGTCCAGGCCAAACCTGAGACAGTGAACAAAGTGTTAGAAATTGTGATACGACAATTGGCCTTGCCCAAAGAAACTAGCCTCGCTCCCGAGTCGAAATTTTCTGAAATTGGTGCGGACTCACTAGACACGGTATGATATATATCCTCATTCACCTCGAATAATCCTTAGCAAAAAATATATGCATGGCATGGCATGGCATCCTCAAGGTTAATTTGGGTTTCAGGTGGAGATTGTGATGTGCCTGGAGGAGGAGTTTAGTATCAACATTGATGAAGACAATTCACAGAACATAAACACAATTCAAGATGCAGCCGACTTGATCGACAAACTTGTGCAGCAGAAAACTGAGGTCGCTTGAGCTCTTAAGAGTTTTAACAATTGGTGTGGAGTTTGTGTTGGCACCAGTGGACATGATTTTGTTGTGAAAGGGTGGGGGGTTTTTTTCTTCTTTTGAATTCAGACAATAATTTTTTGAGAAAAGACCAAGTGATTAATTAATTGGCAGTTGAAATTGTAAGTTGAATGAAAGTGTATGATGGCGATCATAATTAAGTTGAAATTGGATGGAACTGTGATTCAATTCTATTCTGAAATTATTATCATCTACTTGGAAGGAGATTAATTGTTTGTTAATGAAATCATCTTTTCCCACAACGGTGCAACATCTTAGCTCTCGGACCTCGCCAAATCGAATGTGAGCGTGCATGCTCCAACCTTATCCCTGGGACATTCTAAAGGCACCATGTTTGGATTTACAAGTGCATGGACCTTGTGAATCCACCCTCACATTCACTATCGACCCTACACGGATTGGAGACATTGGACCACAGAACATGGAAACAAAACAAGAGAGAGAGAGAACGACAAAGAACCTGGACCAGAACAAACGTGACTTGACAGGATTGGGCGAGCAATAGATCGAACATTGGACCTCGCATAATTCCATGAGACCTGCAAACTTAAAGAAGCAAACAAAGATCTGAGTCTGTGCACTATTAGAAACATATTCTTTAGCAACAGTTTACTGTTCATAAAGGGCTCACTGCTCACACCAAGCCAAGGTCTGCTACAGATGAGCGCAAGAGAGGAGGAAGTCGAGGAGGAGATCCCTGACGGGGCGTCGGCGTCGCCGCTGGCCCCGCCGCCGCCCATCGCCGTTGGTATTTGGCAAAGCGCCGAGGCGGACGAGGGTGCGGATCGTTTCACAAATTCCAAGAGAGTAAAAGTAGTAATTAGCAAATAACGTATAAGTATTGGGCATTCTATCAAAAACCCCCAATTTTTATTTCTTTTTTATTATAAATACTGTAAAATTATTGGGTTTTCTTCTTCATTATTTTTTAATCACATTATTATAATAAATAATCTACTATTTCCTATTTTTAAAATACATTTTTTCGTTTTTTTAAGTAAAGTTAAAGATAGATATTTAAAAATTAAGTTTGATGAGCTTGAACTTTTCGTTTAAATGTTTATCAAATTTTCAATTCAAGTATATTTGATTAGTTAAATTTTTTATATTTTAAACTTGTTTAATTGATTATTAAATTTAATAATATAAATTTATTTGTTCATTTTAAAAGTTTTTTTTATTTATTTAGAACATCGATAAAAGTTCTGAACATAATTTAACAATATTATTTATAAATATTATTTATAAAATTAATCATGAATGTTATTAATAAATATTAATGAGTTGAATATATATGTGTTCAAATTTATTCATTTAATTAATCTTATGAGTATTGAATGGACATAAACAAATTCTTATCAAAGTGAACACAAAATTTATCCACGAACATTCAATTCATTTATAGCTCTACTTCTCGGATTTATCTTGGTGGTCAATGAAAAATTTTCATAGGACCAAATCGATCATCTCCATAATTAATTAATTTAAAAAATTAAATATTTGAGTTATCAAAATGCTTTTTCCTTGGTACAATGAATAATGTGCTACTTAAATGAATTTATTAGATAATGTACCATAAATGTAATTTTATTTTCTATTGTAATAATAAAAATCATAAATTCTTGTTTAATATTTTCTTAAAATAAATAATATATATTTTTGGGATAATCTACTAAGACATCCTTATTTCTTATTTTATTAAAATACAACTCTCATAGAAAAAATATTTGATCAATTAAAAATTTAATGTAAATTTATTCAACTAAAATGTTATTAATAAAATCGGAATACTAATTTTTGGGCCTTAATTATGAAAAGCCACTTTGAAAAAGATCTTTGTGAATTGTGAATTGTGATTGTGACTCGGCTCGGTTCGGTTCTTAAAGGACCTCGGCTCAAGGTCAGGCCGCCCGCGACTCGGTTCGGTTCAGTTCTTAAGGAACTTTTTTTAAAAAAGAAAATATTGCGGAGTGAAATGTTATTTTGCTAAAGTCAAATCAACCCAGATCCACCCGACTCGCTCGCCGCGATTTCATTCGTCCACGTTCTTCCCTCTTCGCGTGCTCGTCCTCGTTCTCGTTCGGCAGCTTTCTCTATAAAAATGGCGCAATCGCAGCGCGCAAGGGCGCTTCGGACTCTTCCTCCCTCCATCTCTCTCCTTTCTCCGTTTCCCATTGCGTCGCGCGGAGCAAGACCGAGATGGTGGTCAAGCTATCGAAGGCGGAGAAGAAGGTCCGCTACGACAAGAAGCTGTGCTCGCTGCTGGACGAGTACGGGAAGGTCCTCATCGCCGTCGCCGACAATGTCGGCTCCAACCAGCTCCAGAAGATCCGCAAGGGCCTCCGCGGCGACTCCGTCATCCTCATGGGTAAGAACACCCTCATTCGTCGCTGCATCCGCTTCCACGCCGAGAAGACCGGCAACAAGGACTTCCTCAACCTCCTCCCTCTTCTCGTCGTACGCCCTCTTCGCCATTTCCCATTTCCTCATCTTTGGGTCCTCCATGAATCGTTCATTTAGCTATTTAGTAATTTACCCTCGACTGATTCAGGGGAATGTGGGATTGATATTCACAAAGGGCGATCTTAAAGAAGTTAGCGAGGAGGTTGCCAAGTACAAGGTATTGAACATAATACTATCTTCAATTTTTCTGTCAAGTGATCAATATTTTTGGTGTTTTCCATTTTGCAAGTTCGTCGATAACTTGTTTGCTAGATTGTATAAACCTTTTCCACTCCGTAGTATCTTTAGTCCAATACCCTATGCATACATTTGAATTCTTTCACCAAAGGGACCCGATATGAAACACTGAATCTATGCTGCTTGATCATTTGTAAATGTGTTTTTAATGCTTTTTTATGTTGGATATTACAATGATCATAGTTATATTGTTGGCTGAGGTTTTCCATTTTGCAAGTTCTTAGATAACTTGTTTGCTAGATCGTATAAATCTTTTCCACTTTGTAGTGATACACTATGCATACATTTGACTTCCTGCACCAAAGTGACCCGATATGAAACACTGAAACTATGCTGCTTGATCATTTACAAATGTGTGTGTTTTCTTAATATTTTTTTCATGTTGGATATTACAATGATCATAGTTTTGGGTCAAGTAATATTGTTGGTTGAAGTTTTCCATTTTGCAAGTTCTTAGATAACATTTTTGCCAGATTGTATGCAAATACAATGAAGTACCTTACCCACTCCGTGCTATCTTTAGTCTGATACACTATGCATATATTTGAATTCCTACGCCAAAGGAACCAGATATTCTCGATGCTGAAGCTACACTTTTTATGTTGGATATTACAGTGATCGTAGTTTTGGTCAAGTAATCCATATTTGAGGTTTCCATTTTGCAAGTAGGTAACTTTTTTAGATTGTATACAAATACAACGAAGCACCTTTTCAATTTTTTAGCATCTTAGTATGATGCATTATGCATACATTTGAATTCCTGCACCAAAGGAATTCTTAGGTTACTTGTTTCGATCAAGTAGTCAACATTTTTGGTTGAGGTTCCATTTTGCTAAGAAATTCTTCGGTAACTTGTTTGCTAGATCGTATACAAATACAAGGAAGCATCTTTTCAACTTTGTAGCATCTTCAGTCCAATGCAGTGTGCATACATTCAAATTCCAGCACCAAAGAAACTGAATGTGCCATACTGAAATTATGTTGCTCGATTAGTTATATTACCTTCTACTAGTCTGTAAAATTTTCAATCAGAGTAGGCACTAGCAAGCTATGCTATGTTCTTATTTCTCACCTAAGTTCAGTTTTCTGTATAGTTACACTAAAGATTTACATTCATGACAATTCATTTGCCTGCTCATTCAACTCAAAGGGCATTGTGCCATTAGCTTATTTGATTCGATCTCTACGAGTATAGTGTTCAATCATCCTCTATGTTTGTCTCAGGTTGGAGCTCCTGCTCGTGTTGGTCTAATAGCTCCTATCGATGTCATCGTCCCACCGGGTAACACCGGACTGGACCCTTCGCAAACATCTTTCTTTCAGGTTGTATCTAACCACTAAAATAACCCCATATACTAGTTGTTTGTAGTAAACTTATTGAAGTCTTTTCTCTCGTTCAGGTGCTCAACATTCCCACCAAGATCAACAAGGGCACTGTCGAAATCATCACCCCTGTAGAGTTGATCAAGAAAGGAGACAAAGTGGGCTCTTCCGAGGCTGCCCTCCTCTCAAAGCTTGGAATAAGACCATTTTCGTATGGCCTTATAATTCTCACTGTTTATGAGAACGGATCAGTCTACAGCCCTGAGGTCCTGGATCTCACAGAAGAGGACCTTGCGGAGAAGTTTGCAACTGGTTTGTCCATCGTTACTTCGATCGCGCTGGCAATATCTTACCCGACAATCGCAGCTGCTCCTCATATGTTCATCAACGCATACAAGAACGTGCTTTCGATTGCAATTGCAACAGAGTACAGCTTCCCACACGCGGAGAAGGTCAAGGAATACCTCAAGGTAAGGCTTCCCGGATGTATCCCTACCAGTTAAAGGACATTCATGGTTCTCTAAACCATTTGAAATGGTGCAGGATCCAAGCAAGTTTGCAGTGGCTGCTGCTCCTCCGGATGCTGCAGATGCCGGAGCCGAAAAACCAGCAGCAGCAGCAGCACCTGTTGAAGAGAAGGAGGAACCTGCAGAGGAGTCTGATGATGATATGGGTTTCGGCTTGTTCGATTAGAGAGAATTCTCAAGTTGTTCATAAGATAAGTAGCAGTTGGAGGCTACATGATTGGTTTTTGTCAATTTCTTTACATTTTTGGTAGGTGTAGTTTTACTAATAAAGTTTATAGTTATGGTTAGATTTAAGAGTAGAAGATCTTAGAGAATCCTCCCTATTCGAGTCCTTCATTACTTCACACCATAAGTTACGTTTGAGGAAGATCTATGGCAGAGAAAATTTTAAATATATCATTATAGAAGTTGTATTTAGTGATGCATTTAAAATAATATAAATATATATTTAGACGATTAATAAATATGATAGTTTTAGATGGAGGAAAGTAAGAGTAATAGATGAAATTATAATTTATGAAATAAAATCTAAAATTATGCAAAACCAAGTTCTAAATAATCAACCTAAATTATAAAAAGCAATAATTTTGTCATAGTTTAAATTCCAAGCACGCCATAAAACCTAAAATGCACAGAACAAAATGAACAATCTATTGGCTTTTGTTAGGGGTGTAAATGAGTTAGACTGCTCATGAGATATTCGGATCTTGGTTGGAAAAAAAGTTTGTTCTAGTTTGTACGATTAAGTTAATCGTGTTCGAACTTGATTTCGAGCTCTACGACATTATTAAGTCGAACTTAACAATATTTGATTCGTGAGCTCATGAATATATTTATTTAGAGTCTCATGAACATGTTCGTTAAAAGACTTCACGTACTCATTTTTATATATATATATATATATATATATATATGGATTATAAATATTATATATTAATGAGTCGAAACGAATTAAATTTATATAACTTTTAAATAAATCATTTTCAAATCGAACTCAAACCATTCGCAAAATATTTAATTTTATTAAAGTCAAACTCAAATTTAAAAATTAAAACTCAAATCGAACCAAGATAAAATGAACAAAACTGGAGCCTACTATTCGGCTCTGCATTTGATTACAACGGTTTAAAACCAATCCATTAAACAAATTTATTACTACAACGGTTAAAAGTTACAGCATGGTCGGTCCGACCAAATTAATACATAGATTCCGGTTCAATTTAATTCGCATTGAAATCTGACCAAAAAGAATCTATCTAATCGCAAGCCAAAATCCACCAAATCCAACTACGACACAGCGCCACGTGTCCAAAGATTTTTTATAAGAAAGCTAGTTAATGCTGTAATAATTTTCCCGGAAACAAATTAATTAAAGATTCATACGAGCATCTATAGAAGAAGACAGACTACTTTTATATATAAAAAAGTTCATTAAAAAAAAGAGAGAAAAAAGAGCATTAAAGTGGATCAATTCAAAATGTTCATCTGCAGTAACAATTGCTTGCGATGGCTATACTCGATAACCACAGAGACCTTAAAACAAACCTAAGAAAAGACCTTCTGCTCCATTTTAAACCTAGAAGAGTTGCAATATCATGGACAAAGCCAAAGAATCTGAACATGAAGCACTAACTGAACCTCACTGAGGGGCACTTGCATGGTGTGCCGGTGTCGGCGTTGAGGCTTCTGTGGAAGTCCGGTTGCCGCCGTCAAACCTCCTCAGTCCTTCGATCATCCGCACTACTTCTGCCATCTTTGGCCTCCTGTCTGCTGCCCTCACTACGCAGCTCATTGCAATCTGAAGCATCTCCACCATCTCTTCTTCTATATTCGGATACCGCATCAGCTCCACGTCGAAAACTTCTGCCGTCCATTCTTCGCGGACGACAGACTGAACCCAGCGAACTAGGTGGATGACCTCGTCGCCGCCGCCCACTATCTGGATGGGCGATTTGCCCGTGAGCAGCTCGAGCAGTAGAACACCGAAGCTGTAGACATCAGAAGCTTGTGATGCTTTCCTGGTATCAACCATCTCCGGTGCACGGTAACCGGCAGTGCGAGAGACAGGCGGGATCATCGGATTGATGATGGATGGCAGACCCAGATCAGAGACACACCCGAATTGCTGGTCGTTGAGGAAAACATTGGACGACTTGATGTTTCCATGAACAAGCTTGCCATTGTTTTCGGTGTGAATGCGCACGATTCCTCTTGCAGCTCCAAGTGCTATTCTAAGCCTGGTTTCCCAGTCGAGGGGAATTCTATCCTGCCCTCTCTTCCCTGCAAAGGCATATTACAGTAATGTATCATAGACCAAGGGGAAGAACAAGTTAAATACAAACTTCTTGCAGTTCTACACAATCTTGGGAAGATTGAAACACAACATATCGCAATTCTTCAGTAAAATAATTTAGAGAGAGACTAGGAGTTGTTCATCATTTTGTTCATGGAAGAAAAGAAGCATAAAGTTAATTGAGTAGTTAAGATCTACCTGAACCAGCAAGACAAACAACTAAATACTTAACACTTTGCTGTAGTTGAAATTGAAACCTAAGGATAAACTTGCAGCATCAACAGAAAACGTTTTAAAGGAAGAACTTTAGCAGCTAGCTTAGTGAAAATGGTGGAAGACATACCATGTAACAAGGAAGAGACACTCCCCTGGTTATAGTAGTCATACACTGTAAGCTTCTCGTCTTTGGAGTAGTAGTATCCTTTCAGCTCCACCACATTCTCATGTTTTATCCTCCCTACTACCTCCATCAGCTGCTCGAAATCTCTCTTGCCAACACTAGCATCCTTCAACCGCTTCACCACCACCGTCGTCGAGTCCTCCAGCACTGCTTTGTATGCAGTTCCAAATGTCCCCTTGCCTAAAACCTCAGCAGAAGCCCTCAGCAGATCTTCTAGATCAAAGGCAAAGGTACAGCCCTCAAAGAAGACTAACCGGTTGTTTGCATCTTCTTTACGAGCAACAGCCTTTTCTGGTGAACGGTCCCCCTTTGACCTTTTTCCTGAGACATAATTCTCTTCGTCCCCCCTCGAGCAGCAAAGATAGAGAAACAATGCAGCCATTAAGAAGAGGAAAGCACATCCGCCGACTATAATGCCAAGAATTGCAGATTCACTCAATTTCTTCTTGGTTATGGACCTTGGGGCTGGTAATGGAGCAGGTGGTAGTAGTTCGGGCGATGGTGACGGAGTGAATGGGATTATTGGTGTGAAGTTATTCCCAGAATATGATGAACTTGGATAATTTAGGAGGAATTTAGGAACTGTGCCATCAAGGTGGTTGTTGGATACGTTAACGAACTGCAAGTTGGGGAGTTCAAGATCTGGAATTTGGCCAGACAACGAATTGTTAGAGAGGTTTAGAATGGCGAGAAGTGTTAAATTGGAGATGGAAGACGGGATGCTGCCGTTGAAATGGTTGAAGGAGAGATCGAGCGCGGTGAGGTTCTTCCAAGGCGAGAAATCAACTGGAAGTGGACCAGAAAAGCGGTTGAATCGGAGATGGAGGCCAGTGAGAGCAGTGAGGTTGGCGAAGTCCGGCGGGAACGGGCCAGAGAAACTATTCGACCGGAGGCTCAGGATCTGGAGGGCGGAGAGGCGGCTGAGAGTGTTAGGTGGGATCGGGCCGCTGAATCCAATCCCCGGGAGGCGGAGCGAGACGACTCGGGCACCATCGGCGCTGCAGGTGACGCCAGTCCACCGGCCGCAGACCGCGGTGGCAGGACTCCAATTGAGGCTGCGGCCGTGAGGCGCGGCAGTGAGGAAGTCGAGCAACGCCTGCTTGTCCTCCGCCAGGCTACTACCAGCGGCGACCCCCGCGGCGAAAATCGCCAACCAGAGGGCCAAAACCACCGAAAGCGCTCGATTTGAACGCATTTCCAACACTTGACTCACAAATCCTTTCTCTGGCTCAACCTCTTAGCATCTACTTCAACAATCCCACTTTACCATTAGAAAAAACACCCAAATCAACCAAAAAGACGCGAGTTTTTCCCTACTCACAGTGATTCGATCATACAAGTCACCTAAACTCGAAAATTCCGTCTCTGCTCACCTCCGCAGCCAAAAAACTAGAATCAAACTCCGAGATCTCAGAATAGAGCAAAATCAGGGCAAGAGAAGATGTAGCCGTTGAGAAGCATCAAGCCGCTTGTATTTTGCTGAAAAAAGTAGCGTCTGGCGCGATCGCGGATGGCACTGAATGCAATCATTTATTCGCTCGCGTCAACTGCAAGCACCAGCGAAGGGAGAGCGAGAAAGAAGCAAGCGTTAGCGTTAGCGTCGAGGATTATTATTACTCATAAAAAAGCAGTAAAAATGCGGTCATTCACCAGACGCTATGTGAGAGAGCAGAACAGAGCAAAACGCGGAAGAGAGAAAGAGGCGGGGAAGGCGAAGCAGAGCATACCTTGGGAAATCGCCATTGCCGAGCTCGAAGAAGCGATTTGGGGTTCCGCACGCCAACGAAAGCGATCGCCCCCTCCCCTTTTTATCGACCTTAAGATGGCGGTTAAACGCTTAAATTAAAGGAGGATTAAAGCGCAAAAAAGAACATACGAGGAGATTCTGTTTCGCTTCAAAATCTACCCGATCTCACCCACCCTCTGTGGTTCTTTCTCTTCGTGGACCCCACCTACTGAGTAGACCAATAACAAGGTTACAGTGTTTATGGGTAGATCTAGACGGGTACCAGAAGCGTATTTATAAACCAGTTTCTTCTTTTAGTTGAGCCCTCTAAATAGTATAATTTTACACATATAAACCTCCACTACCCTCCACCATACATTTGATTTAAAGATACAAAAAGCATTAACAACCATGTGAAAATTTTCGTTTTGCTCCTCAAAGGTCACTTTTCTTAAAATGCCTCTAAAATTTCAAATTCTTTAAAAGAACCCTTAATTTTCAAATTTCTAAAGCAATTCTGAGGCATTATAAATCCAAAAGAATGTATAAGTTATGTGTTTACTGTATTTTGTTTTGTGTCAAGTAAAATGATAATACTGATAGTTAGAGAGGATGATTGTAAAAGGGCATTTTTAGAAAGAGAATAAATTTTAAAAGGGAAAATGAAAATTTCTAAATCATGATTAGATATACTGAAAATATAAAGTTTAGATGGTAAATACAAATTAAAGCATGAAAAATAATATAATATCAACTCTAATTATATATTATATTTTAAAAATATAGCAAATATAACAACTAATAAATTTGTGATCTTTTTGATACACTAGAAATTATTTTGTAAAAAGTATTTGTCTTTATATAGCCTCACTCTTTTGAAACTATAGTGTAGCTTGGCAAATTGAGGAAAAATCATTTAAGGATTCAATTGCAATTTATAATTTGGATAAAATTACTAATTTTAATTTAACTATAATTTGATCAATTTGTTTGTTCTCATTATTTTAAATTGAATAAATTTTATTGTATATTTTTTGGACTAAATCTAATTGGATAAATTGTGTTAGGGTTTATGAGATTGGCGGGGGTATGGATTTGAATTTTTTTTAGAAAAAAATTTGAAAAAAAGACTGAAAACCAAAAGTAAAAGTAAAAGCTTGGAGGTTACTTTAGTGGCAGTACTGTCTCATTTTCTTTTTCTTTTTTCTTTTACTTTTCCCCTTACATTAATTATAATTTTACTTTTACGTTTTCAAAATTATTATTGTTCTTGGATAATTTTTTTTCTTCTTATCATCTAATCTGCTGGCATAGCAATCATTTTCTAAAAAGTAACTACCTAATGCTAGAATTTTCAAACTACTTAAAATAATGTTTAAAATTCAGAGTCAAAACGATTAACATTATTAAGTTATTTAAGAAAAAAATGACAGTAAAAGAATAATATTTCTATTTCATTTAGTAAAATTATAAGATTTTCGAGCAATAATAAATAGTATGGATCACGATATATAAATTTAAAAGAGATATCTCAGGATTAAAATAAAAAATACAAATAAAAAATAAAAAGGAACACAACAACTTGCACACCATCTGCATGAATAATCCAATAGTAAGAACAAAAATCATGCTAGTAAAATAAAGAAAAAAAAATTAAAAATACAATTTAATTCATATATTATTATTGCATGGAGAGCAGCAGCATCATTCCAGCTGCCAAATTCCTTCTCATTTGTCCGCATCTCCATTCACCACTAGACAATTTGGGGAAATTTTCAGATTGCTTCCTAGAGTTTATCAATTTGCCCTTTAGAATTTTAGCATGGAAATGTTGTTAGTTTTAGATTGGAAGTTCAATTTGGCCTTAAGATTCCCAATAGAAATGTCCAATTTATTGATGTAGTGTGTTTAAACTTACAATTTTCAATATCTACCCCTCTAATGTTCCCTTAACAATAAATCTATTTTCATATTAAGCTTTAATCCAAAACTTAAGCATACCGTTATACTACATAAAATAAAAGATTAGATCCTTTGATCAAATTGTTGTTATTATTTAAAATGGTTAATTGTGAGCTCCCACAGCTATGATGCAATGGTTATGGTTAGACTTCTAGTACGGATCCTAGATATATTAAGGTTGAGACCCAATTGCGATGTAGTGTAGAAGATTTTTCCTCTATTGGATATTGGGTCTGAAAAAGCTAACCATCTAGATAGATCTCCCAATTTATCCTGATGGCCGATGAAAAACTTTCGTAGGTTCAGACCAATCGTCCCCAAAATTACTCGGCATAAATTGGATACCTAATACAAACTAAAAAAAGGGCTAATTGTGATTTACTTGGTTGTCATATGATGAGTAGACCAATGGACTTTGTCGAATCAATGTCTCAATCGATGCGAATCAACCAATTGGTGGGTTGCTCCAACCATAAACTAGTAACCTAACACTAGTTCAATTCAACTTTCATACTGAGCACTAGGAATCTCTAACTTAGAAGGAAGTCAATAAAATAAATCTCAAGTGGTACAAACTTTTTTGGGAGAGTTTTTTTCTCAATACTTTTGGTTAGAGTTGTTGCTGTATCCCTCACACCTACTACTGTTGCGTGTTGTTATCATTATACACCTCACAGAACTACCATTTTGCCTCCAACTAATCACCTAAAGTTTTCTACATTCTAATCATTGCAATTATTAGTCAACCAAAAAAGAAATGATTGCTATTATTTGATTTAAACTAGTTCGTGTAGTTGAAAGTTGCTAAAGTTGTGCAATCAGATATTGTCGCAAAGAACATAATCATATCAAATGAGTAGCTTACTGTGCAAGATTTGGACTACTCAACAGCTGCTGAGAGATTTGGTAGTGGGCAGATCATTCAACTTGCTACTTTGAGCCCTAGAAGATCAGCAAAAGAACAGGTAGAGAGGTTATCACTTCCACGGAGGAAAGAACAAAAGTGTTTTTGATCTGTTAGAAAACTTGACTCTTTACCTTTTGTGAAGTGTTGTCAAGTGCTTACGAAATCTATCTTCTCCACATCGCTGTTTTGTGATAGGTGAGGATCATATGTACAAGAGATCTGCAAATTGTAACAATTCAGAAGAAGATTTCAATCGAATGCAGGGTTTTCAAAGTTCCTGCAAACAGATTCAGGTGAGAACCTATGACTAGTGATGGAGTAATCCTTGACAAAAGCTCCATCTGAAAATTAAGCATGAAAATGAACTAATAGATTGTCAATTATGCGGGTCGAAATTAAAATGACATGATCCATCCGGCAATTGCTATAAGGCTGTAAACCCAATAGGAGCAGAATGACAAGATCAAGAGGACTTTCAAGATTCCTCTAACACACAACTGTTGCAGCTTTGCAGGTGCAGTATTACATAAAACCATAACTTCATGCAGAGTTTTGACGAGTAGAGTACAGTATCATGGACAGATTTACATGAACTAGCACTCAACCCTAACTATTGATCATTGCAAAGGTGGTTGAGGCTGTTTGATGGTCAATTCAGCTCTCAAGTGAAGGGTGCCATTGATGAAGTAGGGGCTATCTTCGGCGATGAAAGAACTCCACTGTATGCCAAATAAGTTCCGGTAGCCCACTGCCTTCCCGCCAGTAAAAGTGTAGAAGCCTTTGTACTTGCTCACAAATTCTCCAGATGGATTAGTTCTTGCGGCGAACTCATATTCTACTGTGAAGCTGATGGAGCCTTTCTCTTGCATCCCAAGGAAAAGGCCAAAACAGTGGAATGAACTCTGCTGATCCAAGTTGCAATGAGCCGAGAGGAAGAAGCCCTGGCCACCCAAATGGAATGCCTGAGAGTAGACCCTCCCTGACGGAAACAGTTTGCCACACTCCTCCCTCTTGAGATCCAGGTAGACAATGCATTGAGGGTGTGGCTTATCAAATTCGACCACCTTCAATGGACGATACTTGTAAGCCCTCTCCACAAAACGCTTGTGGTTTAACTCGTCAGCGGCAAGGGCCCGCTGCCTGTGAGGAGCCTCAGCCTTGAAGAAAAGTGCTTCAGTTACTAATTTGGAAGCAAGGTCATGATCCAGGTCGTTGCATGTGAGAACTTTTCTGAGTTTCCTGCAAGTCATATGAGAAAAACGGATATGGTGAAGTAGGCGAGAACTCAAGATTTCACGTCGTTCTTCCAACACTGTGTATTGAGCACGTGCCCACTTGAGAACAAAATCATATATAGCGTCTTCTGATGCCACTTGGAGGTCATCACTAGAAAGAATAGCCTCAATGCCAGAAAGGGGAAGACTCATCATTTCATCTTGGAACCTGAAATAGATAGTTCCAGGTTTAGAAAGAATTAGAATTATTCAAGACCACCAAATGTTGTAAAAAATGTTGACCCACTTGTTAATGTCCTTATAACTATTGGCAAGGAAATCTTTAGCAGCATCAGTCAAAGGTTGGACAGCGGAAGCCATTGAAACACCACAAGGTAGATCCAGATACAACAATGCAGATTCTGTTGTCATTGGCAAGCTTCTAAGTAACTGACTACAGTGCCGCATGCATGAAACAACCTCAAACTTATCAGCAGCCATCAGCACATCCAAAAGAAGTGTTGGAGATGTAGTTGACAGCTTTCCACTGTACATAAAACTCAAGAGCTCCATGAGAGCAGCTTCCTCTGTTTAAATTAAAAAGGAAAAGGATGAAGGTTTATGTCCTACAACAGGTACAAGTGGAAACCAGAAGCAAATCTAACCAGCCAACAATGCAACAGGTAACAAGAAAATACATACAGAGAAGAGAATGAGAAGTGGGGCTAGAATGACCAATTCTAGTGAATCCCAGCAACAAATCATATGAAACTCAATTTTGATGATTCAGTGGGAAACAGAATTACATATGTACAACAAAAGGAATCACCAATTTAATGGGAATTCAACACCAATTAACAAAATAATGGATTATAATATTTTCATGTAAAAAAAAAAGGATCTGCCATATCCTATGGTGCTAATAATTACTATGTTGCCATACTTGCAGGTGAATATAGGGCTTTCTTGCCTGTAATAATGACCCTTGCCCCATTCTGCATCAACATAAGACCTTCATGTCCACTCCATTAGAACTTCCTGTCTTGATCAATTAGCTAAAGAGGTTGTAAGTAGCACATGCTGCTGAGCCAAACCACAACATACTTATTTTTCATGGCTTTTTCTACTGACAACTTATAATCTTAAGTTGTCCATTTGAACTATAAAAGCATAGTTGATATCCAAGTGGATAGTTGGGTAGTCTATGTCTGGCAACAAATTTCAAACTAAAGACCGAACAAAGATTCCACACCATTTCTTTTAAGCAAATCCCACATGCAATGTAGGATAAGACTACGTACAATAGACCCAATGTGGTCCGACCCTTCCAAGGACCCCACATTAACGGGAGCTTTGTACACCGGATTGCCCTTTTAATTAGATAATCTATTCCAATTAAATTTGATAAAAAAAAACTCCTTGTTAAGTTGTCCCAACATGGCTCCTTGATCAAAAGCTCTAACTTGTTATCTTTTCATCCAACTAGGCTTCTAACAAAATCTGCAGCTCCTTGGTGCCAGATATTTCTTCTGAGGAATCATCTAGCAACTCTTATCGTGTGGGGATGTAGATGTATCTCCTCAACCTTTGTATATTCACCTCTCTGTATCTCTAATCATAGCAGAGTTCTCCACTTCATATTTGCATTCCCCTTTAATCACTTTTGATCATTAATGCATTTGCCTGCTTCTAGTTTCTTCTTATGAAATAAAGAAATTTTCTATTAACATTGTGCACATGAGGAAAAGTGACAGGTCAAGCCCCAAAGATTAAAGTGTCAATTTTAATGTTCACCTGATAAAGTTGATTTCTTACAAATTTAAAATGAAGCAGCACTCCTCTAAGTTTAAGGAAATAGAATGCTAAGAAATCCTATCATATATTAAGAATCTTGCATTTAGTTAGAAAACCCATTATAAATTGCAAAGGAAATCCTGTCATGCCTTAAGTATCTTATCACAATATAGAAGAGCAACAATCATATCCTGAAGACAAATTCAACTCTTAAGAATACTACAATAAATATAATGTCAATTCGTTCTCTAATTTTGTGATCCTGAAGAAAACTGTATATCTTAAACAAATGAAAGAGGTAGAGAATGTGATGTGAATTTCCTTGATTCAAAAATCTCAAGGAATTACAAAGTACTAAATGGAAAGGGACCACAATGATATGTCTTAGAATGCATACGAGCATGCATTGAACAAAACTTTGATGTGATTTGAAATTACCTGATTCATTGATTCTTAGTGTTGCATGTCGCAGATCTGATTCTTTCATGCCATTCGAAAAAAGCTAATATCAAAGATAGGGGAATAAATTCCACATCAGTAAAGATGATCACAAAAATTTCACGTATGGCAGTATCAGGCACTGCTAACCTTATAGAAGAATGGGCTTTTAGCAGCAAGTATAGCAGAACTAATATAAATAGATTTAACTCTGAGAATCCGTGGAGACCCCATGCTTGAGGAATCATTATTTTCTGAATCATCACCTACAAATAAATAAAGATGATAAAACAAAAGAAAAAAAGAGAATAAAGATCATAATGAGAACAATGAAAACCTTGTCACAAAGTTGCCCTAGCTAGTAATGTAGTATTTTCAAAGAAAGATTTGAAACATGATAATTGCAAGATTATTTTTCAATAGAAATACAAGATTAAGTACTCGTATTCACATCAGACATTTGATGAAAAATGATTTCAGTACAAGCGTACTATATAAATTTCTTGTAAAATGCATTAATATTGCATATGTAAATGGATTGTGCATATACTAGACACCAGATGAATCATCAATCATATTGACAATAAGCCTACTTGGTGTGGTGCATGTTATTGCATATAATATCCAGTAGTTAATAAGAATATTAATGGATTAAACTCTAAAGTTGAGTGGTAGGAACAACTTTAGACACTTAATATTTTATTTTAAGTAGACTTAAGTTCAAGTAGAACTAAAACTGAAGATACAAAATGACACTTTAGCAACAAAAAAAATGATCTCAAATAGTTAAGATAAATGGACATGCAGTTTCTTAAGTGTTTTAAATATCTTGGATATATTATTCAAAAAGAGGAGATATTGATTGAGACATCATTAATAGAATAAAGAATTGATGATAGAAATGGAGAGTTCTCAGGTTCTTGTGCAATCATTGTCTTGTCCTTAAACTAAAAGGAAAATTTTATAATTCTATGGTATGCCCTACCTAACTTTATGGATAAGAGAGATTATAGGAGTTGGGTAGATAGAAAATGACATGCACAAAAAAAAAATCAACTTAACAAAGATGAGAATGATAAGATTGATATGTAAGGCTTATTGGAAAACAGACATACTATTATAAGGACACAATTAGTATAAAATGGAAGTGAAAAAAGTTGAGATGGAATAGATGTGTTCAAAGACACTAACATATTTATAGTTAGATAAGATGAATCCATTGGATACGAATTAGAGAGAGACAGAAAACTCTAATTAATGTAGTTAAAAATAGTTTAATTGAATTTAATATTACTAAGGATATGGAGTGGCAAGACCCATGTAAGTGACTCCAATTTATGCAAGAATAAAATTCAGGTACTTTATGAGGCAAGCTTTAAAGTGACAACTTTAGTGGCTTTTGTTAATTTTCATTAAGAAAAAAATAAAGAACGTGTTAGGTTTTGAGATTCTCAAGAATCAAACAAATGTTTTGTAGAAGCTCATGCACCAACTTGAAGAAAAGGCTATCAAGAACACTAAGAAACATATTGGAAACATAGAACAATGTGGATGACTATCTAGAGACAACGAATTATGTGGCTTAGGATGGCAATGGTTGACCATCTAAGATAATGAATTATACGGCTTAAAGTGGTAAGAGTTGGATCAAAATCAGATTGAATGATTTGGCCAGCATGAAGCCTGACAGACATTTCATCGAAAAAGAAATCTCTTGATGGTTGGCACAGCATTAAGATTTGTTCAACTTATAGCTGACATCTACATGCTAGAACTTATAGCATGTACATATAGAGAAACCACTGCATTCAATCTTTTTACCCTTTTCAGCAGTTGAATAAGAATTTAAACTGATAGGTTCCATGTTTGAATCATCCAGCCTCTGCCCAACCAAACACAATATCATGATGAGCTAGAGATTGGAAATTCAAAATCTGAAGTTAGATAAGGCAAGTTTCAAGTTAGTTGTTCAATACAAATTGGCTAAATCCTAGCTCAACTTGATAAAAATTAGTTTGCAAGCTAATGTCAATTATAATTAAAAGTAAAACAAGCTTATTATGTAAGGCAAAATATAAGAGGGTTTAATGTACAGAAGCGACTATAACTATTCAAGCCTGAAAGGAGGGTTGGAGATATCTGAATAAAACCATATTGAATCTTACCTGGTGCAGATTCTTCAAAGGTTGGTTCATCATCTTCATCATGGTTCTCATATTCTTCACATTCTTGAGTGTCAGGCTGGCAATTTGATACAAGTTCCAAACAGTAGTTTGCAAATTCTGGTGCCACAACAACAACGACAAAAAAGAATTTAATTGCCAACAAAATAATTGATACAAGCTCCAAACAGTAATTTGCAAACTCCAGTGCTAAAAAGAAAGCTAAAAGGGAGGAAAACCGAATTTAATTGCCGAACCAGACAAATAAGGATTCTGGCAAAAGAAAAGAGGCTCCTTCGTGCTGAGCATCAAGTTAAGTGTGTTGGCTATACAATTGAGGTTGATATTGATATTTGCATTAAGGTAAAAAATTAGCACGGATCCTCTACGTTAATGTTAAGAAATACGTCAGAACTTTGAATCAATGAATTTTTCTGCTTTCTTGACGAATCTAACCAACGATTTTTCAGCACATTAGCAACATGTTACGCATGCCACAAAAGCCCTAATTGGCAGAGAAAACAGGTCAAAACTATCAATGCAGCGCAATGCCTATATATATTATTGAAGCAGGGTTATTGTAATCCACAGTTCAACGAGGTTATCAGCAAGAAAATGCCATCATTCATCACAAAAAATAGTGATAATTAACAATAAAAAGCCCAATTTTCACGATCATGCCTGAAATTCCTACAAACAGTCGGCATTGAATTATGAGGCAAGACTTTATTGGAATTTTGTAATTCAATCGGAACAAGGCTGAAGAAAAAAATACCATACCAATCGAATCGAAAGGGGAAAAAATAAATAAAAGAAATAAAAGAGAGTAGGGATCTACAGAGGAAATCGAACCAATCGAGTCCAAAGGTTTCCCTCACCTTTTTCCTTTTTCCTTGGGCCCGTCATCCCTCCTGCGCTTGCGATGGCTGGAACCGGCATCGGGCGGCTCCGCCATGACCTCGATCCGGAGGACTCGGTCAGAGAAGTTGCTGGAATTGAAAGCGAACTCGAAGTTGTGGTCCGCAGAGGAGTGGGAGGGTTCAGGATCCATTATCGTCCCAGTCGCCGGCGCTCGACGGTCAAGGATATCAGCGAGGCCTCTCGTTTCTCTCATTCGACGCCACGCATCAGCCCCGTACACTCCTCGACGCCGATTCCAGAACGATATGATGCTTCCTGCTTCCCGATGGATAAGCGGCAGCGGCGGCGCTACGACGACGACGGCGGCGGAGGGGATAGAGAGATAGAAGAGCGGAGGGATCGAGGGATTTCAACGCCGACACAATGGAATGGAAAGAAGGCTACAAAGAGTCGTTTTATAATGAGATAAAGTATGCTATTTTTACATATCTACCCTTGCAAAGCCCAAATTAGAATTTTATCCAATTTTAAAATTAATTTATAAAAAGAAAATTCCCTTGCATACTTTTTGTTAACAAAAATAAATTCACTTTTTTTAAGCACACATATTTAAAATTATATATTTAAATTATGTATTTATCTATTGAATGTTCAATAGTATCGTGACCAACAAAGATAATTAGTGATCATGAATAATCGATTGAAAATTGTTAGTTATCAATTAATTGATGTGACATTGCAAAAAATATATAAAATTAATTATCTTTTAGCCCCTGAAAATATTTTTTTTCCAAAACATGTTAAAAATTTGCCATTAGTCAAAGGTAATCGGACGTATTGTCATTTCTAATCTCCATCCACTTAAAATTTAATAATACAAATTTTTAATTTTATTTTTTATTTTTTATTTTTTATTTTTTATTTTAGAAGGGGTCCTCGTTCTTTTTCAATGGTGGAATGGGTCAACGTCAATGGACTCGTTGGTCAAGTATGATTTGGTTTGATTTTTTAAATTGGAAATTTAATTAGGGTATGAACTAATTGCTGGTCTTGCACGGTTTTAGAATTTGATGTTGTAATGCAATGTCATGTTTAGTTAGAACGGAAGCATATATGTTGCCTGAATTGTAATTTCTTGATTTATCTCCTTATAAATGGATGAAATTGATCATATGGATCACTAAGATGACGAATTCTACCTTTAACAGAAGAACGGAAACATATACCTCAAAATAGATTGCATAAAGCTTTATTACGATGTAAAATCAAGATGAACAAAGATGAATTTGTGATTATAAGCTCTCAAGACATAGTTAACATTACGAAGAACAAAATTACTGAAATAGATAAAAATTGAATGTCGATAAAATCAAAATAATACCCTCTTTTGTCGTGATCAACTATAATCAATTTCTCAATTTACCTTCTCACATAAATGATCGTATTTACCTTCACCGACTATGTAAGACCACTAAAGTATGACGAATTTTACCTTTTTTTTACTGAAGTGATTGCAAACTAACCACGAGTCACGATCATGGACTAGCCATGAGTCATGGCTGTTGACTTGTTGCCAGTCACAACCATAGTCTAACAAGCTCATGACCAGATCACCATTTCTCCTCCTCTCTTTTTTTTTTTTCTTTTCTTTTCCATCATTGATCCTTTTTCCTTTTTGTATGAAGCCTTAATAACAAACTTTATGTACCATAAGATTAGAAATAGAATTTTAGCTTCAACACTAAACAAACTTAGTTATTGATATCATACATGTACCCGAAACCCTAGTTTTTCTGGAAGATGTACACCAGATAAGTTATAGTTGAATTGGAACCTGAATGCGGATCAAGGCGGCCAGCTCCTGTTGGTTGCGCCTGATACAGGTTAAACATGTTATCGAATAAAACAACAACCTTACAATATCAATTGTCATCAGTAGAACTGCACATAGTTTGTCACATGAGCTAATTAGTCGGAGTCGCTATCGTATTCCACAAAGCTGTACTGCTTTGGTTCGCCGATATGGAGGAGAAGAGTGCCTACATTCTCTTCGGTGCACACGATACCTTCCTTCTTCGAAAGGGCAAGCACCTATAAAGAGCATGATTGCATTCAATTAAGGTGGATTACTCTACACATTATTTCAAATATAACATAATCTCTGAATCTTTAGTTTTTTAAGCTAACTATTTGGACCAGGTAGACTGGCAGAATTATTAATGTCGATTCTATGGCCGGATGGAAAAGTTGATCTAAATAGACAACACAAAAGCATTTTGGTGCATTGTGGAGTATCAAGTAATGAGGATCAACAGGATTTGATGGAAATGATAATAAATGAATATGTAGAATGGCATTGGTATAGTAGTTTATGAGTTTTTGCTGAATATATAGAAAAAAGGGGTAAAAAAAATGGAACCCTTGAATTAACTCACCGAGCGCTTCATTTTTCCCTTTCCGACGGCATCAGCACCACAGCCAGTGATAACTTTAAGATACTGAACAGCTATTTGGGCAGAAAGGCAAATTATTACACTCACAGGAACCAAATGAATCCGAAACTATGAAACGACATAGTTGAAGTAGAAGATGCATACAGGGTATATACGTGAACAACAGCAAGTGAAGCTTTAGAAGCTGTATTGCTTGTTTGACGTGTTGCCCATGTAGATCAATGGTGACAACATTTTTTATATGTTTGTTCCTACAAACAAAATTGGTTCGATAACGAATGCCCTATTGATTCACCAGAAAAGGTAAGGAAGAAAGAGAATATGCACTTGCCTGGCTTCAAAAATCTCTCGACTAGCTTGCTCGTCTTCTTCGCGCGCTAAATCTTGGAAGAACTTCCCCTAATCAAATACAATGCACATGCTATACTAATAAAGGAAATGGACCCAAAGATCTCAAAATAGTATACGTGAAAATGGATAATGTTTTGGTTGTCACTGTATCATTAGCAATTACCAACATCTAACATCAGATTAAATGCCTAATTTCGTTGAACATTGAGTTTTCAATGGATTCACCTTTTCTGACAGGAAAGAAGCATGGGCACGCTGACCTCTTGAATAAGCAACTGCAGCCTAAGAAATCAAATGGAAATGGAAATAGAATGTCAACACTAACTGCTAAATGTGAAATAGATCTATCGCTGCTGCAGAAGCATCTCACTTTCTGATAGCATGCCTGCATCATCTCCCAATGTTTCTTTGAAGTATCCCGACAAACCTGATAGATATCTTCTTTGCCTGTGTCAAAAGATGAGTCAGAGTAATAAAATTATGTTGCACTGATCAACAATAGTCTGGCAACACCCAAGCAATCTTAAGAAGCACCATAACAGGTCATTTAGTCCTCTAACTTGTCTAGATTTGGGAAAGTAAATGGAAGAGAAATCCAAATACTCGCATGATCACATTGCCACTAAAAATTTGAGCATCTAATCATGCCTGGATAGACGCCTCTTGTACATATTGAAGAATGATGGCAGAAAAATCCAAATCTTTGTATGACAAAACCTAATGCGACCATCCAAAGCAAATAGTAAATGCATCTATGTCCTCAACTTTAAGAAGTCAGGAGGACAAGGCACAGGACTATGCAAAATGCAACTAGTCTTCTGTTACACTTTCCGGCAGAAATGCCTTAATATATCCTGATATATCAGCAAAAAAATCAAAACTGAATTGAACTTTGAACTAAAAGTGAGATTGGTTCACTTACAAGAAAGAGACTAGTGAGATAAATGAGTAAAATTGAGTGAAAACCAACCCAACCAGTACAGGAAAGTGAAAAGCAAATGCCCATCCATCAGGTTATAAGTAGGACAGGCGATTTCCCATTCCCCTATCAAGCCAGACTGATCCACTCCTAACCTGTCTTACCCCGTCCACATTATTGAGATGTGAAATTGAAACCCACATGCAAAGTGGGAATGGGGAGAAAAGGTCATAACACCTGTCCTATGTTGCCTCACTTGCCCTACATTATCTTAATCTAAAAATAATAATGTTAAGGATTCATCTAGGATAAGCTTATATTTTTTGTGTGTGTGTTGTGTGGGATGGGGATGAGAAAGAATATTTTTAACTTGCTCGCACTATCCATTCTCATCTTTTTGTTCTAAAATTTATATTACCATGTGAACAAAATTTTGGGGAGCAAGTTAGATGTAAGGCATGGCTTCTTTAGTCAGGATCATAAGCTACACATTCCAAGACCAATGAAAGGAGAAGCATAAAAGCAGTAATGGATCCTTCCATTTAAGTAAATAACAACTGCACATCTTCTCACAGGTATGTCAATTAACAAACTAAGAAAAGTAAACAAGACAAAGTTATATATACCAATTGAAACATTTTCTTGAGTATCTTTGGTACTTAAAGAAGAGAACTCCAACCCCTGACCAAAAGACTCCACCTTCTCTACTACCTTTTTCCAATTCATACGACTTGGTTCACATGTGGGAGAGTTGGGAATGTTAAACAATGACTCCAGCACCTGTTGTTGGAGATAATTATATGGCATTGGTATCTCAGACTCAGCAAGAACCTTTGCATGATTCCTGCAAAAGTTCAGATAATTATGAATGAAGAAATTAACCCACATGCCACTGTCATGCTATAATAGCCAGGATAAGCAAATGTCATAGCAGTCCAAATAATAGGTGGATTTAAAGAGTGAAGATTGATAAAAACATGACAAGAGTAAGCACTAAGCATAGCTGAAAAAGGAAAAGGGATAGTAATCAAGTCCTTGGATTTAGGAGGCAAGGAGAAATAGAGTGTCATTTAGAATAAAGAATGCCTGTAAGCTCACCTCTTACTACTTGCATGGCACACTTGGGGGATATGCTCTTTTTCTGACAGGCTATTCGATGCCGAGTCTGATATCATATCTGTTAACTGAGAAAATTTTGCCAAATCACAAAAATGTAACATTGTCAAGAACTCCTGTTTTAAAACCTATGAGCATGTACAACTACCTATCAACTTAGGTATCAAAGGGAATGAAGGATGCTACGGCTACAGCTCCACAAAATATGCCATCTCAAATAAAATGAACTAACGGCATTTTCTCACTATAAAAAGTAGATCTTATGATTCATATTTAAAAGCCTTCAAGCAGAGAGTGAAGACTGTTATAGCCTGTAGGTTATCCATGATTGACCATATTATCTTTATGAGAATACCAGAAATTTCTGGTTTGCTAAGATTTTCTAAGATCATTGTAAACAGAAGTTTGTGTAACTCAAAATAAAACTTGACCTGCATATGAGAACTTCAGTTTCACTTATCTGGTTATTCAATAGATGATAGGCATCCAGACCACTAAAGTGACAATCCAAGATGGCATTTTTATCAGAAAGTTCAATCTATATGCATCTGTTCAGTCATTGGACTGCCAAACTTTTTTTAGAAGAGGTATCATTCAAAGAAGCATGCTTGGCAATTGTCAGACAAGTACACCAGCAATGGACATCGGATTCAAATCATTATTGCATTATTCAGGCAAATAAAATTTATCTCTAAGTGCAAAATATGAATTTCTAAAAGAACTCTTGAACCAGCACCTGGGAGGAACTTATGGAACTCTCTGAAGGGCTTCTGCTAATTACTTCAGGACGACTACATGAATAGCTTCTCCTGCATGTGCCATCATTTTCATATGGTCCTTGGTTTAATTGGTCCGATGAGGAAGCTGATATGTCAAGTAACGCCTCCAAAGCCTGCCAAAGCAATCGATTGAATAAAACTAGTAGTAGGTCAGTATGATCAAACAAAACAGAAACTACATTTGCTCTTTGATATATGTTGGTCTGGCAGTAATTTTAATAAATTAAACTAAGCCATTCCTTGTAGGACTATCCTTGTTGTATCACCTTTAATGTAGGGCACATGGTTGCATACCCATGTAAAACTTAAGATATCTCAAAAATCATTTAGATGAAAGAACCATTAATTCTATGAGCAATCAGAGCTTCCAAAACTAGAAAGCTAAATGAATCAACTATCAAATTGTCAATTTCTTTATTAAAAAGATCGAGTTCTTAAAATTGCTCTATGCTAATTATTTGGGAAATATCATATGAAAACTCAACAGCTTTTTATTTAAATTTTCCTAATTTACATGCAAGTACAGATTCTTATTATAGGTGTCAAAATTATATAGAGATCAACAGGCTGTAGCACAACAAACATCAAGTATGTAGCACTTCAATATCCTGGTTAGCAATATTTAAATTGCTAAGAACCAATGAATTAGCCAAGTGACATGCTAACAGCATAACAGCTTAAGGTTGGCATAAGTAGCATGACTTGCAGGTATGATAGATCTATTTGTCTCTAGTTCAAATGTGTCTTGATAGTTGACTAAGAATAATTGTTCTCTAGCACTATGTCACTTGGGATCTGGTAGGGATATACAAAGCAGTATAAGCTAAAAGTAGAGATGAGAACAAGGTGGGTGAGGCAGAGCAAATATGGTTCAGATACCCACCTGTTAAGGTGTGTGACTGTGCACCAAATGAACACTTGTCCTTCATTTTTAACACACGCCAAGAGGAATTACAAAGTACAAAAAGAGTCCAACATAAATTAACTTCATGCAGTGATATTGCATACTAAACATAAATAATGGCCGGCATTTGAAATAACCAAAAAAACATATAGAAAAGAGCAGTAGTTAGTATATACCTTTTCAACACTGTTTCCACATTGATCTGCAAAAGAGACACATGCAACTAATTATACACTTCCACTTACCAGAGACAGAGAGCCAAAAACAAATATGATATTTTTTTTTGAAAAAATTGCAAACACACTTTGTTCACTATTTCAAAATAAAATATATAATCCTATAAAATTGATGAGAATGAGGTTAAAACCAAATTCTATAATTACCTGGGAGGACGATTCCAATATGATAAAAAAGAAGTGTTGAATGCCCCTTTCTGTCATTACTCTTACACGATTGAAGATAGAAGTGAACCAGTGGATGATACTGTAGAAAGAATTAAGGTCAATTTTATTTCTGCACAAATGTGCCAGCACAGAGGAAAAAGTTATCCGATGGACAAAGACAATCCGTTGATCCAATATGGTGTTCGCTGACAATGCTATTGGATGTCGACCTCAAGATGTTAGTTCACGAGGTGACAAGTGTTGCCACAGCAAAGGATTTAGAGAAGTAATACCCAAAGAAGTAGGGTCAAAAGCTGGCAAATGGTTGTGAGGAGCTGCTCAACCATGTAGAGGCAGAACAGAAGCTATGAGAGAAGCAATATCAGCATTTCCATGCATTGTGCATTGTTATCCCCAACATGTCCAAGATAGGCAATGCCTCCCTCCTAACCCATGCCATTGTACATCAACAATCAAGGCAGAAGCCTCAAATCAAAGAACAAAAGGCTTGATTCATGGAGGTGAAAGTGGAATACGATATCAGCAATTATGTTGAATGTGAAATTTGTCAAATTTTGTAAGCAGCAATCAGGGGACTTCTGGAAAGCGACGTAAGAAAGATGAATTAGGCAAAGAAGGAGATAGATCGATAACAAGGGTAATTTCTTCTCATATAAATTTCCCTCTTTTCCATCCAATCATCAACTATTCGATCTTATGGATTCCTTTCCTCTCCCTCCCCGTTATCTAGTCCGAAATAATCACTGTAGAAGTGAGTTAGTAACTCAATGATAAGAACCCACTACCATACCGTCATGAAATATTTGGTGCACAACAACAGCCATACATATAGATATTGATCAACAACAAAAGAAAAAATTGACCAAAGGCAAGCGCTCACCTAAGACATCCCGGACAACATCCATGGTAATCTCAGACATATGTCCAAGCATTGAGCACAAAAACTGTTCAGCCTCCTCAACGCTGTACATCCTCTTCGTGCCATCCTTAAATTGCAAATTACTACCGCCATCTCTGCTCCTCCTCACGGATCCAGTATAACCCTTTCCAATCACATCCGGCACTATCCCCGTGGACGCGGGTGCTCTCTTCTGCTTCCGGACCGCCCCGACGCGCTTACCCTCGGGTAGTTTCTCCCCGGGGTCGTCAAGCTGGGAGCCGAGGATGCCGGCGGCCTTGAAAGCGTCGCCTCCGGCCTCCCTGCACGCCGAATCAATCTGATCGAGGGAGACGGACGAAGAGAAGGCATCGATCAACCACTCCAGGGCTCGGGCGGCGTCGTCGCCGTTCGCCGCCGCATCTGCCTCTTGGGGGGGACCGGATCCGGCGGGTTTCCGCCTCTTCTTGCTCCTCCTATTCTTCTTCGCGGGTTTCATGGCCGCCGCGTTGCTGCTTCCCCTCGGCCCTTCCGCCTCTTCCTCCGCCGAGGGATTCGCGTCGAGCACGAGGAGGATTCGGAGGCGTCGGCGTCGGCGTCGGCGTCCGCGTTCGACGTCACATCCACCGCGGAATCCCATTTACAAGGAAAGTGGATATGCGGATTCGGATCTTTTCAATAAACATACCAAAAATCCGATAAACTTAGTGTCGTTTCCGCTTTCTCTGTGTAAATCTAAACTGAATAATTTCGAAAATGCCCCAAAATTTAGTAGTATTTTTTCAAATTTTAGTAATGACAAACTATTTTCTTAATAATTTGAATTTAATTCCAACGATTTTAAACATTTTCTGTTATTTAGTTCAATTAAATCAAATCTAAAATTTGATTCTATTTGGAAATATCATAACTAGTTTCGTTAGAAGCAAATTTTCTTGTTTTTAAAAATCAAAAATCAAATTAAAATTGACTAATGGATAAAGATAAGTTTGTCTATTTTGGTGGAATGGACTCAAATGAAAAATATCCACAAGAATTATTTTGGTGGACTCAAATGAAAAATTCTACAAGAATTATTCTGGTGGGCTCAAATGCAAAATATGGACAAGAATATGACACGCATTAACTCCCTAGTTGACGGTGACATTGACTTAATATTCATTTTTTTCTTATTTTGTTTATTTATAACTTTTTATTATTTTAAAAAATAAAGGATAAAAATCAAATGACGTCCTTTTATTTGTAAATAACGTCTCGTTTTAAATTTTTTATTAAAAATATCTCATTTGACTATTAAATCAAGTATAATTACTCAAATGTCTCTCATCTAAATATTAAATTGATTGGACTCGATACGATGATGTGATATTTAAAACTCAAAGAATCGATCCAATATAAAATTAAAATATGATTTAAATCATATTTATCATTAGTAAATTAAATCAATAGAATCTTAAGTATAGATTTTCAAGTTCAACTTAACTAGTCAAGACGGATTGAATCAATATTGAATTTTCAAACATCAAATTTACTATCTGACTGAACCATATTTATGATATAAAGAGAGTCAATAAAAAAATTATCATATTTAATAAATTTATTTCTAAATTTAGATTGAACATATAAAAATAAAGATTTAATTGATACTTAACTTTTTTTTTGATAAAAGGTAGAATTTATCACTCTAGCAGTCCTATATGATTGGTCAGTTAGCTACTACGGAGGAGGACATTACCTTAACTTTGTCGATATTCGACCCTTGTATATTTTAATATGTCTGTCCCGCACTAACCAATTCAATCATGCTTCAGAGGCATGGTTATCCAATTTAATACCAGGTAGGATTTTATAACTATTACAACACAAATTGATGTTGTAGTAGTTATTAAATTATAATTGTTATAATTATTATATAACTATAAAATTATAATTATTATCATGTGGATTCTTATTATTTTTTTCACATTATGATAATTACTTTTGTACCGTATAATGTGAACAAAAATATTATATCTGATAATTTAGGAATTAAATAGAAAATAATAATACTAAATAATATTTAAAAATAATTGAATAATTATATATCAACATCGAACGGTAAAATGAGATGTTCTAAGCCCTTTCGTAATTTGGAAAAAATATCTTTTTTATTTTCCCTAAAATTTAAATAAAAAAAACTTCTTCCTCGCACTTTCGTCGATTGTCGCTTTTGAAAAACAAAAAACAAAAAGTCGCTTGATCTCTCTACCTTGTTTGTCTGATCCTTCCTCTCGTTCTCTATGGTTCCCGGGCTTCTTTAGCCCTGAGATCCGCTGCCAAGAACCCTACCTGCTCCTGCTCTATCATTACTGGACGTAAGGTCACAAATTTTCCTCTTTTTTATTTTGTTGTTGGTTTGTTTCGTGTGCCTTATTAATGCTTATTGAAGGAGACCGAAGAGAAAGAGAAGAGTTAAAATTTTGTTTTTTTTTTGTTTGCTCAATGAAGTGTGATTTCTTCTTTATTATTACTATCACAACAAACTCAAGTTTGCGTTCGATTTTAAGTAGTATTTTCTAGCATCATATCTTGGGAGATGAACTGTAGATTTTCCAAGTTTTTTTTTTTTTGCAACTGAACTTCTCTTCCTAAACCCTAGCAATAAGCTTCTTCGCTACTTGTGTTCTTCAACATATTTTTGCAATGATTAGTTGTTGAATCAACTAAACTCCTCCTTCTAAAGTGTTTGATAGGTCTTGTGTTGCTTTGAAGAGAATAGGAGGTTCTCGGAGAGATGCCTGACTGGTTGCGGTATCTGGGTTTCACTGCTAGTCTGCCATTTGCATTGGTTGCAAGCTTTTTGTCTTTGGTCTTCACCAGTCTTGGCTTGATCTTGATGTTCATTGTGTAAGCCATTCAGTATCAATAACAATTGCTAGTTCTTGCTGGTTGGCACAGTATATATTAGAGCATTTGAATGAAGAATTTCTATCTGCTAAAGTTGTTGAGCTGTTTGTTTGAGGCTTCCCCCACCATTTTAGCTTCACCAGTGATGGTGCTCAAATCAATTTTTTCGACATAATCTTGAAGCAAGTCTAAATTTTGATTCATTTTACATTTGTTTGGGCCAATTAGTAAGTGTAAAATGGTGGCAGGTGGACATTTTCTTGCTGCAGTTCCTGCTGTTGCCGATATGAAAAAATGAGGGAGGTGGTGAAGACACTCAACTCGTTTCATTTCTACATTATCAGATGGTGCACCTGCGATCCATCATGGTGTAAATGCTCCTCTCCCTTGTACTTTGAGATTGTTTGTACAAATCTTTCGTGTCCATTTGAAGTAAATACCAATGGAACACATAACACAAAAGATCTTCAAAAAATATATATGTGGAGAGTTACAAGATATGAAATGGTACACCATGCAAGAATCTTAAAGTTTGGATTTGAACACCCTTTTATAAGTGTTTCACTTGTCAGTTTAACCCTACAAATTTGTTCTCATGGTTTCTTTGTTTATCTTCTCAGCATACGAAACAGTCACTGAAAATCCTACAGACATTGAAAATCCTCGGTCTCCACCTCCGGGCACGAGAAGCTTCACATACGAAGAGTTGGCAATCTCTACAGATAACTTCTCCACAGATAATGTGTTGGGTGAAGGAGGCTTTTCATTAGTGTACAAAGGGACACTAACCAATGGCACAAAAGTTGCGATCAAGCGTTTGAAAGATACTCACCGGCAGCCAGATCTTGAGTTCATGAAAGAGGTAGATATATTGAGCCTAGTGCACCATAGGCATCTCGTGTCGCTCATTGGATTCTACGTCTCGGAGAAAATTTGCCTACTTGTTTGCGAATATGTTCCTAACAAAACATTGGAGTTCCATTTGCATGGTAAGGCAGGATTAGCAAAGGTGTTCCATGTATCCATGTCTTAGTAATGTTCACTTCTAACATTTTGTACAGGTAGAAATGGATCTACTTTGGCTTGGAAACACAGATTCAGAATTTCCTTGGACATGGCAAAAGGCCTTGAATATTTGCATGAACATTGTGAGATCCGTTTCTTATTTCCTCTCTATGTCTCTCTTGTTGTGAAAATATCTTCCTATTCGTTCGTCCACACTGAATGTTACATTCCTGGAGTAATCTTACTTTGATGTAATCACAGGCAATCCTAGGGTCATTCATCGCGATATTAAAGCTGCCAATATTCTTCTGGATCACCAGTTTAGAGCAAAGGTAAGCAAACAACATTACTGATTGCATAGGAACTAGTAAGTGCTTGATAGTTTATATTATGACATGAAGATTGAACAACCTTCGATTATATGTATAACTAGTATGCACGAATTCTGATAACTATATATATATTTATACTCAGCTAAGGGGTTTCAAAGCTAAATTGTAACATTGAAATTGCTACTAGCTCAGATAACCATGCTTGTTCTAGGAAGATCTGTTCTCAAGTGTTTGTTCACAAGAAAATCCGAAACAGTTGAAGACAAATCTTCGTTGCTTGCAGATTGCAGATTTTGGGATTGCAAAGCATTTTTCAGATGAGAAAACCCACATCTCAACTGTCGTGAAGGGATCTTATGGGTGAGTACCCTATGAAGTAGTTGAGTTTCATTTGTAGCGTTGGAACTAAACCAACAAAATTTTCCACTCTTTAACATCTCATGTGACAACAGTTACCTTGCTCCGGAGTATGCTTCTACTGGAAAAGTTACTGATAAATCTGATGTTTACTCTTACGGGGTGTTGCTCTTGGAGCTGATCACTGGACGAAAGCCTGCAGGTTTGGCTGATTGGGTCAGTAGTAAAAGAAAAAACAGTTTCTGCTTAGTTTTTTCAGTCTTAAGTTTTAAAATTGCATGAACAGCCTCTTGTTATATATCTCCTCTGAGAATTCTATTTGATATATTCAATTTAGGCGAGACCATTGCTACAGCGAGCAATGGAAGATGGAGTATACGATGCCCTTATCGATCCATACTTAGAGAACAACTACAGTCCTGTTGAGGTGGGGACAATGGTGGCCTGTGCCTCTGCTTGTTTGAATCGTGCTGCAGCTCTTCGTCCCAGCATGAGTCAAGTATTTGCTCAACTCTCTCGACTATCGCATTCCGTTTCCTGAACTAGTCTTTCTGATCGATCTATATCGCTGTCTCCTATGTTCTTGAGCATCCCAAGTAGTTGTTTCATCATGCATGTCAAAAACTTATGACTAAATCATTAACTTTTAGATTCTATAAAAGGTTTAACACGTTTAAAAAGTCATCAAACAAGGTCCCAAGAAGGAGAAGTTTAGAACATCTTTTCTTCAAGAAGCAAGAATACATGATCCTGATGGAGGAGTGTCTTTAAAGCAGTGTATCCAAAACCAAATCATATGAGTGGATTTAAATCTCTCGATTTAAGGCAAACGACTTTGGTCTCAAATAGGATTTCTCCATTCGGGGTCGAAGTTCAACATTTACTTCCTCATTGTTTCTCTTTTGATCTTTTGCAAACTTGTTTATATCGAACAGATTCGTAGGGAATTGGAGGCACACATTTCATTTGGAGATCGGAACACCGTTCAATCTCCACAAGGATCATCGTCTGCTACTACTTTGCTCCAATCGTAAGTAAATCAAACTGTGATACCTCAATCAAACTATGTCACTAGCATTGCTTGTGTTGGTATTATACGCAAACCTCCGAATACGCCTCCCTTTCTTTCAATGAACTTTTAAATGGTTCTTCTCATCTTACACAGGTTCTCAATTCCTTCAACAACAATCCTTAAAACTCCATTTGAAGACACCATAGAGATTTAATCTGCAACCAGTTCAGATGCTGTGGGATCATTACAACTTAACTTTTGTTATTATTTGTTCAAAGATATTGTGTAAACAATAAAAAAATGTGGTTCTATAATTTCTAGGCTAATGCCTTATTTATTATTGTGCCATGTATTCTATTGTAAACAACTTCGAGTAGAGATCAAAAGGATGTTATTTTTTTTTAAACCGTGAGATGACACTTAATTTTGATTTTTTTTTATTAAAAGACGTTTCACTCTTTATAATTACTTAATTATTCTTTCTTATATTATTTTTGTAAGTTTTCATCTAAATTTTAAATCAGAGACATGTTTTAATAATTATGAAATTATAAATGTTATATAATTTTAGTAGTTATACAATTGAAGTTGTTATACAATTATAATAATTATGAAATCGTAATAGAGTTTATAATTTTTATTTCAAATTGAATGTATGATATATTTAGAAATTTATATTTATTATTTATATTTATTGCGGAGTGTAATCTATAATAATTCAGTCTTAAATTAAAAAAATATTGTTTAAAAGTTACTTGCCGTTTTGCAGGAAGGCGGATGGTTATGCGGATTCGGATCTTTTTAATAGACACACAGAATATCCAATAAATTTGGTTTCGTTCATAAAAAACCTTTTAAAATTTTAGCAATGCCATTTTTTTAATAATATGAATAAAGGATAATAGAAAATCACATTAATTTTAATGAATTTAAACATTTTTCTTATTTTGTTTAATAAAATCAAGTCTTGGAAGAAAAATTTATAGTTTTTTATTTTCAAAGAACGTTAAAAATCTAATATTTGGCCGCCCACAGTTGACTAATGGATAAAGATAAATTTATTTATTTTTTTTTTTAGAGAAATTGACTCAAATGAAAATATATAAAGTTGACTAATGAATAAAGATAAAATTTTAAAATTTAAAATTATTAATTTTTTTATAATTAATGTTTATTATAAAAATTTTCAATCGTTAAACTTGATTTGAATGTGATTCGATTTGATTAGGTCGTGCTCAATCATGAATCATTTTCAACTTGAGCCAGATGTGTTGACCAAGTCTCCGGCCTAGTTGATCAGAACTGAACTCGGAAGGGGACTAGTTCAATTGGACTTGGGTGGATCCGTGTTCGATCAAGTCCACGTGTACGGTCTCCACCACATCATACTTGTTTAATAATTTTTAAAATTTTAATATATATTTTAAAAATTTCGTGTGGGGTCACTGGAAGACCCAACATGTGGATCATGGTTAACCCAGCTCGAGTCTATATCGAGCTACCCGTGGATCCAGCTGTCCTCGTCCGACAGACCGTTGGACTAGCCGTCACCTTCCTCCCGCCGCAACGTCTCCTTGTTGATCGTCAACTCCCTTAACGACAACTTCTCTCTTTGTTGATCGTCACTCGAACTCTCTGCCCTCGCCAACTACTCTCAAGCCTCGCCGACGACTCCGTCAAGATCGATACAGCTTTGAAGAAAAAAAATCGATACAAAACATCTATCGGTCAACGAAGCTCGATCGAGAATGAGTCCTTTCTTCCTTCTTTTGTTCTCCCTCCCTCTTCTCTCTCTCTATGATTCTTGGACTTCTTTAGCTCCTCCATTGGCTGCCAAGAAACCTACCTGCTCCTGCTCTTCCTTTACTGGATGTAAGCTCATAAAAATTCCTCTTTTTTTTTTTTTTTGGTGTTGGTTTGTTTCATGTGGCATTTTATATGATTCGTATTTCCCTAACACTGTTTATACTGAGGAAAAGAAAACCCCCTTGTTTAATGCTCATTGAAGGAGACGGAAGAGCAAGAGAAGAGTTAAAAGCTGTGTTTTTGCTCAATGAATAGTTCAATTCCACTCAAAATCAATAAGCAGAAATCGCATGCTCCTACTTTAACTACCAATTTCTAAGTTTTTTTGTTGCAACTGAGCTCCTCTTCTTAAACCCTAGCAACAAACTTGTTTGCACTTTGTTAATTATCACTGCTTTGGTAATTTTCTTAGTTGTGTTCTTTAACATCTTTAGCAATGATTAATTACTGAATCATCTAAATTCCTCCTTCTGAAGTGTTTAATAGGTCTTGTTGTTGTTTTGAAGAGAATAGGAGGTTCCCGGAGAGATGCCTGAGTGGTTGCGGTATTTGGGCTTCACTGCTAGTCTGCCATTTGCTTTGGCTGCAAACTTTTTGTCTATGGCCTTCACCGTTCTCGGCTTGATCATCATGTTCAGCATGTAAGCAATTCTTCCATTCTGTATCTATAGCAATGGCTAGTTCTTGTTGGTTGGCACGGTAAATGTTCGAGCATCGAATAAGGAACATCTATCTGCTAAAGTTGTTGAGTTATTTGTTATTGAACCCACAAATACAAAAATTGAGATTTCCACTGCCATTTTAGCTTCACCAGTGATGGTGTTCAAGTCAATTTTTTCGACATAATCCCAAAGCAAGTCTAAATTTTGATTCTTTTCACATTTGTTTGGGTCAATTAGTAAGTGTAAAATGGTGGCAGGTGGACAATTTCTTTCTGCACTTCCTGTTGTTGCCATATGAAAAAATGAGGGAGGTGGTGAAGACACTCAACATGATTCATTTCTACATTATCAGCTGGTGCACCTGCGATCCATCGTGGTGTAAATGCTTCTCTCCCATATACTTTGAGATTTTTTGTACAAATCTTTTGCAGCAATTTGAAATAAATAGCATCCAATGGAACACAAAACACCAAAGATCTTCAAACAAGATAAATGTGGAGAATTTCAAGATATGAAATGGCACACCATGCAAGAATCTTAAAGTTTGGATTTGAATTTTGAAATCCCCTTTTCTGAGTATTTCACTTGTTGAATTTTTGTCACTTTAACTCTTCAATTTTCATTCTCACAGTTTATTTGTTTATCTTCTCAGCATCCAATTCAGTTAGTGAATACAACCAGAACTATCAGCTTCATCATCAGCCTTCTCCTACAGATCTTGTTATTGCAATACCTCGGCCTCCACCTCCGCAGCTCATCAGCTCCAGGAATCTACTATCACCTCCTTCTCTTACAACTACTCTGGGTTTATCCAAGAGAAGCTTCACATACGAAGAGTTGGCAATCTCTACGAATAACTTCTCTACGAATAATGTGTTGGGTGAAGGAGGCTTTGCATTAGTGTACAAAGGGACACTAACCAATGGCAGAGAAGTTGCAATCAAGCGTTTGAAAGATACTCACAGGCAGCCAGATCTTGAGTTCATGAAAGAGGTAGATATATTGAGTCTAGTGCACCATAGGCATCTCGTTTCACTCATTGGATTCTACGTCTCGGAGCTAATATGCCTACTTGTTTGCGAATATGTTCCTAACAAAACATTGGAGTTCCATTTGCACGGTAAGCCAGGCTTAACAAAGGTGTTCCATGGAGCCATGTCTTAGTAATGTACATTTCTAGCATTTTATACAGGTAGAAATGGATCTACTTTGGCTTGGAGACACAGATTCAGAATTTCCTTGGACTCAGCAAAAGGCCTTGAATATTTGCATGAAGATTGTGAGCTCAGTTTCTTATTTCCTCTCTGTCTCTCTTGTTGTAAAATATCTTCTTATTCATTCGTCCACACTGAATGTTATATTTGTGGAGTGGAGTAATCTTACTTTGATGAACTTGTAGGCTATCCGAGGGTGATTCATCGCGATATTAAATCTGCCAATATTCTTCTGGATCATCAGTTTAGAGCCAAGGTAAGCAAACAACACTACTGTTTACATAGGAATTAGTAAGTGCTTGATAGTTTATTTTATGACATGAAGATTGAACAACCTTCGATTGTATGTATAACTAGTATATATTTGTACTCAACTAAGGGGTTTCAAAGCTAAACTGTAAAATTAAAATCACTACTAGCTCAGATAGCTGTCTTGTTCTAGGAAGATTAAATCCTATCCCTTCTGTTCTCAAGTGTTTGCTCACAAGAAAATCCAAAATAGTTGAAGATAAATATTCGTTTAATGCAGATTGCAGATTTTGGGATTGCAAAGCATGTTTCAGATGAGAATACTCATATCTCAACTGTTGTGAAGGGAACTTATGGGTAGGTGCCCTAGCTATGAAATAGTTGAGTTCCATTCGTATCATCAAAACTAAACCAACAAGTTTTTCCACTCTTGAACATCTCATGTGACAACAGTTACCTCGCTCCAGAGTATGCTTCTACTGGAAAACTTACTGATAAATCTGACGTCTACTCTTACGGGGTGTTGCTCGTGGAACTGATCACTGGACGAAAGCCTGCAGGTTTGGCTGATTGGGTCAGTAGTAAAAGAAAAACAGTTTCTGCTTATTTATTTCAGTCTTAAGTTTTAAAATTGCACGAACATCCTCTTGTTATATATCTCCTCTGAGAATTCTATTTGATATATTCAATTCAGGCAAGACCATTGCTACAGCGAGCAATGGAAGATGCAGTATATGATGCCCTTATCGATCCATTCTTAGACAATGACTATGATCCTGTTGAGGCAGGAAGAATGGTGGCCTGTGCCTCAGCTTGTTTGTGCCATGCTGCAGCTCTTCGCCCAAGCATGAGTCAAGTATTTTGCTCAAACTCTTTCTTTTTTATTGCATTCCGTTTACTGAACTAGTCTTTCTGCTTGATCTGTATTGCTGTCTCCTATGTTCTTGTGCATCACTAGTTGTTTCATGATGCTTGTCAAAGACTTATGACTAGAATCATTTAGTTTTAGATTCTATAAAAGGCAAAATTTGCTGGTACTCCATAAACAACTTTCGACTCAAATAGGATTCTCTCTGATCAGGGACTAAGTTCAACATTTAGTTCCTCAATCAAATCTACAGTCTTCATAGCTGATCTGCCATTTCCTCATCGTTTCTCTGTTAACTTTTTGCAATTTTTTGTTATATTGAACAGATTTGTAGGGCATTGGAAGGATGCATTTCATTTGGAGATCAGACTACTGTTCAATCTCCACCAGGATCATCCTCTGCCAATACTTTGTTCCAATCAGTAAGTAAATCAAACTGTGATACCTCAAACAACTATAGAACCAAACATAATCAAATTGTGTCGCTTTACAATATTAAACACCGCATCGCAAACAGCATTGCTCATGTTAGTATCATATGCAAATCTCTGAATATGCTTCCCTTTCTTCCAACAAAATATTTACATGGTTCTTCTCATTTTGCACAGGTTCTAACTCCATCAACAGCAAATCCTTAAAAGCTCCATTTGAAGAAACCATTGAGATTTAAGTTGCAACCAATTCAGATGCTGTGAAATTAGTAATATTCATCAAGTTTTGTTAATATTTATTCAAAGATATGATATTATGTAAAACAATCAAAAATGTGGTTCTATAATTTCTAGGCTCAAGCCTTATTTAAGAGTCAAGACAGAGGTTTTGGACAATTCTGGGTGTAATTAATTGAAATATATATACCAAAATGCAATGTGGGTTTATTGTGAATATTAGAGAAATTTTTCTATCATTTTAGTTCTAGCCCTTTATTTTTTTAAAATGAAATATATAGTCCTTGCAATAGAAATGCATCATGTTTTTTTAATGTGTGGTTCACTGAATTTTGGCCAAATTTTCACAATTCACATGAATAAAATAAATAAATAAATAAAAATAAAGTTAGGTATCACTTTTTTATCACTTGATTTAATGGTTTGGTGGGGAGTTTGTCATGCCATCTTTTCAATATTATTAAATAGATAAATTAGTTAAATAATTAAATGTGCTAAACAAAAGCTCTTCTAATACTTTAATTTCATTTAAAAAATTGACTATTATTTTATATTTATAATTAAAAAATTTAAATTTGTAATATAATATGAAATAGCAAAACTTTTAGTTTTTCTACTTTTTTTAATATTTTATTTGACCATTACATAGAAGACCAAATTTAAATATCATTTAGATATGCATTTTAATTTTTGAATTTTATATCAATTAATTAAATAAGTTGTGTGGCTTTTTGTGTCGTGAACCGTCGCTTTCGAAGTTATTTCCGAGCCGAGTGAACCGGTCGACCCGGTCCGAATTTGAAAACACTCCTTCCTCTTTCTCTCTCTCGATTAAAAAGTGTTATTTATTTATTTATTTATTTAAATCCTCAATTCTCAAGCAAAGCACAGAAGAAGAGGAAGCCACATCGCTCTCCGCCCGCCCACCACCACCGCCACCGCCACCGCCATGTCCTCCGCCCCTTCGCCGACGTCCTCCGCCAGCGCTCCTCCGCCGGAAACCCCCTCCGATCCTCCCACAATCGCAACTCCGCCCGCTACCTCCGTCGCAACGCCCGCATCCAGTCCCTCCTCCACTCCACCATCCACGCCCTCGCCGCTTCTCCCCCCGAATCGACCTCCGATTCTCCCCCTTCTCCGTTTATAGCCTCCGATCGGTCTCCACCCTCCTCGCATTTTCTTCCGCCGCCTAAAGCGCCGTCGACCAGGTCTCCGACCACGCCATCGTCCTCCTCCTCCAGCTCTAGCTCCATCTCGACGCAGGTTGTCGTTGGGGTGGCGGTGGGTGGCGTGGCGATCCTCTTGCTGCTGAGTTTCATCTGCGTTTGTTGTTGGAGAAAGAAGCGACGGGTGCCGCATACGCCGCCACATTACTATGGAGCTTCACTGCCGCCTCCGAAGGCAGCGAAAGGTTAGATCTATCATTTACCGTCTTGTTGTTTTTCTGGAAAATATCTTTTCGTCCTCGGCGTAGATCTACACACTACAAAACTTAAATATGTGCTGTTTCGAGTTGCACTTTACTTCGAAATTTCTGCTTTTCCCCCATTTTTCCTTTTGATCTCCTATCCCTTAGTCATGAAAGAAACATGGCGTAGAGTAACTGGCGATAGATTGGTTGTTTATTTATTTGGATGGAGAGATTTCCATCTCAAAGTAGTTAGCAATTTGTAAGTTGTGCATCAGCAACTATTTGTGCCAAAAGGAATCTGACTAGTTACGAGATTTGGTTCTATAAACACAATGTTCTTGTTCTTATCAGCAAAATTTCTACTTTTGAATGACAAATGCTGCCTTACTAAACTTCATGGGAGGACTGTTTTCAGGTGATCGATATGGTGAATATTGGCAACAAAATGCTCCTCCAGCAAATCATGTTGTGAAAATACCTCCAGGGCCGCCACCTCCTCCTCCATTTGCTTCCCGTCCACCACTCTCTCTGAGCCATATGCCACCTCCACCTCCGCCTCCACTGCCAATGATAAATAGCAGTGGAGGTTCTGGTTCCAATTATTCCTTGCCTGAGACACCACTGCCTCCACCATCTCCTAGTGTTGTTCTTGGATTGTCGAAAAGCACTTTCACCTATGAGGAACTGGCCATGGCAACAAATGGATTCTCTGATGCTAATCTCCTTGGACAAGGTGGTTTTGGTTATGTGCATAGAGGAGTGCTTCCAAATGGCAAAGAAGTCGCAGTAAAGCAATTGAAAACTGGAAGTGGACAGGGTGAGCGTGAATTCCAAGCAGAGGTTGAGATCATCAGCCGTGTGCATCACAAGCATCTTGTATCATTGGTCGGATACTGTATTGCAGGAGGCAAGAGGCTGCTTGTTTACGAATATGTTCCTAACAATACATTAGAGTTCCACTTGCATGGTAAGGCGTTATGCCATTCTTTTAAGCTAAACACTTCATTTTTGCCCCTTGTACTATTTTTAACTTTCTTCCTTTCATTGCTTCTGTTTTCCTTTTAGATCACACATTGTGTTTTCTGTAGTATAACTGTTGAATCAATTGTTTTTAGAAAACTCAGACAAAAAAGTAGCTTTTAGTTGTAAAAGCTGAACTATTTCCAGATCTTGATATATACTGCCGACCAACCATTTTAAGATATTCTTGGGATCTTAAAAGATATTAGGAGACTTTTCTGTGCGTGAATGAATCCATTGAAAGTTGTTTTTTTATAGGGACTGGCCGACCAACCATGGAATGGCCTATAAGATTGAAAATTGCTTTGGGTGCTGCAAAGGGATTGGCTTATCTTCATGAAGATTGTAAGTTATTCATTTTGCCTTTTTACGAATATTATTATGTCAAATGTTCATTTCCAGTGTAGAATTGATCTCTTAATTGAGTTCATTGACTTGGTATTTAATATCGAGTAATAATATTTTGGTTGGCAGGCCACCCTAAGATTATTCACCGTGACATCAAAGCATCCAATATTCTCCTTGATTACAAGTTTGTGCCAAAGGCAAGTAAATATAGTGTTTCACACTTTTCAATAAAAATCAGCTCATCATCATGTTTGACGATGGGATACTATCCATGTATCTGAACCCAAATAGTTGGGACTAATGTAGCTTGACGATGATTATGATATCATGATAATAACTCTTAACTGCGTTGCTTCATGACATTTTCTTAGTTTCATTTAGTTGCTTTTTAAAAAGAAAATTTATAGAATAGCTAGCTGTTCTTTCCCTTTCTTCTTTGGTATACTTTCAGATACTATTCATGCTTTTGGTTGAAATCTCCATATCAGACAGCAGTTTTTGCTTCACTTCTGTTATCTGGTTTTTGCTCGTTAACCAGTACATTTGTTAATTGTTATCATATTTTCTTATGTAAAGGTTGCAGATTTTGGGCTCGCAAAGATTGCCTCTGACAATAACACCCATGTTTCCACAAGAGTTATGGGAACCTTTGGGTAAACTTAATTTTTTTCACTTTGCTTTTCTAATAATCTTGACACCTCTATCTACTCTCATGTAATGAGTTGTGAGTTAGATAAATTTTTTTTTATAAGTTAGATGATTGAGCTAACATTAACTTGAGCTAAGTAGCTTAAGCCAAAAATACTTGAATTTTGGTTTTTGACGGGGACATCAAGCCTTGTTAGGAGATTGTGTTATCTCACTTTAGTACCATATAGTAAGCTTTGGACTAATAAAAAGGCTTTATAAGCATTAGATGAGTGAAATATCTTTAACTTGAATCTAAGCATTTTGAGTCATTGGTTAAGTTTAATAAATTGGGTTAGTTTTCTCATCTAAGTTGGTCTTGACATAACCTGTTCTTTTCTATGTTAGATGCAAGCAACAACTATTAATGACCTAGAGAAATAGTAATGTCAACCCTTGGGTTTGTCTTTGAACTATGGTACTTAATCACTTCATCTCTTGCATGCCTTTTCCTTGGATACATTATGAGTAACTCTTTTGACCTTCTATACTAGCACCGTATGATTGAATGATTGAAAAGGTTCCTTTGATCACATTTTAGAAGTTGAACATCATATATAGATTAGTTCAGCCCTCCTCTAATTCTTTGCGGTCAAGTGGCATTCTGTCCTTGCATTAAGTGGATTCGTTGGGGCCTCAAGAAAGAATTTCAAAAGCGATACCCCTGCGGTTGTCTATCTACTGAACCTAGTATGCATGAGCATTTTGAGACAATGCTTCGGGAAGTTCTTTCTAATGATCTTCATTCCATTGTTCATTAGTTTTACTTGTACTCACTGCTTTGTTTCAGTTATCTGGCACCTGAATATGCATCTTCAGGCAAACTCACAGATAAATCAGATGTCTTCTCATTCGGCGTCATGCTTCTGGAGCTAATCACTGGACGACGCCCTGTCGATTCATCCCAAACTTTTATGGATGACAGCTTAGTTGACTGGGTTAGCATCTTTGCATAGACATTTGTTGTCCACTTCTAGCTTTCCCCCTGGTTCTTAAATCTTTTTGTCACTTCAGGCAAGGCCATTGCTCAATCAAGCTCTCGAGGATGGCAATTATGGTACCCTCATTGATCCGAAGTTGGGAACAAACTATAATCCTAACGAGATGGCTTGCATGGTCGCCTCTGCTGCGGCTTGTGTGCGTCACTTGGCACGCCAACGACCAAGAATGAGTCAGGTCCTGGCTACACCTTGACCTATGGTTATCTTATCTGTTCATCATATCAAGAACATCCCCTCATAAACATCCATCCTTACTAACACAAATGAGTGAACCTACAGATTGCCCGATCTTTAGAAGGAGATGTATCCCTCCACAACTTAAACCAAGGTGTCAAGCCTGGCCACAGTAAGCTTTACAGTTCCTATGGCAGCGGCTCTGATTACAATTCCAAACAATACATCGAGGACACAAAGAAGTTCAGGAAAATGGCATTGCCTACTCAAGAGCACACCAGCAGCGAGTACAGCGCAGCGACCAGCGAGTACGGTCAGGTCCCGTCGGCCTCCAGCAGTGAAGGCCAACATACACGAGAAATCGAGTTGGGGAAGAAAAACCAGTATGGTTATGGTTATGACACAAGTTTGTGATCCCCACAGCCTTAATGGGATCCATTCAATGAGGATAGGCTTTGAAGAACTCTTTACAGGTTTTAATGGATGTTTGTTGTTCTTTGATTCAACTGATTCTTGTGATGTAAAGGTTGAGATGAAACATATTTCTTGTGGAATTAAATTGATTTCTGATGTAAAGAATGTAAAGAAGACATTTTTATCAGATGATCTGTGGCAATTAGGGGTGTAATCGAACCGAGCTGAGCCGAATAGTAAGAGGCTCGAGCTCGAGCTCGGTTCATTTTTTTTAAGCTCGAGTTCGACTTGAGTTTGATTCGAGTTTTAATTCTTAAGTTCGAGTTTGGATTGTAATGAAATTAAATAGTTCGTGAACGGCTCGAGTTCGGTTCAAAAAAGACTTATTTTAAAATTAAACGAATTTAGTTCGAGTTCGATTCAAAAATAACTCGTTTAAAAATTAAACGAGTATATATATATATTCATGTAATGTATATATATATATTTGAGTCTCTTAACATACACGTTCGTGAGTCTTTAAACGAACATATTCACGAACATGTTCATGGCCTTTAAATGAACATGTTCACGAGCTCACGAACCAAATACTATTAAGTTCGAGCTCAACTCGATAATATTTTCGAGCTCGAAATCAGGCTCGAGTTTGGCTCGTTAATTTAATCGAACGAACTCAAATGAACATTTTTTTGAGCCGAGACTCGAATAATTCGTCAACAGCTTGACTCGTTTACACCCCTAGTGGCAATGGTGGCCATGTTAGTTCAATGCTGTAGCACAGACATGACGTCACAGCTGACATCATATTCCCATTCCCACATCTGGTTGGCAGTTGGCCGTTTGCAGTTGCCATAGGAGTAAAAGTCAACGAGCAAATCCAAAGTTGTTGAAAAAAGATGAAGCAACTAGTCATTGGTTTTATTGAATGTGCATCAGATGCATGCGAAATGAATACATACAAGACTTTCAAAGGAACAAAAAGTCATACGACACAACTATGACACAGCCAAACTTCAAAAGTCAACCTTCAAAAGTCAAGGTAGGCCAGTGCTAAGACTTACAGAGAATTAACAACCATAACGACACACAAGTATTAACACATTTGGTTAGGTGACTTTCGTACTTACAGCCACCTGGGAGAGTTTAGATGGTATATATATATGTTCACAAACACGCATCTGATTGCCAAGAAACATAGAACAACAACCAGTTAAATCTATATTATTTTCACTTGGTCGAGGTGACGATCCATGATTTCGGAAAGAGTCTCCAGGAACACAGCCTCGCGAGTGCCTGGAAGAACTGCATCGTTTGCTTCGCGGATCATCTCCTCCATTTTGGATTCCTTGTGAACTGTTTCTCTACACATAATGCTTCCAATATCGTATGGAGTGAGCCCTCTTTCTGCTCCCTTCTTCAAGAGCATGGTTGAGATGCGAAGGGTACGCGCGCATTCGGGAGAGGGATTCCATCCGTAGTATTTAAGGAGCGCGATGTCTTCTTCAGCATCGAGTGCTTTTATGTAGTCGATAGTTGTATCATTGAAGTGCTGACGAGCTTGAGGCCAATATAGCCACTCGAAGGTACAATCCTCAAACTGAAACAGTGGTGTGGAGTGAATACTCATCAACAATATAGCATTTTAAACATGAGTAGAGAATTAAGTGATTGTCTTCGATCGGAAGAAGACAATATACAACGATTGAGAAGGTCATGCTAAAAAGAAAAACATGATCAAACATGATAACAAGGCACATCTCAGATCAAAAGAAGGCAATAAAGATCGAGAAGGCTGTGTTAGAAAGAAAATATGTTATTCTACAATGGACAGATATATTATAGCATTGCACTCGATAACAAGGCACACCGCAAACGCACAACAGAGTTCAGATTGATGTGAAAAATAGTTCGATTGTTCATATGTGACAAATGACAATAAATAGAAGAGAGCATGTAGCCATATCAAATGAGTGACCGAGTGTATCGGAGTTGATGGTGAACTAAATCTAAGCAAAATAACTCATGACACTCCTGCAGTAAAACTGAGTAACAATTTTGAAACAGAATTTGAAAAGAAGACTTGGGATCAAGATGCATAATATTTCAGTAAGCTGACATGAAAACTTATATTGTTGAGAATGCATCCAGGAATTTGAGGAATTATCGACGTGGTTGAATCTTCACGGATTTTTGATAAAACTTTGTTAGATATGTAATTGATAATTGATAACACTGATTTCAAATGAGTTATGATGCTGGTATCTCAAAATAAATAATGCAGTGTTTGAGAATCAAATTAAGGTAGAAAACATTAAAACAAAATATCAGTATAGTAAAGAAAAATGATTTGCAACAATAATAAACGCAACACTTACATTCTCAGGCAAGCAATATCCATGATCAATGGGAACCAGCACCATTGGTTCTCCTTCTTCATTCTTGCGAATTAATATATTCCCAGCATGGCGATCAGCATTTGCCAACCGAATATCCAGAACAGATATCTTGTGAACCTCCTGCACAGGGAACACTCGAGGCCCCATATCCTCGCAGCTTCCATTGTTTTCCACAAATGCTTGTAAGGATCCAATCTTGAAATTCTTGGGCACATAGTCACATGGCTCAGAATGATGGAAACCGGTATCAAAGCACCACACCATGGTTGTCGGAGGAACACCAGCAAATCCTGCTTCATCATTTATACGCTTACCACCGATAGGGTGATCGAGGATGTATGCTGCGACCTCCCTTAAAGCTCCTTCTCCAACACGTGTCCCTTTCTTCAACCCTTCGCCATTATCTGATAAAGGAAGCCCTCGAGGATTATTCTCAGCCATTGGCTCCTCGTCAATTGGCTTGAAGATAGCTACAAACTTTTGGCCTGAACCATCTTGCATAATGTATGCTCCCCCAGTGCCTTCTGAAGACATTATTGGTAGATTACCCTTCTCCAATCCAGAGGAAGCAGAATGAATTAGGTCTGAGATCACCCGCGACAATTCAACTTTTGGATCATCAATAACTGGCTTGATCCAAGAATCCTTGTACAGCAGCGTCCTGGCGACCATTCGAAGATCACGGACTCCATCCTTTTCTTTCAATAGCGGGGCATCAATTGAAAGCTCAAAGTCCTTCTCAAAAGGTTTAGTCCTGACTTTTGCACATTTTTGGATCAGCAAATGAATCACAGCATCGTTTTCCTTACTGAGATTATCAATCAACTGGTGATCATCAAGCTCCTCACCGTCACATATGAGCCTATGGTCGTCAACATCACCCAAGTTCTTACCTCTCTTTGCGAGCTGCTGCTTGATGTACCCAACGTTGCGGCTCCGTTCAACTTTGAAATTATATGTTTCGCCGGAGATAGTTCTCACAATGATATATCGGAGATCGGAGAACCTAATCACAAGATGCAGAACATTTCCATCGCCCACGCCATAGTCCCGGAGCAGGCTATTATTCCGTGCCAGCTCCCTGCCGCCGAACACCAGCTTCGGCTTCTTCACGGCAAATTTCTGGATCCGAAGCTTCACAGAAGCGATCGATTCAGAATCCAATACTCGCAGCGGAATCACAGACGACTCGGGGACCTGGAGAAAAATGAGGATGGACTCCTGCGAGCAATGCGAAGACCGGCTGCCGTCGAAACGTAAAGGGAACACCGGCGAGTCCTCCCGAACGGGGCTGAGAGTGAGAACCCCGGACGACGACATTTTCTCACCGTGACAGGGAAGAATCAAAGAAGCGCCTTTTGCCTCTAGGACAGAAGGAGGAAGAAGAAAGGCGAGATTTTTTCCTTCCAAAAAAAAAAAAAATCTACCGCCCAACCTCAACTATATCCATTTCCCACCATCAACAGAAGGGGGGAAAACCTAACGATCTAGAATCGGAACAAACCCTAAACGCGGAACGAGAAAAGGGAAATTCCAGAAAACCTTCCAAATTCCTCCGAAACAAAGACGCTGAAGAAGCATCAACCAGGAAGCTACCCGATCAACATGTTGATTGCTGGATAAAAAATCACGACGGCGATTGATCCGCGGAGATCGATTCTTACCAGAGGGGGAAGAACCGAAGACAGACGGAATCAAATCGCGAGGGGGGCCGTGGCAGGGAAGGCGTGTTTTGATGCGTCCCGTCGCCTGCTCGATCGCGATCCGAATGCTAAATTTAGCTTCTTTGGATTGGAATGCTCGTTGTCGAGAGGCGGAGAAGATTTTGGGGGAGGAGACGGTGGAGGACGCTCCGCTTTGCATGCCAGACTTGACGACGTCGAAGCCAACTAACGGCGTTAAGTGGAGCGGGCGCTAGAGGCTTCGCGAAGCAGACACGGAAATTGACAGTTAAGTCCATGTACTTTCACTTATTGGTGGTGCTCCTGAAGACGAGAAAAAGGACTCTCTTCACTTAAAAAAAATAAAATTTATCATTTTAACAATTTTACATAATTGATTATAAAAAAGTAAATCAAGAAATTATAATTGACTATGATGGAGGGGAATATTATCTTAGATTCGTCGAAATTTTTATCCACTTCAATAACTCTATTATATCATAACCAACTCAATTATGTTCCTAGAGACAAAGAAGACTGCAATATAGGTCATAAAGATATTTGATAAATCTTTAGAGCATCACATATCAATCTTTAACTTTAATATATTTTTGCTCTATTTAATAGAAAAATATAGAATATAACACGATTACCTATGAACTTGGCCTCATTGGCGGAATAATCGTACTGCGAATGCAATGTGAAGTACGATTGCCCATTGACTTGGATCCACTAACGAAGTAGTCGTGTTACGAATTATGGTCGAGTACTCAAATGAGCATGATCATGATTCTTATTGGCGATATGACCTATGAAGATTGACTTACATATGAAGACCTAATTTTAATATTACCCTAAAATATTAATCCATGTGACTTGGCAAAAATAGAAGGCGCCAAATTAATTTTCCATATCCAAAAGAGAGTCGTGCTTATCGTGGTTTATAAAATCTCGATCCGTATCGTACGATCCTATGATCCTGAAATAGGAAATTCATCCAAATCGATTGAGAATTGAGATTTTATAGCAGAATTTGAACAGGATCGATGGAATTAACACGGTCTTACATTACAAACGATTATCTTTTAACGAATAACCTTCTCGTTAGTGGAACCATAAACAATGTCCTCGTCGATGGATGGAAGAGGCGACGTTGACGACTTGCGGAGGGGATCGGAGCAACACTAACGATCGTCTAGGTGAGGGAGCAACGACACAATGAAGGGAGCATACAACATTCTCATCACACAGAGGAGGCGACATCGACGGCTTATGAAGAAACAATGCTGTTGGCTTGCAAAGGAGGAGCAGTAACATAGTTCGACAATCGACACAGTAATAAGAAAAAACATCAATACAATGAATTAAAAAAAAAAACATCAGCGTGAAATAAAAACTTTATATTTTTTTATCAAAATTTTAATTAATTCAATTGACTTTTAATTTAAATAAGATAATTTAAACATATTTATTCAAACTCTAATGGAATTATTCTATTAAAATATATATAAATTTATTTTAAAATTTAAAAATTATAAATCAACTATATTTATATTATATATATTATCAATATGTTATTATCATTAATATTAATATTGATTTAATTTATTTTAAAAAAATTTAATCAAATATCAAATTAATTTAATATTCATTCGTGAATTTAATCATTTTATCAAATATTAAATTAAATTTTAAATTTTTTGATAGAATTGTATAATTCTACAATTTGATGTAGGATCCTACAAACTATGATGTTTATTAAGAAAAACATTAAAAAATATATTTAAAATGATTTAAATATGTAAATAAATGATTAATAAATACTCAACTTAAATAATATAAAATTATTTAATTAATAATAATAAAAATTATTTACATATATATGATATAATAAATGATAAAGTCAATTCTATTTAATAAAACAAATACTTAGTGGATGTTGTTGGTATTATTATAATAAAAAGAACACTTTAAATTAAAAATATTAAAATAACACTTTATTATATTTTTATTTTAAAAATACTCAATTTCTAGTAATATTACATGTTATAATATTTTTAATTAAAATAACTAAGCGTTGAAATAATTTCAACTAAATTAAAATAATTTTAAGCAAATTGATATACATCTTAATTTGCTTCACTAAACTTGCACAAGTTTCAAATTTACTTTGATGTATTTTTTCAAATGAAAAAATGTAAAATTTGATTTTAAAAAGTTACTTGTTTATAAATTTGATATTATTTTTTCTCAACTAACAAATAAGGTGAATAAAATATAATAACTAATAATTGTGATTCAACCTTACTGTAATGCTACGGGAGTTGAATCTAAACTCTCAAATAATCTAAAAAATTTTGTACGGCGTTGTTGTACCTCGCCGAATTCTAAGTGTGCATAAATTATACTTCACATTTACTCGGTAGACGAATCAGAAAAAACCCGTCTACCTCCGCATTTACTTAGATTACCCAAAAAAAAACACTATAAAGCACACAAGAAACAAAATGATGTTCAACTGACATCAAATGTTCAGCATTGCATGAGGATGTTGCCATCCTTTCCTGAGTTAGGTTTTGCAAATCAGAAGATATCTAATCCCATGCAATGAATTAAAGTGTCACTAATTAGCTAAACCAAAATGCCAATGCGTGTCAAAGTCAGGAAATCACTAAGCAATGAAAAGAGAGATGATATGATAAGAGGACCTACCAAAGCTTTTTATCTATTGGTGTTGTACCAAGCATGCCTTGAGACCTGATTTACACCTGAAAAAAAAAAGGTGTGAGAAACAAGCTCCCAAAACACAAGGTTAAACAAGTGACTTCAGAAGGAATTGGTAAACTAAAAACATTTCTGACCGGCTTCACTTTGCTTCTTGGCTTCCACCTTGCTGCAAAATCTTGGTCAGATTCAAAAATTCAAGGTAAACACAAGGATGTAAGGACCACCAATGGTTTAAAGAATAGCATAAGCAGAAAAATACACAGGTTGCCTTGAGCTTTCTAGTAACCAACAAGAGGGGCCATAAGGCAAATTTATATGAAGAAGACAGATATATTACAATAGTTGGTCTTCTGAACTTATTTGAGCAATGCCCAACCACCTCATTTTGAAACCAATTCTTCTGAACTTATTTATATATCTCCACAAGATCTTAGAAATTCTACTCTGTTATCTCCATCTCTGTCAATATTGTGATATGTGATCTTGAATTATATACTGACTTATCAACAAATAAAATCACTAAGACTAAAACTACTGCTAGCTCGTACCATCCTTCATCAAGCCCCTGATAAAAAATGCATGTAAACAACATAGCAGAATGTCAGAAAGAGATGTTAAGAACATCCAAGTTGATTCTATATAATCATGATTTATTGCATATGAGGTAACTAGCAAACTGTTTAAATTCTTAAACATATAAGTACAGCATCACTAATGATCAAATGATAAGAAACATTGTCTACTCCAAGATGATGGGTATAACACTTTGAAAGATAATTGTACATTACATACATCAGTAAAACATAGTCAGAAGGTTTTTCTTACTAGGAAACATAACTGTCATTGGGGTTAATTGAATTCTGCAGTTAGTAAAATGTTTCTAGTGTAAGATTCAAGCTTTCCATGAGGATACATACCCTCGAACAGCAAGCTGTGGCTCAATTGGCAACAAAATCCCAGGTGATAAAGTGAGGTGACATTTTCTACCTCCTAAACTAATACTAGAATTCATTAATAATTTAGAACAAGTATTGTTGCTAAGTTGAGTCTCTGTCATTGGATAATGCAGCAATGATCTTATCCTTCATTTGCTGTTCTGAACTTGGTGATTTGATGATGAGAGTATGCTGTATACTCTCGTCACCACCTGATATCTTCGACTCCGCTACGTCAATTTGTGCATCTTTTAAAGCTTGAAAAACTTTAGAAACAGGATGAGTATTTAAAGGGGTGCTAACTCGCACAATCACCTCATCATGCAACGTTTGCACATCAACCTCAGGATGAAGCACTCGAGTCTCATGATTCACCACCCCTGATTCCAAGAACCTTTCTTTCTCAGACTCCATCTCCTTCAACCTCTTTTGGAGCTCAGTGATGTGCGAAATGGCATCCCCTAGCAAAGAGGCTTTGTCCATCTTTGAAATGTTCGGCACCACCGCACGCAAAGCATAGAACCTCTGATTAAGCTTTTCCCTTCTCTGTCTCTCTGCTTCAACATGATTGAGAGGTTCCTCCCTCCCATTTGCAGGTTTCCTTCCCCTCTTCCTTGGCCGCTGCTCGTCAAGTGGGCCAACTCTCTCATCTTTGCAAGAAGCATCGATGCATGCTTGTTCCCCTTCCAATGTTCCAATATTGCCAATCATTGCTCCAGCCATCGAAGTTCCACCTCCACCAAAATCAATCTGCCTTGGAGATGGCTGCAACAACTGTTGCGGCTTGTGTTGATTCATCTGGATCGGGAGTTGGCCAAGAATATGATCTCCCCTTACGCCATTACTATGGTTACCAACTCCATTCCTAGTGACCAAGACGCCATTAGCAAGCTGATTATGGTCAGAATTCGCACTGCGGACATGGTTCCAGTTGAAACTCTGCATTCCCCTTTGAACATTAGGAAATAGCAGCCAATTGTTGGTGCTGCCACTCTTCAAGTTTGTATCCCAAGAATTGTCTTCTACCTTTGCAACCAAAATCTTTTCTTTGACATTGGAAGTCCCAAGATTGAGATCCTTTCCGAAGATCTTCGTGCATGTATCTGTACCATTCTTCTCGTTCTTCTCACTAGGTCGCAGCATCTCTGCAGGATTTTTGCCCAAAAACACCGACTTTATCTTCTGCAAGGCATCCGGGCTTTCAGCTAGCAATCTAACGGATCCCAATTCGAGGATACCGGTCTCAAATGGAACTACGACGATTGTGCGAAACCCTGCGGATGCTGCTAAGAAGCCCCTGTAGCAGTAATCGGAAGGGGACAGTATCCAGAGGTGCTTACCTGCCGCCAGTGCCTGGCCTGGCGCGCCCTTCCCCGGCGGAAAGGAGAAATACATCGACGCGAGGAAGAACATCTCGGCTTCAGTGACCTGATCGAGACGGAGGGCGTAGTTGTCCTCGTCCGATCCGCCGAAGAACACGTGGAGCTTCTGGAGAACGGACCTCCGCATCTTGTGCCGGCACGAGTCGTCCTCACCGGAGGGTCTCACCGAAGCGGAAGCGGCCTCTTCTCCCTCCCGGGGCTCGCGACAGGACCCGTCGCCCCAGCCAAGGACGAGGTCGCCGGTCTTCGCGCGGGAGATCTGCCAGAAGATGGCGTAGTTCCAGCTGAGGCCGGGGCAGTCCGGGGGGCGCTCGACGAGGTCGATCAGGCGGCTCTGGAGGTCGGCCTCTGAAGCGGCGGTGAGGCCCTCGAAGGAAGCGCGGCTGGCGGCCAGGTAGTCGAACGCCTCCCTGCCAAGGACGTCCGCCGCCATGGCCTTCTCCTCCTCGCTCCACGTCGATTCCGCCATGGGAGCTCCCAAATTTGGAAACTTTGGATCAGATCGATCAAAAGCGACGAACTCAATTCAACGATCGAGCGACAAGAGAAGCGATTGAGGCGCGGAAGTGGAACAAACACTGGGGTTCGGGCATTTGGGGATCTAAATATGCCCAATTAGGATCCCGTCCAACTATTCCACCGATCGTTTTTAAAATTACCTGTTGGATGGATAACACGTGTAGTATTCGGCTATTACAACGGCTATGATTCATTAGAATGTTAAGCTTTGGAAGGGAGTAGGACGACGACGACGACCATTAAATGACGGTACGATGATTCCACTTCTATCCTGGAGCCGGCTCCGGGTTGGAGCCGAGCCGAGCCGATCCGTGCTTGATTGAACCTGTTTACTCGGATGGAAATAAAGAGAGTAGAGGAAAGTTTTAATTTAGTGACGCGCTGGATTGAGTTGTAAATGAAATAAATATTTATAAATAAATTTAAATAATTAGATGAAATAAGAAAAATTATATTTAAAATTAATATATTAAAATAAAACTTTTTGTATTGTATCGGCTTCGGCTCGGCGGCTCAAGTCGAAGCCACTAAAAGCCGGTCGCTTTTTTATCTCCTCCGTTCATATGATCTGAATCGGACGGTTCACGTGCTCGGTTCGGGAAGAAGGTTACACGGGTCGACACGTGGCGAGGATCATCTGACGGCCTTGTGCGGGAACCAAGAGTCCATCATGCGGAGCACGTGAGTGAACACGTGAAAGGCATTATAGTAATTAAATTTCAGGCTCGCAATTTAATACTGGACCACGCTTTCTTTTTCGTAATCTGAAATTCACGTCACAAAGCGACACGTGTCGTAGCGACTGCCGCTGGTAACAAACAGGACGTTTTAGAAGCTCCAAACGCAATCTAGCTCCGTGGACCCCACAGGCATCTGGTGGCCCCGCAGAGCAGCTCCAGTCTCGGTCGTCCGATGGAAATCCGACGGTAACCCCGAGTCCGCCGAATCGATCAACGGCGGCGGCGGCGCGGGCGCACTGGGTATGAGAAACGGCAAGTGAAGATTCTCCGGCAGTGACCTCAGGCTCTGGAAGCCTCCGGCGAAGCCGGACGGAGGAGCTGGCGGGAAGTGGAGGCCCATGAAGGAGACGGCGGTGGTGGAGAAGCAGGGCACGGGCGCCGCCTCCCTCTCGGGGGCGCTCTCGCCGGCGAACGCGAAGCGGGTCCTCTTCCCGCTGTTTCCCCCACCGCCGCACTTCTGAAACACGCGGGAAACTACCCATTCCTCCTGCAACAACACTCATTTCCCACAGAATCCTCACAGAACATCCACAGATCGAGCTCGATCCAAAGTCAAATCAAAACTGTATCTATGGGTCTCACCTTGGAAGATCTCGACAAGAAATGGTAGGCGAACATGCCCTCGAGCCTGTACTCGTGCATCACCCAGTTGCTCTTCTCGCCCTTGGGAGCTCTCCCTCTGTAGAACACCAACGTCTTCTTCATCCCCACCAGCGCAGTCGCCTTGGAGCTGTAGATTTCGCGGTCCTTCCCCGTCGCCTTCCAGTACCCGGCGTCTGTTGCTCTGTTGGTCCGCAGTCCGGTGGGGTACTTCCGATCGCGAAGGTTGAAGAAGTACCATTCCTTCTCCCCCATCTTCGCCTTCTCTGCAATCAACTTATCACCCAATCAAACCACGAGATCTTGCTGGTTGATTAACAGAGAAGAGTCGAAAAATCGAACCTGGGAGCTCCCATGGCTCGCATTTGTTGAGGTCGATCTCGGCAATGGCCCTGCCGGCGAAGTTGACGTCGAGCACTTTCTTGAGGAGGTAGTGCGTGATGAGTTCCTCGTCGGTAGGGTGGAATCGGAAACCGGGCGGCAGCTGAGCCTCGCCGGCGACATAGTTATCCATTTCAACACTGCTGATCGGATCGAATGAGCCAAAGATCAAATTTTTTGCCATTCCACGATCGAAATCATACGTCAACACAAGCTCTCAAACTCTGCTTATAAAGAGGGAAGAGAGGTGGAGCTTGTGCGACTTAAATGAGCAGGACGAATCAAGGCGTGTCAGAGGTAGCCATGCCGTAGCCCTTGCTTCCTATCTAATCCTGGAGGAAAACGGAGAGTGAGCTCTCTCTGCTCCGCTCTGTCTGCTCTGCTATGCTACAGAGCAGAGCCGCTTGTGAGCTCAGCCATGGCGGAGGTCAGAGGGGAATTGGTGCGCGCGTGAGAAAGTGTGCAGGTATTTTGGGTGTCAGACAGAGGAACAGATAGGAAAACAGAGGCATTTGAGGTGATCTCCCATCAGATAAAGCTGCCGCAAAATCCCAATCTGTCAGAGAGATGGTGAGAAAGGAACAGTACAGGACTCAATAAATCATGGGGCGAATTCCATCACATCAGCTTTATGAATCTCGCATGCACCGGAGAAGTCACGAAGAGAAGAAGAAGACGGAGGAGTGATTACTGGTGGATGTCGAGGAAGGGAATGCCAATCGTTGCCATGGAGAGGTGCATGGCATTTCATGCACACGTCGATCGGCCCGTCGAATCGACAGGCGACGGCGATAAGATATCTATTGTGTGGTTCGACAGGTCGAGGAGGAGGAGGAGGAGAAGCTCACGGTTTGAGATGACGGCGACGGGGACGGGCGGAGGAAGAGGAAGAGGAAGAGGAAGAGAAAGAACCTCCGGCTTTAACATTAACGAACCGCGGGTCACCGAATAAACCCGGTCGGTCCATCAACTGAACCGTGGGATCAGAAATTTGTTAAGAGGCATTTGATTTTGATGTGACGTATTGACTTGTCATGTCGTCTGTACAATACGATACATTCTATACTTTGGTCGATATGATTGATATGAAATGAAATGAAATGAGGTTAGTTCAACGGTGTCAGCTGCAGGTGACAATTGCCATAATTTTCTACACCTTAATCATCATGCAATTCGTCAAGTCACCTTTGAGAAGGGATTTCATATGTAGCTTCTGAGTTTTAAATCATTTTTTATTCATCAAAATTAATATTTATTAAATATATACACATAGGAAAATGTGTATTTTATTTAAAAAGATTAAAAGTCTTGTAGAGAAGAGAATCTGCCTTCACTTTTATGACGTTAGCAGTTTGGTAAAGGAATTCTTCATGATTGATCAATGTCGTAGCGTTTGTAGTCCAACGGTTAGGATAATTGCCTTCCAAGCAATAGACCCGGGTTCGACTCCCGGCAAACGCAGTTTTTTTTCCCTTTTCCTTTTATAGAAATAAATGCAAATAAATATTTTTGGTGTGAAGGGATATTCGCATCCAAGTCATTCATGGGGTTTCGTCCCGTTCTCCTCCGGGCATCGGCCCAGATCCTCGCCGTCACCGGAGAACCCACGCTTCCGGCCGTCCTTCTCGCAGCTTTTTCACTCGGACTTCGACAGGTTTTGTCTCCTCTCCTCGCGCTTGCCTATTCGCTTCCCTTTCCTTCCGCATTAATCGAGCCGGCTTATTCGACTTGGCAGGCCTTCCTAGGGATCGCGTTCGACATTGGCCCCGTCATTCTTCGATATCGGAGGCTCTAGCATGCTGACGGTATTGCCGTTCCTCTCCTGGCTTTACTCTTAGAATGACTTGATGTTTAGTGCTGAAGGAATATAGCTTCTTTTGCTTAAGATTCATCTTGTCTTGCTGTTTTTGGTTCTGCATTGTGTCTCTTGCATTAGCATCTGACTAGGGCACGAATTTCTTCTTGTTTATCAAGGTTCCTTTTTGTTCTTGACAAATGTGAGCCTTGTCTTTGGTTGTATTTTCATAAAGGGGACTTAGGGTTGTGTTAGATTGAGTGATTTTGAAACTCAGTTAAATGTTCTTTCTACTCCTTTGCAACCATACTTGACGTTTGTCACACCTTATTGTTTAGAATCTGTTGGAAGCAAGAATATCTATAATACTTTTACTCTGATATCACACTCATTTTTTAATGTAAATTATAGATGACCTGTGTACTTGATAGATTTCTTTCTACTGAATGGACTAATTGATGTTTTTTGTCATTATGTCTACACTAAGTCTGCATGTTATATTTTTTGCAATATGAATTGAAACGTACCTAAGCGATGTTTAGGAAAGTCACTTGAAACTTGAATTTTATGAATGAACAGGTGGTGGTGTCCCAGTAACTAAACGAGGAATGGAGTTGAGTGAATTTTTTGGAAGTTTGGATTTCTCCTTACAGGTAAGCTATATCTTTCATGTATTTTGGATATTTAGGATTATATTGACTAAGCTTTAACTACCAATTTAGGATCTTATGAAGTCACATTCTACACAAAGATGACCTTAGATTTTATGATTAGAAAAAGTTAGTCATTTAGTTTGGATTTTAGAATGTGAAGTCCATAGAGGAGCAAAAATGGTACTTATTATAATTAAAAGAACCCAATTGATGCTGTCATTTATTTATTTTCTCTAGAGAAGGAACTATAGAAAGAGGGCATTGATAGTAATCATCGGCAGAGAAGGCCAAAGGTAGGGTTGTCACCGATGGACTAAGTGGGGCGTAGACATTGAAGAAGAGGATACCATGGCTAGGAAAGGCTGAAGGGTTGTGGCTTGTAAGACATAGAAGGTAGGATGACTATGTGAGGAGGAAAGAGAGAGGTTAATCGGTGCCGATGATAAACTGAAAGTTAAAATCACTCGATGAGAACCTATGGAGGCTGGAGGGTGCATGAGGAGAATGGAGACTGTCATCATTGGGTTGGGTCAAAAGGCAAAGTGGATCACAAATTGTGATTACATTGTTGATGTTGAGGAGAGGTTTGATGTGATAAAGGAGGGCACTATGGATGCACGAGGAAAGAGTTCCCAAATATCATCCTAAATTTTTATTTTTTTACAAAAAATCCTTATTTATCTAGAAAAATTAAATTACAAGAATTCTCTTAGAAATCATGACAACTCAACCTTAAATATTAGACACCAATGGTTGAACTAAGATTGTTTTCTACAGACAAAGCATTCCTAAAAGAGAGCACTCATGATAGTCACTAGTCATGAAGGGTAAAAGGAAGGTTGCCGATAACAGAGTAGATAAGGTCGTGGTCATTGGGGATGAGTAGACTTTGGTTGGGAAAGGCCAAGATGGTTGCACCTCATGAGAGTCAAATGGTAGGTGAAATACACATCCATGGAGGAAGGGAGAGGGGTGTCATGCCTAAGATAAGTGGAAGAGAGGATCATCGGATACAAAACTGCATGATGGAATGAATTGCAGGAGAAGGGTGACTCAATACTGAACTAGCTCTTCCCTATCAAGAAGGCCAAAGTGCAAAATGAATCGATATTCATTAATACGATCCTTGAAGCCAAGAAGAGGAGAGGCTACCCAAAAAAAAAAAGGAAAAAAGGAAGGGACTACTGGTGCATGAGAAGAGAGTAACTTTGTATTTCAACTTAGTTCATTCAGACTCTATATAAAACATGCACGCAATGGAGTTTTTTCTCCTTCAAAATAATATAATATCACTAATAAGGAATTAGGTTATTTAAAAACTAGCGCATACATAGTTCAAACATCCTTTTGCATCAAACCCCCCAATCATGCACATTAAACATTGCTTCAACCCAAATAAAACCATCACTAGTACATACTTATTTTTAATTTAGATACTACTGTCAAACTCTTAATTTGCTACATTGATCAAAATCTTTCATGGATTGTACTCTTCATTTTCTCCATTGATCTCTCTGTCATAGTTATTTGCCTCGTCATTATAATTATTATACGTATAATGCTCAGCACCCTTTAAGCCAATCCCAGCATATAATCCATATCCTTTATCAGCACCAGTATCATAAAAATATTTCCCATTTTCTAAGAACAATGTGTCACTCATTCCATACTTCTCATTCCTGTAACCTTGCTGAGCTTTGGGTTCCTTCTCCTCGTAGCTCGTTCTGTTCAAACCATTTATTTTCAGTAAATTTAGAGATTAATCTGATAGGGAAACAGTAAAAGAAAGATGCAGAATTTTGCAGAAAGATACAGTAGAAAACTTATACTTGGTGGTGGGAGAGGGATGACTATGAGTGCTGAATTGTGCAGCTTTCTCGACTTGGACTGCCGGCGTCGCCTCAGGGACGACGACTGTGGTTGTAGTTGCCGGAGTTCTTGCAGTGACTGCAGGCGAAGAGATGGATAAAGAGGTGAGGAGGAGGGAGGAGAAGAGTAAGAAGTTCACTGAGGAAGCCATGGAAGGAGATCAATTTGAAGTATGATGGTGTTGCTTTAGCTTACTTGAATTTATAGGAGTCTTCTTATTTTGTTTTGTTTACTTTAAAATTCTTCTTTTCCAATTCATTGACCGTATGTTCTTGCGGAGATTGAGGAGGAACAAATTGGAAGAGTGAGTGGAGGCCTGACTTTAGTAGACTTTCATATATATATTATATATATATAATGATTTTTATCTTGATAATTATGATATAATAGAGTGCCCTTTTAATTTTTGACCTTTTTAATAAAATAGTTATTCAAGCCAAATTATGGCTAAATATACTTTAGTTGGAGGGCATTATCTCCATGTGAAGGCGGAATCATAGGCGTTATTGGAGTTGGAGATAGAATTTCAAGTTCGAGATAAATTGTTTAATGGATTTATTTATAAAAATATATATGATTAAAAGTTAGAAATTGTCTTTATTAGACACGTGTCTCCTGTGGCTCGATCTATCCTGCCAGTCCATTCGACCAACTTAACTAACTAAATTTGTTGGCTCATTCGGCTTGACAATTTTAAAATTATATTAAAAAATAATTAGAAACAAAGCAATTAAATTCAAAAATAAAAATAAAAAATTGCTATGGGTGTATAGAAGAAAGCCACATCAGTCATACTAATAAATAATAATAAAAAATAGATAGATAAATAAATAAAAGAAAAAAAGAAGAAGGCATCATTTGGGCGTCACTGGAAATCCGACGCCGTGGCGAGTTGTTGGGAAAGCCACGAAGACGGCGCTTGCGACCAGGCCAATGACGACCGGCGCAGCCGCCACCACCTGCGCCACGTTGGCTGACTCGATCGGGTAGAAGCACGATGCCACGTTGCGGTCCGCCAGCGCCACGGCCGCGAACACGAGCAGCGTCACGAGCGCGTGCAGCCAGTCGACCGGCGTCAGCCTGTACTCGGCCGCGACCTCCGGCGCCGGAGGCGCCAGACCGTCGATGACGAGGAGGCCGCGCCGGGTGGCGAGGCCGTAGCGGACGCGGCCGGTGGCGGCGTCGGCGAAGCTGTCGGTGAGGGTGAGGACGGCCGAGGAGAGGCAGCAGACGAGGAGGAGTGCGGAGGTCATGGCCCGGTTGGCCGTGGCGGCGCAGCGGCCGCCATCAGTGAGGACGGGGGCGAGAACGTGGAAGGCGAGGGTGGTGCCGGTAGGGAGGTAGTTGGCGAGGTCGGCAGTGCTCTTGTAGACCATTTGAAGCAGAGTACGCGGCGGCACCGCCTCCGCCTTGTGGCGATGGTCCTCCTCGTCGCCGGCATTGGACAAGAGAGGACTCCTCTGATCGACAGCTTCGGCGACGAGCACTTGATTAGTTGCCATTTAATTGAAATTAAATTTAATTAAATTAGATTTAATTCGACAGAGTGGGAACGACGTTACACTGTACTTTATATACATCGATAAGGTTAATTAAGGTAGACGAAAGGAATTGCTTGCTAGAATCATAACCTTCATCGAAGGAGAAGGCATAAAGGTACTAGCTCAATGTTGTTACTCAGAGTGAACTTTTGGCCCCTGATTTTCTATCCCATTCGAGTTTAAGTATCTTGTTCGATAGAGCCCTAATGGACGATGATTCATGTTGATTCTTGATTAGTAAACTATTTTTGACATAATTGATATGAGGTCTTTTGGGTAAAGTTCAAAAATAAAATCATGAGGGTGTGGGCCCGTAGACAATATCATAATGTTTTGGAGATATATATAGATTCTATCGGTTCTAATAATAGCCTCAAGTTCATTTCGATCCACCATGTATGAAGTGTCATCGAGTCGGTTGGTTCAATTCCACGATAACGAACAATGTCTTCCCTCTTGCGGCTTCGGGCTAGGTAAGCCGATATAAATTATTCAACTTGTGTGTCAAATCGGGATCCCTAAGCCGATATATATTGTTCATACATGTCTTACCTTACTGGGCCTTGCTTTTTCAATCCCGGCCCATTAACAAAGACAAAATGGGCCTAATTGGCAAGCCTCTATATAATTCTAAATCATTTATTGCTCTCCATGTGCAATATGATCATTCAATACCACTTGAGCTAGCTTTTGGTCCAAATAGACTTTAGATTGAGATCTATAGAAATGGCATGCTCTCTCCTCTATGTTGAAGGGTGCTTCACAGTCTTCAAAAGGTTGAGCTTTATTGCTAGAAATATCTAATTCAGTTGCAGAATACTCAGAATTGGAGATGATTATATTATTTGCTACACTTCTGTTCTCTGAAGCGCATTCAAAGTGATTGATCTTGGTCACACTAGGGGGCTCAGGTTCATCTTGTTGCTCAACTGGCATTCTTGTGTTCTCAACTGGCTTCCTTATTTAAGATGATTTCTATCAACATGGATACACTAGGAAACTGTGTTGTGTGTATGACTTGCTCAAAGTTCTCAACTGGCATTCTTGTGTTCTCAACTGGCTTCCTTATTTATGATCAGTAGCTGTTTGCAAGGTAAGTTAGCATTTCTATTACTTTTAATTTTTTTTTAAGTTATTACTTGTAAGCATGCATTATTCAAATAGTTTGTTATAATTAAATTATTACTAACCTATTTTTATTGTCTTTTTTGTAGGATCTTCTCTTTTGGTTGGGCTTGTTTAGATAAGTTTTTGATATATTATTGTATTTTGACATTAGATACAGTATCAGTCTATCTACATATTTGTGTTGTATTCAGATATTATTGTATTAAGATTGTATTAATGTTGTATTCAGATATTTTGATATGTGGTGTATTCAGATTAATGTGATGTATTTTGATATGTTGGTGTATTTTGATATGTTGTATCTAGAGATTAATGTGATTGTAATATTATATTTAAAGATTTTGATATATAAATAGGAAATTCAGAAAAATAAAATAAATTATACTAAAAACGACGGAATTTTAATTAGCGACGGAATTTTAATTCCGTCGCTAAAAACGATTTTTTTTTTTAATTTTTTTTCTTTAAATTAGCGACGGAATTAAAATTCCGTCGCTAAAAATGATTTTTTTTTAATTTTTTTTTTAAAATTAGCGACGGAATTTTAATTCCGTCGCTAAAAATGATTTTTTTTTAAATTTTTTTCCTTTAAATTAGCGACGGAATTAAAATTCCGTCGCTAAAAACGATTTTTTTTAAATTTTTTTTCTTTAAATTAGCGACGGAATTTTAATTCCGTCGCTAAAAATGATTTTTTTTTCTTTAAATTAGCGACGGAATTAAAATTCCGTCGCTAAAAATGATTTTTTTTAAAATTTTTTTCCTTTAAATTAGCGACGGAATTAAAATTCCGTCGCTAAAAATGATTTTTTTTAAATTTTTTTTTTCTTTAAATTAGCGACGGAATTAAAATTCCGTCGCTAAAAATGATTTTTTTTAAAATTTTTTCCTTTAAATTAGAGACGGAATTTATAAATCCGTCGCTAATTAGCGACGGAATTAAAATTCCGTCGCTAAATTTAGCGACGGAATTTTAATTCCGTCGCTAAAAATGATTTTTTTTTAAATTTTTTCCTTTAAATTAGCGACGGAATTTTAATTCCGTCGCTAAAAATGATTTTTTTTAAATTTTTTCCTTTAAATTAGAGACGGAATTTATAAATCCGTCGCTAATTAGCGACGGAATTTAAAATTCCGTCGCTAATATTTAGAGACGGAATTATAAATTCCGTCGCTATTAATTAGCGACGGAAACTAATTCCGTAGCTAAATTTAGCGACGGAAAAAATTCCGTCGCTAATTAGCGACGGAATTTTAAATTCCGTCGCTAAGATGACGTCAGCGACCGAATTTTTTGCGACGGTCGATTTCCGTCGCTAATCGGTCGTTAACCTCGCTTAGCGACCGAATAGCGACGGAATTGGTCCGTCGCTATTTCCGTTAATTTTTGTAGTGAATCATTTATAATGAAATGAAATTGAATTTTTTTTTAAAAAAATAAAATTTAATTATACATAAAAGAAAAGATATTGCATGAGATGGTCAAATTATGGTCACATCACATTTTTTTTCTTTTCTATATATATATATATATATTTATTTATATATATATTTGGCTCCTATTATTTTGTCCTTGTTCTCTCCTTCAAGAGTTCACACTTCACATGAGTCACTTTACATCTCAAGGCTTAAAGTTTACTAAAAATACTTTTTATGTTTTTCAACTTTACATTTATAAAATTTCCACCACCACAATAAAGTAAAAACATTATATTTTTGAGATAAATTAAATACTTATTGCTCATATTCTTTGACAAAAATTAAATCCTACAAAGTTGATAATGGAATGAACACATGTTTATAAAGTTAGATTCTTTCCTTTCCTTGTTGAAATTAAAGTGGGAATACTTTTTCGTGATTGATTGTGCCAATGAAATCTATCTTCTTTCCTTACTAACTTTTGGCAACGATCTTGGGTGAATATTAATGATAAATACGAACCTTTTAAAGTAATATTTTAATATCACACGAGTGTGTAGTAGTTTTAAGTTTGTTTATGAAATGGTTTCATTAATTACATATTAAATTATTTTTATTATTTATTATATTAAAAAATCAGAGAAATAGTAGTAGTTCCTTCTACTCAGAGAATGAATATTAGGTAGAATATTTGTTTTTCCCTTTAAGCCGAGCCAAACTTCCAAGCAAAGTATATGAGTTACACCATAGTTCCTAATCCTATTCAGGATTGATACATACAGAATGGTACAATACTTTTATTTTTTTAAAAAAAATTTATATTATATGGTTAATAATTAAAAACATATTTAAAATTATTTAATATAAATATAAATTAATAATTATATATATATATAATCGTCAATATTATTACTTATATAAATTTAAATTAATTAATAACTTAACTACTATTTTAGGACAGTAACATTTATATTTTCATATCACAAAATAAAAAATTATAAAATTTTTACTAATATAATAACAATAATTGCATTCAATTTCAAAAATATTTTCTTAATTTATAAAATGATCCAATTTAAAAACCAATAAAGCAGCCTCCAATAAAAAAAATATGTAAAATTATTTGTAACATAGGATCGTACCGATCCTACCAATCCTGTTCCGATTCTATCAATTCTTCTACTCTGATTCCATCGTAAAAACGATTCTATATAATCCATGAGTATTTGATGCTTTTGGATATAGGATCGTATTATCCTACCATCCGAATCGCGATTCTACAAACTAAGAGTAACACATAATTTTTGTTTAGAAAAACAAAGTTCTCGAATCATTTGTGTTTTAGCAATTCAAATGGTTGGATGCTTCAAGTTGGTTTAGTCGAATCATATAAGTTGGAAGGATAAAATTAGATTCCTAATTCCACTTTTCATTTTTTAAAAAAGTTATATTGTGTTACTAATTTTATCATTATTAGTAAGATAATTAAGATTAATGTTGTCTAGAGAATCTTTTCGTGTAATCTAATAAATAGTTGATTATTAATATTCTTCTAGAAACTAGATAATACTTTACAGATAAGGTCAAAATAGATAGACCCAAGGCGTTGACCCCAACTTTTAACAGCCGCCAAGTTTGAACGTCTGCGTCTTGGACCGGTCCAATGTCCGGTTCATAATGGCGAAAATATTCAGATTGGCCCTTGATTTAGAAGAATTTCAAGTTTGGACCTCCGATTCAAAATATGGTCCCAAAATTTCCTCATTTTTAATTAATTTATTATTATTATTATTATTATCTTTCTCTCTCGATCTTACTCAATCTCCAACTCAAATAGCTTCCTCCAATACTTCTTCATTCCATTATCTTAACGATAATAACCTCCACTTACATATACTTCTTCTTTGTCAATCTTTTTGACCCTCTTTTGCTTCCACTAACACATCTTCTAGATTGCCTACACTTTAGCACTATCTCCGCATTAGCTTTTGCTCCAACAATCTTCGATCGGATAGCCAAATTGGATGACCTTATGTAGGTTTTCGTCTTCTACGATTTTCAAATCCCACCAAGAGCACACTAGACGACTTGGTGATGAACCCCTCTAGGCCGGTCGGCCTTCTTGTTAGTCATGAATCATCCAACCATGTTTGAGTAACAATTAAATTGTCATCCCACTATAACTTAGTGCTCATAGAAGGAAAAGAAAGGAAGAGATATGAAAGAAGAAGAATAGCTTTCAAATATCAAGATCAAATAACAAATTATACTAATAATAATAATAATAATTTTTAAATAATTATTTATATGAGTCAAATTAGGTCCATTGGCATTGCATCACACTAGCTGGCCACATAATTATTTTTTAGTACGATAATGTTTTTTTTTGTTGACATGGAAAAAGATTGGTTGGTGCAACTCCAAAGGTCTCTTAAGTCACTCCAATAATTGAGTATGTTATTCACTAGAAAAGAAAAAATAAAATAAATAATCCAATTATTGGTATGATCCACCACAACCAAATTTGAATCAGGCCTCGATAAGTCTCGATCGTGTCCGACCCATTCGACTAGATTTGAATTGTGGATCATATTTTACTCTAAAGGACAATGTTCATGATTCACAGTTGTAGTTACTTGTTAATGTACCATTTAAATATGCTTATGGTTCTCTAATGATGCCTAAAGCTACACATGAACATAACAAACTCATGGACTTGATAGAAAATTATTTATATTCATTCGATATAAAAATGTATATGATTAACACCTACTAGAAATAATTGTGCTCAATAAATGCTTGAGTTTGACTTAAGTTCGATAGAACTTGATGACATAGATAAATAAGTTTGAACACTATCCATTTTGATTCATCTACATGAATAAATTTATTTTATGATATATATATAGATAGATATGATTCTAATATTCTGCGCGTCTTATCTCGCACGACTCATTCGTGCCATAAAATTTTGGGCGCTTGGAACAATAACAAGGTCATTTTTTATTTTTATTTTATTTTTTTACTTACCATTAAGTCATTTAAAATTTTCTCTTTAGGATTTAGAAAGATTATAATATTAAGCATAAAAAAAATTAAAATAAAAAAAGGAAACTAACACACTCTAAGCAACTAAATTTTGTTTATTTCTTTAGGTTGTTATCCCGCACTTCTTATCCAACACACTCTAAGCAACTAAATTTTTTTATTTTTATTTTTTATTTTTGCTTAATACTATAACTCAGCCCTCTAAACCTTAAAAGGAAAATCTTAAATGATTTAATTGTAAATTAAAAAAATAAATAACAAATAAATAAATAATGATACTATTTCTATTTCGAGCGCTCAAAATACTTTTGGATCTCGGAATCTTCTATCACGGACAACGCGTGTAAGATTAAGCGTGCAGGGTATCAAAATTCATATATAAACCAATTTAAAGTAAACATGCTCATTAATTATACACAAAATTCATAAAAATGAATATGACATTTTGTAGATTAACTTTCAAGATAAGCATGAATGATGATTCCTCCAACATTAATTATAATATAAGATTGCTAAAAAAACAAATAACATTGTCTATCATATAGTGGTTAAATTTAGAATAGACAATTAATTAGTAATAATACAAACATATTAGGCTTGAGTTAGGTCGGATGAGTACACCTCAACTCCTTAAAGCATAAAACATATCACATGTTAATTTTTAATTAGTAATGGTAACCTAGTGATTTAATAAGTGTGTCAATATATGCAATATTGCATTATCTCATGGTGACACGTGGAAGGAAACAAAGAGACATTCTATCTTATTTATCCATCAGTCACACATATGGATTCATCCCTCTTATAAAGGTGAAATAGTAATAATAAAACTGTAAGAGCATTTTGTAAATTATTTAAAAATATAAAATGTAAAGTATTCTGTTTGCTTTCATCATCTATCCATTTTTATAATTTATTTGTCTATTTACAAATTTCACAATCAACACTAGGGCCAAGAATTTCAATATTAGTTGGACTCAAGTTGTTACAACCAAACAAATATATACTTCCTTTGCCAACTTGAACTCCATTTAGAATGATCGATCAACTAATTAGACTTAGACTAAATATTATGTTATTCGCTTGTGACGAGATCAATTAGGTGAACAAGACATCGCTCGCATGTGATCTTACGTAGAGTATTCTCGGAATCAACTAGTTCATAACTCTAACTAAATAGGATTCTATTGTGTGTACATAACTGTAACTAAGGGAGTCGAGGAACACTTACTTTTACAACATGATTCGATCGGACTCGAGCTAAATAAGATTTTTATTTTATGGCACCTTGATCTACAACTCGGTGAGAATTCTATTGAATCCATGAGTATTTGACTATGAGACCACGAGGGAATGAAACTCTCCGTATAATTCATCATTTTTTTTTTGTTGTAGTGGTTTATCTCAAGTGGTAAATCCTAAAATGAGTAGGGGTCTGTCTTGACAATGAGATCTCTTATCAACACAGTGGAACCGTGCATCCAAAAAATCCTTAAGAGATTTTTTGAATATAAGGTCATTTTGATGGTGGTGTCGGTCACTATAAAAAGTTTACATGGATAATTTTTAGTCGAAATGACTTATCTCAAGTAGTAAGCATGGAGACATGTATTGCCTAAAGATTCCGAGTTCTAAGTCCTTTTAGCAACAAATAAAATCCCCTTGAGGGGTCTGTTGACTGAGGTGTTCTTTTAGCAGTGAAATCTCTTATCAACACAGTGGAACTTGTGAATCCAAAATTCCCTTAGGAGATTTTTTGAATTTGGGATCGTTTTGACGGTGGTGTTTCGACAGTGGTGCCGATCATTATAAAAAATTTACTTCGGATAGTTTTTATGAATCGTTGGGAAGTCAAGACAATGTCAACTTTCCGCATAAATGAATAAGTTTTTTGATTTACTTCTTCATAAATGATCGTAACATCGATCGTGTGGGGACCACACAGATTTCATCTATTATAGAAATGAATAAATGATCTAACTACCCGACTATCTACTTATCTAGGGCAAATATTCACAAATATAATCAACTTTTCTACTAAATAGAAAACCACAAACCACATATATAAATCAATAGCAGAAATACAACTATTTCTCAAATTAAATTAATATCTTTTAAAAATAAATAATATAAAAAAGTAGATAAGTTTAAAGACAGAATGCAGGCCGGCATCAATCTAGATCAGTGTGACTGGATCACAAATCTAGAAATTAATAAATAAATAAATTTAAAAATTAATTAATTAATTAATTAAAACATCACAAAAAGCAAAGCTTGACTTCTCTTGCGAGCTGCCTCCTTAATATCATTCTCATCATCCTTCACACTCACTCGTCCACCACCACCACCACCTCCTCCTCCTCATGTCGTCTTCTTCCTCTTCTTCTCCTCCGCCTTGAAACAGAACAGAGGCGGCCATGATCACACCTCGCCTTCTTCTTCTTCTTCTTCTCCTCGCCCTCGTCTCCGCCTTCCTCTTCCATGGGGCCTACTCCGTCAACCAAGAGGGCCGCATTTTGCTGGAGGCCAAGGGCGGCCTGGAGGCGCCACCCGACGCGTTCTCCTCCTGGAACGCCGACGACGACGCGCCCTGCGCGTGGAGGGGCGTCGGATGCAACTCCACCGGCGCGGTGACCTCCGTTAACCTTACCGGCTTCGACCTCTCCGGCCCCTTCCCTTCCACTCTCTGCCGCCTCCCCCACCTCGCCTCCCTCGACCTCTCCTACAACTACATCAACGGCACCCTCGCCGGCCCCGCCTTCGCCGGCTGCGACGCCCTCTCCGTCCTGAACTTATCCATGAACAACCTCGTCGGCCCGCTGCCCGGCGCGCTGGCGGCGCTGCCCAACCTCACCCACCTCGATCTCTCCTCCAACAACTTCTCCGGCGGCATCCCGCCGGCCTTCGGCCGCTTCCCCCAACTCGAAACGCTCAATCTCGTCTACAACCTGCTAACCTCCACCGTCCCTGACTTCCTCGGCGATGTCTCCACTCTCCGGGTGCTCGACCTCCGGTACAACCCATTCGACGCCGGGCCCATCCCGGCGTCCCTCGGGAACCTCTCTGTCCTCGACACGCTCTCCCTCGGCGACTGCAACCTCGACGGGGAGATTCCGCCGTCGCTTGGCCGGCTCTCGAAGCTTGCCTACCTCGACCTCTCCTGCAACCACCTCCAAGGCGGAATCCCGGAGTTCCTCGCCAGGCTGCCCGGCTTAATCCAGGTCGAGCTGTACAACAACTCGCTCTCTGGTCGCATCCCCGCCGGGCTCGGCGAGCTCGCTGCGCTGCGCAACTTCGACGCGTCTCTGAACCAGCTCGTAGGTCCGCTCCCCGACGACATCTTCGACGCGCCGCTGCTCGAGAGCTTCCACTCGCACACGAATCAGCTGACGGGTGGGATCCCCGCCGGCGTCGCGCGGTCCAAGAGCTTGGCCGATCTCCGGCTCTATAAGAACCAGCTCAGCGGCTCCCTCCCGGCGGATTTGGGGAAGACGACGCCGCTGGTGACGGTGGATCTGTCGACGAACAAGCTCTCCGGCGAGATCCCTGCAAGCATCTGCGACCGCGGCGTGCTGCAGCAGCTGCTCCTGATACAGAATTCCTTCTCCGGGGGAGTTCCCGACGGCCTCGGCCGGTGCCGGACGCTGAATCGGCTTCGCCTCCAGAGCAACGCGCTGAGCGGTCCGGTTCCCAGCGGCCTCTGGGGGCTGCCGCATCTCTCTCTGCTTGATCTGAGAGACAACGCTTTGTCCGGCGGCATCTCTCCGGTGATCTCCGGCGCCGCCAACCTCTCCTCGCTCCTCATCGAAGACAACCAGTTCTCCGACATCATCCCGTCGGAGATAGGAGCTGCGAAGAAGTTATACGAGATCGCCGCGGGGAACAACCGGCTCGCCGGGCCGCTCCCTGCGTCGCTCGGCGACTTGGCCAACCTCGGCCGGCTGGACCTCCACAACAACTCCCTCTCCGGTGAACTGCTCCGCGGAATCCAATCCTGGAAGAAGCTCATCGATCTCAATCTCGCCAACAATGGCTTAACGGGCGGCGTGCCTCCTGAGCTCGGTAGCCTCCCGGTGCTCAACTACCTCGACCTCTCCAACAACGACCTCACCGGCGAAATCCCCGACCAACTTCAGAACCTGAAGCTGAGCCAATTCAACTTCTCCAACAACCAGCTCTCCGGCGCAATTCCGCCCGTGTTCGCAAACGAAGCCTTCCGGAGTAGCTTCTTGGGGAACCCTGGACTCTGCGGCGACATAGCAGGGCTCTGCCCTGCCTCAGCGGAGACCACCAGCAACCTCCATGGATTCATCTGGCTGCTCAGGTCGATCCTTATCCTCGCCGGCTTAATTCTCATCGCCGGCGTCGCCTGGTTCATCCGCAGGTACCGCAAGTACAAGAAAGCCATGGACAAGTCCAAGTGGACGCTGAAGTCCTTCCACAAACTAGGATTCAGCGAGTATGAGATCTTGGACTCCCTCGACGAAGAGAACCTCATCGGCAGCGGCGCGTCCGGCAAGGTCTACAAGGTCGCGCTGAGCAGCGGAGAGACCGTCGCGGTGAAGAAGCTCTGGTGCGCAGCGAAGTCGCAGGTGGCAAACTTGAACTCTTCCATGGACGATGCCTTCGAAGCAGAGGTTGCGACACTAGGCAAGATCAGGCACAAGAACATCGTGAAGCTCTGGTGCTGCTGCACTCAAAAGGATAACAAGCTGCTGGTGTACGAGTACATGCCCAATGGAAGCTTGGGGGACCTGTTGCACAGCAGCAAAGTGATCGTTCTCGACTGGCCGGCGAGGTACAAGATTGCACTCGACGCAGCAGAGGGGCTCTCCTACCTGCACCATGGCTGCGTGCCGCCGATCGTCCACCGGGATGTCAAGTCTAACAACATCTTGCTGGATGGAGAATTCGGAGCCAAGGTGGCCGATTTCGGGGTGGCGAAAGCTGTGGAGGTCATTGAGAAGGGACCTAAATCCATGTCTGTGATTGCTGGTTCTTGTGGATACATAGCTCCAGGTCTGTCAATCTCGAAACTCTGTTAATTCATAGCTAAAGATTTGAAACTCTTACTTACTTGAAAAACTGATAACCACTTCAGAATATGCATACACACTGAGGGTGAATGAGAAGAGCGACATCTACAGCTTCGGAGTGGTAATTCTGGAGCTGATCACCGGAAAATTGCCCCTCGATCCGGAGTACGGTGAGAAAGATCTTGTGAATTGGGTCTGCAGTATGATAGAACACAAGGGCATGGAGCATGTGATTGATACAAAGCTTGATCTGAGCTACAAGGAGGAGATAATTCAGGTGCTGAATATTGGCCTTCTTTGTGCCAGCTCCCTCCCCATCAATCGCCCGTCGATGAAGAGGGTGGTGAAGATGCTGCAAGAAGTGCGACCGCAGAACAAGGCCAACGCCGGGAATGATCACGGAAAACTTTCTCCTTATGCTGCTGAACATGGCAGCATGAACTGTTAAGGATAATGAATTATCTTGTGCTGCCATTTTTGTTCAACTCTTTTCCTTGCTGTAGCTTCCATGGTGTTGGTAGCAGTACAAATGTATCCAACCGAGAGAAATGTAAGAATTGGGGATGTGCTAATCAGCTCCATTGTTTTGCAGTCAGTGATGGCAGTTCTCTTTTTAGACAGTTACTGACATGGTTTGGCTGCATGAGAAGAGGAAGAAGACCTCTGCATGTCCAAAACTGGACTAAGTTTGCCATAAACATCACAAAAACAGTCATAAGATAAACAGTAACAGAATAGAAGAACATGATAAATACTTTGACTTAATTGTTTTCTACTGCACTGACAGTAGCACTGTTTCTAGAATAATTTAGTGGGCAGATGATGGCCATTTTAGAGGTCACCATAGGGACAGCTATGCCGGTCGGTGGTCAAGATAGTTAAGTATTCTCTTGGTTTTATGAGACCAACACGAGAGTAGCTGGAGATTCTCCATGCACATTTATTTTTTAGTTGTAGGCCCCTTGATGTTAAAGGTGCCTCCGGTTGTGCCTAACAATATAAAATATAAATTTTATATTAAAAATATATGAAAAAATTTTAAGATTATAAGATTGAAAATATCTCATTATTGGTACAAGACCTTTTAGATAAAATCTAAAAACAAAACTATAAAAACGTTAATCCAAAGTGAATAATATCATACCGTTATGGAGATATATATGGATTCCATCTTATCTAACAGTGGTATCAAAGCAGATCCATATGATGGGGGCTCCTAATAAGGGGTCCGTTGAGACCATTAAGAGGGTGGGTCTATTGGGATTCGTACCAATAAGGGATCCATTGGGATTGTTAAGGAGAGACTCCTAGTGGTCCTTTATTTGAGGGGTAGATTATTGAGATACAATAAAAGTTCCACATTAGAAATATATGGAAAAGATCATGAGGTTATAAGATAGAAAATATCTCATTGGTATAAGACTTTTTGAATAAAGTCCAAAACCAAAACTATGAGGGCGTAGACCCAAAGTGAATAATATCGTATCATTGTGGAGATATATATATATATATATTTCATCGGATCTAACAGTGGTATTTCTAATGTGAGACTTTGATTGTATTCCAAAAAAAAAAAAAATACATATTGGTCTTGTCATCTTTAACCAAGATATAATCTGTTCCTTTGCTCCTCGCTAGCAATCATAGTAGGAGAGATGCTCATATAGGGAGGAGAGTCATTCCCTTTTAGAAGCTTCATATTGTTCATTAACAAACAAAATGTTTTCAGTTACCACCAAACACCTAAAATTAAGGGGGGAAATTCAACATACTGAGCTTTAGACCTTAATCTACCTTCTTCAGTGTCTATCTAAGCTGATCATTTACATTTAACTAGTAAATGAAGCATGTGTAGAGATTCTTCTGAGGAAGCCATTTAATTTATAATAAACACTGATGATAATATTGTTCCTAGTTCTATGGCAATAAACTTATTTTTGCTCTTCAAAACATTGGCATCCAAGATTTTCCACTAAACTGACTAATAGCACCAACATTCTTTAGGAGTTTTCTTGCAAGTCAAGTACGCTAAAAAAGGGAGGTACCTTAGTATGTTCAATGCCAAGGTCAATGGCCAAATCTTTAGACTTGACTCACTTTGTGGCTCAGTGGTTGGCAGCTTTCACAAATGGCGTCTATGGCTTTTAGTTTGCTTGTAAGGGATCCAACACTTTGCTTTTTGTATGTGTTTTCTGATGAGAAGTTCAAAACTACTTTTATTTTTATTTTTCATTTCAAAATGTTTTGATTCAGTATCTGACCTTTGTGGCGCATCAGTTCTTCTGGATCCCAAGTGGCATTATCAGCGTCCTCTGTGGATGCAATTTCACTCCTTTCCTTCAGCTGTGCCCTCTGTAAGGTCATCTTGGCCCTATTACTGCATTGTTAATAAAACAAGTCTGAATGTATCTTGGGATCGGCATACAAGAAAAGCAAGTAAATTGCTTGCAATCGAGACATTTTTAGTAGCCGAATAACATTCTTCACTAGACAACAGAAACAATGACAAGAATCAACAGTCATAAACACACAACCATTGAAGAAACATACTGACTGTGACAGACGACACACAGTTTCAAGAAATCAAAAGTTGAATAGAGCAAGAAACAATCGTTAATGGTTCCCAACGACGAAGCGGTAGAGCTACGATCGAGATAAGACGAACAGAAAATTTTACCAGAAATAGCTTGACGATCGAGAGTAGCAGCCTCAATATTGAAGCGCGATCCGCCTTCGCCTCCTTCTCTAGTTTTTCCCCGTCTTCTCCAATCTCCTCACCGCTCGATCTCGCCATCTGTTTCACATCAACAAGTTCCCAGAGTTAGAACAAAAAAAGGGCGCAAGCAAAAGGGAACCAAGAGGGAAAGAAGGGAACCTACCCGGGGAGGAGCGGCGTCGAGACCATCGGAAGACGAAGGCGGAGATCTCGCCGGGGAGGACGCTGGTGCGGACCTGGAGAGGGATAGATCGGGTTGCGTCGACGGCGAAGGCGCAGCTTTAACATCATTTATTTGAAATCGACAAAATTCTGTTTCGCCCCCCAGAGTTTGCTATAATTTTCATTTCACCCTCAACTTCAAACTGGTCAGCAATAAACCCTTGAAATTTCATATCACATCAAGCCTAGGGATTCAACAATAAAATTTGATTTGATTCCAACAGATGGTTGCAATGATTGTTAGCAACCAACAAGTTTCATCCAAAGAATGAGGCATTTCATGAGCAAAGAATGAACCAAAGTTTACAAATTCCATTGTGTTTGATGGTTAACACTCGACAAAAGAAACAAACAAATGTAGGAGAACATGATTGTAACAAAGAGTCAGTCATCTTCAAGAATGTTGCTTCATGTTTCCTGAATCATGCATTCAAAATTGCTACTACCTTGAGCCTACTGGAAAATGGCAAGCGGCGTATCGCTAAGGATCATGAGCACAGTGAGAAATGGATCAGCCGTTGGAGCAACAACCGGCTTTCTTAGAGTTTTGTGCATCATCACCCTCCCCAATCTTGATATTCTGTCCCTTGGGCACGGTTGAAGTATCATCGCCGACATCTAGCATCTTCTTGCTGACCACGTGGTAGATCTGAGTGAGCACTTCAGTGAAGGCATTCTCCACGTTCGTGGACTCGAGGGCAGAGGTCTCGACGAAGAAAGCGTTCTCTCTTTGAGCAAAGGCCTGTGCGTCTTCGAGAGGGACAGACCTAATGTGGCGCAAGTCTGCCTTGTTGCCCACAAGCATGATGACTACGTTTTGATCTGTGTGATTCTTTAGTTCCTTCAGCCATCTCTCCACATTTTCAAAGGTGATATGGCGAGTCACGTCATAGACGATAAGGGCGCCAGCAGCTCCTCGATAATAAGCACTAGTAATGGCACGATATCTACATGAGAAAAGAAAAAAGCAAGTTAATGTACAAGTCAGAACACAAGTTGTAGGTACCATCGAGCCATTTTACTTCCAAAGTTGTTAGCAAAAATACAAAAGAAAGCACAAAAGACGAATTAAATGGAAGGAGGTTTGTGCATGATGCAACTCTCATGTTATCTTAAAGATTGAGTTATTAACAACTTATCCCAAAAATATTTGAGTGATTACAACAGAATTAAACTAAAATGATTATTGGTCTAATGCAGACAAAATGTTGGTATCAATGGCACATTTATCTGTAATTTTATTATGTTAATATCATCGCAAGGGATGTTGGGATGGCCAAAAATGTGAATGTGTGGCGTTGGCCCCATAACCATTCTTACTTCAATGCTGTATATTCACCTATTATTGAGATTCCATTGATCTTTATAAACCAAAAATATTCAAATCAATTGAATTATAATGTTTTCTTTGATTTCACTCTGCCCCTTACACCTTTCAATGTAGTAGATTCAAACTCTACTAAATCTAGAACCTATTTATTAATAGTTTTTTAATAATATCTATGCAATCTCAGTCTCCTTTTATCAATCATTGAAGGTATACCTACTTTCTTGCAGATATTAACACTTTTTATCCATATTAATATTTTTTATGCTTTCTAGTAGCTCTAGGCATCCATTTTATTGTTCTCGTGTCTGTTATATAAATTTTTGAATATGTTACTCCTTAGCGACTCAACACTCACAATCAATAAAGAATAGCCTTTCAGCCTAAGTATAGTATTCATAGACTTAAGAAATTATAATGTTGGATATCTAGCTCCCTATCCTTGACCTTTTCATCTGAGCTTAGAATCAACATTGACAGTTTTATGTCATGTAATATTTTAAATCTAACTAAAAAACAAGATTTCCTCCCATTTTAGATTGAACCGAATCAGTAGAAGTTTTTTTTTTTTGTTTTCTGCATTTCTCATGCAAGTCTAATTAAATTTTTTTTTTTCAATGTGCAAGTCTTAGATATAATGCTAAATCAAGTAGATAAACTAATATGAATTATGAGACAAATGAGAATCATCCAAAGCCTTGATAAAAAAAAGGGGTCAAATAGCAGTCACTTGCCATTCTCCATCATCAAAAGGCATTTGTTAAACGTTTATGTATCTGAGCTCTTGCATTACCCATAATGCAGAACAATCAGTTGTTATTTCTTTTCAGGAAAAAGTTTGACAATGTATTACCATTCTCATATTTTTGTTGGCAGATGATACAAAAGAATTTATAAAATGACTTGTAGAGACTATATACATTCTGGTCCATCAAGCAAATATTAGATTATATCAGATTATGCATGAAAAACTTTTGCTACTAATTCAATCTCCAAACATAAAAGAAATACTGATTATCAAAGTTTTGAGATCACATAATATAAGAATAATCTCTTAATTACCCTTCCTATTGAACTCAAAACTATATTCCTCATTCCATGTCATTTGATCATCTCTCACGAAAATCCTTTTGATACAGAAAATATTGCAAATGGAAGATACGGAACCTCTGCCAACTGAAATTCAGAAATTGCTATCTTCCGCTCAAACAATGATGAATTTTTTATAACAGAGTTTTGTGCCGGGGAAAAACAAAGAGGAAGAGGGCAAAATATTCTAAGAACTCAATAAACAAAACTAAATCACATGTATCAATCATCGCACGTTATGGTTTGATAAGGAATGGGAGAGCCAATATCTGGCAAAGAAATTAAAATGATTAATAGATTTGAAACAATAGAGCTTATGGAACTGTAACATTAATTTACTCGGTAGTTGGATTAGGAAATGCATCAAATGGATTAGATGACACATTGGAAATTGACACAGTTTAACAAGATTCGCACCTTTCCTGGCCGGCGGTGTCCCAGATCTGCGCCTTGACGAGCTTGTCGTCGACGCGGATGGTACGGGTTGCGAACTCGACGCCGATGGTGGACTTGGACTCGGTGCTGAACTCGTTGCGGGCGAATCGAGAGAGCAGGTTCGTCTTCCCCACCCCGGAGTCTCCAATCACAACCACCTTGAACAGGTAATCGTAATCCTCGTCCGCCTTATACGCCATTCCTCTTTTCTACGCCAATAACAAATCCTCTTCTTCCTCCTCCTCCTCCCTCCTCCTCCGTTGCTACGAACAACCGGATCTTCCTCCTCTTCTCTCGAGATCGAAGAAGAAGAAGATGGCGAACCAGAGACGATCGAGTCGATCGCTCGTCGCAGAGACGATGGAAAGGGAGAGGAAGAACATGAACCTCGACGAACACTATTTGACGTAGTCCTTCGCCACGTGGCAGGCCCTCTCACTCTACCTCTCAATATTTCCCAATATTATTCTTCACCAATTAGAACTACCTTGCACCTTACCCATCTTGTGATTGGACATCTGATGCCGCATTCTGATTGGATCCCAGTCTGGGTCCCTTTACGCAGAACCAATCGAAATACCTTTCTGGTGTACCTGTCTTGTGATTGGATCTCCGTTGTGGGTCTTGGCGTACGCGGCAGACTATATAATATTTGTCAGTTTTACCGTCTTTCAATTGCGTTGGAAGTGTGGGCCTCCAGCAATTAGTTTTTATATTGACGGGTACATGCATTTGCACGATGTCGCAATTTAAAATTATTAAATATTGAGTCTTATTGGATACAAACAAAATCTACAGCTTGCGAGAGAGTGATAACGCTCTCTGACAGTTACTTGCAGCTTTAATTTGTACCTGAACTGCCACGTCCAGGGGCGTCCAGGCGGCGGCGGCCACCTCCGCCGGCGGGCCACGTTACTCCTATTCCATTTCCACGTGGCTCATGAACTCGTCGTCTTGCAGCAGCGACGCCATGGTGTCCGGGGCAAGGCACACCTCGAGCTCCACGCTTCCCCCTCCCGCCCGCCCCGGGAAAGCTGACATCTTTCCGTCGAACTTGTTGGCCCGGCCGCTGCGCACCGCCACCGGCAGCCCCCACCCGAAGTCGTTCCCCTCGTACATCGGGAAGCGGTTGGAGCTGCCCATGGTGAGCCCGGCGCCATCCGGGTTGCCTAGCGGGAAGCAGCGCGGTGCCGCCTCCCAGTCCGACACCCCGCGCCGCACCGTCTCGTCGCCGTGTGCGGCCACGCCGCGGTGGAGCAGCGCCGCCGACCAGCGGAGGTCCCGCGTGGACACCTCCCCTACCGTCGCCTGCGTCGGGATGCTTTGTATTGCGTTCCCGAAGTAGTTCGGCGCCACTGGCGGCGCCACGCGGCGCCGACAGTTGACCGCCATCCGGAACGTCGTCGTCGCCTCCGGCGACAGCCGCTTCCGCGCCCGCGTGACCGACCGCCACATCAGCGCGCAGAGCGACTGGAACGACGAAATCTCCTGCTTTTTAACCTCCGCCGCCACCGCCTTCTTGTCATGGAGTTGCTTCCCGCATATCTCAGCCGTCGAATCGCCTCCGCCGCCTCCGCCGCCGTTAACCCTCGATTTGAGCGCGAGAATCGCGTGGCGGCTAAACCGGAAGACGCGCTCCCGAAGCGGCGCTCCCACCGGGAACGACACCTCGGGGCCACGCCCGCCGGGGAAACGCAGCACCGCCTTCGATTCGGCGAAGTAGTTCCGCCGGAAATCCGGCGGCGCGGGGTGCCCCCCGCGGCAGAGCTCCGCCCAAGCATTAAAGAAATTCCAGAATGAAGTCCCATCGACGACGGCATGGTTGACGGCGGCTCCGAGGAAAACCGCTCCGTCACCGAGCTCCGTAAGCTGAAAAGCGGCCAGCGGGCGGAAGTGGCCGTGGAAGCTGACGGCGCCATCGAAGGGGAAAAGACCCTTGACAGCCGGAGGCACGTCAGCGTTGGGCGGAAGCAGGTCAGGCAGTCAACAGCGACGGAGCAACCGCGTAGGAAAACTCAACGCCCGCGTCGTTGCAGACGATAACGACGCTTCCGTCGGCGAGCGTGGCGAGGCGACCGGCGAGCGCGGGGAAGAGCGCAAGCGCGCGGGCGAGGGTGGAGACGAGGAGGGAGACGAGCGCTGGAGTAGCCATCGGCGGCTGGCGTAAAAAAGAGACCTTTTTGGATGTACTGGCAGGACAGCATGGGCAGGTCGGACACCGACAGCCGTATCTCGCCGAGCGCCGAAGCCCCCTCCGGCGACACCGTCCTCTTCGACACGACATCAATTCCTCCGACGACCCGAAGAAGCTACCGCTTTGATGGACAAGGAAGAAGAAGAAGAAGAAGAGGCAGGCTTAAGGGCAATTGGAGGGGGAAGGGTGGAAATAGGAGCCATGGCGACGAGTTCACCGGAAAATTCTGCTGCTCTGCTTGCTCCGGTGAATGGAAGCGGAAGCAGGGGAAGCGGTTTATAAAGGCGGAAGAGGAGGTGGCGGTGCATGCATTTGGCTGGCACACTCATCGTCCTCATCGGCATTTGGTGGGTAAATTCATTGTTGCAGTTGAAGAAAAAGACAGCGACGGATTCGGGGAATGAATTGGCGATCAACATTTCGTCTCGTCTCATCTCATCTCATCTCATCTCAAGAACAGCAACAGCAGAGAAGGAAGGCGACTAAATCCTATGCATCATTGCCAGTAAAAGTTCAAATATTTTGCCACAGGGACCCACACAGCCAGCCCGGTTTGACCGGATCATCGATCGATCGATCGATCGGTCAGCTGGTCTGATCCAATCAATTTGATCGGCAAATCTCCCCCTCTCCTTTCCTTTCCTTTCCTTTCCAACTTCCTTCCTCAGGTAAACACAACGACCAAGTATCAAATCGTACAACAGCAAAACGGCACGTGGAAAACGTTGATCGGTAAACAAAGAATCTACGCAGGTGTCCTCTCAAACCTTTCACTAGCAAGACAGCGAAAACAAACAAAAACACAGAATTGAAGGTCCCACAAAAAAAATATAAACACTAGATTCGCTTTTAGTTTAGCATTAACGCGGGTAACTTTCAAAACCCTAACACTCTCGCATCGACAACAAAGCAAACCCTAACACTTTCCACGTTTGACTCGACTAGGCTCATTTCAGCCTCCCTTATCCTAGATGTGAAAGGTACAAGTTGGGTTTGGAGTATGATCTCCAAATTGACGCCAAAGTCTAGTCAACAAAGGTAAGTTGCCCTGAGTTATTAATTTCAATAAAAGATGGAATCCGTCACTCCAACAGATTTCATGACTATCTGTAAGGAAGTAAATCAAGGCCAAAGTTTAGTCATTGCCCTGAGTCATTAACTTCAACAAAAAGTGAAATTTATCACCCCAGCAGTCCCACACGATCAGTTTCACCATCATCCGTGAGGAGGTAAATTGAGAAGCTACAATTGATTACTACAGAGAGGGTATTATTTCGATTTTGTCAAGATTCGACCCTTATCCACTTCAGCAAATCTGTCATATAATAACCAACTCGACTATACTCCGGAGGCACCTGAGTCCCTAACGAATCATGGTAAATTAGACTAACGAATGTAAAACCACAGACCTTTGATAAATCGATACATGAGAAAAAGAAGCAAAACAACAAAAAAGTACCTTGGAGCTCTGCATTTCGGTTGCATCAAGACAGTGCATGGAGATGGAGTCTTCTCAGAGCAGCAAAATGTGGGAGCCAGTTTATGCTGCAGGAAAAAATGAGAACGACAAAGAGGTGGGTCGAGGAGGATTTTCTCACAGCACAAAGACAACGATACAAAACAAAATACACGTTTTGTTCAGCAAAAACAGTGAACAATAATACATGAATGATGAGACAAACTTATATGGTACAGTGACAGAATACAAGGAAATGCAATGCATGAGGAAGATAAACACACAGATGGATATTCAAAGAACAGTCAAAGCTAGCTACCTGCACCAGTCGTCTGTGTGTTGAGTAGAATTTGTTTAACAATTACTAAACACAACAAAATGAAATGAGGGATTCCTTATTTCGATGAATCTTACTACAGTCAAAAGTGTACTTTTGCCAAAGTCCATCATCGAAGAATCTAATTAGGTAAATATCTATTTGGGCAATAAAGGCAACACTATAGTGCTTTTCATGTTTCAGCCATGAATTCTGACCTCACTGGATATCTAGCAATTAGACTCACTCACACATCAAGAAGTGAAAAAACCCCTAAACAAAAGGAAATGAATGAGAGATGATTTTTGGTCCATAACCCTTTCTTTGTAAGAGTGATGGGCAACAGAGAAGCCATGTGAGAGTATTAAAGCAACATGTTCTAAAGTTGTGATAAGAAAAGAAGCCTTTCAGTCTTAAGAAAAAAGGTATGATCAATCACACGAATGCACAAACTAAAGAATGCATGTATCTGAATGCTTCCAGGAGCAATATGATTACAGACCATGCTTACAACTGGAAATTATAACTATTGTCACACTTAACATACTTTTGAATATGAGTGCTTCTAAGAAGCATGATGAATCTAATAAGAAAGGAAGTCAAAAGTTATCCTACTTCTGGTGCCACACTTAACATACCTTAAGACATGAGTTCTTGTTAGAGGATTGATCAACACCTCAAGTAGAACTAGCTCGATTCAATCAAGATAAAACTAGTCATGGAAAATATTATAATTGTTTTCATGGCAGATCAAAAGCAAGCCATCAAATTCATTAATTAGGTTTGGACCATTCCTCTCAGGCGTTCCGTCGAACAGTTATCGAGCAGCATGGCTGTACCGTTCCGAGCGCCGCCGCCTCATACACACGAGTCACACTCATAACCCAACCCACAAAAAGCATGAAGTGTGCGACAAAAACCTGCGTCCTTCTCCATCGGGGAGTCCAACTCAAAGCGGGTGAGCGACGTTCCTCTCAGCCATTTCGTCGAACAGGTATCGGGCACCGTGGGTGCTGCCGTTCCGATAACGTCGCCCATGAAGCGCCCAAAGCGGCGAGGAAGGCATGGAGCTTGTGGTGCAAGAAGAGCGGGAGAAAAGGCTCACAGAGTTGGACCAACGGTCCAGGGAGAACTGGGCTTTGGGCTTTGAATTAGCCCGGTTTGATGTATATCTTATTGGATCGGTTTCCATCTGTCCCATCCGCCTACCCGTTTACGAGAATGAACATTCATTTTACCTCATTTTTATTTATTTATTTTTCTCAACATTACCCTCATAGTTTTAAAATTATCAAAGTATCCTCAAAATATATTATTTTACCCTCAACCACTAAACCCTAAAATTTTAGAAGAAATATTGAGTTCATAAAGGATCAAAATAACAATATTGATGATCATTGAAAAGTTAAATATTTTAACAAATTTTTAGAATTTGAAAATTAATCAAATTCAACCATCAACTATCTGTATAATCGATCAATATACTTCAGCATAATATGGAATTTGCCACCCCAACAATCCATATGGTCGGTTCTACGACCATCTATGAGGAGGTAAATTATGAAGATACAGTTGGCTACGATGATAAGAGAGCATTACCTCGGCTTCATCGAGATTTCTCAATAAATAATTAGAGATATCATTCAATACTTTAGGGTGACATTACAAATTCATTATTTTATAATTGAAAATTCAATTATTAACCCATCTTGGTCATTTAATATTTTAAATATCTTACACTGTGTGTGCCCATTGCCCATCCTATATCTCTATTATTAAATGTAGTGTGAGGAAGACTTTGCCTCTGTGACATAGTTGAGTTGATTATGACAGAGTATATTTTATTGAAATGGACAATGGTTGAATCTTGACGAAGCCGAGACAATGTCCTTCTCAATCATGACTAACTGTAGCTTCTCAATTTACCTCCTTACATATGCCAGTGGCCCCGATTATATAGAGCCGTTGGAATGACGGATTCCACCTTTAATTGAAATGAGGAAGGCCCAAGCTCCCCCACATGAGGAAGGAAAAAGTAATTTAATCAAAAGTTTAAGACCATAAAGCATAAATTTGAGTCTCACAAGTTGGCCATTGGAACTTTGCTAACAGACAATTTATCAATAATTCATTTTATAAAAATGCCCTTAATTTATACAATTAAGTATTTATCAAGTTGAAGGGTGGAATTGCTTGATGGGCCGGTCGAATAAACACTGGTTCGGTTTTCTTGGTCCACGAGTTAATGGACCGGCCATTTGATTATATGTACTAGGTCTAACTCGAAAAGGCCCAATTAGGTCTATGATCAAGGCCCAATAAAGCTTTCTTTGGCCCAATTGAATCACACAATAACGTCCCATTAAAGTGTCGAGATTGTTGACAAAGTCAACAGTATATAAGCATCGGGGGTCTGCACTTTTAGGGCAGAAGCCGCGTAGGGCACAAGGGCGACGAGCGGAGGATGGCGGTGAGCATGGGGAAACTCCGCTGGGGGGAGCTCGAGGACGACGCTGAGGATCTCGATTTCCTTCTGCCGCCGCGGGTGGTGATCGGGCCGGACGAAAATGGGGTGAAGAAGGCGATCGAGTACCGGTTCGACGACGCGGGCAACAAGGTGAGGGTGACGACGACGACGCGCGTCCGCAAGCTCACGCGCGCCCGCCTCAGCAAGCGCGCTCTGGAGCGCCGGTCGTGGCCCAAGTTCGGCGACGCCGCCCACGAGGACGTCGGTGCCCGCCTCACCATGGTCTCCACCGAGGAGATCCTCCTCGAGCGGCCCCGCGCTCCGGGTTCGACACTTCCTCCTACTTTCCTCATCTTCCCTTTGTTCCGTTTTAATCGCTTTGGATGTCCACTGATTCGCATCTCTAGGTAAACCCTATTTTTTTCCACCATGAAGACAAGGAGTTCATTTATTTTTATTTGAGGTAAAGTTAGGTCCTCCATGTCCATGGATCACTAGTGCGTAGGATGATGCCAGTTTCCTGGATCTACATACAATGCAAGTTCGCATCTTTAGGTCTCTGCTCCGTGCCATATCTTGAACCTATTCTTATTGTTTGTTCAAGAGTCTGCCTGATCGAAGTTGATTAATACATCTTGGTACCTTGATTTATTCTCTCCAAAAAAAAAGATCATCTTGGTTGTCTTCTACTTAACGGGCTTAAAGTCTTAGCATTGCGGCAACAACTTTAGCAGACAATTGTGGGTATGCAATCTTTAGGTTCAGTGTTGACTAGCAAGTGCAGTGTTTTTAAAACCAAAGGCCGCCTAAACTGGAACCGGAGGCCAATTCAGTTGAAATTGTTCAGTCATTCTGGTTGAACTAGATTGATAACCAGTTCGATTGGAAAATCAACCAGTGGTCCAGGTTTTCAAACACACTCACAAATATGATCATAACAAGTATCTTTGATTTGGCATTTATTTGAAGGAGTAATTCTTTCTTTTTACTGGGAGTTAGTGTTAGCATATATATGTAAGCTAGCATGATGTATCCTTCTGTCATATATTTAGAATGATATGAACACTTGTGTTAGATTTTTTGCCAGTAGTCAATTGGTCATGTTTATCATCCTTCAGATATTCAGAATACATTTGTTTGCCAGTAGTGTGTGTGTTATGTGAGATTTTCTCTCAAGGTTAGTGATTGTGAACACATTTTTAGCTCTTAAAAGTCCATGACCTAACCTTGTAGAAATGAGTGTTGTAAAGGATACAATCATATCTTGTTGGATGATTTGTTGTAGTAATCAGTGAGACATGTTTATTGTTATCCTGTCAGCAGTATTAGGGTTGCTTCGAAAGTTATGGCTTCAAACATACTCTATTTGATCATGTTCCTCTAGTTGTCTTTGTTTATGTGGTTGCCTTCCTAAACAGGCAGCAAAACAGAGGAACCGAAGGCTGCAGGTGATCCATTTGCTGCCATGGGCAAGGCAGGAGCTGTTCTGATGGTATGTAGAACTTGCGGTAAGAAGGGTGACCACTGGACTTCCAAGTGCCCATACAAGGACCTGGCTCCGCCGACCGACACCTTCATTGACAAGCCCCCGGGTGCTGAAGCTGCAGCCTCTGCTGCTGGCACCGCCAAGAGCACGTATGTGCCACCCAGCATGAGAGCTGGTGCAGAGAATCGTGGGACCGAGATGAGGCGCCGTAACGATGAGAACTCAGTTCGTGTGACCAATCTATCAGAAGACACCCGTGAGCCGGACTTGTTGGAACTCTTCCGTACTTTCGGCCCCGTGACTCGAGTCTACGTTGCTGTGGACCAGAAGACCGGAGCCAGCCGAGGATTTGGCTTCGTCAACTTTGTCAACCGGGACGATGCAGAGAAAGCGATCAACAAGCTTAATGGCTATGGCTACGACAACCTTATCCTACGAGTTGAATGGGCAACTCCAAGGCCGAATTAATCGGTGAGACAAGTGGTTCTCAAGAGGTGAATCGCCTTAGTCGTATTACTTTTTGGCTTTACTGAATGTTCTCATGAAAACAATGCTAGTTTGCGACTTAATATTAGTTTTAACAATCGACAAGTTCTTCAGGTTTATACGATTTGTCTTACCATGCTTGCAAGTTGCATTAGACTAACCTCTGTTTGTTACAATCGAATAAGAATTACAGTTTGAGCTTAAGCATTGATCAAAGAACCCCAACATGGTTCCATTAGTGTAACCAAATGCTTGTGAATATTCATTCATTTTGTCACTATTTAAGATTCAATGATCAAAACAGATCATTTCAGTAATCTTTGTTTTATTTTCAATAAAGTTGTTCAAATCACAATTTCGGATTGAACCAGATAAAACTAAATCGAGAATTTCTATTCAATTTCAAAAACTTTGATGGCAGAAGTTTGATCCATTTGCAAGGATTGAGGTTGTGGTTCATCATCCTTCCTCTCTATATCGTATGCGCATAACCGATTGACCATGTACCGATAAGTGGCCAACGCAAGTCACATTCGAGATGCACCTCCATCGACATACAAATAGTCTTCTACTATACCCAAAAACAAGTTACAAAGACAAACCTCATGTCCCACTGCTTGTAGCAGATGTCATGAAAGTTTGTCCCACCTGACTAGCCCCGTCAAGGCGGTTCATTTTGATCGCGTTCAAACCATTCAAACTCCAATGTCGATGCTCTCCCTCAACCGGCACCTTAAAACCATGAATCAGAACGGTTCGACCGGAAAAGTAAGAGTGGTTTAAGCATCAAGATAGCAGCAGAAAGTAAGAAACAGAGAATGCTTTGCAGTGATGTTGCCTCTTTTCCCCCTTGATAATTGAGATGCTCATCAAGCTTAACTACCCTTTAGAGGGAAGAAACTCGACTAATCGATGATTCCGATATCGACGATGCTAATTAAGCTTAATTACTCTTTAAAGCGAAGAGAAAGACAAGTGATTAATTTGGATAAACTGATAGAGATGAGAGTGTAATTAGGTGTGAGGAGTTAATTACCTGATTCCTTCTTGCCAGTGGTGGTTGATTGGTGGAAGAAGAGAGCCATTAAACCCTACCCCACTGCTGTGCTTTAGGGCAATGGAGATAGCAACTCAACTTGCCATTTAAGGGCACCTCCCAGGAAATGAAGGGGCTCACAACCTATTGAAAGGCATCCATCATCATCTTCTCCGATCTCGATTCGGCAATGCTTTAGAGGTTCACCACTGCATTATGGAGTTGCCACTTTCGGATGCATTTGCTCAAGTAAACACACATTCGTTCGACAGTCGGTGCTCATCGGTTCCGTAAATATCCCACTGATTGGTTAAGGCTGTGCATTCTCGCGAGACACCCCTCGGCAAAGGCACTCATGAGAGAGCTCCTAAATGTCACACCGGCTAGCAAATCGGAACTGGGAGCCCATGAATCAGTCATCAACAAGCTCATCTCTGCAGTTTACTCGGGACCGACAATCCGAGACATAGAAAGTGCGCTGTCTGCGACTTTTCAGCCCGAGCATTCCTTTTCGTCTCAACGGTGAAGATACCTGAACTTGATGCATTTCCATTTTGAGCTGAGTTTGTGTGCTAGAGGGATGAATGCCTGCAGGTTGCCTGCACCAGAGAAGAGCTTCGGGAAGACGGAGAACAAGCGTACGCTTCGGATGAAGATTTGCGGGATAGCCGACGATGGTTACAAGTGGAGAAAGTACGGGCAGAAGTCCATCAAGAACAGCCCCAATCCAAGGTGTGTTTCCAAATAGCTTCAGCTCTTTCGTTAGGAAGTCGAAAGTAGTGGTTTCTCCTTCTTGCTGTTCAGGTTTTCCATTTACCTCATCCAATTTTTTCGATAAACCAAAACAATAGTAAGAGAATTCATAAGAGCAAATGATCAAAGCAAGTTTTTTCCTATCTTGAAATCATGTAACATCTCAAACTCTAAAAAGAAGGCTAAATGTTAGAGAAAAAAATATATCGATATATAAAATAATCTACAAACTTACAACACCTATAACCTTTTCGCATTATTTCAGTTTTACAACTCGAAGAAGGGGGACAGAAAAGACATCTAAAATTACATAAAGATTGATTCTTTTTAGTATGTTTCACACAATCAATTCTTGTAGCCTTTAGACTTTACTCACTACTACCACATTGACCTAATTCTCCGAAACTTTACAAGGTTTCTTCTTACAAGTCTTCACTCACTATTGCCATATCGATAAACATGTCCCTACCATTACCTTGCTAAGAATCCAAAAGTTATTCAAGGCTTCTTTTAAGCCTTTACTCTTTACTATTACGACAAACATTTCCTCATCATAAACTCACTAAGTCTGAACTTATACAAGGATTCTTCCTACAAGAATTTACTCGGAAATATCCCTACTATAAACTCGATAATTCTACAAAACGATACAATGCTTATAAGCCTTTACTCAACATTACTATATCCGCAAGCATGTCCCTATGTTCAATTCCTTTCACCTAGATTTTGCACCGACTCCCTTAAACTTATTGTCTCCCTCCAACCCACTCCATATTAAAGACAAGTTTAATCTAATTGCAAAGATGAAATATACAATACAATAAAATAGTAACATGCTGTTGACATTGATCGAAGATGAAAAGTAAACTCTATAGTCGAACAAATTAAATGGATAGAGGGAGACAAAGAAAACTCTTCAAGTTAATCTATGAAATTTGAATATAACTATAGCTAACTGAAAAAGAACTCAAACTTCATACAAGAGGGGGAAAATATTCTAATTACCACTATTGGTGGCTACAGGAGTTACTATAGATGCACCAATCCACGTTGTAACGCCAAGAAGCAAGTTGAGAGGTCCTTGGAAGATCCAGAGATGCTCGTAGTCACCTACGAAGGTCTCCACCTGCATTACACCTCGCATTACTTCCTACCTCCACCCCGAGACCATTTAGGCATGGGCAGTCATAATGAAAAAAAGCCAAAACTCCAGACGACAAGCATTCATGCTGAGGCTCGAGATTGTGCTATAAAGGAGTCCACGGCGCTAGGACCCCTGATCTTGGTGACCCAACCACCATGGCCTGAAACAGATGAAACAGGAGCAAAACTGGTACATAAGAGTACCCACATTGCAGATAACAGTATGCAGACACTCTTGGAGGATGTCACGCATGCATCAGAAGGGCTGCTGGAAGATGTCGTGCCCTTGCTGGTGAGGAAGCCATCAGATCTAACCAAATATCCACACAAGTACAATCTTTCATTGGAAGAATATTCCTTGTCATCTTCCACCCCTACATGGAGCCCTAGCTCTTCTTACCTCGATTTCGATATACTTTCAGGCATTCTGTGAGTCGATGCAGATACTTTCCAGCATTCTATGAGCTATAAAATAGACTATATATATATATATATATCACAAATTGTATATCGGAAGTCAGAATGTGATGTACCTGTAATGTACAGCAATTGTATAATATGCTTCTGTGAACTACAAATTTACGATATACATCGTTTAACTCCTTTAGTATCAGTTTAAGACATTTGCTCATTTAATCATGTACCAGAGCTAATCTAACTATTCCCAAATAGCATTTTTTTTTAAAAACATTTCCTTTGTAACTGCACACATCCATCTTATTATCGTTATCACTGTTAACGTTCTTAAATTTATTGATACTCAGATCCATAGTGTAAGTTTGATACTGTGCTTGGCATCCTCACGCCTTGAAGATTACAAAATTGTGCATGAAATGTATCGATCAATATCAAATTTACATAAGAGTTGTTAACTTCATATGCAAACCACATATGCAACTTATCCGATCCCCTTCAAGATTGGTCTAGGAGGCCACATATGCAGTTCAAATGGGGACTTTTTAAGACAATTGTGCTCTTATAAGGAATGAAGATTCACTAAACCCTCCTAGGAAAGGAGCCTAAGTGTGGTATAAGCGGTGATAAGAAAAAGGGTAAATTGCTAAAGCTCAAATATGTGTACTTTTACAGGCTCCCCAAAAGAAAACAAGAACTGATAAACGACAACCATTTGCACAAAGTGAAGTGAGCAGCTCTTTCAAGGTAATTTCAAGATTCTTTGTATGTAGTACATAATGATCATTCGAAGAGTCTACTATACTGAAATTCAACTAAAAGATAAGCAAAAAAATCTCAATTTTGCGATAGACCGAGCAAGGACCATAAGAACTCAATACACAAAAGGAATTAGTCTATACCTGACCTTGTTCATCTACTCTGCATATACCTCTCCCTGAAGGACACCAACATAAGCTCTTGCTCCAAATCTGCCTTTTTCCCATAGTAAACCACACAAATGGCACAAAGGAACAGCATGCCCAACCAAGACAAGAACGGCAAAGCCGACCTGCTCAAAGGGCGAGAATGGAAGACTCGAAGAGGAAGAAATAGTGGTAAACAGAGAAGAGACCAAAGGGACAGCCCTCGGGGAAGCCATTGAGGTGGGTCGGAGGCACGACGGTGAGCCAGGCGACGGCGATCTGCTCAAAGGGGGCGAGGCACGGCCAGGGGAGCAAAGCCCAGCGAAGACCGTAGAGGCCGAGACGGGCCTTCTGGGCCGCAGCCAGCGCGACGGCGAGGACGGCGGCCCACTTGCAGTTGTCATTGTCCACGTTCTTCACGTGACGTTTTTCACGTGTATATTTCTGTGGGACCCACCAAATTTGACGGTTTGTGATAGAGTCAACGTGTCCATTTATCTTTTTTTTCCATTAAGAAGAAGATTCTTTCAATAATTGAAAACAACCCCATCTCTCCCAAGGCCATTAATTTCTAAAACTAGAGATTTCTTTCATTCTACCCCATCATATTTTCTTATATTTCACTTCTCAATCTTTTTTTTAATCCCATAACCCCTAAGGATTTAGATTTAATTAATTAAGTAAAATAATTAATAATAAATAATAGTAATAATAATAATAAGAGATAATTGTGGGCCACCATTGTGTAGGCTCCTGTGCTAAGCCAACAAAACTCATTAAGCATTCAATTAAAATAAAGGTCTTTCTTAATCCACTTTTTAGGAATTAAATAGATTTGATTAAGTTAATGACAAGAGATAAGATGCTAATCTTTCAAAAGCTATAAAGTCAACCTAACTCCACGTCATTAAACACTACAATCATATTAGCAAAGATAAAGCTCGAAAGCATATTAAAATAATTTATCACTAAACCAAACAAATGTTGAAGAATTGAAAAGAATGTAAATTTGTTTCGACTTATGAAACATTGACCAATGTCACCTATCAAATTCAATTATAATTTGTATTGTTTTTTTTCCTAATGCATCCCTTGTAGTTGTAAAATCATCAAAGACACCCTTCAAAGTTTAAAATTAAGAATTAATAATTAGAAATGATGTCACCTACTTACAACTTATTCCTTAATAATAATAATAATTGTGGTAAAATGAATATGATGGTTCTTAGAGAAAATATAACAAGTGACATATGTTCATCACCCTATATTTTATTATCATAGTTTAGCAATTATATTAATAATTAGAAGATATTAGTTATGTATCATTTTGGTAAAATAATAATAATTTTAATAGGTAAAAAAATCAAAAGAGTGCTCTTTATTTTTAAAAAAAATGAGAATAATTGTAACTTTTATTAAAGTATTTTTTATATAAAACTACTTAACTAATTTTATTCATATTGTTAAGTTTAGTAAAAAATTCTATCACATTTTCTTTTATGCTCATTTGATTTTTTTTCAACATAAGACATTATTTTAATGACGATGAAAATAAAGAATACTTTTTAAATTTTTACATATTTTTTAATCTTTCGATGATATTTTGAAAATTTTAAAAACTTTCAAGGGTCTATTCAGAAATCAGGCAAACTTGTTATTAAATAGGGCGGCAGGGAATATGCTCAAAGATTCGCCGAGTTTTTAAGAAAACACACTTTACCGCTGGCCCGAGTCATCTGTGGGACATTCATTGGGTCCCACCGGCGTCATCCAATGGAGACCGCGGGTCGGTGGTGAGGTCGACTGGTACGAGAGCACCTACTCCTCTCCCCATCCAGACGCGTCAGTACAAAGGTCGAGCTCGCTCTCTCTCTCTCTCTCTCTCTCTCTCTTCCCTAGCGCTGCGGGAATCAATGGCGGTGCTGCGCCCGTCGCCGCCGCTGAGCCCGGCGGTGGAGCGGTACAGGTCGGGGCAGGACGCGGCGCTCCGATTCCTTCTCCGCCGCGCGTCGCCAGGGGTCCGGGACGACGGCGGGAAGTTGTATGTGGCGGTGGGCCGGTCGCCGGAGAAGACCCTGAGCTTACTCCGATGGACCTTCCGCCGCTTTGGGTGCCGGGAGATCGGCCTGCTCCATGTTCACCGGCCATCTCCGTTGATCCCCACCCTCTGTTAGTCTCCGCTTCCCCCCTTTCTCCTTGTTCACATCTGTCTGTTCCCTTTTCGAGATTTCAAAACACTGTTTGATTTCTTTTTTAAAAAAATATATTTTTCTTCTTTAATCACTTCTCTCTATCTCTGTACCGTTGTGTCGGGCTCGTTATACCCTACGAATCCTGCCCTACCTTGGAATGGAGCTCAATCATGGTTTGTCTCGATTTGTTCTTGTGATCCGGAAGCAAATGAAAGGATACCCAATGCAAATAAGACTTGGTTAACAATGATAAATAGGATAAAATTCATTTAAATATAGGCTAGGATCGAGCCCGACGGGGTAAGAGGATTCATATGGGATGAAGGCTTCATTGTTATTGTTGATATGTAACTGTTTGTTCTTGAAATGCATATATTTTTGTTGGATGAGATGATAAGATGTTACTTTTGGATTTATTGCAAGCATGTGAAGCAATGGATATATCGGTTTGTCTTCATAAGCATTATGAATTGCTTAGCTGAAGTTTCTTAAATAGGGTTTATTGCTACTGTTGTTGTCATGTGGCCTTCTTTTCATTATTTGCACTCTGTTGTTTCTCTTGGAGTGGATATATTTTTGTTGGATAAGATCATAAGATGTTACCTTTGGATTTATTGCAAGCATGTCGAACAATTATGAATTGCTTTGTTCAAGTTTCTTAAATAGGTTTTATTGTTCAAGTTCAATTGAAACCATGTTGGTTTTCATATTTTGCATGTTTTCCTTTTTTTGCTTTACATTTCTGTGGTTCTGAATTGATTCAATCTAATTTCAGTAGGAAAAATTCCTGTGAGCCAAGCTAATGAGGAGCTGGTGTCTGCATATAGAAGAATCGAGAGGGAAGAGACAAAGAAAATCCTACTAAGCTATCTTAGGTTCTGCCATGAAGAACAGGTACATTTTCCCGTATCTTGTTAACTTTTATAAATGCGATTTTAAAACAGTATTGTCTCTCCTAGTGTAGTTACCTTAGAATTACAGAACCATAGTTCCAGTCTGATACAATGAGTTAGGAATTCCATGCAATGTCTTTGCCATGTTACTGCCTTTTTCACTGTTGGTTAAACACTTGAATAAAGCTAAACTTATGCTTAGCGATATGCAGGTGTATGCGAGAGTTGTGGTGATTGAGACTGATCAACTATGGAATGGAATCGCTGACATAGTATCTCAATATAGCATTAGGAAGCTTGTTATGGGATCAAGTACAGAGAAGTAAGTGCCAGTTTTAATTGTTGGTCTCTGCTTTCCATAGTCCTGGTTTAGATGTTCATGATCAGGCATATGCACAAAAATACTTAAAAAGTGAATGCTTAATGCAGGGTGTGACCGATATAAATGTCGGTATACGTGTTATTCACACCCTATAGAATCTATGTGTATTACTTAGTCAACCAACATGAATTGCCATGTCTGATATCTGGACTTTATGCTGGAATCACTGCAGTTGCTTCAAGTTGAAAGGGAGCTTCAGCAAAACATTTTTTAGTGCAAAGAATGTGCCTCCGTTCTGCGAGATATGGTTTGTAAGTAAAGGTAGACATATCTGGACAAGGGAAGCCAGTGAACTTGCAGACAGCATCGTGCCAACTTGTCATCCAGAGAAAATTTGGTCAAGTCCACAAAGTTGCAACGGTGAGCTACTGCTCGTTTCAGAGCTCACGATGCATAATATTCTCAGTGCTGATCTGCAAGGGATCAAAAGCTTGGAGCAGAATGGATACAGGAACACAGCTGTGATCCCAATTGCTGACTCCAACCTGACTTGTAGCATGAAATTTGACTTACCAGAACCTTGTGATAATTATACGGCTTCATCTTTTGATACAGAGCAGCCAAAAGATATCGACTCCAAGGTAGATGTACAAACACAATTTAGCTTTGTTGCTAGCTTTTCAAAATTCTCAGCAATCATTTTTCAGCTTGATTTTATTTAATAGGATGAGTTAGAGGAGGATGACTTGTATTGTCAGCTCGAGGAAGTAACAATGGAAATTGAAAAATCAAAAAGAGAAGCATTTTTGGAGCTCTCGAAACGGAAAAAACTGGAATATGAAGTTGCAGAAGCTATCAGCACGGTAACTAATGGCACATTTATCTTTCCGTACTATTTGTTCATGGTGAGCTATTGTGTGAAACGTTTGCTTAGTTGAATGCATATGTATCTCTATAAGGTTACGAAGGATAATATTTACCTCGGTCATGTTCATCTTCTAGAAGTTTAACTCCAGTGTTTAAATTTGTTTGATGTTCTGACCAGGTTCGAGACTTATGAAGCTGCACATGAGAATGAAATCCAAATAAGAGAAGAGCTTGAAGGTCTTCTGAAAACTATCAAGCAAGACCGCGAAGAGGTTTTAAGCCAACGGGATGAAGCTTTGCGGGAATTACAATATTCCATGAAAACCATAGACATCCTATATGCTCGTGCAAATGAAATGGCTCTTCTCACTGAGGAAGCTGCCGGGGAGTTGGAGCTCATCGAATCATCAATTGACATTTTCAAGACACGAAGGCCCGAGAACAACCGGCGAGAGGAGAGGCCGCTTATTAATCATGGCAATGGTTGCATTGAGTTTACAAAGGCAGATCTGCAAACTGCCACCTGTGACTTCTCAGAGAGCTTCAAGTTGGGACAAGGGGGATATGGTCGTCTGTATAAGGGTGAAATTAGGAACAAAACTGTGATGATAAAGCAGTTGCATGGCCGTAATGTTCAAGGCGAGGTGGAGTTTCAACAAGAGGTACGCTCTTGGCCAAGAACACATACAAATTTTTCTCGACTTTTAAAATATTTCTTTGCTATAGGATAGTGTGATGAAGAGAGAGATTCAGTTGTTAGGTTTTGCAATTCAATGATCTTATGCAGTGACAACAACATTCTTTTTTAGTATGCTAAATAGCTGATGCAATGTAAGCTTTTATGTGTTGCAGGTCGATGTTCTTGGCAAAATGAGGCATCCACATTTGTTGACTCTCATTGGAATGTGCCCTCAAGCCCTGTCCCTCGTCTACGAATATATGCCGAATGGAACTCTCCAAGATTGCCTCTGCAGCAAAAACACCACGCCGCCGATGACCTGGAGGATCCGAGCTCGCATAGCAGCTGAAATATCCAGTGCACTTCTCTTCTTGCACTCGTCTGAACCTGAAAAAATCGTCCACGGCGATCTGAAACCTGAGAACATCTTTCTCGACGACAACTACACAAGCAAACTTGGCAATTTTGGCCGATGCCAATTTGCGCAGCAGGATGAACATAATAACCCTTTCATATCCCGACACTTGGAACTTTACAGTGCATCATTCTCCTACGATCCAGAGTACCAGATGACTAAAGAGTTGATGGCAAAATCTGATGTGTATTCTTTCGGCATCATCATCCTCCAGTTGCTCACTGGGAAACCAGCGAGGGGATTGGAGAGTGAGGTTCGTCGGGCTCTATTGTCTGGCAACTTGGTGTCGATATTGGATCCAGGAGCTGGAGATTGGCCACTTATTGTGGCAAGAAGGCTTGCTGAGGTCGGCTTGAGATGCCTCAACCCAAATGCTCAAGATCCACCAGAGCTGACACCTGAGCTCGTAAACGATTTAGAGCAACTGCATGTGACAGAGGAAAGACCAGTGCCCTCATTTTTCCTGTGTCCAATCCTTCAGGTAAGATGAAAACAACTTTAATTATTATACATGGATTCTTCCATTGAGCTTACTATATTTAGTTACCATATGCAAATAGGAGATCATGCAAGACCCTCAAGTGGCAGCCGACGGGTTCACCTACGAAGGTAGAGCATTGCGAGAGTGGTTTAGCAGCGGACAAGATACTTCTCCTATGACCAACCTGAAGCTGAAGCACCAAAATCTAATGCCCAACCACGCTCTCCGTTTCGCGATAGAAGATTGGTTGTGTCAGTCTTGAAGTTATACTGGTGGTGGTATTTTAGTTGTACAGATCCATAGTTTGAGATCAGATAGTGAACGAAATTATGAGAGGATATTACTGTATCATATGACCAGTTACTAATTTATTTATTGATTGATTTTTGTTTAATTTGATACTATTTGATTAAATGTAAATTATATGGATGAAACTGGATTTAATAATACAACACGAATTAAAATAGATGACGCCATTTCAGTAACAAGGCAAAAGGAAAGCTGCAGCTGAGGGTGCCGGATCCGGCAAACTTGTTCAAAGAAAAGTACTTAAATTAATAGTAAATGCAAAGATGTTTCGAGAATAAAAAACAGATGCAAATGAGAGTGACAAGATAATTCGAAATAAGTATCGATTTTAATCCTTCCATGAAACTAAATGCGAAAGCAAACTCTAGCAGCAGCGGTCGTCGAAAGAAGGAAGACAAGGCTTAGTCTACCTCCTCAATCTTCGGGCCCGCACCACTTGGTCCAGCCGAAGGGCCATCGTCGTCGACTCCGCCAGCCATGTCAGCCCCAGCACCTTGGTACATGTTAGCAATGATGGGGTTGCAAATGCCCTCCAGCTCCTTCATTTTGTCCTCAAATTCGTCCGCTTCCGCCAACTGGTTGGCGTCGAGCCACTCGATGGCCTTCTCAATCGCATCCTCGATCTTCTTCTTGTCGGCCGCGCCCAGCTTAGATGCGATCTTGTCGTCCTTGATGGTGTTCCTCATGTTGTAGGCGTAGTTCTCGAGTGCATTCTTGGCTTCCACCTTCTTCTTGTGCTCCTCATCCTCGGACTTGTACTTCTCAGCTTCTTGAACCATCTTCTCAATCTCCTCCTTGCTGAGCCTGCCCTTGTCGTTAGTGATGGTGATCTTGTTCTTCTGTCCAGTCGTCTTATCCTCGGCAGAGACATTCAGGATACCATTTGCATCAATATCAAAGCAAACAGTGATCTGGGGAACTCCACGAGGAGCAGGGGGGATTCCTGAGAGCTCAAACTTACCAAGCAGATTGTTATCTCTGGTCCTCGTCCTCTCGCCCTCGTAAACCTGAATCAAGACGCCGGGTTGGTTGTCCGAATAGGTGGAGAAGACCTGCTCTTTCTTCGTTGGGATGGTGGTATTTCGAGGGATTAAGACAGTCATGACACCTCCAGCAGTCTCCAAACCAAGCGAAAGAGGAGTGACATCCAGCAGGAGCAGGTCCTGGACTTTCTCATTACCCTCGCCGCTGAGAATAGCAGCCTGGACAGCAGCACCATAAGCCACGGCTTCATCGGGGTTGATGCTCTTGCAGAGCTCCTTACCATTGAAGAAGTCCTGCAACAACTGCTGCACCTTCGGAATTCTGGTGGATCCGCCAACGAGAACCACATCGTGAACGGTGCTCTTATCCATCTTGGCATCGCGCAAACACTTCTCGACGGGCTCCATACACTTCCTGAAAAGGTCCATGTTGAGCTCCTCAAACCTAGCTCTCGTGATCGTGGAGTAGAAATCAATGCCCTCGTACAAGGAATCGATTTCAATGGTGGTTTGTGCAGTTGAGGAGAGGGTCCTCTTTGCCCTCTCGCAAGCAGTCCTCAACCTCCTAAGCGCCCTGGGGTTTCCACCGATGTCTTTCTTGTTCTTCCTCTTAAACTCTTGGACGAAGTGGTTCACCATGCGATTGTCAAAATCCTCACCTCCGAGATGAGTGTCACCGGCAGTAGCTTTGACTTCGAAGATACCCTCTTCGATTGTGAGAAGAGAGACATCAAAAGTACCACCGCCAAGATCGAAGATGAGAACATTCTTCTCACCCACGCTAGTTGCTTTCTTGTCAAGACCATAAGCAATGGCAGCAGCAGTAGGCTCGTTGATAATCCTCATCACATTGAGACCAGAAATGACACCAGCATCCTTTGTGGCCTGGCGCTGCGAGTCATTGAAGTATGCAGGAACAGTGACAACGGCATTCTTGACGACAGACCCAAGGTAGGCTTCGGCTATTTCTTTCATCTTGATCAAGACCATGGAAGAAATCTCTTCTGCAGAGAATTGCTTTTCCTCTCCCTTATAATTGACCACAATCATGGGCTTGTCACCCGGGCCAGAAACAACTTTGAAAGGCCAGAGCTTGACGTCACTCTGAACAGAAGTGTCAGTGAAGCGCCTTCCAATCAAACGCTTGGCATCTAGATAGGAAAATACAAGACTAAGAAACCAGCCAATAGATATTATACTAGACAATATAGTTCAACAAAAAATAGAAAAAACTTGCAAGAAAAAAAAAAGAGCCTTAATAACGAGTAAAATCACAAATAGAAGGAAAATGACAATTTTAAATCTGCACCAATAGAACAATAAAACATACCAATCAACATTAGGAAGCCAGGAAATCCCCTCAACGTTATGTACTAAACATATACAAATCATTGAACAAATCAGAACTACATCACGCTAGATTAACAGTCAACCAGAAAAGATAACCATGACAAAACTAAATAACACTAAAATCAAACAGCACAGGTAATACATTTATTACAAGTAGCAATTAGCATTACTCCTTTAAATCATGATAATTCTAAACATGCTATTACCTCTAGGCGTGGGTTGCAATTCTTTCAAGAAATATGCAATGCGAGCCACTAAACTTCCATATCTGAACATAAAGTTCTATGCCCCGCTGATTATAAACATATTTAATTATTAAATGGGACTCATTAAGTTTAGGCCAAAACTTTCTAACACTTTGGGATGGAACATAAATTAATATAAGGACAAGATCATAACAAAAATGTGACATCTAAATCTAATAGTTGTAAATCACTACACACACACACATACACAAACACCTCGATAGGACCAATCATATATCAGAAAAATAACAGGATCAAATCAACAAACCTTACAGAAAAATATAATCCAGCATGATATAATAGACAACTGTAGTTGATGAGGAAAAAATCTAGTAGACAAAAGTTAAATATAAATAGATATACCCAGATCCAAAACGATGATGCTTCGAGAGCTACAAGTGAATCATAGATCATATGTAAACACATAATAAAAATTTCGAATCTATAAAATAAATACAGATCTATAATAGTAATAACTCGAATATAGATCCATATCACTATCCATAATATCAACATGGATAAAAGATCTTACAGATGCGAAACACACTTCTTCAGATAAACACATAATGACAATCCAGATGTACAAATAAATCCAGATCCATAACAAAAATAGCTCAAATTCGGGACTCATATCGCGGGGTATCAGAAAAAAAAATTTACTACACAAATCAAATGCCCAAAACGAGATGACGATATAGATCCAGAAGAGAATACTCACCGAAGACGGTATTGATGGGGTTCATGGCAACCTGATTCTTGGCAGCATCTCCGATGAGGCGTTCGGAGTCGGTAAAGGCGACATAAGAGGGGGTTGTGCGATTACCCTGGTCGTTGGCAATAATTTCCACCCGATCATGCTGCCACACGCCGACGCAAGAGTAGGTGGTGCCGAGATCGATCCCGATCGCAGGACCTTCTCCCTTTCCAGCCATTACCTTGACAGATCAAAGACGATGAGGTATCAACAAGTGAGAAGAACGAACTCCGCTGCTAGGGTTCGTAAAGTAGAGAGGAGGAGAACGCATGGACGGGAGAGTGGTTATATAGCCTCTCTAGGTTCTAGAATGTTCCGATAGCGTAATGTAAGTCGTCCGATCCGATATGGACGGACGAGATTTGCCCATCATCAGGCGGGAGGAATTGGAGACCGAGTCGTTCGTTCGTTGTTCGTGGGTTGAAAGCTCGATCGGATCCAGCGTGTTTTAAAAATATTATTATTATTATTATTATTATCCCTTTAATTATTAGAATTATTTTTTTCAAATTTTTATATATATATTTTATGAAATATGAAATTAAAAAGAAGAAAATTCTCTTTCTTATTTTTGTTTAAAATACAAAAATATTTCTCGTGTAAAATATATTAATGAAAAATTAAAATAAATCATTTTACAGTCTTACTATTTAAAACGACTATATGGTACACTCTTCAATACTCTGAAGAAGAAGAAGACAATTATCAAATAAAAACTCTCTAATCAAACTCCTCTAATACAGTAGAAATTGTAACACATCAGAAGTCAAGAAGATAAAATTAATCCAGTCTTCAAATTTGTTCAGATTTCCACAAGAACAAGGAAATTTAGCTTACATGACTCCAAGAAACCTTCCACTCTATCTTTCTCACTTTAATAGAACATGCAACTTCTTTTAATGAAACGTTCATGGACAGGGGGACCATAATAAGCAAGAACATAACAAATGGTCACTGGATAGAAGTTTGGAAGCCTTTGGACAACAAATTTTTCTCAAGAACATGAACCTCTAAAGCTGGCCGAAATCGAAACATCAAAATGGGAGTTGTTCTGTGAGACTGTCAATTGACAGAATACCTAAAATTTCTGTTGCCTCGCTAGAGATTTCACAGCCTTGTGGAAACTGATTTCTAAAACCTTTTGTTTCTGATGTATCTCAGCTATATACATTGTCTAGGCCTGAAATTATCAGGATGAAGAAGTTTCACCAACAATGCCCCCAGCCTTCTTGAATTTACGGTTGGCCGTATGGTGTCGGGTCTTCCGTGCACGGAACAAGGATCCCTACTGAGCTGGGGATCACCCAAGCACCATCCACCAGGTGCAAATCCCCCTATGGATCTATGCAGAAGCTCGTTGTCAATCCTTTCGAGAACAGGATCATCCTCAGCAAAAGAATGTGCAAAAGGGGCTCCGCTCTCAACCATCAAACCGAAGTGCTGTGATGTCAGATTCATCGGGTATGACCGAGGTGGATTATCCCACACCATGAAGCGTAGATCGTCATTAATTGTTGTGTTTTGAAAATCTTTCGAGTTGCACATTACAGTATGGAAATAACCCTCTGAGGATGACAAGAAGTTTGTATAATACATAAGCAAAATCCTAGGAAGATTATCCCATCCACTGATGCAAAAATCAAGAAAAGGTCGTGATAGAATCACCCATGAAGAACCTAGAAAAGAGCAGACCAGAATGTAAAATGTTTGATTAAAAAACAAAAAATACACAGATGGAGAAGAAACTTAGAAAGAAACTCATTACGTAGTTCATAGTAAACAGAAATATCACAGAAAGGAAAACTAATATCAGTACCATCAATAAAGAAACTAATCTTCTATAATTCAATTAATGACAATGTGTAGGTAACAAGAATGACTAACATAAACATTGAAACAACGAATATAAACACTTTGGAAAACTGAATGAAAAATTTTCGATTATGTAAAGATATTCAATTGCTAAGTTATTCATGTAAGATAGTTAGTAGCAATGTACTTGCATTAAAATTTAACAACAATCATTGTAAATGGATGCTATATAAACTGTAACAGACTCACCATCAATTGATTCTACATAACAAACAGTGTAGTCTAATTTGTTGTTCAATGTAGTAATTGCTGGATGAAAGCTTAGTAATGGCACTTGGTGCTTTGATAGTAATAATAGCAATTTGATAATCAAACTTGTCAATATGAAAGCAACATTGAAATCATACGGTCACAAAGAAATACATTAAAATTTTAAAAGGATAGAAGATAGGAGATAGTTGAAAGAGAAATGGCGCATCTCCTGATAATGTGTTGATGCAAACTATTCCAAACCATTAAGGAATAAAAATAATAATAAAGGATTTCTTGAGTAAACTGCCAACAGTGACCTATGCTTACAAAGGAAATGACATAGTTTTGCCAAAATCTTAGTGTTCACAAAGCAAGATAAAATGCAGAAAAAATTCATCAACCCAACTGCTACACCAATCATAAAAGAATGTTAGTTGCCACTAAAGAGCATCTCAAGAGATATGAACTGAATCGCTACTGATCCATCAAACTGTGTTAATCATATAAAGGAAGAAAAGAGTAGTTACTAAGTCACCACTTGCTAGTGTACCACTTCCAACATATAGCAGTGTTCCAGCTATCCTTAATTGAATTAAGAAGAAATCAAAACTAATATCAAGTAGTCATTAACCTCATATGCTTTGCTGCTGTTGGCCTACTTTAATTTAGATAAGCTGAGGAAGATCACTTCATAAAAGATAAAACATAAAAATAGGAGGAAAAAAAAACTAAATTTTCTTTTGTAAAAATAAAACTAGAAGCCAGAATGAGCTTTGAGGTCCAACGAGTGCATAAGTTTGCGAAAGCATGAGAGTGTTTACTAAATCCAATCACTATCTTTCTCTACGACAGTGCTTGTGTTCTGATGAAATAACTAATAATAATTTTTCAAACCATATCCCAGAAACATTTTATGTAGAATAAATTCCTAGATATGAAACTAACATAAAATTCTTAATATTAATAAAGCATAGGTGAACAAAAATGAATCTTGTACCTGTGAATATTTTGAAAGCAGAAGGAATGCTCCTCTTTTCTTTAGCCCAGAAGACAGCAGTCTTACTTGTCTTATAAAACCCTGGATCTATGATGATCGGGCGTGCCCTCTCATACCTATATGAATCATGTCAACATAAAAAACTGATAATCCTATGAGAAAAAATAATAATAGTTTTGGAGATTTGATCTTACTCCCTCCAGCCAATATCGCTCGTGTGCTTAATGAAGTTAAAATCTCTAGGCAAGTATGAAAAAACATGAAGAATATCTGCATATAACAAAAGGAACAAGGCAATAAGAAACAAAGAGAAAGGCCAACAAATAAAAAGTCATATTTTGGATCGAAACTCCTTTTTTTCGTCACAATGGAAATTCCGAATCTCTGTCGAATCAAAACCCTGAAGTGGAAGTTTACGACGAGGACCAAACCGCTGAAATGGTTGATCCAAAGACTACTACACGGTGAAAGAAAAGTAGGCAAATAAAAAGGACGGAATTTTTGTAAAAGTAGAGGAAGGATACCGTCTTGGGGCATCAGAGGATAATCCGCAGCGCTGAGATTGATAAACCAGCTCCAATCCTTGAACTCCCTCAACATAACGGCAACCGCGTGGAGGGTAGAAACCACCACGGTCGGCCCCTTTTCCGACACCGGATTAGCGTCCTTCACCACCCGGACATTGCCTAACTCGAGGAAAGTGGCCACCGAAGAGGCGTAGGCTACCAGATCCGCGCGCTCCTCGGGCGGCGAAGCGAGGTCGAGGTGGAGGACATAGAAGTTCCATGGATGGTACAGAGCCTGTAGGAGCCGCTTGACGCGCCGTCCGTCGCCCCTGGTTCCGGAGATTAGGTAGGCGAGGCGTGGAGGTGCGGGAGGGCGGATGTGACCGGGGGATCGGTCGAGATCGGAGGCGCGGTGGGATTTGAGTGGGCCGAGGGGTCGGACGAGGAGAAACAGCGCGAGGAGGGGAATTGCGAGGAGGAGCACCAGCCACTTCTGCTGGACTGGGAAACCGTGGGAGGCGCCATGGGGCCTCCTCATCGTGGTGGAGGGAGGCAAGGATTAGGGTCCCGACATGAGCGCCGGCGACGCGGCGGCGACAAGGCAAAAAGGGAAGAAAAATGAGGGTGGGAATTACACTATAAAATAGAACGCGTTTTCAAATAAACCCCTTAACTATTGTTAAATTAGATATAGCATGCCATAGCGTAATTCTACGAGTCTTCTGTCTGTTTGTGAGAGCGCCTTTATTATCATTTTCATTATTAAAAAAAAGACACCACCTCTTTTTTAAAATAAAAATAAAATAAAAATAAAAATCAAACGCCGTTCCAACATATTTTTTACTTTTTTAATTTTAATATTATTATAACGACTACCCATATCTTTATTTTAGCTTTGCAGTAACAATTATCTTACTATAGCAAAAGATGGAATTATCTTCCTAATTTCTACACAAGGTAAAGTAATTTAAAATCTATTAAAATAATTTTAACTTGATCAATAGAGTTAATAAAAAAATATTTTAATATAATAATATTATCTTTGTAAAAAAAAATTTTCCTCGTCTTCTCTTCATCCCTATTTATTATATTCATCTTATCTTTCTTTTATTTCATCGAATATTCAATTTTCATTTTTTTTATTCATGAAGGATCAGTATATCCATACTCTATGTAAATATTCTATTATCATCTATAATTATAATTTTTTCTTTAATATATATATATATATTATAATTTAATCAATATTAAGTTTATATGAGTAGAATTTATTGGTGCAGGGAGCATAAAAATCAAATTTATATTTTGATGTTGAGAAATGTTTAAGGTTAAATTTTGTTTGTGATCTAATGAGTTGATAAAGTGTGCAAGTAGCACATTCAGATAAATTTTAGCTCAAGACTAAACAAGTTAAGTCCTAGTCAAAGGTTATGCAAAACAAGTCCTATCTAAATGGTAGACATTGATAAATTCTAATTAAAGACTAGGTAAAAAAGGTGCTGGTCAATGAAACTAGATAAGAAAGACTTAGCAGATTAAGGACACTAGACGGGGAGTCTAAGCAAGTTAGTGGATCGGGTGTCTAGCAAGTCAATGAGTCAACGAAGATCGGGCATCGAAATGAAAGTCTTTAGGGGTCAAAAGATTGGATACTGAGCAGAAAGTCCAAATAGATCTGGTAGATCGAATGTTTGGCAGATAAGTAACATCTCCTAAGAGGAGTCGATGAAGACGTGTTCCTATGAAAAAAGTAATTCATTAGAAATTCAAAAGTCAAAAATCAAGACAGTTATAAAACTATCAAAACTTAATTTCTTGTATTATGCTTATCTTTTTCTAATTTTATGATGTAGGAAATAAGCTTAAAGGAAAATAAAAAAGAGATTTCGAGCGCCCTTATCTGATCCAGGTGCTCAAACATAATTGTTTCAGGTCAACGAAATAAATGAGGTGACAAGTTTAGATTGGCTAGGACACTTCAGCCTCGAGGCATCTAGAATTTGACAAAATCGATCACAGTAATAGCAGATCAAATTAAATTGAATCAGATTGGGTTGGGAGTGCTAGAAAGGGAATTTAGGTGTCCAGAAGGGAGATCCAAGCGCCCGGAATGACTAATAAAAGAAGGTATCGACCAATAGCTCAGAACAAATAATTTTCTACTACCTCATACTTCTATTGTGCTCTAGAATTCCTGATACTACGCTAAAGTGTTGCTCCAATAATTTTGCTTAGTCGTAACTCTTTTGTCTGTAACTTTTAGTTGATTTTATCTTGTGTTTTCATGTTTTAATTTGTAAAGGATCAATAAATTTATTATCAGTGCCATCTTTTATAAAAGATAAAATCTCTTTTTTTTTTAAGAAGGAAGATATTAATAGATTACCATAAAAAATGATCAAAGATCACAGATCTTAAAATAACAGGCATGAATTGTGAACCAAGTAAAAAAATAAAATAATCTTTTCTTTTTATCTTTCTATCTGCTACATCTCTAAAAAAAATAAAAAAGCAAAAATATTATTCATCCTCTTTGGCAAGTTCATCGATCATATCGGACTCTATCCTATCCACTTTTATATCCAGAATCTAAAATTTTTTGTATTTAATTATTTAATTATATTTTAAAAAAAATTCTTGATATCCTTTTTCGGGAGTGACAGAGTATCAGATCCCAAAGAAATTGCCACTGCTAATAATAAGGGCATTTTTAATTTTTTTAATAGGTGATCATGAAAAAATTAAGGCATTGATAATCCAAAATACTAGTTTTCATTACAAAAATGAAGTTCGTTGATCGGTCTTTATCACCAATTGATTTTTTTTTATCAATATGGATATTTCCCAGAAATCATGTATGAAATAAATAAAATAATTTCCACATTTTTATTATGTTTTTTTTGTTCAAAACGCTCCATTAAAATGTTAATCTTTTGAAGGTGTCTGTCAAGACTCTTTTTGTTATTTTCACCTAGACATATTTACCTTTGCTAAAATTAAAAATATGCAAAAATATTTTTCAGAATGTTTTAATTTGCACAAAGAAACATAACCTGATTCATTATATTTATTATGGGTCTGTTCTAATAAAATAAGGTTGTCTCCTAATCATTTAAATTGTCCAAAATGATAAAAATAAAAGGGTACTTTTTACTTATTTTTAAAAATATCATATGTTATTTTAACTAATTAAAATTATTATTATATTTAAAAATTAATTTAATAATGTATAATTAAAAAATATTATGATTTAGTTTAATTATAAAACATTAAAAAATAATAATAAAAGGATCAATATTTAAATTTTATTGCATATGTATAAATTATGCTTTGAATAACTCACTAGTATAGTGAAAAAGAGTGAAGTATTGTGATCAATTTTTTTTTGTCGTGATTAATTATAATTGTGAAGTAATGTCTTTTTTTCTTCATGATTAATTATAATTTTTTTATTTATTTCTTCATATATAATCATAATACCGATCATGTGAAACTTTTAGGGTGAAAAATTTCAAAAGCATTTAAAGAAACAAATTAAATAATTAGAGAGTTCGAGTTTCCATTTTTAAAAAATAATAAAAAATCCGATAGACAAAATAAGAGATCTCTAAAATGAATCCCATAAAATTCAAACATGAGGTGTGCTTTTGACAATAACTAAAATAAGTGGAGTTCTTTAGCATTTTCACTATAATACTTCAACAAAAGTTAGTCCGCAGGATCAATATTATAAACCTACACTTAATCGCATCTGCCATCCATCACACTTCACTGGTAAATCCAAACCGTAAGATTATGTGGAGTACGATAAGTAAAGATGATCCAAGAAACAATGGAACGCGCACAGGCATCATCACCCTCCTCCGGCCAGGCCACCTGGCGGAGAGAGAGAGAGCGCGAGCGATAGGGAGACTCGTCGGCATCGGCGCGGAAAGCTCCAAGGAATCCGTCGCGACCTCGTCGGCGATCGCATGGCCGCCGAGGAAGAGGCCTTCGATCTCGAGGCCAAGCTCTGCGCCGACGGGTCTTGGCATCCCTGCCGCGTCTCTCCGAGGTCCCCCCTCTCTCACTCCCACTCGATCTCTCTTCCTTTTCGCCTAAATCGTAGCGGCTACCTGCTTGCATCTTTTAGGAACATTAAGAAACCCATTACACCAATCGATCAACTAGGGAATAGAGAGTAGATCGCTTTGTTTTAGATCGACTCTACGCGCTTGTTTTCACTAGTGATCTTGGGTTTTGAAGTTCCACTAGTGAAACAGAGGTAGAATATCTTCCACCGGTTTGGGTAAAAGGATGTAACGCCAAATGTTAGTTCAGATCTTCAACGAACAAAACTATGGTTTTATTGTCGACATGAAAATTTCATTTGTTTGTATAAATGCATAAATTTGGTAGTAAATATGCAGTGTGTTTTGCAATACATCTACAACTACTTGTTTCTACATGATTTATAAGTTGAAATGTGGCCTGCTCGTGCAGTTCATACAATGCTAATTTTGGTATTCGTCTCAACATGGGAAGTTGTGGTATGGAAGATATCGTCTTGACTAGAGAAGACATGATTGAGCATCTACGATTTCGTTCAAAGCCTCTGAAGGAAGGAGATTGTTCTCATCTCAAACAAGGAGAAAAAGTTCTTGCCATGAACAATGAGCAATCTGAGAGCTTGTACTTTGATGCCATTATAGAAAAGGTAAATTTCCTCCCTGTTAAAGAATTTGCACCCTTGTTTTAGCTATCATCCATCCTTGAGTGTTAATGTAATTGTTGTTAAATAGAATAGACAAAAAGAGCTTTTATCTTAGGGCTGTCCAAATTTGTATCTCATGTGAGATGAAATCGCCCTTCTTGCCATTAGTAGCCATTTTCATTTTGGTTAGAAACCATCCTTCTGTGAAAGCATTTTCATCTGCTTCTAACTCTAAAACAATGATGTTCTGTAGTCACTTTATTTACATTTACAGGGGAGATTTTCTGGAGCTATTTAAATCGACACTTTTTAAGGAAACTTCCCTTGTCAATTTCGGCGACATATAGTTTCATTGGCACTTAAATACCTGAGAGGCTGAAACTCTGCTCAAACTCACTCTCAAGCAAATAGTATGTCAATTAATGGAAAATTTATGATTTGCTAACTCTTTGAGTTTGGGACTCTACTAGGAAGATTAAAAAATAAAAAAAAATGCTAATTTTATGGGGCAATTAATTATCTTTAATATATGAGAAAATTGGAGAAAATATGTTGAGATCCTATGGATATATTCAAAGTTGATCATAGATTCTATAGTTAGAAGAATTAAATCGATTAGAATGGAAACTGTCAGGGGTAGTAGGAAATTAATGAAAACATTAATCAATCTAATAAAATAATTTAATCAATTTGAATATTACTAATAGTATTGCCTTGCATAGAGTTCAATCAAGGTATAAGATTCATTTAACCCCAAATAATTGGAACAACATCGGTTTACTGATGATGGTAACGATGATGATTAAACAAGGCAATTTATATTACGAAACTTTGTCCTCTTTATGACTATGGGCAAAAAGAATAGCTGTGTAGTAAACATATTTGCATGTCATGCCCTCAGGTTAGCTAGCATTGTATACGTTGCCGTGTCAGTGAACTTGTTTGTACATGCTTATGAGAATATGGCAGTTAAACAAATAATGATAAGCTCTCCTTTGTTTATTTTTCTAAAGAAATGATGAATTAATCCATGTCTTTTCATAGACAAAGATGTTCAACAAAGGTATTCCTTAGATTCTTTGAAAACGTTATGCTATATTGGTTGGTAAATTAGGTTGCCTTCTGAAAAACTTACTGGAGTTACATAATTTGGCAGGTACACATGGTGAGACACTCAGGCAGGTTGCCATGTAGATGCACCTTTATGGTCAAATGGCTTTCGCCTATGCTGAATAGGATAACTACTGTTCCATTTAAGTCAATTATGAAGCTTTCTGATGAAAACATCAATAGCCACCCAATTATATCTGCATTCTTAGCTTCCATGCAACCTCCAAATGATGTAATATTTCATCCTCCCTTTGGTTCATTAGAAAATAATACTGGTGAGGCTAAACTCTATCACATACTGGAAAAGCAAGTGGAGGAGATAAGCAAGCTGGCAGATGGATCTGTATTGTCAAACAATGTCTTTTTAGGTACAACTTCTTTAGTTCTTAGTTTGTCTATCCAAAATATCAGAATCTTTGATACTTTGGTAACTTTTGTCACAAGGAAGTAAATATAAACTAATCAGATAGTCAGTTAGTGACTTGAATATAGTTATTAGGATAACTTAAAAAGGAGGCTTCTAGACATTACAGAATAAAGTAAATTCTTTTTTAAAGAACTAGTAACTAATGGATTACGTTCTTTAGAAAGTTACAACTATACTGATAGTTCTCCACATATATAATCACAACCCTCTAAAACTGCCCTTGCCAAAAAGTGCACCTCCTTATTCTTACCCCTATGAACATGACACCAAGAAAACACCATATCAGCCCCTAGTGTTTTAATGCTCTCCGCAAGTTTAGTTACCCTTGACGAGATTCAACATGTGCGCTCAGTTTTTCTGGGCTGGTGTGGTTGTGTGTTTATCATGCAATAGAATTTATACTTTTATGTACACCTTTGCTTATAGAAGATGATATGACCTGTTTCAACAGAACATTCATGATGGTAAGTTTTCCAATTTGTAGCATCACACTTCTAAAATAAATTATATTGCAGCTAACTCCGTTGAACAAAATGAAGTTGAGTGTAAAGCTATCACCGGGAAGCAGATCAAAGGACGGAATGATGTAGTCCTTATGAATCATTTTGATAATACTTCTTTACTCAGTCCTCTTGCAGCCCGTGCAGCTCTTGCTTCCTTGGTGCATGAAAAACTTTCAGATAAACAGGAAGGTTATAATATTTGCTTACAAGAAACTGTACTGGATCTCCTTCCGAAAAATGAAAAGTGCAACTCGGATCAATATACATTAGTCGAAGCCAGAGTGATCCAGGTTGATGCCATTGCCATGGATAACGGTACTGAACTTCCACATCTTGTCCAACAATCAGTCAATGGCAGATTTACTCGTGAAGGACACAGTTTGGTCACTACTAGTAAAAGGAAAGTTAGTAAGTCTCTTTCTGATGATTCCCCATATTCAGCTACTAACCTCAAGAAATCAGCCAGAGCATCTAAAGTACCAAGAAACAGGAACCTGGCCTCCTCTGTAACTGCAAATCATTCAGAAAGGTCAGCAACCATTGCAAACTCAAATTATGGAGTCACAGCACGGCTAACCCGTTCGGCAGCGAGAAAGAAAATGTCCGAATTAGCTGATAAAGGGCCAGTAGAAGAGCTCTCCAGTTCAGTAAACACAAGGCTAATAGTTTCTGGACAACAAGTAGCGAGGAAGCTTGTGTACAATGGTCCGGCATTTGTAGAAAGAAATGATGAAAATCTTGCTCCAGCTCAGAAGATTGAAAGCGAGAGTAGTGCATTGGTCTCAACATATAAAGAAATCAGTAGTGATAGCAAACCCAAAAAGAAGAAAAGGACCGAGGAGTCCAGTTTTGGCATTACTGAAGATCAAGGTGACAAAAACATTAATGATTCCGATACTGTTACTGTTAACATGTGTAAGCTATCACTGGTTTTGTAGTTATAAATCGTTATGTACGATTGTGAATTTCCTACAGGTGTGATCTCGAAAGATGGAGAAACCTCAAAAGCTAAGAAAAAGAAGATGTCTTCAGAGAAACTTGTATTAAGGTTTTCACCACGGCTTAGAGCTCTTTCATCACCCAACGCTTGCTGAACAATCCTTACTAGCTTTGAACAAGTAATTCTCTGAGGACTTTTTTATTCCTTTTGATTTCTTAGTAGTGCAAGTGCATAGTCACACAGTATAGAAATGGATGATTCTTTTATGTTTGGATTGTATCCTTGCTGTCCTGTTCTTATGTTAACAAAACTGTTTTTGGCTACCATGAGAACCTTACCAGGTTTGTGAACACTACCAGATCGTCCAAGCGGATCCCTCCTGACGGGACCACTCATAGGCCACCCTACCTGCACTTGGTTTTTTTTTTTTCCTTCTGATATTACTGAACAGGAATTCAAATGAATTCATCAGAACATGCTCTTACAATGAGAAATTGACCAAAAGACCCCCTTTCAATTTTTTTAAAAAAATATACCTGGCTTAATTTTTTTTTTCCAAAATACCTACAAAATATATCTGGTTCAACAGCATAACCTGATTTGTAAATCAGTTAATGCCATGCAAATAGATTTTGTTTTTTCAGTTATATAGAAAGCTTGATATCCAATCGCAGTGGGATAAAGACATTGTTGTTAGAGAAAGCTTTATATGTTTGTATTGGGTGTATCAAAGCTTAGAATGCTGTAAATTTGTGATTTTTGTCCGTTACATCTTCTTGCTATCTCATAATTCGTGCTAATGTGTTCCTCTTGCCTCTTGTTGCAATTTTACAGGTCACTTTTGAAGGATTATAACCCAGGGTTTAATGCTGCAGTTTGGAACACCCTTTGCAGGTGAGCAGGGAATCAGAAATAGCAAGGTAGCCTCTCTTTCTCAGTGCATGCTGATCTTTGCATTTTTGTGATATAAACCTTGCAAAAGTATGCACGTTAATATTAGTTTGGTCAATATTAATCTATTTTAAGCTGCACTGCTTTATTATTAATATGAGTGAATCCTCTTTTAACCCTTCAGTATAATTATTTTGAAGCATGGGAAGGTAGTTTAGGGAGGGTAATTAAAATGACAAGATTTTTTCAAAGAATATTTTTGATATTTTAAAAGCCATATAAATTTTAGAGGGATAAATAAAACTTCTTAATTAAATTCTCTCTAGCTAGAGCTTCCACTTGTTAAATGAATAGTTCATCATTGTGATTGGTAATCAATGCCAAACCAAATACCAATTCCTCATTTACTTAGTGCTTGATATTCCTTTAATGGTTGGAGCCCAAAAATAATGAAATCAACTGTTGATCTATGACATTTCTATTCTCAATTATTTCAATAGCACCTCCATTTATCGAGAGTTAATAATGGGCATGCCCACCACCTTGGCTCAATCCTTCAAACGTGGTCTCCCCACCACCACAACCATCACAGTTCTTATCAATAGTTTTCGACAAATGATCATATTATTTCTCCTATTCGTAGATTTATGATCTAATTCTTTTTCTCTCGTAGTGGTTAACTGTAACTTTTTAATTTATTTTTTCACAGATGATCGTGAGGTTGACCGTATGGAACTGTTGGATAGTAGATTTCACTTTTTGTTGAAATAATCCAATCCTTTCTACGTATATACCTTTCTCTTTGATCATTATATAAATAGGTCCCTATGACTCTCCTATTCAACGATTACTAATCCAACATCCCTCTATCTACTATATCTTTCTCTTTGATTGATAAATAAATAGGTTTCTAGAAGATTCATTGATCCATAACTTTCTCTTTGCTAGTTAAATGAGCAAGTCACTATGACTCTCCTATTTCAAGATTCCTTGTCCAATAAGTTCTTATGAGTTACTCTCCACCCTCTATATAATCTATTATATATTTCTTTGAGTCCTCACAATCGTAATTGAGCTGGTACTCGAGTGACAGAGTTGTTGGATTATATATTTCTTTGATCACTAAATGAAGAGATCCCTATGGCTCTCCTATCTCAACATTCCTAACCTAACCTCTTCTATCTAATAATTCTTTCTATACTTTTCTCTTTGATAAGCTTGTGCCAAACCATGGAAGCTATATGATTATTTTACAAATTAATTTTATAAATAATATTTTTCATCAAAATTTACTAAAACTCACATAAATTATGTTAATACATTCGAACATACTCAACTATCATGGTGTCACGTACGGAGAAACAATTATTTCGCTGCCAAATTTGAAATTAGTGAATATTTAATTTCTTATGTTGTTTCACCAAAGAGATTAATAAATTGATGAAAGAAATATTAGGACGCCTTTGTTAGAAAATTTAATTTGAAAGTTAAGAATATAAATAAAAGAAATATTTTAATTTTAATTGTTTGACATATTTAAAATTAAATTTATTAAAGACAAATAATGTGATAAATATTAGACTCTTTTTTGATCTAATTCTTATTATTTTTCTTTGGATTGCAATCAATTGGACTTCTTTAATTATATCATTTATTAATTGACTTTAAATGTGATCTATTATTTTTTTATTTTAAGTTATCATTTTCAGATAATTTAATTTATTATATTTTAATAATTAAAATTATCCAGTCCACCGATTACGAACGACCAACCACTAATTAATTGAGGCAATTTGATTGTTTTTCATTCAAAACATTTTCATTATATAATTCAACCTATTAAATGTTTCATTAATTTTAAAACTTTTATAATAAATGACGCAAACTACCTATATAATTCATATAATCTTCAAATCGAATGCAATAGAATTTGAATAAATTAAATTTTCCTTATTTATATATATATATATTAAAACTAAAGAAAATAGAAAATTAAATAATTCACAAATTAACTAAAACCTAATTGAAATTATTGATTTGGTACATTAAACGATGACAAATATTTTTAAACTTTATAAAATTTATATTTTATTCATTATTTCACATTTTTATCCATTATTTCACATTTTATAAGTTGAAAATTCAAATATTACCCCCCCCCCCCCCCCCCCCCCCCCCCCCCCCCCCCCCCCAAATTTGTACTCGCTGGGGCCCACAACCCAACGCCCTTCGCGACTACACAATCTCCGCGCTCGCCACCATAAATACCGCCTCCCTCAACCACCTTTCACATCTCCCGCACTCGCCACCGGCGATCATGGGCCTCTTCCGGCTGGTGACGGGCATCCCCGGCCCTAGCGGGTTCGGATCTGCATCCACCGCCGAGCAGGTCACCGCCGACATCGACGCCTCCGACCTCACCGCCATCGTCACCGGTGTGATCTCCTCCCCATTCCTCCTCCTCCCAAAACTCCATCGAAGCTCAGATCCTCACTCCTTTCCCCTCCAAAACTCAAATCCCTAATCTCAAAGCTCCGATCTCTACTCCAAATTCCACCCCCAAAAAACTTATCTCGATCTGCTTTTCCCCCTTTGATCAGGAGGAGCGAGCGGGATCGGAACGGAGACCGCGCGAGTGCTTGCGCTCCGCGGAGCTCGCGTGATCATCGCGGCGAGGAACATGGATGCCGCGAACGCCGCCAAGAAGCTCATCCTGCAGACTTCGCCATCGGCGAGAGTCGACATCTTGAAGCTCGACCTGAGTTCGCTGAAGTCCGTCAGAGCGTTCGCAGATGAGTTCCTTTCCATGAACCTTCCTCTCCATATCTTAATGTAAGTATAAAAAAAAATAAAATAAAATAACAATATATTTATATTTTTCTTTTTCATCTCTTCCAAGATTAGTGTAGTGAATTATAACCAATCATCAAGTCGTATTTGTCCCAACTAGCTCGACCTCGGATCAACTACATAAAAGTGATCCTTCAATTTAGAATACAATCGGCACTAAAACACTCTTTTAGACGTGATTATGATCTCACATTTGTTGCATCTGGGATATAATTGAATTGATTATGATGGGACAGATTTATTAAAATGGACAAAGATTAAATTTCAACGAAATTAAAGCAATACCCTCCTCTATCATAGTCAACTGCAACTTTTCAATTTACCTTTTCACAAATGGTCATAAGACCGATTGTATAAAACCGTTGGAGTAACGAATTCTATTTTTTTACTTAAATTATTTATATGGTGTAGGATTTTGAGTTTACGGTAAGTCTTTATTGTTAATGTATCTCTAAATTTTGCTAATGCGACTAAAGAGGATCCTATTCTTCTTCATTGAGGCTCTTGTGATTAGAAAGTTCATCTTCATCTTGCAATAACGAAAAGCATTATTTCTTTCTAGTTTAAATTTTACCTTTTCCATTCAGATCCATCCCATAACTATTCATGTGAAAACCTTGGCAAAAACACTCTTAGTATTTCTAAGATGTGAAAATGAGCAAGTAAAGTTTTTGTTTTTTAATCGATTTCATCATCCCTAAATTTTGTTCTCAGAAACAATGCTGGTGTTATGTTTTGCCCTTTCCAACTTTCAGAGGATGGAATTGAGCTACAGTTTGCCACAAATCATTTAGGTATTAATTTCTTTTAACATAATTCTTCTCCAAATTTATTTATACTTGTTATTGTACAATTTTTGAGGCTTTGTATTTCTCAGGCCATTTTCTGCTATCAAACCTTCTTCTCGAGAAGATGAAGAGCACAGCAAAGGAAACAGGAATCCAGGGCAGGATTGTGAACCTCTCGTCCATAGCTCACTTGCATACCTACCCAAACAGCATCAACTTCGACAAACTCAACGATAAGAACATGTGAGTCGATTGGTTGAACCGACCAATCTGGCCTGTGTTTCACAGTAACTGAATATGTTTTCTGTTTCCTTGTTGCCTCATTAGCTATTCAGATAAGAAGGCTTATGGGCAGTCTAAGCTGGCCAATTTACTGCATGCACATGAGCTCTCAAGGAGGTTAAAGGTATTCCTTTCACTTTCAGTTTTATTAAATCCATAATTCTATCAATAACTAAGATTTAAAGTGCATTTTAACCCTAATTAATTGAGATGATTATGCTTAATAGGAAGATGGTGCAAATGTTACTGTAAATTCAGTGCATCCAGGGCTGATTTTGACAAATTTGATGAGGCACTCACTTCCACTAATGAGTATGTTCTTCCTCAAGCTTTCAAAAACAATTACCTGGCAATAGAAAGTTAATTGTGGTTTTGATATGCTCATGCAGGGATTTTGAAAGTATTCAGCTACATTTTTTGGAAGAATATTCCACAGGTATAGCATTATTTGTTCCCTTTGTGAAAAATCTCCGGTCCAATTTCTCCGACTCAACCAGGTAGGGCAAATGCCTAAATCGAGCCTCTGCTGTTTGCCAACGAAGATTTTAGAGTTCAAATCTTCCTATCAATGGAACCATGACCTAATCTGAAAAGCAAGGATCCATTGTTCTATAAGTAACCGATCGACATAGATAAAGTAGTCCTCGAGCAATGACTAAACTCTCAGTTTACTCTTCGATTCGCAATGATTAAACTAACATCTTTTTCGTCAGCAAAAGCTCATTCTAAGTACTCAATTCTCGGTTTAACCGATTGTAAAACCCTAAACTCTAAAGTATTTAAGGTGGTACTCAAGCAATGACTACTAAACCTTGCTATATTTTTGTACTTCATCTCCTGCAGGGAGCATCTACAACATGTTATGTGGCTCTACATCCGAATGTTAAGGGAGTGACAGGGAAGTACTTTTATGATTGCAATGAGGAGTTGCCAAGTCAATCGGCTAGAGATGAAGCCTTGGCTTCAAAGCTGTGGAGCTTCAGTGAAAAACTAGTTAGCTCAGTGTAGTGTAGTGGTTCCTTAGTTTGGGTGGCTTTAATCGGATAGGATGGCGTGAAGGTTGCAGATTTTCTTCATGTATGATCATAAGAAAGAGTCGTTCTTTGCAGAATAGATTTCTATATAAATCTTAAGACGAAAATGCCATACTGCGCGACACCCGCGACTCACCGCCGCTGCCACCGCTGCCACCGCTGCCGCCGCTATCGCCGCACCATCCGACTACCGTCGGCCGCTGCCTCGGGCACGATCGACGCACCACTTACCGACGCTCCATCTGGCGATCACGATTTGGCTGGAATCCATGACAATCACGGCCAGCAGTGGCCATGCCACTGCCGATCGTATGATTTCACTGTTTTCGATCAAATTACATCAAATTCCGACTACTATCCAATTAGAATCCGACGCCAGTCAAAGTGCCAGCAAGCAGCATGTCGATCGCACCCAAGACGGCAGCCAGCACTAATCGGATGGTGCAGCGGCCAGCAGTAGTCAGATGGTGCAGCACCAACGGCAGTGGGTCAGTGGTGTCATGCACAGATCATGCCGGAGAAGTCGCACAGCATAGCATTTCGCAATCTTAAGATATTATTTTACGTTCACAAATTTTCAGGATGATATCAAATCCTGAGGAACAGGTATCAATGGAGCACTTTTCTTAAATTCAAAGCAAAAGAATTAAAGATTAGAAAGCACAGAGCAGAATTGTGAGACTTAATCGGGAAACAGAAGAGAGACGGAGAGCTATTTTTGGATCAATTGAAATTAAAGAAAGCTGTGAAACATGGAACAAGGACGAAGGATGAAACCAAAGCTTGAATCTGCTAACCTTCTACACTACAACGCAAATCTAGGGAAGCACCGGGAAGAACAAGGCAAATCTTACTTACGAGCTGGTGAATTTGGTCACCGCTTTGGTGCCTTCGGAGACAGCATGCTTGGCGAGCTCCCCTGGGAGGACAAGGCGGACGGAGGTCTGGATCTCGCGGGAGGTGATGGTGGGCTTCTTGTTGTAGCGCGCGAGCCTGGAGGCCTCCTGGGCGAGCTTCTCGAAGATGTCGTTGATGAAGGAGTTCATGATGGACATGGCCTTGCTGGAGACGCCGATGTCGGGGTGCACCTGCTTGAGCACCTTGAAGATGTAGATCTTGTAGGTCTCCGTCCCCTTTTTGGCCTTCGTCTTCTTCTTCTTCTCGCCACCGGCGGCGGCATCCTTGGAGGGGACGCGCTTCTCGGCCTTGGGCTTCTTCCCGGCGGGGGCCTTCTCCGCCTTCTTCTCCTTGTCCTCCGCTGGCTTCTTCTCCGCCGGCTTCTTCTCGGCCTTCGGAGCCATCGCGATCCCTAACGAGCGATCTGGAGCGACAACTGAAGAAGAAGAAGGCGGGAATTTTGAAACCTGAAGCGATGGGCCAAGTCGGGCTCAATGCATTGGCATTTATAGGCCAAGGATCTGTGATCTGATTGGCTGGTGGTTAGGAGACGGAGATTGATGCGTTGGCAGTATCCTGTACGTTGATTTGTATTTAACTTTAACGGTTGGGATCATTTTAAATCAAAATAAAACCACCTATATAACTTTTTAAAAAATTCATTATATTTTAATTTTTAAAAAAACTACATCATCAAGAGTCAATAAACGAATTATTATTATTTCGTAGATGATAGATAAATAATTTAAGCATATTTCAATTATATTAAATTCTTAAAAAATATTTTTTAAAAAAAACAACATTTAAATGTTTTCATGATATTTTTTATTTAGTTATGTGTACTAACACGATTATTGTTATACAAAGGAAAAAAATACACATTACTTTTTAAAAATTACCAAAATGTTTCAGAGTTATAAATTATCATTGTACACTTAATTTGCAGGTTTTACAATTTACTCCTCATGATTTAGTTGTCTTCGTTGACTCAATAATAAAGTTATTATCATGTGACCTAAAGATCATGAATTCCTGAGGCATGAGTTTGTACCTCTATCGAATGCACAGTTGAAACTACTGGCTTGGAATTCTCGAATCGACCGACCAGAATCATTCATTCATCCCGTGCATCGTCGACTTTGGTCTCTTTCGACAAATGAAAACAAACAAATAGTCGTCATGATTGTATGTTCTCCTTCTTCAGGATAAAATCCACAGCCTCTTCGACAGTATCCACCACCTAGAGTAGCAACAAAGACAGAAAGTCCAGCTAACTTGCATTAGTTTACATTCTATCAAAACTAGGTAATTTAGTTTTTGTTTCATCCTTTAGCATCTCTCCTCTTCCTTTTCTTTCTCGGCATAACCAAATATTAGAGTCAGTAATAGCATACAGTTTAGTATGAAACTATAACAAATGTGCAAACTATAACAAATGTGCATTAGCATATCGAAAGTCGAAAGATCTTACAGTAAGATAAATAAATTGACCTACCAGGTCTGCGGGGAACTGTTCGTCATTGTCTTTACCCTTGAACACCCCAGTTCTAGTCAGAATAGGAAACCAAGGATGCCCTGCCTGCAATGGAGAATAGTAAAACAAGACAATTAAAGCACATTCAGAAAATAAACCATGTCTTAAGGAAATTTTGAATCTTCTCAAGAAGAAACACTGTCAAAGTTCGATACGATAGTAAGGACGATTATGCCACAGAGCTAGCAGTTCCAGCCCTAAACACACTTTTTGTGGTCCTTTGAACTGAGTTACAATCACTTGTTGAGTGATCAAAGTTAAATAGAATACATTCTTCTGAAATGGTAGAAATCATTGGCAAAGAACAGTCAGGGAAGCTAGATTGATATGTATATATATATAACAAACGGTGGTCGAGTAGTTCAAAGAGAACAGGGGGAAAAACAGATCAGAGCGAGCCTTGTGGATATGCTGATGGTAATGGAGAATTTCGTCGTGATAATGTCATGCTGGATGCTAATTTAAACGGCTGCTGTGGCAGATTGTACGCAAAGCAGCAAGACATCACAGCCAACATCAGTTAGCTTGACCACAAAAATTTGGATGCTGAGTCAAATGGTCTAAGTTTTGAAAAGGTCAACAACAATCTCAGATTACACATCACTTGATGACAAACTGGAAATGATCCTGTATAAGTTTATTCTGAATCCATAACCTCATACCTTCTTGGCACCATTGACATCGACTTTAGGATTATCTCCGATCATATAGATGATATTGAATGCAAAGTTCTTGCTGACCCTCATCTCCTTAGCCGGGTAAGTAGTCAGTGCTAGTTTCATCAGAGTAGATTCAGCATTCTTGAACACAGATGGATTTGGTTTGCCATAAGATGTATACTCCAGTGGGCTGCTATGAATTCTGCATTTGATGTAAAGAGTTTAAGGAATATGTAAAATTACATTACCTTTTAACGAAATTACCAAAGCTAAATCTAGTGCCTGTTATATATGCTTTCCAGTGCTATCCTGAAAGCACCCATCCCGAGACGCTCGCAAGGAAATGCAGCCTACTAAGGTTGGAGTATGTCAAAACTTCAGGAAAATGCATAGTTGCAAATTACAATCAACATTCTCCATCAGCCAAAACTACTTGAAAAAGTGAACAATAGCCTGAATTTTATCTCACCTGGTATTCAAGATCATCTGCTGCAAAATATAAAGGTGGTTGATGTCCATTTCCCTTACCAGGAAGCCCACCATATCTTAAGATATCACAAAGCACCTACAATTCCCCAACATAAATAATGAAAAATTCATTTATATAACCAAAGGAACAAACGGCCAAACACAACAACAACAAGACATGAGTCTCAACTAGTTGGGATCTGATACATGAATCTTATGGCGACAATGAACTCTGTACAAAGCATGATCTGAGTTCTTTACATTACCATGAGACACATAAGTACAGTGCCTCAGGGATGCAAGAAATAAAATTGATGATACATATTATCAAGCTATCACCATACGTGAATATTTTGCAAATAAGTCGCACAGGAAGAAAGTGAATAAAAAGAGTACCTGAATATCCCTTCCCCAATCAACAGGATCACTGACAACAAATGCTCCTTTAACCCTCTCGGAGTGCACATTAAATTTTGATTGGAAACCTAATTTACAATTTTTATCAAATGATTGCTTGAGACTCCAGGTTTTGTACTGAGAAAGGGGATCGATGTGATTGAAGTATGAAGCATAGTCATCGATAGAAAGAACTTTCCTGCACACAAAATAGAAGGCTGCTAGGAATAACACACTTCCAGAAACTGGAAGGGAAAAAACAAAAACAAAGAAAACGAATACTGATGTTTTTTTCCTCTTACTTGAATCCATACTCTGCCATCACTAGGGCAGGTTCTCCTTTTCCAACTGCAACTATAAGCTCATCCTCAAATCTGCATATTATAAGTAACAAATTTCATTATACAATGTTCTGTCCTTGATAATGAATTATGACAACCTACTTCTATGAGACAATCTTGATTGTTATTATACACAAACATCACATTGAGTAAGAACAAAAATGGAACAACTTTGGATAAACCTCCTTGCATATTTCATAAACTACAAACCACATCAATATATTAGGTAAATTCCCTTTTATTATTGTTATTATTTTTGTTGAAGCTTTTAATTTTTTCCAATTTCAGCACCTGCTGACCAATTGTCGGAAAGGTGAATGCCCGAGCACTACCTGCATCACAATGCAATCAGTTGATAGTCTTGCGAGATCATATGCTAAATACCAATTTAGAAAGCTTAAAAAAGATTCGGTTACTAGTAGTAAAAGTGAAACTAAATATTTTAGGTGCATTTCTTTTTCCCTGCAGGAAAGGAAGTGTCTGATAACATGATGGAAGACCTTTAATACTAACATCAGCCTACTGATATAAACACAACAATGTTAAATTCGCAATTTTGTTTCATGACAATTTAAACATAAATATTAAGAAAAAAAATCTTATGTGTTTTCATTTACAATCTTCAGTTTTCACATGATTGTCATTCCCAAAGACTACTTGGCGTACAAGAAACAAAAACAACAAGAAGTCAGTCCTAACTATTTTTGGTCAGTTATATAAAACTTCCCCTCCATTTGTTTGACCATGTCATCAAGAAAGCAAAGGTTGATTGGGGGTTCTCTTAATTATATATATATATATATACTCTTCACATGCTAAAATCTAAATTCAATGACTTAAACTTTTCTACTTAGAAAATCTAAAGGTCGTTTTTGAATCTGCTTATTATAACTAACCTAACTAATTCTGCTCTCTTTGACACAGACTTGTTAATCCATAAGGGTTTTTTTCCGTATGAAAATGTGACTACATAGGATCCTAAATCAATAGTTAAACTTTGTCGATATAATCCTAAATATGGAGAAATACATGAAGGATATAACTTACCTGTAGAGGTGAAATGGGAACTCCCAAAAGCTCGCTCAACTCCAAAGATCGTTTAGTTTCAGGGACACCACCTCCTGTTCATTTATACAGTTAAAGTTTCAGGTAACTTTTCTTACCATCACTTAGGTAGGTTCCACTTCATATTGAACAAGCATATGACAGGCTTAGTGTAAACATAATGAAAATGGTAACAATTAATCTATTCAGTACAGAGGCATCTATCAAGTATAGAGGCTATCTGTTATGTAAACATATGTAACAATGTGTGTGTTGGCATAAAGAAAATGGCATCAATTAGCCTATTCAGTAAAAAGATCATCTATCATGTACGAATATGGAAACTGTGTGTACTTGGGTGTGTGTGTGAGAGAGAAATGTCATCGAAAATCCCTCAAGTAAAGGTTCTACTATGTTTGTTAAGTGAAGGATTAAAAAGGAGTGAGTGTCAGAGAGAGAAAGAGGTGTACTAAAATTATCCCTCCAGTAAAGATTCTACTGTGTTTGTCAAGTGAATAATATAAGATTAAAAAGACTACAGAGTGACAAACATCAACTATAGTTGAAAAGGAAATAGAGAGAAGATTTAACTGAGTAGTAAAAATTCAAGCTAACAAAGTTGAAGTCCACTTTATTGAAATCGAACACAACCATAGACAAGGCTCACCGTTTGTTAAGAACAAAAAAGGAACCTTGAGAGTGCCTGCCAAGAAGAAATTTGCGCAATAGTCAGATGCAGAAGCAAGATACACAGCCCGGAACTCAAAAAACAGAAAGAAAACATGAACTTGAGCAAAAGAAGCTAACTTCCTTACTTCCCCAACATGAAATCATTCTAACAGTTATCTTAATTATGGACGCCAGTATGACACAATGTAAATTCAAAAAACCTCCTAGGAAACATTTCCTTTTGGTATATTACACTTTTTTTCACACCTTAAATCAAGTAATAGAACGACTGGATGCGGAGTAGAAGAGTAAAGCCTAATATGCATGGCGATACCATCGGCGTGGTAGAGCCTCCGCAGGGCGTGAGAGGAGCCTCCGATGGTGGTTCGGCCTCGAAGAATGACACCGTCAATGTCGAACGCGATCCCGAAGGAAGTTCTGCCAAGCCGAATCAGCCGCCTCGATTAAAGAGGAAGGAAAGGGAAGCGAATGGGCATGGGAGAGGAAAGACCTGTCGGATTCCGGGTGGAGAAGCTGCGATAATGACCTCCGGAAGCGCGGGTTCTCCGGCGACGGCGAGGATCTGGACCTTGCCCGCGATGCCCGGAGGAGAAGGGATCGAAACCCCATGACTGACTTAGATGCGAATCGCTTCGCACAAAAAATTATTTATTTATTGCAAATGCTATAATTTTACTTATTATACATATTTAAAAAATAACAATTAAAAAAGGGGAAAAATTGCGTTTGCCGGGAGTCGAACCCGGGTCTATTGCTTGGAAGGCAATTATCCTAACCGTTGGACTACAAACGCGTTGTTTTTGCAAATGATATAATTATGTCTATTATTATATATTTAAAAAAATTAACAAAAAAAGGGGAAAAATGCGTCTGCCGGGAGTCGAACCCGGGTCTATTGCTTGGAAGGCAATTATCCTAACCGTTGGACTACAAACGCATTGTTATGGCAAATGCTATAATTTTAATTATTATATATATTAATAAAAATAACAATAAAAAGGGGGAAAAATGCGTCTGCCGGGAGTCGAACCCGGGTCTATTGCTTGGAAGGCAATTATCCTAACCGTTGGACTACAAACGCAATTCGAAAGGTTGATCACTCTATATCTTTGAAATAAAATAGAGAACAAAGTACTTGATAATTCAATTATATTACTCTTGATATCGAATATTCATATTTGGCTTATACTCATCACCGGTATTCCGCCTTTATGTTGCTACTTCTTCTACAACTCTATGTTACGTTGTAACCAACTCAGCTATGCCCCGGAGCACATATCTTCCACTTTATGTTGCTACTCATCTTATAACGTAAAGATTGTTTACATACCTAATTAAATAGATTAAAATTAGGGGTTATCGAACATGCTAGCAAATTTTTAAAATTAACTTGAAAAATATTTAATTCTTATTCAAAATTATTGAATTCAAACTGAATTTAACCTATAATATTTTATTTGATTATTCATGAGCCGCTTACGAGTCAAATTTGAATCAAACTTTAATTATTTTTATATAATTTTTATCTAAACATACTGTTCGAATAATTCAAATCAAATTCTAATTTAAATCATTTTAAATTATAATTCGATTATACTCGAATCAAATTTCAAATTTTATTTCTAATCGAACTTGATCCATAATTATTTATATTTTTTAGTTTTGATTCAAATTTGAATATCATATATATTTTTTGAACTAAAACTCAAATATTAATATTTTCATATTGTTCGACTTGATTCGATTCATTTGCACTCCTAATTACAATCCAATAATAACTTTTAAAATTATACTTAATACTTATCTTCTCAAAAACTAAACTGTTCTTCGGGTTGATCCAAATCTATCTCATATTTATTATAGAGTTTGAACTTTAAATATGATATAGGTAGTCATTGATATCTATTTACCCTCATTTTCTTATCTCTTTGTTTGCTCGAATAATACGAATACATTTTATTGAAGTTTATCATTGGTCATTAAAATAAATTTAAAAATATAGATAAATCTTGACAGATAATCTAATATTATAAATTTTTAAAACTTCTTAGATATTATATGTTCTAAATAAGATTTAAATTCTCAATTTTTACTATCGCACTATAGACAAACACTAAAGATCATTGTAAGTAATCATGAAGATTAGGAATATCCTTTTAGAATATATTTTAGCACCAAACCAGCAAGATTCTTTCTTTCTAAAAGGACCCATAAAAATTATTAAATAAAAAGATAAAATAATAGTAAACATAAAAGGACATTTTGTAAAAGCAAACTTTTTCTTTTTAAAAGAAACACTTTATAAATCTGTCCTTGTCTACAAAGTTACAATAGACTCAATCTATAAATTAAAATTTAATGTGTAATAAATCTAATAATAATTTTTTAATAATTTTTTTACAATACATAATAATAAAAAATATCTTTAGACAATCTTTAACAAGATATGTTCCTAATCAAAGATAATAATTCATGTTACATATTGAAAAGAGAATAATATTTTATTCTAACTTACAACTAAAGCAATTATTAGGTAGTTCAATTAGCTAATGAGTGTTTCTTTTTGATGGACTAGCATATTTACGATACTTTGTTCCACTTAAAATTGGAGTCCAAATTCTCTTTCGCTTGTTGTGCGCCCAACACCGAGCTTGCGACTAGCTCGTGAGCTCACGATGACTTATTTGTGAGCTCGGAGACCACCTAACTAGAACCTATCCTCTAACTTAAACTTATTGAGTGGTCATTTCTAGTAAATTAAGACATCCCTTTCTTTTGTGAAATTACTTAGCATCTTCCTAAACACATTAGAACAATGACATATTCCAAACCTCAATCGGGGAGGGTAAAATGAAAATTATGGAAAAATTCAATACTAAAATATAAAATACACGCTGACGTAAGCGCCCACGTCACATCAGTGGGCCTCCTGTCCCACTTATTATACATATATATATTTATATAAAAAAACTTTTTAAAAGTATTTTTCTTTTTTACTCCGAAACAGCACCCTCTCTGTTTTGGGTGGGGCCCACTTGGTGGGGAGGGACCCTTTCTTTCACTTTCCGCACAAATTGATTAAATATTTTATACAAAATACTTTAAAATAAATTTTCTTTATAAAAAAATAAAATTTATCATATAAAATTATACTATAAGGATGAGCAAAAAATTACGATAAAAAAGTTGAATTCAAGAGTCATTCGATAAATGTAAAATTATATTACAAGGATGAGCTAAAAAAATTGAATTCGTCACCTTATTCATATCGTTAGTTGATAAAATATAAAAAGATTATATTTTATACCAAGTCAATTTATATAGCAAATTCATTTAATGCTAGTTAATTATTTGGAAAAAGACAATTGATTTAAATTGGAGCTGATTAAGTCGATTACAATTTATAGGCTTTTTAAGATTCTTTTTCCTCGTTGACTTGGCATTGGATAAGGCGAGTTGCACAAAGCGGACATTGTACCGGATCCGAGAGTTGCGTTTGGAGATCTAAGAGGTATTTATACCTTCTCCGTGCCGTCTTCTGACTACCTTCCGCTTTTTGATTCCATCGTCTCTCTCCTCGAAGGCGGAAACCCCAACTCCTCTGCGAATCGAGGCAAACCCTACTGGTAATCGCTTTTTTTTTTCTATAAAAGGCTGTCTTCTTGATTTGATGGGGGTGATTTGAACGTTCTGCTTCAGGTTTTGGAGCGGAGGAGAAATGGCGACCGTCTGCGGCTTGCACGTCGCGCGAGTCCGTTGCTCGGGGGTCCTCTCCGCGAGCTCCGAACCGGAGGGCGGTGCTTTGAGACAGAGGGAGATTCGAGCGCGGGGGAATAGTTCCGAGGGATTCGGATTTCATGGTAAGAGGAAGTTTCGAGGGTTTCGTTTCGTGTCCGGGAGAGGGAAGAGTGTGGTTGTTGCTGCGAGCCCTCCGACGGATGATGCCGTGATCATGACGGAGCCGCTGACAAAAGACGATCTTGTGGGGTATCTCGCTTCGGGTTGCAAGCCCAAGGAGAAATGGAGGTATGTACTCTCTGGGATCGTTGATGAATAAATATGGATTGCCGCTGATCATGCATTTGATGTACAGAAGTTTGTACAGGATCTCTATTGATGTAATTTTGTTAAAGTTTTCTTTGAATGATTAGTATATAGAATTATATAGGAACTAAATATATTTCCTGTTAATTATCTCAGTTGAGAAAGACTTGGCTGGTTGTATTTGGTACTGTCCTAGTATCCTTGTGAAGTACAGGAAGAAAGAAGATTTTTTTCCTTCGTATTAATATTGCAAATTAATCTTGTCCATTTATGATTTTTATGTACCCTGAATAAACTGCTTTTATTTCCTTAATTAAAGCTTCTTGTTTATGAATTTGTTTTTTTTTCCATTCATTTCCTTACATAGAGGTCAATGGTAAGAAAAGATCCATGGAGCTGACCTCTAGGAACCAATAGTTTATTGTTGTTGTTTCTTATGAAAAATGATTTCCTCATACTTTCTTGTTGAGTTGTTTCATTTTTCCTATTCCATATGGAAGGGATGTCTCGTTGTTTATTTTTGAAGTTTACGGAGACATTTCACACTCGTTGGTCATATTGTTATGATAAATGCATCTTGGTCTTAACTAGAAATATTCGAGCAGTCTTTTTTTAATCTTTAAGGAAGTTGGTAACTTGTGCGTTTTTTTTTTTGCTGAAACAGAATTGGTACTGAACACGAAAAGTTTGGTTTTGAAGTTGAAACTTTGCGCCCAATGAATTATGAGCAGATTGCAGACTTGCTAAATGGTTTAGCAGAGAGATTTGATTGGGATAAAGTCATGGAAGAGAAATACATTATTGGTCTCAAGCAGGTGATAAAATGTTTCTCTTTAAGTGTTTAAGATTGCTTAGTGAATGAAAATCTGCTTACAAAATCCAAAGTATCTTGTTATCTTATACAGGGAGTCTAACTTGCTTCTCTGACATTTCAATTTAGTCTTTTGATTTCTTTTCGGCAATCAAATTATTGTTCTAATAGAGCTTGAATCTGTCAAATAATTAGAATATTAAGGTTCATGGCCTTGTATTTTCTACAACATTTTTAGTTAAAAGGCTTGGCTTCCATGCAGGGCAAACAAAGTGTTTCTTTGGAGCCTGGTGGTCAATTTGAGCTTAGTGGTGCTCCACTTGAAACGCTACATCAAACTTGTGCTGAGGTTAATTCACACCTCTATCAGGTTAGTTTCTTGTATAATTGGTTGCTCTTAGCCATGAATTTTTGAGTTAATTCTGTCCTTAAAGAGTGTTTAGGTTAAGAGTGCTGAGTTAATAAAAACTTTCACTTGTACTATATCCACCTGAAGAATTCTGTATTGTGTAAACTTTCTTAAGGAATCTCTCCGTCACAAAAGTTTTTACATATAATACTTGGAAAAAAATCAAATATTTTAGGAAAAATTTCAGATGACTCGTTTGATTTTAGAGTAAATCCATAACGAACTATCATTTTTTGACATCATTTCTGAATTTCTCTATAGTTTGATTAAGTGTTAAGCTTTGATGTTCTATTGCCTTTATAGGAACCAGATATTCTCTAAGATTTAAAATTTTCAACAGTATATTTGCTTATGTTATACCAGTTACATCTCAAACTTATTATGCATTAATTGTTCTACATATTAGATGCAAGTTCTTTTTGTTTTCATTCTCTGCTCTTACGCATGTGCCTCCACAAGATAAAAAAATTTGCATGTTGCAGAATGACAAGCATTCAACTAATTTGCATATGAACTGCTCTTGATTTTATTATTATTTTTCTTTTTTAAAGGTGAAAGCAGTGGCTGAGGAAATGGGAATTGGATTTTTAGGAATTGGATTTCAGCCAAAGTGGAGGCTCAATGACATTCCTGTAATGCCCAAGGTACTTGTCTTATATTGGTGTATCTTAAATCTGTTTAATATTGGGTTTTCATGCTATTTGGCGTGCCTAATTTATGCTCCAATAATTTATCTATACTACAATACTTTGTGATCACACTCAGTGGACTGCTAAATTGTTCTTATTAAAGTGCATGTTTGTTGAAATATTTACTTATCTTTACAGTCCAAACCAGCTTTTCCCATGCAGATAATTGCTTATCAATGAAGCGTGTTTGGATGTTGGTTACCAATAAAATATTGATATGACATGATTTTCTATTATATGTGTGCATGCCATTACCCTCAGTTGCATTTGAAGAACCATTACTCTCAGATAATTGCTTTTCCCATTACTCTCAGTTTTTTTTCTCATATTTATTTATTTGTAAAGAATAAGATTATAAAATTAAGATATGAAAACACTTTCTCTTTCACAATGTGTGGGTCGACTTGTGTTTTTTTACTTGCCTATCAGATCTCTATTGTTGATAAGAAGTTTTGTTGCAAGTTGGCTGTCATAATTTGCTTCACTACTTGGAATCAACTAATGGACTTGAACTTATTACTTGGGTACTTTTTATCATATCAATACCCCCAAATAATAGCGAAGCATATGCGAGAATGAATCATTAAATGCTGATTCTTTGTCCTATGACTTACTAGCAACATCTACTGGTCATTATTTAATAAATTCACAACCATGTTCAAAAGCTTCTTGAGTACTTTAAGTTAATAGGATTATTGAGATAAATTCTTCACAGGGAAGGTACGAGATTATGAGGAATTACATGCCAAAAGTTGGTTCTCTTGGACTTGACATGATGTTCCGGACTTGTACAGTTCAGGTATGTTACCTTTATGTCATAGAAATATGCTATGCCATCCTTCCATTATTATACTTTTCAATATTCCAATGCTTTCTTTATTCCTGGGCTTCACTCCACAGTATTCTTGCAGTTTATTCAACTTATATTGCTCTGAACTATGAGATACTTACATGAATATTGATACAAACAGGTTAATCTTGACTTCAGTTCTGAATCAGACATGATAAGGAAGTTCCGTGCTGGTCTTGCTTTGCAACCTGTGGGTACTATCTTCTTTCATCTAAAATATTTGTTATTTTTACTAATCTTTTCTAACTTGTTACCGAACCAGATTGCAACAGCAATATTTGCTAACTCGCCTTTCACTGAAGGAAAGCCCAATGGTTATTTGAGCATGAGAAGGTTACTATTACCATCATGTAGCTCCTGCATTATGTTTAATCTTACTTGGCCAATGTGAATTCATTTTGAGTAATCATTGCTGTTTGTATATTGCAGCCAAATATGGACTGACACTGACAATAACCGAACTGGAATGTTGCCTTTTGTTTTTGATGATTCTTTTGGGTAAGTCTTTTGTTTGCTTCTGTGCTTTTATAAGTGACAGTGGAAATGGTTGTTTGGTCTTTTTTGGTAACTAAAAAGGCTGGAGTATAAATTTGGTATTGGATATGGAATTATGAAGATTCGCAGACATGAGAGATACTGATAAAAAAGGAATTGGGTGAGAGATGCTAAGTTATAGATCCCTGTACAATAAAGTGATATACAACAGTGAGCAATAGCTCTAATGGTGCTTCAATTAGAAATTCCTCTAGTTGCATGCTAATTTTGTGCAATTTGTGTGACATACATCATAATTGTCCTCAATAGAGAAACTAAGGTAGTTCTGCTGCAATACTAAACTCCATGTATCATATGATTAGCTATTACTTTCGCCTTAATAAATTCATTATTTCGTATTATTTGTAGAACTCTGCTGCCCCTCAATTAATTTTTATCAGCATATGATTATTTTAGAAGTATGTTTTGTTCTTGGGGATTTAACCTGACAGTTATCTATGGTGCATCATTTAAACATACTATTGTATATTAGCTTCTTACTGAACTGAATGTGTACTTGACTTTTGTAACCACCTTCATTCTACTTTTCACAGATTTGAACGATATGTTGACTATGCTCTAGATGTTCCTATGTACTTTGTCTACCGGAATAAGAAGTATGTCAATTGTACTGGGATGTCCTTCAAGGTTCCTATCTGCACTTGATCTACCTTCTTATGTGGTCCTTCATACCTTTCTTAGAACTCATTGAAAAGTATGCAGTATGAATTGTAGACTATTTCTTTCTGCATATGAACTTTGTGTGAGAAAATTAGTGATTGCAATCTCTCAAATCATATATCTGCAGGACTTCATGCAAGGAAAACTTCCTTCACTTCCAGGAGTGCTTCCAACACTGAATGATTGGGAGAATCACCTAACGACTATATTCCCTGAGGTATGTTTGGCAACATCATCGTATGTAATCAAATTTTCTTTTCTTTTAATAGAGAATGATTGCTATCCACTCCTTGTTTACAGGTCAGATTAAAAAGATACTTGGAAATGAGGGGCGCTGATGGTGGTCCTTGGAGGAGACTATGTGCCTTGCCTGCCTTTTGGGTATTTCTAGAATCAACAAGTATTTCTAAGATTAATTTTATTTTTTTAAAGAATTAGGTGATGGATTTTCTGGTTGCCCCAAATTGTCGCTTGTGCAGGTAGGCTTGCTGTATGATGAAGTTGCCTTACAAAATGTTTTGGATCTGACCTTTGATTGGACTCAGGAGGAAAGAGAGATGCTACGTAAACAGGTGCAATAGATAATTGGAACATCATAGCCTACAAGCCACACTATGCATGTCTAGAACATGGTTTCTACTTTCTAGTTGTATTTGGTCTTATGCATAACTACTAGAAGTTCACATTATATAATGAGCAACCGATTGCCATATGCATAAGTACTATGTGATTCTTGAGGAAATTGTTATTAATTTATTATGATGTTTACTCAACAGGTTCCTGTGACTGGTTTGAAGACACCATTCCGAGATGGGACACTAAGACATGTCGCTGAACAAGTTCTGAAGTTGGCTAAGGTTAATCAGTTCACAACTAATTGTATTAAATGCTTGGAAATGCATATAATTTTAGAATATGAAGCTCACAAGTGTCTTGTATACAATCTTGCAGGATGGACTCCAAAGAAGAGGATATAAAGAAGTAGGTTTTTTAAACGAAGTCACTGAGATTGTTGGGACAGGTAAACACCTTTTGCATCATAACCCCTCTTAAGTCTCATCCATGGTCATATTCAATGTATTAGTGTAGTTGTGTGATCAATTTGTGTTTCTCTTGTGCATATCATCATCATTGGCATCATCAAGTTGTGTTTGCACCAAGTATTAGGTTTCAGTTACAAGAATGATACAACTCCATCGAGCTCTACTCGAGGGTGTATCACTAGCTAAATCATTCTTTATTACATTGATTCATATTCCTTTGGCCTCCCTCTATTTTTTTACACCTTTCACATATTCACTTAATTTCAACTTTTCCACAAGTCTTGTTTTCTATCAACTTTCTGCTAGTGTTGCTATCCTCAGACTGGTCCATCCCATAATACATGCATGCATGTGAATTACAAGTGACATCTTTTTCTTCCTAAATGCTGATCACAAAATTTCCTTCTCAAGTGGCTATCATTTTGAAGCAAATGAAAAATCAACCTAGCAACAAACAAAATGACAAATTACTTCGACGATAAATATAGACACTGAGTTTCTTAGTGAAACTCTTAAATAATCCCATCACGCAACAATTAACGAGCACCACTGCATAATTCTTTAACAGTTTAAGCATCTATACTTCTAATAATCACTTTGTATGAGTAATCCTTTTTTGTTCAACAGGCATAACTCCAGCCGAGAAGCTTCTCGATTTGTACCATGGAAAATGGAGACATAGTGTTGATCCAGTTTTCCAAGAGTTGCTGTACTAACCCACAAGTCTGATACCAAGTGCATACATGCAACAGTGGTTACCTTCCTGATTCAGCCAAGCACGCTATAACCTTGTGCATTCTGTCCACAGGAACAATAAAGGCAATGATTGAGGTTGATATACAGTTCAACTTCGTTTGCTTCAACTGTATCCTTGAGCGATTTCTTTTAGCCAACTCTGATGGAAGGTGCCAATGGTTCCGTGTACTTGATCTTTTGTGGCAAACTTTGAACTTAAAATAAGTGTATTATTATATACTTATTTTTTTCTCTCTCTTTCCTTCATCGACTCACTGTATCCTATCAGTTATCTATCAACTTTACTCTTCATTAGTTACAATGAATGCTTTGTTTGTCGCAGTTGAGATTAGGAACAAGTTGGATACTTGTTTTTTTTTCTCTTTTCAAGAAAACAATTTATTCCTCAATAGTTTAGTTAAAGTTTATCATGTAGGCCTGTTATATTGGATGAGCTTTTAGTCAATTGAATGTTGGTACATTTGATGATATTTTAGTTAATGGAATTTTTCATTATGTAGACCTTTCATGGCACTTGATGTGGGTGAAACATCCACCACCTCCACAGGTTTGACATGTCGGAAAAGGTGATCTTTATTTTAAAAGGTATTCGTCATTTTAGTGGTTTCGACGGTCGGTTTATCATCTGTGAGAAAGGCCACAGAAACTGGTTGGTCCACAGGTTGGACAACATGCCCCTTGAAAGCTTAGCATTGCACATGCAAATAAAGATTTTTTAGAGGTGTCTTTGGTCCTATCAATTAGATCAATTGTCCATTGAGTGATTGATGTGTCCGATCGATTGGAATACGGATGGGTAAAACGCAACAAAAAAGAAGATTTACAAGAGAAAAATGTTTTCATTTTTAATCTCCTATTTATAATTTTCAATTATTCTACTTATCCCATCTAGCATTGCACATGCAAATAGCAATCCTATGGACAATTGTCCATTGAGTGATTGATGTGTATGAATTGGATTCGCCAAGAAGATTTACAAAGAAAAATGTTTTCATTTTAATCTCCTTTTTATAATTTTCAATTATTCTACTTATCCATTACAAGCAATCCATTTCTATGATTAAAATTATTATTATTATTATTTTTTAAATTTTAATTTTTTTATGTGAGAATTGAAAATCAAATTTGAACAACTTTTCATCTCTAAAATCTTAAATCTTAAATTCTATTTATTTTAAAATATCAAGTTAATTTGTCACATGAGTAGGTGCTCATAGATTGTCCATTGATGGATGCTCATAGATTGTCCATTGATGGATGAGTATATATATATACATATATACTTTTTAAATTTATTTTTATTTTCTCTAAATTAAATTAGTTAGAAAAGGAGACCTTTCTCTACCTTTCCACCAACCAACCATATGATTCTTCAATTTGATCCAACACAAGCATCAACTACTTTAGTCTGTTTAAATATCACATCACTCTTCCTTTCTTTTGGTCACACATAGAATTCAAATTCTCACATTGGCGATATACATTTACATGCCATATCGCATACAATACGAGATAACAATCGAAAAAAATAGAGTCGATTTACTTATTCTCCAATATCTACGACGACAATTTATTTGATTCTCATCTCCAAACTCGATGATTTTTCCTTTTCACTAACATAGAGATATCTTTATGATGAAAGACTACCTTAATATCCGGCGATCACACTTGATCAACTTATGATTTGCCAATCGATTCGATTAGTTCATACATAGACCTTATCAACCATGGTATCAAATAAGCACTACTAGACACTACCTTTTACATCATCGTTTTCCAAAATCGAAGAATCAAGTTCAAAATGGCAATTAAAGTAGTTGGTGCAAGAGCCAAGTCCACTTGCCTTTAACTTCACTCCTACTCAATGCCACCAACTACAACTATAAACCCCTAGAGCATCTTGCTCTTGCTCCATCACCTCGCTCATTCACTCCTCCCCAATTATGAAGATACCACCCAAGGGGAAGACTCCCCTCTCCCTCACGATCATCATCATCGCCGTCATCGTCTTGATGAGTGTAACTTTCACGGAGGACCTTCGCGTGCTCACTGGTACATCCACCTTGAAACCCCCCAAAGCCTCCTCCTCCTCCTCCTCCTCCTCCTCTTCTTCAGAGAGGGATGCCAGTTCACGCGAGACTAACGAAGCTGTAATTGATGAGGAAGACAAAATTGAGTTCAACCGAAAGAAGTGCAGTGTCACTGAAGGAAAGTGGGTGTTCAATAGCTCCAAGGAGATGCTCTACACCGACGAAAGCTGCCCTTACTTAGACAAACAATTGGTGTGCAAGAGGAACGGGAGGCCGGAGGACAAGTACTTGTATTGGGAGTGGGAGTTGGACGATTGCACATTGCCAAGGTGATGATCGATCGATTCATGGTTAAGTTTAACGCAATTCACCAAAATATGTTATCGATTCTTCTCTCTTTTATATAGATTTAATGTTGAAAATGTGCTTCGAAAGTTGAGAGGGAAAAGGTTGATGTTCGTGGGAGACTCGATGCAAAGAGCTCAATGGCAATCATTTGTGTGCTTGATACAAGCTCACATACCTCCGAAACGGAAACTCATCAAGAGGAACGAAGGCAATTGTATGTTCAAAGCAAAGGTGTTATTCGACCTCTCATGATTCTTTCTTTGTTTCTGTTTTTCTTCTTCTTCTTCTTTTAAGATCGAATTTATTTATGATTACAAAACTTAGGATTACAACATGACGATCGAGTTCTATTGGACACCATTTCTTGTTGATTCCAACACTGATAAATACATCATTACCGACCCTAACAAAAGAATTCTACAAGTGGACTCCATTGCCCACCATGCTCGGAGTTGGGTAGGGGTGGACATTTTCGTCTTCAGTAGCTACACATGGTGGATGAGTGGCCAAAGCATAAAAAGCTCGTGAGTTTTCAATCATCTTATCGTTCGCAAACTCGTTCATGGTGTTAGCATTGTGACCTTTTCGTCAATGGCAGGTGGGGTTCATTCGCGAACGGAGAGAAAGGTTATGAAGAACTAGATGTTAGGATTGCCTATAAACTTGGACTCAAGACATGGGCTAATTGGGTCGATTCCTCGATCAATCCTAACACCACAAGAGTCTTCTTTGCCACAATGTCGCCGTCTCACTTGAGGTAATTTGAATTTGAATTTGTTTCCCGCCCTTCTAAAACAGTAAGTTTGTGTTTATGAATGATCATGAACCAATTGTAGGAGCTCGGATTGGGGCAACGAGGATGGAATCCAATGTTTCAAAGAGACAATGCCAGTGGCACAAAGAGGCTTTTCGGGAAGCGGCACCGACAAGCAAATGATGGAAGTGGTGACCGACGTTATAGAGAGGATGAAGGTGCCGGTGACGGTCCTCAACATAACACAACTAACAGATTACCGGATCGATGCCCATGTCTCGGTGTACACTCAGTTGGACGGCAAAGTTTTATCGGATGAGCAAAAGAAGAATCCACTTCGATATGCCGATTGCATCCACTGGTGTTTGCCCGGAGTCCCTGATATATGGAACCAACTCTTGTATGCATATCTATGAAACATTTCCCTTCCTTTCTTTCTTTCTTTCAGAATTGTTTTTTAAATATATGTTTTAAAGCATTTTGGTTGGATTTACCATGGAATGAAAGAAAATTGAATCAAAAAATATTATATAAAAATTTATAGGTTTTATTATTTATACGGTGGATCCTTATTAGTCTTACATGGCAAAGAAAGTCAAGGATCAAGCTGATATGACAAATCAAGAGGTCAATGGTCAAACCACGGTTGACTGGCCCAACCGCCATGTCACTCGTCTTGGTCACTCGGCCATGCTCTCAACCGTCTCGGCCGCTCAGCCTCGTTCTCAGCTACTTGGCCAGTTCGACCTTGACCGTCTCGATCACTCGACCTTGTTCTCAATCGCTCGGTCTCGTTCTCGACCTCGATCGGCTTGGCTACTCAGCCTCATTCTTGGCCTTAATCGCCTCGATCTCTCAGTCTTAGCAGGCCCGACCACTCTACCCGACTCTGGCTTGGTCCCTCTCAGCCATCCCAGCACTATAAGACAATTAAGCGTGCGAACTCTGCTAAAGGATCAGGGCTGTTACTAGATTATCAGGTCTGATTCCCTAGATCCTTCCGTGTCTTTACCTACAACTAAAAGATAAGAGTAATCCCCACAATCGAATCATAGGACGGTTACGAGGTTTGCAGACTTGGTTCCCCAGATGCTATGCTATCGGCTCACTTGTCAGCAATTCACAGAATATTTCTCCTCAGATACAACAACAGTCTGCCCTCCGTGTCAGTAGGAATGTTCTCTTTGGTGAGTATATAAGCTCCTCCGTAGGTATGAAAGACTCTCTCTCGACTAAAGCTACTTCACATACTTCATCTTCTTCATTGCTTCTCTTTACTCACTTGAGTGTCGGAGTAGTCTGTCGAGAATCCCCGGCACCCAGTTAATCCGATCGTTCAACTTCCCTTCATAGGTTCTTTAGCCGGCGGGATCGACGACGAGTGAGGTGACATATCCTTGACTGATGATTTGACCGTCTACGACATCTAGCCAAAACAATTATTATTTATAATAATATTTAAAAACTTTTATTTGATAGAAAATATAGAAAAAGAATAAAAGAGCTAGCTTAACTTGGAAGTAACTCTTGACTCATCGAGCCAAAGTCCAAGTCAACGCTGCTGACTTGTTGACCATGACTCATAATTTTGCGCGTAGAAGAAACTAATTTGGGCCAACCGATTTATTGTTTAAAAAATAATGTCTAGAATTAATTAAAATGGAAAGGATCAATTATGACAAATAAATAAATATCTATATATCAGTAAATTTCATCTAATAATAATAATTAGTCTATTTTCAACATATATAAAAAATAATTTTAATTTGAATATATAGATTAAAAAATTGGTTATAATATTGATAAATGGTGATTTTGAGTTGACTACATATTGACGTAATAATTACGTCATCACCTCCCTATATAAACCGGTTTCCCGATATATCGCTGGCCGAGCCATGGCGGAGCACGGCGATCCCGACGTCGACGACTCCTCCGCCGACGCCGCCGTAGACCAGGCCAGCTACACGTTCCTGCTGGCTGCGATCATCTTCCTCTTCCTCGTCGTCTCCTTCGTCTTGCTTCTCTACCTCTACACCAAGCGCCACCTGCGCCGCCCCCACGTCCTCGTCTTCTCCGCCTCCGACCACGGCGCCTCCTCCGTTCTCCCACGCGGCCTCGACGCTACCGTCCTCCGATCGATCCCTGTCTCCGTCTACCGCGCCTCGGACTTTGGGAACGGGATCGAGTGCGCCGTGTGCATCTGCGAGCTCACCGACGGCGAGGCGGCTCGGATCCTGCCCAAGTGCGGCCACGGCTTCCACCGCGGGTGCATCGACAAGTGGTTCCACTCCCACTCTACTTGCCCTCTCTGTCGGAGCCCTATCGTCGCCGAACCATTCCCAATCCTAAACCCTAATTACCTCGTCGCCGGATCAGAAATTCCAATCAATGCATCGCCCGCCTTGCGATCGGACCAGCAGCAAACGAGTGAAGCCCCTTCGAGTTCTTCGGCCCGACCAAAAGGGGATCTTGTGATTGAGATACCGAGGAGGGGGGCGGAGGGGTTTCCCTCGCCCGTATCTCCGCTGCCGACGAGCAGGAACGCCGGCGAGGAGATGAGGACGCCGGGTTCGACGAGGCTTCCGGCTCTGAGGCGGCGCTGGAGCATCGGGAAGCGAACGCCTCCGACCGCCTCTGCGTGTAGTCCCATGGAAAGCGATATCGAGAAGGGATTTGTTTGCTTTTGCGGGGAGGGAAGCGATCCGCCAGCGCACTCTCCGGCGAACTCTCGACTGGAAATTACCAAACCGCATGAAGTACACGAAGCAAGTGTTTGAGGAAATGCCCCCAATGAAAAACTAGATTGCATTAGAAGATTAAATTTTGAAAATGTTAGAAAAAGGAAACATTACGTTGTAATTGTTGTGACTAGAAATAATTCACGTTTCACATTGAAAAAATATAAAAAATTATAAATTTATACAATAGAAAAACTAGTGATATAACATCTTTTGAATAAAATTTAAAAATAAAATTATAAAAATTTAGATTTAAAATGGATAATATCATGAGCTTTTAAATGAGTTGTAATCATGAGAATGCACAATGAAGTTACCTTCACAGTAAACTTGGTGAACCAATGTGTTGTGATCCTCTTCCCCTGAGGATCGGAGAAAAGAGTTGGACGAAGGGTGTCCTCAAATCTTCTGCATAAAGGTGGAATTTGTCATCTTAACGGTCCCACACGGTCAGTCCCACGACCATTTGTGAGGAGGTAAATGCCTGGCTTCGTCAGGATTCGAACCCTTGCCCTCTTCTACAACTCTGCTACGTCGTAACCAACTCAGCTATGCCTCGGGGGCAATGTTCTCAAATCGATTGGGAGGTTAGGGGGTGAATATTCAATTAAAATGATCAAATTTTTTCAAACTAATCAAATTAATTAAATTTTTTTTAAAATAAATAAATTAAATTGATAAAATATTTAATTTATTCGAATTAATCGAATAAAAAATTTTAAAATCGAAATTAACTGATTTTTTTTAAAAAAAATTAAATTCTGATTTTTTTTTTCGCCGATCACAACCCGTTACTAAACCGCCGTGAGTCAAAATTTCCGAAAACCCTAACACCGCACCCGACTTCGATTAGATTTCTTCGAAACGGCGAAATCACTTTCATCCGCTCTCGACCGAAGGCACTGACCCAGCGGCGGCGAATCAGGGGAAGGGAGCTCTGTAGGAATTTCTCAGCGCCGACGGTAAACTTCGCGCTTCCAATTTTTTCATTTCTGTGTTTTTCGCTGGATCAGCTGTTCTTCACCATAGGAATCAAAATCCTTGAGCGGCGAGAAGATATCTGAGTAAGGCATCGTGAGTTTTGCTCGCCATTGACAAACGAAAAAGCTTTATTGTTCATCGTCTAACGATCGTAGAAATCACGAACAAGTTGAACTTCAAGCAAAGTTACATTTTGTTCTTCAAGCTGTAACTTTGCCTGTGAGAGATCGCGAGGTGTTTGAGATTGATACTACAAAGACTCGAGTATATCTAGATCTTTCAATGTTCATATTGTCAATTGTTAATTCGATTCCACTCTGCTTAATGTTTATTTCTATCCATATACTGCCTGTTAATTTATGCCTATCTTACTAATTCCTAATGCTTTATCATTTTCATTTGTTCGCATCTGATAGTAGGTGGAGGCGGAAATGGGTTTGGAGATGGCAAAAGGAGAAGAGATTGCCGTGACAACTGCATTAGTTGCCGATTCAGCCATCAAAAGGATCTTCATTGGTGGATTGAGTGCGACTGTGACAGCTTCTGATATGGAGACGACGTTCTCGCCCTTGGGCAAGATTCATAATGTAGAATTTGTGCGTTCAGATGGTCGGAGCTTTGCTTTCATGGACTTCGAGCCGAACTCTGAGAAAAGCTTGGCAAAGCTCTTTGCAGCTGTAATTTTCTTGAACTAATTTATCTCATTCCTTTTTCTCCCAAGTGTTTAGGATAAAGGCTTCTATTTCTTATGCCATTAAGTTCTCCAACATCTAACACTCGATTTGTCTCATAGAAGACTTATGCTATGATTTTTTAGAAATATTCTTGTTGAAGTTTGGTGAATTTGTTGGATAGAGTAGTAAAATCTTTCAACAGGTTTATTTTCTTAAAATTCATTGAGTAATCCCCTAATCTTTCCCTAACATTATGGATGGAAGAAGACAGTGTAAAACCGTAACTCGAAATGAACTTGTTGATAGACATAAAAGATAATTAAAGTCCTATATATACTGGTGGTCGCACAAGCTTGTTTCTTTTATAAATTCCTTGTCTAGGATTAGCACAAAAATATTAGACACAATCCAATATTAGTACATGATCTAACTCGACTGAAACTTGATTCACGGAGGTAAAATGCAAAAGTGATATGACACGATTCAAATGTATAAATATAATTTTATATCGATCCTTTATTTGGGATTGTTTTATAGATTCATGTTTCCATGTGAAAACCCTTTACTTCTCAAATAATATAAATCAAAGAGATTTTATTTTGTTTCCCCACCACTGCTGCTTACATAGATGATGAACTAGTAGATAATTGTTTAGCCATCAAATGATTTCTAACTCGATTGCCTGCAGTACAATGGATGTGCTTGGAAAGGAGGGAAGCTGCGACTTGAAAGGGCTAAAGAACATTATCTCACTCGCTTGAAGCGAGAGTGGGCTGAAGATGCAAGCGTAAATGTGCTAGATGATCTCAATGCTGAGAAAAGTTCGGATCATCCAAATAAGTCTGAAATCCTGGCACACAAGTCAAAATGCCAAAACCTGGAGAATGCGAAGCTCCAAATATATTTTCCAAAGCTGCGAAAGGTGTGCCGTTTCTTCGCATATAAGAAAAGAAAATTCTTATCTATGGGCATGATCAGTGAGCCACTTCTAGTTAGTTGAATCTATTATTTGATATGTTATATCACAACCATTATATGAAACTTCACATTTACGATAACATTTACAATTTTTAAAACAATCACAACATTTAGTATTAGTTTCAAATATCATCTGTTTGCGTTCATCAATTGGTGTTATGTTGGTGATGTGGCAATCGGTCAATTTGTCTACAGCATGTACTGACTAGGAACCAGCCATGCCATGTCAACAACTTAAATAGAAAAAAGATATTACAGACAATGTCGACGTTAGTTTCCAATATCTTCCCTTTTCACTTGAGTTGATGATGTGGCATGACTAGTACCTAGTCAGCAGATAGATTTGGCATTTTACCATGTCATCGTCAATCATCAATTTAACAGCGAATGGGCAGACTAATGGTAGATTTGAAACTAAAATCGAAATATTGTGATAAATTTAAAAACTTATCTGTTTTATGAGATCATTACAAAATCGAAATGAATCCATATTCAAGCACTCTTTATATTTGGAAGAAAGAGTTTAGTAATCTTTCCAAGCACTCTCTTTATTTGGAAGAAAGAATTTGACTTCTAACTGATGTGCTATAGGTAAAGCCGGTGCCCTTTAAAGGAACAGGGAAGCACAAGTACAGTTTTCAACGAGTCGAAGTTCCTCCTCTACCGATTCATTTTTGTGACTGTGAAGAACACTGTGGCCCGTTTGAAATGGCGAACGAAACATACATATCTGCTCTGAACTCTGCAGCATATAAGAAAGAGAGAAGTATAATGACAAGTGTGATGAACAAGTTCCTTGAAAAGGAAGGGAATGAAGTCCCCAAACCGGAGATGGTGAACTTTTCGGCAGAAGGGATAGCTGTTGATGCTGCTGCTGGTGATGTTCAATTGAATGAAACAGACGAAGCTCTGGAAGAGGATGCAGACAATCTTGTCACCAACATTGGCGTGGGACAGAATGAAGACATGCTTTTGCAGTTACTAGGAAAAAAAACTAACCTTGGGCATCAGGTATCTGATTGATTCTGAAGGTGTCATAAATGAACATGATTTTTCGATAAACAACATCAAACTTAGTTAAGTTATTTTGCGTTAGTAAGATACAGCTAACATTTCATCCTTTAATGTACTGTAGGTTCATGAATCGGGGATCAGTAAGCCTCTACCATCAGATGGCCATCTTCGAGACACAGCACATTCTCATAAGAGGCAAATAATTGCATCCGCGGATACTTCTGAAGTTGCACCAAGCCAAGCAGCCCCATCAATCGCAGTAGAGACTGACGACAAGTTTGCTTCCATATTGCCGAAAAGTAAAACAGTAAAGGATGATAAACCAGAGGCCATTTTGGATGAAGATTCCCCTTGCAAAATGCAACTGAACTTGACACAGATAGTGTTGCGCCGGCAAAAACCAACACTTGGATACAGAAATCCTCTTGGAGAGATCTTGTTGGGCAATCCAGTGGCAGTACATTTAGCATTTCCACTATATTACCGGCATCGAAGACGATGAAAGCAAATGATTCAGCCACCAAGACTACTGGTGCACCGAAGAAGAGGAAAATGCAATCTGACATAGAGAGTTCAGTGAATGTCAAGGTCAAAGAAGCCATTGTATTTGAGAAAACTGCAGCATCAACAAGTCTCAGAGCACACGGAGCAGACGCTGCCCCTGGCAATCACAATGTTGGAGAGCATCAGAGCAGCCACCAGGGACAGAAGAGAAGTATCCCGAAAATTAACATCGGTGAAGTCTGCACCTTCATGCGCAGTGCCCAGTCCGAGAAGGAGTGGTCGAGGACAAAACGAGTTCTAAGTGGCTACCTCAAGAAGAAAGGGGATGGATCCCACGAAGCTAAAGCTAAGCCACATAGGAGGTGATCAGAAGCTCGATTTGCTTTCTTTCAGAGTGTTCAGCAGCTGCAATTTTTGTTGATGCTTTTCGGCAGCAGCAGGTTTATCGCAACTGTCTTAACAGTGACTGTTATTTGTTCAAGATTGTGAATCAACTTCTATATTTTGAGAAGATTTTAATTCTCTCCCCCCAGATTTTGTTACTTGTGGGCCTTGTGTTTGATAACATAGAATCAAGAAAAGGAAAACGGAACAGAAATGAGTCATCCAGTCGCTGCCAGAAGGACTAGCAACTGAACAAAGTGTGTGAATGCTTGGGCGGTAAACAAGTCAAGCTTTGGGATGTTCAAGCTTCTTTGATAAGGTATGATTATTGAAGCTTGGCTTGGTTTATTTTTTATGAGTTTGAGTTTAGTTCGTTTAAATATTATCGAAATCTTCATTCTTTCTCTACTCAACTTCACAAGTTAGTGAACAAAATGCAAACTAAACAAACATACATATATAATCTTCATCAACTAATAGATATTAGATGTTTATGATGCATGAGCACCTTGACACATTAATTAATTCTTTCATGATGTATGAGAACCTTAACACATAATTAATGCCTTGTTTAGATCGTAATACTATTGTAGGAGGCAAGACTCAACGGTCTTTAATTATGGCACAAGATGCGAGTGCGATATTCTCCGAGAGCCCATATCGGAAATATGTTTCGAAACGATGAATAGCTCACCATGCAATTTTTATTTGTAACTCCCATAATCTCCTACACAAGCAAAGAGAAATGATTGAATATTACTATAATCAATCAATACTATTGATATATATTGTCAAAGTAAATGATCCTAATTAAAAACATGAAAGAATGAAATAAATATAAGTGTTCTTGAGTAATGCAGTAGGAATTTTTTTAATAGAAAATATGATTAAAAATATTTATTGCACTACAGAATTTATCTTTTTTTTTTTTTCAAATTTGTCCAAGAGGTTTAAATTCATAGAAATATTCTCACTATTTTTAAACTAGTATCATTTTACTCCTAATCATTACCATTATCATTAATCGACCTAATTAAAGGAAATGACGAACATAGAATTAAGGTACGTCACATATGTAATGCATTGTTTCCCTATTAAGTAATGATCGAAATTTATATATATATAATTTGAAACTAAGGTATTTTGGCAGTTTTAAAATTATAAATGGCGTTTTAAAAAAGAATATATAGGACGGTAATTTTAAGGGCTTCTATGAAATTTTCCCATTAAAGAAAGAAGGAAAAGTAAAACAAATTAAATCTAAGTCTTAAGTAATGCAATAGCAAAAATTAACTAAGAAAAATATTATTTATCAGTATACATTTCACATATTTTCACTTTATTCCTTTCTATCCTAATATTAATTAATATGTAAAATAAAAAAGAATAAAAAAATAGTGAAGGAGTAAAATGTAGAAATGCATTACATTACAGTTTAAAAAACTAAAGTAACAAATATAAAAGGGCAAAAATATAAAAGATATAGGTCTCAAATTATGAAAATCATTAAGAGGATGCCCATTCTTAAAAAAAAAAAGTCAAAAGGACATACTATTTTTCGAGAATATCTTCACTTTCATCTCTTTTATAATAGTTACGACTAACTACTACATGTTGTAATATCTATTTTATAGTTGTTATAACATTGTTCCTTATTTGCAACGCTATTGTAGCAGTTACAAGTAGTTGCTATAATGTGCAACAACTAATGCAATACAATTATAATATTATAGCAAATACTTAATAGTTTCTACGTACAAAGTGATTTTAATCAATTTAAAATAATTTTAATAAAATTTAAATAATTTAAACCCAATTTATAAAAAGTATTATGATATAATTGTGTTCAAAATTTAAGATTTAGGGGTTTAGATTTTAGGATTTAAGATTTCAGATTTAGAGTTTACTTATAACTGTGTATTAGCTATATAATAACTTATACAATTGTTTTAAAGTGATTTTGTTGAAATTTAAATAATTTTAACTATGTTGATAAAAGTATTTTGATATAACAGTATTCAGGCTTTAAGATTCAAGGTTTAGGATTAAGGGTTTAAAGTTTAATTATAATTGTGTAGCAACTACTTGGTAGTTTCTACAACTATTTTAAAATAGTTTTGATCAACTTAAAATAATTTTGATAAAGTTTTTGACCAAGTTGATAAAGAATATTTTGATATAATAATACTTTGTGTATTAATTTTTGAGTTTTACCCAAGACTGCTTAGTATCCGGTCCAATTGTTAGAACTGATAGAATTAATATATCTTCATAATAGTATGATATTATCAATTTCAGACCTAAGCCCTCATGATTTTATTTTTAAATTTTATCTAAAAAGCCTCATACCAATAGAGATATCTTTCATCTCCTCTATATATTTCTAATGTGGGGTTGATTGTAATCTCAACAATTGAAATAAAGGATATTTTAGATATAAAATATATGATGAAATGTCCTTTTTACTTTTTTTTCCCAAAGGGACACTTTTGAATAATTTAAGATGCCCGAATGTAAAACTAGAGAAGTGCTAAAACAATCCTTATAAAATAAAGTAAAATAGAAAAGAAAACTGTTAAAAGAAAACTAAAAAATACTTAGAAATGTGTATTAAAATTGCATTACCCAATTTTTACTTGCTAGTTGGAAAGAAAAAAATGTTTTCGATTTGAGTTATAAAAGCCAAAGAGTGCAAAAACAAAAATATAATCAATAAATTCATAAGTGTGATGCTCAACTATGGCATGAATGAATGCACACCATCAAATAAATTGCATACTTGATACATTCATATTATACATGAAAAATCAAGTGTCATTAAAATAATCAAGCTTGGTGTTTGAATTTAAACAAAAAGTATCTTACTTGTTGGGGAAACTCGCCATTCTCCATTTGCATATTTATTAATATTTTTGCTGCTCTATGCAATGGTCTTGGATCTCTGTCACCCTATTTCAACACAAATTTGAAAGAAGTAAATAGCAATGTTACTTCATCTATTACATCATTACATTCAAGAACATTTTATTAACATAAAAACTAAGACAACTTAACAATAATTAGAAAATAATTAAGAAGAATGGATATAAATTCTTATATTCGTTTTAAATATTTTGAACTTAGGGAGTTGGACAATTAGTAAACAACAAAACAATCATATATATATATATATATATATATATATATATATTAGGTTAGGTTACTTGCACAATGTTCAAGGAAAGAATAACAATGTAGTGATCCTAAATACATAGGACTAATGAGAATGAGGCTTGTTGTTGCTGATGATTATATAACTTTGGCTTCTGCTTGGATAGTTCTAAATCGTTCTTGAATTAAATACCTTTAGTTGTGTCTTTTTTTGTTTGCTATGTCTATTGCAGCTTAGCATCCTCATTTCAGTGAAAGAAAACATATTATTCTCTAATTGTTGAAGTTAGAGCTAATCAAAGATATAATGTTTCTTATGTTACCCTTTTAGAAACCCCCAATAGTCCATGTCAACAACAACCTCATCCCCAAATTCTAATCTTTTTCATCTTAAGACAAGAATAATCTTCATAGAATCAACATTTCACTCATTTTGCAGTAACTTGCACACAATATTTCATTCTTTGCTTCCTAAATATCATACTTCCAATCTTTCCCCATAGGGATTTTGTATGTTGTGCCATTCACTTGATAAAAATTGCTTGTAAATTTGTAGTCCTAGGAAATCCAAGCTCTCATAAGATTTGTGGTCAACAGATAACTGACCTGTCCTGCATCAATTAGAGCTAGCATGGCCCAACTTGTATTCACTGCGTGAACTCTATTGCCCTCAAGATTTGTGTAGACCTACTCAAAGAGAACACAAGAAAAATCTAAGTCACTTACAATTTTGATAATGTGAAATATAAAGCAGTCAGTAACTTTCTGAACCAATGAAGATGCCAGTGTAACACAATCATAATTGGCTAGGTACACATGAATTGAAATTAGAATAAACTCGTTTAGTAAACTTATGTAGAAACGTTGGAATTTGATGAATTTTATAAAATAAGATTCGGATACTCAAGTAGACTTTCACACATTGTCCCTACTATTTGAGGACTACTGCACCAACATTGTGTTGAACAGATTATAAAACTAAAATATGAAGATGAATGTATGAGAAGAAATAAGTGTGCCACTTCATGGATAAACATCTTTGCTAATTCAAAGGCATCAAAAGGCCAAATGAAACTATCTGTAAAGGTATTGCCTTGTGATATGCCAAAGATGTCTCTTGATAAATTTGATATCTAATTATAACATAAAAAAGGAAAAAAGTGTGTTAAAAAATAGAGAATATTATATGCAAAAATGAACTAGAAACCATATAATGGTGTTGATTCTAGGAAGAAACTTAAAAAGATAAATGGGTAATAAATTAGGAATTAACCTTATCTACACAAGAAAGGTAGCTCTCTCCCCAACCACCAGAAGCAAGTTGTTTAGATAGCAGAAAGTTGCATGCCTTTTGAATACAAGAGTTGCTTGCATATGTCCTTCCAGAAGAAAGTAATCCCGCTACTCCAAACCATGTGCCATAAGTGAAGCAGACACTCCAAGATCCATACCTATTAGAAGTAGATAATAGTCTCTATAAAAAGTTTAAATACCTCAATAACACTTTTATAATGAATGACCATGAAGATTTTGTTCTTGGAAATACAAAAATAAGACTAATTGAGAGAGGAAATGATAGTTGAGCAAGATGAATCTTTAGGAATTAGTAACCACAATTATAGACTATAACACACTAGCTTGATGAATCTTTGAATGAAATAGAATATTTAGATTTTTCAAATTTGACTTTCTAATCAACACCAAAATTGAATTGTCAAATTAACTTTGACAAAAAAGATGAAGTATAGGGATAAATATCTCGAAAGAGAAAATAAAACCTCTTTACTCTCTCAACAAAAAAAAACCTCTCACTAAGAAAATCCCTCAATTCGGAGAAAAAAAAATCATTAAACGAACCAAAGAAGATTTTTATTAATTCAATATATTGTCTATATACATAGGATCCCAACCCCATTCTTCATAAAATAAATATTCAATTTATGTGAATTGATTTATTTTAAGTTAAACAACCTTTTAAAAATTCTCCCATTGTATTTTAAAAATATAACAAACCATAAGAATTTGACTACTTAAACAACTTTTAATCTTTCAATAAGTGATTAACATGCTGACTATATTACTTTCTTTATTTTTTTGACTTCTTTAAACAAATGACAAAAGAGAGTCCTACAAAATAGATTTAAAGGCGATAGACAACTATAAGTGCAAACCATGAACCATCATCTCGTTGCATCTTTTCAAGAAAATGTGCTGATTTATTAATGCAATTATCTATCTCCTCTCGCCGGTGGCATGGATATATCTTTTTAAATGTTGTCAATGCCTGAATCGCTGATGAGGTGCATTCAACATATCTACAAATGACATTTATATTTCAACTATATATAAAAAATTGAAGTAAATAAACAAGAATTGTTATGTTAAGAAATAGAAGTGATGAAATCTTACGAATAGTCAATAGCAATGTCTTCAAATATTCCAGAAGGGTTAAGAATCTGTATAAAAAAAAATGACTATGACTTTGATAGAAGACTGACATATCATGTTCTATCCTAGTTTTATAGATAAAAATTCTAGGTTATTTTGAACCAACCAAACATACATGAATACTTTCTGCGGTATATCTAAGGCTAATGCTTATCAAGACCATGCATGATTGTGAACCAAACATGAAGTTTATAATATAGTTTGCCTTGGAAGGAAAGTTGATATATCAAAAGACCAACAATTAAAGATAGAGAATTTTTTGTTAAATTGTACATTGTTCTAATTTCCCAAATCTGTTCCACGAAATCTCACGTTATACACAATTGAAAAGTGTGAAAAATGTCCCTAGATTTAGTTCTTTCTTCTAAAACCAGAAAAGAGACCAGTTTATTATGAAGTTTTCATTTTTTTTTTGAAATTGAAAAGGAACATACATAAAGATATTTCATATATAAACTAGCCACTCCATTTGTATGTGCCAAAGTTTATTTCTTTCTTTTATTTTTTCTGTTGTGTTCCTCTCATGCTTCCCTCGACTATCCAAAATTTCTATGGTTCTTGAATTAACATAACAATGCCTTGAACTAATGATCTAAGAAATTAGTTAATAATGATGATCATAATAGTAAATAATAATTAATCTCATTTTGGTTTGTCATTATATCTCGATTAGGTCAGCCATTTCAATTTGTTATTGTCTCAATTCAATTTTGTTGTAGCTTTATAGATGATGATAACTATATCCTATCAATGCATCATTCGGTTTTATTCGATGTATCATATTGCTTTCAATGCAGAATGCAACAACAATAGAATGTTCTTGGAGTACATACCTCCAGCCAAGCATAGGATCTTATAGGTTCCCAAGTGGAAAAACCGCCATCCTTGTTCTGCAGCATAACTACAATTAGAAGAAAAGTTACTATTAAGTATTTGCATCTATTTCTGGTGTTGTTACCATTAGTGAAAGGATGAAATTAACAGCATCATAAAGCTTCCTTGCTTCAATTGGATCACCAACAATCTTTGAAGAAACCTTAGATAACAAGAGAACAGCCTGCAGAAACAACATTACCATCGACATCAAGAAATTTGGCTTGACAATAGAAGATAGAGGCTACCTTAAGTCCTTCTGCTGTGCAATCTGATACAGGCCACCCTTGATCTGCAGTGGCAAAGGTCCATGCACCTTTGGAGATGTGACGGTACCAAAAATCAAGATCACCAGGGCAATCTTCAAGTATCTTCCAATCAAGAAGAAGTGAAAACTTAATGTTGTACTTACATATTCAACACATACTTTAAGAACATTGTTAAAAAATGCTAACCTGTGAACCTTTAAAGAATTCGTGAGCCTTCTTGAGTGTTAGACCAAATTCCTCATAAAGATCAGTTGACATAATTGCACAAACAGCAAAAGCTGTGTCCCACAACTGGCTGCCATTACAACCCTGCAAAATTAACAATACAACAACAACTTCTTGAACACATACAAAAAGGGTACCATGCACACTATTCAGACATTGTACATGATTCTAGGAAGTAAAAAAATCTAATAAGAGTACATGCATTGCATCTTCTAGTGTACCTGCATTTTCATTCCATCTTCAGCTAACCATAGATAATCATATATTCGTGGAAGATGTAACTTAAATGCCTCTGAATTTGGATCTTCAATCCAGACACAAAGCATATTAAGTACCTAAATAGATGAAGTTTCAGAAGAAAACAACATTTCTCACATAATTGCTGCGTAAATTGTTAAACATTTACAGTGTTGGTTGGGTCAGAAAGAAAAATTGGTTTGGGATTTTCATTCTCATTCCATTTAACTCGTATACTAAATTGATAAACTCTACATGGAAAGTTATTGAGAATCAACTACTACTGTATCATGATATGTGGCACAGGATGATGCTGACAATGAAAAGTAAGAAGAAAGGAAAAAGGAATTTCTCAAAGAAAAGGCCTCGAAGTTGAATTCCAAGCTCATAAAACAATCGTTAAAACAATCAGGAATAGTTGAGCCAATATAAAACAAATGCAATTTAAAGTTTAATTTTAAACATAAACCTTTGTTAGATAAATATGAAATACAAGTCAAACTCAAGTTTACATCCAATAACATGAAGTGCATCCATGATATAGTTCTAAAAGACAATATATAGGCATTCATACCATAACATACAAACAATAAGAATTAGATGGGTTTTTTGGTATACAAAGGATCAAGACTTCTGAAGTTTAGGTAAAGGTTATACTTTAAAGCCAACATCCCAACTTTTTTTATGTAGACATTTGTTCTTCCAGGAAAGTGCAAAATTACCTCGTAGGTCTAATTGCAATCAACATTTGTAATTAACTGCATTCATCAGTAAAAATAACTTATCTCATAACATCAAAGAATATGCAGCATCAAAATCCATAGAGTATCCAAAAGGCACATAAAACAAATGTGAGTAACTCAGAAAGGATGATAATTTTGATTAAATACTTCTTTATAAGCTGCAGGATTTGCATCTCAACTTCTGGAAATAGGTTCATCTAATGGGACATGCTATAGTTCTTGGTTGTTATGCATTTATGATGAATTGCCAATAATGAATCCTGTTGTTTGGTATAAAAATTGACAGTAATCAACTTCTTTGAAGAAATCTTTTGACTTACCTTGTTAACTGAACCAAGGCAAATATATCTAGTATTCTCATCTTCATAATGAATATGTTGGATAGCAGTATTAATAGCCTTCTCTCTCAACTTGCTACAAGGCCAATGCATTAAAATAGGTTCAACAATTTTATGAAGGAATGCCCAAAGGATGTCTTGTATAAATGGATGTGGATAGTATAAATCTTCCTGAAACATACATCATCAAGCCACAAAAAAAAAGAGCATTTAGTATATACTAATAAGCATCACAACTTATTATAGCCACCAATTACAAAGTTATTTAATTCATTTTATGATTTTCTGGTAATGCACTTTGTGCTTAAGAAATTTGAGGATAACATTACACATAAATATCAAGAAATGTAGTTTGGGTCATTAAAAAGTATGAAATGTGTTCATATCCCCATGCTACAAAATAATGCATAAAAGAGACCTACTCTATATTAATTATAATGCTAGAAGTCAATTTTCACAAGAGACTCATTACAGACCTTATATCCCCATGCTACAAAATAATGCATAAAAGTGGCCTGTTCTGTATTACTTACTATGATAGCAACCAACTTGCACGAGGGACTCATTGTAGATCTTAACCTTTGATTTATTTCTAATACACAGTCTAGCTCTTCATTCTGTTGATAGTTATCTAATTCACTATATCTCTTCCCATCAACATTTATTTGGATTGAATGTACTTATGATAAGAATCACACAACCTTAGAATTATTAGTTACTCTAAGACACATTTAGATACACTATAGACATTGTAATAAAATAGGAAAAAAGATGCAATGACATGCATGATAATAGTACATCCAATTAGTCAGAACTCGGAGAATAAGGAGTAGAAGAATTGCACACCTTTGCACACTCATTACGAGCCTGATTCCAATCTATCTGGTCATATGGGCAATGGAATAGCTCATTTCTTAGTGACAAGATTATTGGTGTAATTGGGCCAGTAAATCTTTTCCCGTATATATATGACATGGGCAAGTAAACCATCCGGCAATTGCACCACATTCGTCCTATAAAATAAAAATATTTGATAAAGTTCAGAGCCTTGTTGTACCATTCAGATTTGTAATTTGGAAATGAAAATTGCTGGTATAAAGGCACCATACAACAATATGATGAGTGATCAGAGCTTGCTAGATTCCTTCTCTTAATGCTATCTCTTCTTTGCACTTACCTAAAAGATACTTATTTGTTGCATCCTAAAGGTCATTTAAACCACCTGATAACAATAACACCAACAACAACATAGCCTTTATCCCACTAAGAGGGGTCAGCTATATAAATCTTCCTATGTCATTGAGTTCAATCCTCTACTATATCATCATTTATATTTAATATTCCCTCTTTTTATATTTATTTAATCAAATTTTAATTCATTATTAATTGAAGTACATTATTTAAGACATTTGAAGTACATGCCCTTACCATATTAAATACGTCTGTCGTCGGAGTTTTTCCTCATTGAAACCATAGATTGCTTATATAAATGAAACTTACTAATACATAAATGCTAAGAATACATATGACCATGGTTATATTTTACATGATGCCTTCCCTTGATGTTATCTCTTTTCCACTTGGTTGAAAGATGTTTGATGGCATCCGTCAAACCACCTGATGCATCTGGATATTCCTACCTCGTAGAACAACAAACAAACCAACAGGAACATGATGATGGCACACAAAAGGCATTGGCATAGTAGAGCAGGTCTATTGCTCCAAGCAGAGAAGTGAAATTGACACTTGTTTCTCAAAATAGAATGGGCATTAATTCTACTTATGGCGTTTTATTTGTCAAAAATTTATATATAAAGGAATGGCAACCCTAATAGAGAGATGATGGAGTTCTCAAATATATACTAAAAATTTGCACCATGTATGTATAAAATTACTATCTCCACTTTAATAATCATATTAGTTCATCTTAAGGAAGTATCCAAAAGAAATACATTACTTTTCTTGGTAACTAAGCTACACATAACACTTTTGAACAGTGAGAATGTCTATGTAGAAAATTTGGTCTTCAAATTTTCAAGTCACATAAAAATTACTTCTATCCAATAGGTTTTGGGATGTAATGAAAACTATATATTAGGCGCATTGCTTGCAATAGAAAATTGTATATTACATGTTATCACGAATGTATGAAGAGTTCGAAACTAGTCCTAATAAGCAAAAGTCCTCATATATGTTGTTATTTACTACTACAGGAGCAGGCAGTAAGTGATTGTGACAACATTTCCCACAATACAAAATTTTAATGTTCTACTAGTTACCATTCAGCTTATCTAAGACATCATTTTTTGCTTTTACATCCTCTTTTTAGTTGGAACAAGATATTGTACTTATTGTTTTCTAACAAATGCATACCTGGATGAACTGGTAGAAAGTAGGGCAGTAGCCACATTTCTGGTGGCAAAGGGTTGTTACCAGACCAGTCAAACACTCCAAGCACCTGAATGAAATTCAATGTAGGAATCAAGCTAAGGCTCTTCTCTTGGACATGTGATATAAGTAACAAATAGAACAAAAAGTAGTAAAACAATCCTATAAGGTTTCATTAGTATCACCAAATGTTTCCATGGCAGGAACCCCACCCCATTGGAAGCAAAGCATGCGACTATAAGTGAGTGTAACCAATCCACAAATGCTTAGTTTAGTGAGGTAATTAACTATCTTTGGCTTGTGGAATACATGGATATCAAGCCTTAATATAAAAGAAATTCACTATTATAAATATTCTTACAGATAACCACATCTTTCCCCATGATGGTGTACAAGTTGCACTTCCATGGTCTAAGATCCATTTTCTCCCTTTTTCCATTGCCCCATCTCCATCATCAGGTCCTTGTCCAAGCAACCTTAAAGTAACATAATTCAATGTCGAACCAAACATAGTACTCTCACCCTCAATATGCAAGCCCCACCCTCCATCTCTGTTCTGCAATACATAAGCACACAAATGACAATTTATCAAAGGATTTAGATCAAGTTTATCAAAAAAAAAAATGTCAAGAATATGATGCCTGATGGTTGTAGAGATAACGACGAATCTCCTTCTGGTGCTCAGGTGTCAGAACACTATTTAGAGTTCCAGTAACTTGTAATGTTATTATCTGCATAAATCAAGAGGTAAAAATTTAAGTCACATCCACTGCCAAAATTCAAGTCTTGTCCGACAGTAGACTAAGTCAAATTTTTAGAAAAATAAAAATTCCCATAAGAGCAATCAAGGCACAATATTACAAAAGTATAATCTAGAAAAATGGTTAAGCCCTTATAATTTTTCATATTAAAAGATTCAAGCAAATACCAATCCTGGCAACAAAAACATTGGGCCAGCAAAATCCCCAGGCCAGTGTCCATCATGTGCTTGGTGAGTAGAAAAAACACTAATGGCCTTTCTTAAGGAAGTCACTAGAGCTTCTTCTGTGACATCTTCATCATCTTCAATCCTGATGATAGGATAGTCCATCTCAAGTGGATTCTCCTTTGCAAACTGCAATAAAGTAAAGAAAATGATCAATAGCAAATCCATCTGCTTTTGAAACTTGAATATGTTTGAACTAGTAGCTCGTACCTGCAACCGCATGAGCAGATCGGCACTGTGTTTCTTCTCGAACCGGCTCTCGCGGAAAGCTTCTCGCGCCCTCTCCACCTCCTCGATTTCCTCAGGCGTGCCGAGGCTGGGGTCGAACTCCCACACCTGTCTTCCGACGTGATTGTTGGTCGTGCGCAACCAGGGGCTGCCGCCCTCTGCGACCTTGAGCTTCCACATGTCGATCGGGTAGAAGAAGGAGCCCGGCAGACGAGACGATGCTAGCTGTGCGCTCGAGTTCACCGAAGAGTACGTATCGGAGTGGAAGACGGTCGGTGCAGAAGCTGCCCGGCGCTTCGCTCTTGGCTGAGACGATGGGAAGCTTGTGAAGCTCAGGGAGTCTTATATAATAACTAACGTCAAGTGCAGGGCACGTGTTACTTGACTTAATCGTTAATTTTTTTAAAAATAATTTAAATAAATAAAATGAAAATGATAAAGCAAACTAAAATTTTCTTTTATTTCCTTGTCTTCTCGTGGCTGATTGCATCTCTTTTTCCTTTCTCTACGTTTTTTTGATCGTTATCTAATCAAATTGGTACTTAGATTATCACATATTTATTTGTTTGGTTGTTTTAATTTTTACGCACACATCTATCTACAGTGATATCTCTCTGTAGATGTGATGTGTCGTCTATATATATGTAAAAAACTTGTTCTTATTTATCTAGCTAGTTCATATAAATTATCTAGCTAGCTAGGCATCATAAGTCGAAGAAATATCAGTAGGAAGGTCAGGGGGTGCCCTGGCGCGACCACTCCGACGCTCAAGTCAAGGACGGCGAGAGGAAGAAGATGAACAGTGTAATGAACTTGAGCATAAAGAGAAGAGTATTCGTGGAAGAAGCTACCTGTGGAGGAGGGAGTGGTCGTTTTATAGAGAGATGAGCGTGTACCTGTCACGTCATCATTAAAGGAGATTCCATCACAATTAATGAGGTGAAGGAACAATTGAGTTTTCTGTCCCATCGTTGCTAGTAACCATCTTGTCATGGCCCATGTGGGTGTCAGAAGGATGGTGATAATAAATGAAGGGCGTGGGCCAGTCAGAGAACATGATGGGACATGCCAGGGCACTGTAAGGCGAGTCTGCTGAGGACTCGGATTCGGCAAAATTCAGCCGGATTCGGCGAGGCTCCTGCCGAATGGAAGGATTCGACGAGGTATTTAGACTCGAGTTCGACCATGATGATCCCATTGGATTATCCCCGGAACATAAGCCTCCCCACTAGTCTAGTCGAAGGGAGCGTGAGTCGGACTGACTAGACTGAGTTGGACTCGAGTCTGAGTCAGGTCCATAGACTCAGCTGATCAAGTGGGAGAGAGTGAAACCTGGAGTCCGAGAGGATAGGGGCAATGATAACCCGTAGGTAGAATACTTTGCAAGTCCGGTGAAGGAGCTGGTACAGATCCAAGATAGTCTTCAAAATGAGACCAGGGGTATGGGGCCGAGAGGGTTGTAGAGAAGCCTTGGAAGAATGGCTGAGAAGCCTTCCTGGAAGGAAGGATGAGAAGTCTTCCTGGAAGGATGGCTGAGAAGCCTGGAAGGAAGGATGAGAAGCCTTCCTGGAAGGATGGCTGAGAAGCCTGGAAGGAAGGCTGAGGAGCCTTCCTGGAAGGAAGGATGAGAAGCCTTCCTGGAAGGATGGCTGAGAAGCCTGGAAGGAAGGATGAGAAGCCTTCCTGGAAGGATGGCTGGGAAGCCTGGAAGGAAGGCTGAGGAGCTTTCCTAGAAGGATGGCTGGCTGAGAAGGCTGGAAGGAAGGCTGAGGAGCCTTCCTGGAAGGATGGCTGAGAAGCCTGGAAGGAAAGCTGAGGAGCCTTCCTGGAAGGATGGCTGGGAAGCCTGAAGGATGGATGGCTGAGAAGCCTGGAAGGAAGGCAGAGGAGCCTTCCTGGAAGGATGGCTGAGAAGCCTGGAAGGAAGGCTGAGGAGCCTTCCTGGAAGGATGACTGGGAAGCCTGGAAGGATGGCTGGCTGAGAAGCCTGGAAGGAAGGCTGAGGAGCCTTCTTGGAAGGATGGATGACTGAGAAGCCTGGAAGGAAGGCTGAGGAGCCTTCCTGGAAGGAAGGCTGAGGAGCCTTCCTGGAAGGATGGCTGGGAAGCCTGGAAGGAAGGCTGAGGAGCCTTCCTGGAAGGATGGATGGCTGAGAAGCCTGGAAGAAAGGCTGAGGAGCCTTCCTGGAAGGATGGATGAGAAGCCTGGAAGGAAGGCTGAGAAGCCTTCCTGGAAGGATGGCTGAGAAGCCTGGAAGGATGGCTGAGGAGCCTTCCTGGAAGGATGGCTGTGCAGAATGGCCGACTGGCCAAGCTGAGTGACCGACTAGTCGAATGACTGTGCAGGATGGCCGACTGGCCAAGCAGAGTGACCGACTGGCCGAATGACTATGCAGGATGGCCGACTGGCCGAGCAGAGTGGCCGAATGACTGAGCAGAATGGTCGAATGACTGAGCAGAATGGCCAACTGACTGAGCAGAATGGCCGAATGACTGAGCAGAGTAGCCAACTGACTGAGCAGAATGGCCGAATGACTGAGCAGAGTGGCCAACTGACTGAGCAGAGTGGCCAACTGACTGAGCAGAATGACCGAATGACTGAGCAGAATGGCCAACTGACTGAGCAGAATGACCGACTGGCCGAATGACTGTGCCGGATGGCCGACTGGCCGAGCAGAGTGGCCGACTGGCCGAATGACTGAGCAGAGTGGCCAACTGACTGAGCAGAATGGCCGACTGACTGAGCAAAGTCTCTGTATGAATGAAGGTGAAGCCGAGATGGCGGCAGAGAGACCGAGTGCTCATGAGATTAACTGAGCCACTGACTGAATGAGGCCAAGAGGCCTGTAGAGAGGCTCAGAGGTTGAATTTAAGCTCGATCCCGACTATGTCCGAGTCGGGAGAGTAGTGTCGATGGCGTAGGTCCGAGACCTAAGTTTGTCGATGGAGTAGGTCCGAGACCTAATTATGTCGGTGGAGTAGGTCCGAGACCTATGCAGAGTCGATGGAGTAGGTCCGAGACCTAATTATGTCGGTGGAGTAGGTCCGAGACCTATGCAGAGTCGATGGAGTAGGTCCGAGACCTAATTATGTCGGTGGAGTAGGTCCGAGACCTAAGTTTGTCTTGATCCGCGACTATGTTCGAGTCGGGAAAGTGTTGAGAATGACTGAAAAGCCTTAGCATGGGGAGGGCCTGTAGAAGCATCACTGTTATTCAAGTGTAAGAAAAGTAAAATATTTACCGTAACATTTAGCGCTCTTGGCCGCTAAATGCGGTAAGGCTGGAGATGTGTAGCGTTCCATGGCCTGATGGACCTGGGCCTGGTGGGCTTGGCCCCTGGTGGGCCTCCGCAGATTCGAACAGCTTGAGGACCGGCGCCGGCGGAGCTCTCGCGGAAAGAGAGGGAAGTCGTGAGAGGCCGGCGCTTCCAACGGCTGTCCGGAGATCGCGAGGACGGCGGCAGCCACCGCCTTGTCGAAGTCTTACTGCATCATGGTGATGAGGTGAGATGGAGGAGGTTGGGGAGGTTCGTCCGTCGGCATCTCAAATCCGGGCAAAGAGGTTCCCACAGACGGCGCCAAATTATGTTCCGGTTGAAACCAGCTTCGGGACACGTCGCCGGACCTCCTCCCTGTTGGCTCTAAACAGTAGCAGGCGGTGTAGACAACGAGAGCTTTGCGGTCGCCGTAGACTTCACCGGAGTCGATGATGAACCGCAGCAACCTCAAGGATGGCCTGAGAACACAAGGATCGTCAGTAGGAAGGCCAGGGGGGTGCCCTGGCGCGACCACTCCGACGCTCAAGTCAAGGACGGCGAGAGGAAGAAGATGAACAGTGTAATGAACTTGAGCATAAAGAGAAGAGTATTCGTGGAAGAAGCTACCTGTGGAGGAGGGAGTGGTCGTTTTATAGAGAGATGAGTGTGTACCTGTCACGTCATCATTAAAGGAGATTTCATCACAATTAATGAGGTGAAGGAACAATTGAGTTTTCTGTCCCATCGTTGCTAGTAACCATCTTGTCATGGCCCATGTGGGTGTCAGAAGGATGGCGATAATAAATGAAGGGCGTGGGCCAGTCAGAAAACATGATGGGACATGCCAGGGCACTGTAAGGCGAGTCTGCTGAGGACTCAGATTCGACAGAATTCAGCCGGATTCGGCGAGGCTCCTGCCGAATGGAAGGATTCGACGAGGTATTTAGACTCGAGTTCCACCATGATGATCCCATTGGATTATCCCCGGAACATAGACATTTATATATATATATATATATATATATATATATAGAGTTTTTTTATGCTGCGTTCCTTCTCATGGGCGCCTGTGCGCGCCTGTCCACGTGGCACTGCCAGCTCGTCACGCCTAAGTCGCGTTGGGTTTCTTTTATTTTTTTCCCTTTTCGATTTCGATCTGCCGCCATCTCTGCGTTTCTTTTCTTCCGTTTCTGATTTCCCTTCCCTAGGTTTTCCGTTCCTGCCGCCATCGCTACTGCCGCTGCACGCCATCGCTCCTGCCGCGCTTCCCCTCGCGAGCAGCCCCTCGCCGCACCGGTCTTGCCGCAGTCGCCCTCGCTGCACGCGAGCAGCCCATCCCCCGCAGCCCTTCGGCATCCCGTCGTCGCGTGCAGCTCGGCGCAGGCCGCCCCTAGCCATCGAGTTTCGCATCCCCAAGCTCCGGCCCCCCTCGAGCTTCGCCTCTCCGAGCTCCGGCCCTTGCTGCAGCCCTTCGGCGCCGCCATCCCCCTCATTGCACGCGAGCAGTCCGCAGTCCATCATCGTGCTGGTCTCGCCGCAGACCGCCCCTCGCCCTCGATCGTCGCCGCCACCCAGCCCTTCGGTGCCGCCATCTCCTCGCTGCACGTGATCCTAATTTTTCATAAGGTATCTTGTGAAAAATACAACACCGTGCTCTCATAATTCTTTACTGAGATATTGCTTTCTTGGCTTTAAACGATAGGTTGCTGTAGATCTTCTTGCACGCGATTCAGACGCATGGACCGCGGTGCTTTTGCTTCTGGTTCGTTTTCATTTCTCGTCTCTGTATTTTTTTGTCGTCTCTGTATTATGGGTGTGGTAAATTTAATGAGTCACGTAGGATTCTCAATGAAGATTCTTTTCCTTGTAAATAGACGTAGGGAGCATATTCATAAAATGCAATATATTCAGAAACTACTAGAAAATATAGTGTGGTTTACTGCACTAGAGATATTTTAAGCATAGAAATGATTATCTTCCTTTCATAGAGATGAGTTGAAGCAATGGAAAGTTTCAAATTTTCAATTGAACTAGAACACTAATTGACACTGAATGCACAAAGTCAAACATCACAAATCAATCTCCCCTAAAACAAACACTAGACTATTAAAAAGCAAGGCATATTTAATGCAGATCAGATATGAGATCGCATGGGATGGTCGGAATCCGACGAATTTGATCGAAAACGATCTGAATCCCGATGGCAGCCACTGGTGGCCGTGATTCGATCGATTTTCGACCAAATCATGGTCGGAGCGCCGGCGGTCCTTCCTCGGCTGGTCTCCGGCCGTGATTTGGCCGAAAATCGGCCGAATCACGACCAACAGTGGCTGCCAACGGGATTCAGCAATTTCCGACCGAATTTGTGAAATTCCAGCCACTATCCGATTGGAATCCGGCGCCGGGAGGTGCGCCGGCGACTGGCGCGTCAAACGCGCCCGGTCTTGTGGCCGGCGGTGGCCGTACGAGGCGACGACGGCGGCGGGAGCGGGACGGTGCGCACGAGTGATATATATATATATATAGAGAGAGAGAGAGAGAGAGTTCTGATATTTTGTGTGACACGGTTTGCGTGATCCCGTGTGTGACATCGTCGACCCCCGCCGCTTCTGCCCGCCCTGCCGGGCCATCCGGCCATCGCCGGCCGTTGGATCGGGCCCGATCGACATGCCACTTGCCGGCGCGTCGGTCGGCTTAGGATTCGATCGAAAACCGCCGAATCCAGCGCGCAACCACTGGCTGCCAAATCACGATCGATTTCCTGCCAAATCACGGTCGAAGACCGGTCGAGGAAGGACCGCTGTCCGGCGCGGCCACTGCCAGACGTGATTCTGGCCAAATTGCGCTGCATTCCGACCACAATCTGACCGGAATCCGACGCCGACGAGTGGCGCATCCATCAGGCCCTATCCGGCGGCCGGCGGTGGCCGGACGGCGTGGCGAGGGGCTGTGGCAGCGGTAGGGGTCGGGTGGCGGAGCACTGTATATTCTCAGTTTTGGACGGTCAGATGCGACATGCGATTAGTGATGAACGATGGATTCGACGTCGCGTACGGGCGCGCAAGAAACAGACGCGCAGAATATCATTTATATATATATATATTTATTGGGCTACTATTTAAATAGTTCCTATACATGTGGGGCATACCCTTATTAAGGGTTTGACATCTCATCTTATCTAGAGTACCAAGTTGGGCTTTCAAAGTATTTGACATCTCAACAACTCAACAATCCATAATAACTCAACTTTCAAAGTGTGATACGTCATGGACACATACATAATAATTTTTCAAGTAGTTGACACTCATCCCGATCGAGCATCCTGTTGAGTTGCAAGGGCGCAATTATAATTCCACATCTAAAACACATGGAAAAAATAATAGGTTTAAAAGGATGAAAGATATCCCAATTGGGATGAGGCCTTTTGGGTTGAACCCAAGAACAAAATCATAAGAGCTTAAGCCCAAAGTGGACAATATCATACCATTGTAGAGATATTTTAGAACAGATGGACCGAGGGCAGAAAGTCCTAGTTGCAGCTAGGCAGGAAGTCCTAATAGGTCGGATGGACTGAGAGGCAGGAAGTCCTAGTTGCGGCTAGGCAGAAAGTCCTAATAGGTCGGGTGGACCGAGGGGCAGGAAGTCCTAATAGGTCGGATGGACTGAGGAGCAGAAAGTCCTAGTTGCGGTTAGGTAGGAAGTCCAGTAGGTTGGGTGGACCGAGGGCAGGAAGTCCTGGTGGATCGAGGATTCGGATATCAAACAGACATAGTCCCACATCTAAAATACATGAAAAAGATTATGAGTTTAAAAGGATGAAAGATATCTCCATTGGGACGAGGTCTTTTGAGTTGAGCTCAAGAACAAAATCATAAGGGCTGAAGTTCAAATTGGACAATATCATACCATTGTGGAGATATTTTAATTCCATCAATTCTAATACACCCAACTCCCAAGCAACCTAGCTCAATCGAGTCCTTATTCCCTTCCAAAGTATTTGGCATGTTGAACATACTCACATTGGCTAGCTAGCTTCCCAAAGTATTCGACAGACGGACGAACGCTTAGAGCGAGTTAGGAACCATCCCAAACCCCGGATACTTAGACCCGAGGCTATCAGTCACCTCTCAAACCATGCATGCATTAAACATAAATAATTAAAATAAATGATAAAATACAATAAAATATTCTTTTATTTCCTTCCAATTTATCGTTCCTCCTTATCCTTTCTCTATGTTTTTTTTATTAGTATCCTCATAGACAACATCCAGTGATACGTCTCTCCATCGATATCACAAAAATTATTATTTTTTCCTCTTATTTATCTCTTGATTAGTTAGTTCATATAAATTCAAATTAATGGACAGGACAGACAAGACAGGCACAGTCTATCTTGTCACGTTAATTGAAACACCTAACAACTAACAACTAACTACTAACTAGATCATTATAATATTTTAACGTAGACATTTATGAATATGAAAACTATTCTTTGTTATAAATCAATAGAAAAAATTTTTATTTTCTAATCTAATTAATAAATATCTTATTGGATATTGAAGTTTTAACGGACGAATAAGATCGATTTTATAAAAAAATTATAATGTCATCAATCAATGAAAGTCGAAATTGACTTCAAAATCGAAATCTTTGTTTTCGACCCCCTGGCGATCCAATTGATCGACCAGAGCAAGCTAGTCGATTCGACCAAAGCAGGCTGGTCGATCAACTGATACCAAAGCAAGCTTGGTCGATCAGGTGAAATTAATTAAGGTAAGTCATTCAACGTTGTCATGCATATTTTTAATTAATGCAACCTTTAATTAATTAATATTAATGCATGCACTTTGCGAATATTACTATAATTAATACTATTGATATTGTCCTGTGCAATAAATTCAATTTGGCCCGCCACCAAAGAAAAAAAATGCACTTCCATAAGGTTAAGAAATTAAAGAGCTCAAGGTTTGTGAGGTATGGGGGATGGCCTATTAATTTGGCATTACTCAAAATCTTGATATACTATATATAAAGGTAATTCCATTGTTAAAATGGTACGCGTGGCCCGTCCACGTACGCTTGTTATAATAGCATGAAGTTCACGAGGAAAATGCAATATGTTTGAACTACAGCTCAAACGAACCAATTTCGCATCTAAAAAGAATGGATTCTTGATCAATAGGAAATGCAATATGTTTGAACTACAGCTCGCACGGGCAACCGCATAAGCAAATCCGCACTATGTTTCTTCTCGAATTGGCTCTCGCGAAAAGCTTCTTGTGCTCTCTCTGTTGGCATGTAAACTTATTCCAAAGTCAAAGACAAATTGACTTCTTCAACCATGCAAGAAGTGAAAATCAATTTGCACGTGAAAAGGTAAAGTTCACTTATCTTACTAAGTTCAATAAAACTCTTTATGACAAGAATTATTAGTATAGAAAAAAATTAAATCAATTTATCTTATATTTAATGATGTGATGTATCAATTACATAAAGATATAGAAGTATGAATCTAAGTATATAAATAGGGACTTTGTATGATAATCAATAAGTACAATAAAAAAGTCACAAAAGATTCTTTTATATTCTTGTTTCCTCATATCCTAAATTCACCAAAATTCCAACACTCTCCACCTCCTCGATCAATTTCCTCAGGCGTGCCGAGGCCGGGGTCAAACTCCCACACCCGTTTGCCAATGTGATTGTTGGTCGTGCGTAACCAGGGGCTGCCGCCCTCCACGACCTTGAGCTTCCACATGCCTGGTGGTGGAAGACGGAGTGCGGCAAGCGAAACGATGCTAGCTGTGCACTCGAGTTCACCGAAAGGTACGTATCGGAGTGGAAGAAGGTCGGTGTAGAAGCTGCCGTGTGCTTCGCTCTTGGCTAGGATGGCAAGCTTGTGAAGCTCGAGGAGTGTTATAACTAACGTTAAATTTCAAGGACTTACAGATACAAAATTCTGAAAATTGGAGGAGTATAATGACATTTGCCAAACTAACTAAACTACCACCCAGCAAGGTTCGGTAAAAATGGCGGGCACGTGTTACTTGAGGTTAAAAAAATATATTTTAAAAATAAATAAGTAAAAAGAATGCGATGGAAAAGTAGGAAAAATAAAATATTTTTTAGCGGTGCCATAAATGTGGCTGTATTTTAATACTATAAATTTGCAGTTAAAAATAATGATACTCTTTCCCCTCAATAAATTGGGCCGCCGACACGGTCCATCGTCAAGTACTATTGTGTATGTGACATTTGTCTCGAGCACTCGAGTCGACTTTCAAACTACTCGTCGACGCCTCAACCACCGACACTAATTCATTTTTTTTAAAATAAAAAAAATAAACACGAAAAATAGAAAAATAAAAAGAAATCATGATTGTACTGTCTTTAAATTTTTTATCAAAAAAAATTTATTCAATAATTAAAAATTAATCAAAAATAATTAAATATGCGTTTTAATTTTAAAAAGTTAAAAATACTCTAAAACTTTAAAAATAAAAATTATTATAAATAATAAAAAATATATTTAGAATACCTAGAAAGATACTAAATAATGTTTGATGTAGCATACGGATTTCACCCAGAACTGAATAAAGATTTTTGAAAAAATTTCGATTAAAAATCAATTGTGCATCATTTTGATACATGAGTCAAAAGTTATAATTCATTGAAATTTGATTCCTCGTGTGTCCCCCTGCATCACATCTCAATCCTACACCCATAATAATTCAACTCAATTTCTCAAGCCTCTCGAGGTAGACTTAGCTCTAGCTCTTAATAAGCCATGCTGTGGCAAAAAGTGAAGTTGTCATCTTAACGGCTCTTCCAATGTGATCTCACACAATCTGGAAGCGAGTATATTACCCAAGATTTTATCTTGATGCATTAACAAGCCATGCATCTTAGTCGATCCCACATAATTGCTAATAATGATTACAAATCTACACGGGATGTATCGAACCAAGGAAAATTTGTCTTGGTTTTTCACTCACATTCTATTAACTACTATACTAAACTTTGTACACAAAGTTAAATAGAAAGCTCTATAGGATCATGATACTATATACACGACGTCGAATAGAATAATTATTATTTTAGAAATAGAAGTTTAGAGAAAAATTGTAAAGAAATAAGACACGAGAAATCAACAAACGCAAAGAACCCTCTTTAGGTTTTATCAAAAAAAAAATGATTCAATAACAAAAGATAATGTCTAAAATAACTAAAAAAAGATTTTAATAGATCCACACAAATACTCTTGAACTTTTAAATAGAAAATTATTAAAAATATTTGGGACATTGGAAAAAGTTCTAAACGATATATTTTGGATTGACATTGACTTATTACTAGTTCGACCCGATAACAAATATAGATATCTGAACGATTGATATGAAGAATATCTTATTCTAATATTCGAGTAGTTAAAAGTTAGCCTCTGAAGCATAGGTGAGTTGGTTACGACGCAACAGATTTGCAGAAGAGGGCAAGGGTTTGAATCCTGGCGAAGTCAGACAATGGACCCTCCTGTGTCGTAATAAACTGCACTTTCTCGATTTACCTCCTCACAGATGGTCGTGAAGCCGATCGTGTGGGATCGCTAATGGTGACGGATCCACCTTTTCTTCCAAGAGTAGTTAAAAGTTATGATTCATTATAGATGGATTTTTTAAAAAGACGATACGATAATCTATTTTTTTAATGTATACATATATTAAAAGAGAGAACCTCTTTTATTTTTCCCCCCAAAATGTCTTTATTAGCTATAATTATAGCTAATGCATTATAAAGTAAAATTATGTCAATTTAATTAAAATTATTATATTAAAATACTATCTCAAATTTGATTAAAATCGTTTTGACAATTATGCTACAATAATGTATTTTTGAAATAAAAATATAATAAAATATATGTTTGATGATTTTTTAAACGAGCTGTTTTTTATGATAATAAAAATAAGAGGTGTTATTTTTAATTTTTATCCTACTAAATTTAGTTTAATAAAATAAAAAAAATAATTGAAAGCATTTTTTAATTATCTATAATTTCTTAGATTTTTTAATCTAAGTATTCTATTCTTATTCTTATGATCTAATTAATCATAGTAATGATTCGATTCAATTTTATACATCACATACATTACTTATAAGAATATAGTTGAATTTGTATTTTATTACGATATGATTAATTTTGTAACAGAGTTGTAAAAGAAGATAAAGACAGTGACTCACAATGAAATACAGAGTATATAATTCATCAAATTTAATTGTAGTTATGTCTCATTTACTATTGTACTATTAGTATCTCGGTCTTGTAGCTTACTATTTTATCGAAGAATAGATAAATTTTTATTATTTTTTTATAAATATTTAATTTTTATAATTTAATTAATTAATTTTAAACTGAATAATTTATTTTTATAAATTAATTATTAAATAAATTTAAAAAATACAAATGAAATGATGCGGCACTCCAACGTGTGTTAGTGATTCGAACACGTGGGAAAATGGCCGATGTGAGATTCGGTCTTATCCTTTGCCACGTGTTACCTATTTATTTACGGCTTCTGCCATCGTCTTCCTCCTCTCTCGAAGCCCAGATCTGAGAGAGAGAAGTGTGAGCTAGGGTTTCGCCTCGGTGCAAATCTCGGTGAAACCCTAACCCAAGCTTGCACTCTCTCTCTCTCTCTCTCCCTCTCTCGTCTCCGGTTCCCCCGCGACAGTGCCAGCGAGAGACACCAGGTATTTGAGACTCGAAACTTTCCCTGTAGAGGGGATCTCTAAAAGTCGTTCTATTGCGGTTTAACTTGTGCATCGATTCGCTTACTGTCCTTTCCTGACAGTCTCACACTGATAATGAGATTCACTGCGAGCTTACTATGATTCGGTATTTTTCTTCTAGCATCGAGTTAATCAAAATAGGAAACTTGTAGCTTTAAATAACTGTTTAGTGGAGAAAGATCAGATCTTGAATAGCCAAATCCTAGCTTCAAAATAGTCAAAATGAGAAATTTCTAGCTTAAATGCAACAAGGGGGGTAACAGGACTGGGAAAGACATGTAACTAAAATGGAAGAGGATCAGAGAAGAAAGTTATGATCTATTCCTTCAATTGTGCTTATTTGGACCTTCAGAAATGATGCCTGAAAACATGATGCCATATATGTGATTATCAACTATTCAGTTCTGTTAGTTCTATCTTCCTCTGTTCATGCTTGAGTAGCCAATCTCGTCTCCTTAGCTATTGTACTACAAAGATTATTGTGCATGGTTTCGCTATTTAATCACTGTTGCATTCTGTTTAAACTTCTCGTTTCTAAACATTAATTTTGCAAATCGGTCCTATGCATGATTTTGTCTTAACAGGAAGCTCACTGATCATTATCCTATCAAGCTAAATAACCATGGTGTTGTGGGTTTTCGGATATGGATCGTTGGTTTGGAACCCTGGATTTGATTTTGATGAGAGAATAGTAGGCTTCATCAAAGATTATAGACGCGTCTTTGATCTTGGTAACAGTTGTTTGCTCCCCTATAGGGTATTCATCAGCATTACATGTGAAGTATTTTTCAAAATTATATTTCCTTATTCCTCTGCAGCATGCATAGACCACAGAGGTACACCAGCTAATCCAGCAAGAACTTGCACGTTGGAAGCAAAGAGCAAAGCAGTCTGTGTAAGAATTTTTGGGTCTTGGTTTATCTACCTAGGACAGGATTGTGCATTTGTTATCTAGATCCATTTACCTAGCCTATATTAGCAATTTTCTGCTTGTGTTTTACATGTGTGATCAATTGATTAGTTGCTTTTGTGTAAGGGATGTCAAAAATGAACCCAACCCGCCATTGCGACCCGAGTCGACCTGAAAAATATCAAGTTCGGGATTGAATTTGGATTGACTCGGGTTTATTAGGGTTTTTTGGGTTAAATCAAATTTTATTTTGGAAATTAAGATGTTTTATGTAATTTTAGTATGATAATGATGAAATATTTAGATAATAGTGAAAAAATAGTAAAAAAAAAGATTTTTTTTTCCGGGTTATTCGGGTTGGTTGTGGGTTATATGGGTTTAGATTTAGGGTTTTTGGATTGAGTATGATTCGGGTCAGGTTCGAGTTCACTAAACAAAATTTGATGTGTGTACTAGTCGTGGCCGTTGCAAGTTGACCTTTGCCAAATATAAGTTGGTTTTCTATATTTAAATAGTTATATGTTTGCTTTAAATTTTAGTTTGCAATAGTTATTTGATATATGACAAACACAGACAGATGATCAAAACACAAGGGAAGGTAATTATGGTTGCTGGAGAACTGATTGGCATTTATTTTAATTTAAACCATGATTTTAAAATCATTCCGTGCCAATCAGCATGGACGAAAATTATCATTATCTCACCTTCTGAACAGCAAACACTGCCACAGTATTATTCCTGTGAAGACCCAAACCCCAGTTCAAAATGATTTTCAAACCTCGATTGAAGAAGTTTACAATTGACAGATGAACACAAGATGCTCGAAATAAGGCTTTGGTTTTTAAGTGGTTTAAACTTATTTTCTTTTACCTCAGTGGGGTGCTGCATACTGCGTTAAAGGAGGTCAAGAAAAAGAACAAGCAGCAATGCAGGTTAACATTTTTTCATCTGTTGTTCTCCTGATGATTTCTTTATTGTACATATAACAAAGTCGCGAAATTATCCGCTTGAACCTCTCAGTATTTGGAGAGAAGAGAGTGTGAGTATGACACGAAGGTGTTGGTGGACTTTTACAAGGTGTGGATCTCAAACTCTCGATCGATGCTTCATCTTTTCCTATTATTTGTGAATTTGTTTAATGCATAAATATTCTTTTAGGAGGGCGATCCATTTAAGCCAGCAATAACAGGAGTCCTTGTGTAAGAACCAACTTGGTGACAATCTTTTACTCCCAAAAATATCTGCTTTTGCATTTCGATTCAAGTTAAATTATCTTTTCGACATTTGCAGTTTCATATCCACCCCTGATAAAGAAGCCAACAGATATTACTTAGGTCCAGCTCCTCTGCAAGATATGGCAAGGTAGTACAGAACCCTGGGATTTTACTTTATTTTAAAAATGTTTCCCAAGTTTTGAAATCATCAAAATATCTCAATGTTTTCTAACTGTTGTCGTTTCACTCCTAACCATTAGCATCTTTAATCTTCATCACTTCTCCATCAAGTGAAAGTAGGGTGTTGGTCAGGGGTGAAATGAAAATTTTCCGTTAATGAATCAGAAATTTTCTTTTTTATATGTTTATTTCTATTTTTTAAAGTTCTTACTGTGCTAATTTTCAGGCAAATTGCCACTGCAAGTGGTCCATGTGGGAACAATAGAGACTACTTATTTCTATTAGAGAAGGCAATGCTTGAAATAGGTATGAACCATCTTCCTTCTGCTACTCACATAGCACACTATCATCAGTTGTTTGATCCAAGTTAATATGAAGGGAAATGTCGATTTGCTCATAAGATTTACTTTCCTTTTCAAGAACTTCCTCAGAATTTCAACAGCATCAAAATGCTCCCCTAAAGAAGAAAAACTAAGCATTCCCCCTTAGTCATTGTGATTGTGGCTCCATCTCACTGAATATTGGTCTAGAGTTTCAGAAATTGTTTGATGATTCTGGAATTTTGATAGTTTTTAAAAATATATATATAGGAAAGTTCTCTAATATAAGATCTTTCATTTGTGCCAAACCTCACTGTAGTTTATCTTCACGTAGTCTACTTTAACTAGTATGTTTGCTTCAGAGTTTTACTGAACTAACCAATCAGTCCGTAATATCGAGAGGATAAATGCAGGCCATGAAGATGTGAGAGTGATTGAGTTGGCGAACGAGGTTAGAAAAGTGCTCGCGAAGCTGAGATGGAAGAAGATAACTGCCTCGCGCATCTCAGCCAAATCCGATCTCCCTCGGATCAACTTGGCTTGCCTCCCTGAGACTGCGGTTGCGAGTTCAAGATAAGTGCAAGCATCAAATGCTGCGTTTGGTACGCAAAGGAAGATCGTATAAACTACGCATGCTCGAGCAAAGGTCTACTCTTTGATACTAAAACTGCCAACTTTTTCAAATCTTAAGTAGTGGTTAGTCTAGCATCGGTAGATTGTATCGACTATGATGAGTGCCGTCGACTATGGTGTGTGGTGGAAAACTGTATCGACTATGCGTGCCTAGCTTCATTCTGTTGTTTAGTCGAGAGATTGCAAACTGTTCGTCTATTGTGGTCTATCGCATCAAACTAAGCCCAAGCGACACGGGTAACCCAAACCCATGCTGGACTAAACTTAAAACTATGCCGGCCCATACCCACATACACAATCAGTTTGAAATCGGATTGACACAATAGAAAATGGCCTAATCAAGATTGTCATACAACCCAAAAAGCTCCCATGGGAAGAAGAACGATGAAGATGCTTGGATTTCAAATAAGCCGGTTTAGATTATGTTGAGGTGGCTGAATTTGAACAGTCATGTTTTTAAATAAAGAATATTTATTCTGTTGGAATATCTGTTTTTTTCAAAATAAATTAGGAATAAGTGTTCTTGGCATTACATTTAGAATTCCTATTCTATGCAACAATAATAACTGAGTTTTAGCGAGGTCATTATATAGATTCTTGGACAAAAAGGGAATCATGCCATTTATATCCTTGGACAAGAGTCAAAAGGGCATCATTTTTTTACTAAATTGTCAAAGAAGTATTTTATGTTGATTTTTTTTTATCAAAGATAACACAATTGTTTCTAGTAATATTTTTATTATTATCTTTGTATCTTTTGTATAAATCGAGTATATTATAGTAACTACAAAATCATAATTGTTACAATTTAGATTTTTTTTTAAATTAAAATTATTTGAAGCTTTCGAAAAGACTTTCAACAATATTTTTTTTTAAAATTAAGTTGTTATGGATATCAATAATCAATTGTATAACCTTGAACGAGTTTCGATTTAATATATTATGTATGGTGTAATTCAATCTGAATTAAAAGTTATTATCTATTATAGCAGTTACAAAATTTTAATTTTATAACGTAAATATTAAATCCTAAACTTTGAAAAGGTATATCTTTTAACTCGAGTTGAATTATAAGACACATAATATATCAAATTAAAATTTATTTCATAAAATAATTGATTATGAGGTAAAACTTGTAATAACTTGATTTCAAACCCAAAAGACATCATTTAAATTCTTTTTTAGGTTTCAAGCAACCTAATTAATATTTTTTAAAAAATAAGTTATTTTATAACAGCTATGAAATTATAATTATATAATAATTATAATTTTATAATTTATACGATGTACTTATTAGATGAAAAATAGGATAAAATGAGAAATAATGATCATTTTATAAGGGTAAAACATCTTTTATAAAAAAATATCAATATATAACACCCTTTTACTATTTAATAAAAAAGGAATCATTTTCACTTTAACTATTGCCCTAGATTCTTCTATGTTATAGACTTTATCTCGCTAAATTCACGGAACCTTTCCTCTCCAAACCCTGAAAGACCCTCCGCTAAACTTTAGTGACAGCCTTTAAGCATATCTTACCATCCTAAAATTTCTATCAACTTTTAAAAAAAAAATCTTTTCCCCAGATCAAATCATGCTAGATAAGCAAAAATGTAAAAGGACCATATAACCGACCCACTTAGTGGGATAAGACTTGATTGTTATTGTTGTTGTAAATATCATTTTGACTTTTGAATGCTATCGACTTTATCTCTCCATATTCACGGAACCTTTCCTCTTCAAACCTTCAAAGACCCTTCGCTAAACTTTAGTGACAGCCTTTAAGCATATCTCAACATCCTAAAATTTCTATCAATTTTTTTTAAAAATACTTTCACCATAATTTCACTCCTCTTCTCTTCTATGTAATTTAACTTCGATCAAATCACGTGCTAGATAAGCAAAAATGCTAAAAAAAACCCAACTCAAAGCCAATCCATCTTTGAATGTCATCATCGTCATTGTCATCATCGTCGGATCACAAACAGATGCATGATGATACAATTCTTATAAGATTTCCAACAAGTATTACATGGAGAAGGAATAAATACACTAGAATTTTGTCTCAAAGTACCAAATAACACAATCATCGACAGAAGAACATCTGCAATGATATACCGAAGAATATTGTGCATAAGCCTGCACAAGATCCTCCCAGCTCCATCGAAATCAATCGATGTCATTGGGTTCATAGTCAACCTGGCAGTCAGTCAAGTATCAGACTCGTCTCGCTCTCTTTATTCGAAAACTTGTCGAAATGTTAAAGAAAGAAACAACATTCGTTCTTAAAATGAGGCGATCGATAAGCTATCTACAATTGTTCAAGCTCATGTCAAAGGAGCTGAAGGGGTTGTTATTGTTGCCGAAGCTCAATAGAAAATGTCTCCGCAGCCAAACAAAAAGCCGCTGCTGATTTGTCGATTTGTCGACAAGAATGTTTGTCATAGAAAGATGCTACTTACTGAGCAATCATCATGAACCCGCCATATCGTCTCGCCTAGGAGATTTGCGACGGAAAGAACAGTCAACTGAGGAAAACTTTGTTCCAATGCAGGGATAGTGTTGGTAACAATGACTTCCTGGAACAGACCACTCGATAGCCTCTCAATTGCAGGAGGGCTGCATCGAAATCAAAATACAATTATCGACGCGATTATAAGAACAAACCAGAACTATACTATACCATACACAAACTCAAAACAACAGCGTAAAGCGCAACTTAATTTCGCGCGAAGTAGGAAACGATACCTAAAGACAGCATGTGTGCTGCATGCATAAACCTCTCTTGCTCCTTCTTGATGTAAAAGAGCCGCACCTTTTTCTATAGTACCTAGAATCATCGAAACAGTAATCTGAAAGTCAATAAAACTACTAACCCGAATGCTCGAATACCATCTAAGTAGTCGAAAGAGACACTGAGGGAATGAGGTAGTGAAACAGCATTGCATACAAGTAATCAGTATTTTCATGTGGATGTGTCATGTATAAGAACTGTAATATTCAAATGGTCCAATAGTTCAAAATGAATTCTATTATACAATGTATCAGAATGAGCAACAGAAGTTATGGTTGAAGAATGAAGACAATAAGGCATGGCGTACCAGCAGTATCTATCATATCGTCCATCATGACGGCTACTTTTCCTTTAACGTCGCCAATCAGGTTCATTACCTTCACGATTGCGATAGCATACTTCATTAGTAGATGATAGTAAAGTAATAAGAAGAACCTTACATTTTGTACCATCTCCTAATAAAGACTAAGTACAACTGATTCCAAAACATATCTTAACAGGTTAACCAAGTCTGATTATGTGATGTATAATGGAGCAAGTTATAGTCATCACATTTAACTTAGAGAGAGACTAGCAAAAAAAAAAAAAACAGAGTTCTCTGATAAACAATTCTTTGTTAAGCCATATATGATATATATGCCGGGGTGCCCATATTGGTGGAAACAAAATGGGATGTATTGAGAACTCCAGATTAATAGGTGAAAGTAACTTATGCATACGGTACTTGTAGCGTTCAATCGAGCAAACTATCCAGTTTACCTCTGCAACATTATGTCCTTGGCGTCTTTTATCAACAATTGCTAGAGGTGCATCAGATAACTTTTTCGCAAAAGCACGTGCTCTTGCCACGCCTCCAACATCTGGTGAGACCACGACCAAATCACTTGAAGAAATAGTTTTGCTTGCCAGGTAATCAAGTATCACCGGCTAGACAAATGAAACAAACAAAACCTGATTAGGAGAGATGTTAACCAATTTAATGCAAGTATAATCGAGCAAGATTGTCACCCAACAGAATCATCTTTATAGTAGAATCCAAAATAGATAATGCATAAACAATTTTAGGACTAACAATAGCTACCTGACCATACACATGATCAACTGGAATATCAAAATATCCCATGGACTGTCCAGAATGCAAATCACAAGAAATCACTCTATTTGCGCCAGCTTCCGTGATCAAGTTAGCAACAAGCTTCGCAGCAATAGATTCACGACCTTGAGTCTGAAAAGACAAGCACATGCAGATGAGATGTAAACTCGACAAGGTTCACCAAAATAATCATCTAAAACATACATGAGGAAGCAACATAGGTTTCAAGTCATGGAACCTAAAGCAAGAACTGCACTATCCATTAAGAAATGAAATAAAAACAATCCAAGAAAACACTCGACTAGTAATAAGGACTGATAGGAAAAAATATTAACTGAAAATTTTTGTAAAAGGAAAATATTTAGTGACAGGAATGCTAGATAGAAAAGAGTAACCATATTAAACTTAGAAAATATTACCTTTCTATCTGCTCTAGCATAACCAAAATAAGGAATTACTGCCGTGATGGTTTTAGCAGATGCCCTACGGCAAGCATCAATCATTATCAAAAGCTCCATAAGATTTTCATTTGCTGGTGGGCAGGTTGGTTGCACAAGATATACATCACATCCCCTAACACTCTCTTGTAACTGAACATAAATTTCACCATCTGCAAATCGCTTTATCTTTATCTTTCCAAGTTCCAGACCTAAATAGCAAGCAATTTCCTACCATGGAAACAAAAAATAAAATTATACAACTAATATAACATCGAGAATGAGAATTAACAATATAGAATCAGATAATCAATAGCAATACCATATTATACACATAATTACTCAAGACAAGAATCTTCTTGCTAACCGTGACTTATTGTTATTATAAACTTACAATAACATGATCATTCTTTAACAATTTTTTAATGTTTCTACCACTCTCTGAATCTAAATTTAATAACTTTCTGAACTGTTAACTGTAAGAAATACAAGGTTAATTTTTTGTTTTCATAATACTGCTTCCCAAATTTCAAGAGTTTCTAACTTATTGGATTAATCTTTCATAATTTTCCATTCTTTCACTGATCCTTTCCTAAAACTAATCCTGGAATACAGTGGAACAGAGTTTTGAAAAAAAATTGATGTGTTGTCATCATATATGAAGTCAGGAGATTCTTCAAACTAAAATACTCTGATTCTTAAGTGTCAAAAAAAGTTAGACTCACTGACTTAGTGATTCTTTAAAAAATTTCAGATCAATGAGAGAAATGGCAAGGACATGATTACAACATTGATAGATTATAAGTTAACAATTTCAATAAGAAAAGAAAGAGAGGCATGAATCATATCAAATGATTCATAGAGAAGCCATACAGTATTAAGGATGAATCTCTCAACATGCACAACATCAAGTTAGGTGTAATTGGAAAATAGCTAATAAACACTAACAACCTTAAAAACAACCATCTGATTTGATGACTATGAACATACATATTTAAATAAACACAAGGAAAACCGGCCTTTGTTTAGACAGCGTAGTATCTGAATTTCAACACATAGAGAACCCAATCCACTTGCAGAACCAGATTTTTATTAGTAAAAAGTTAATGAAAGAAACAAAATTTTTTGTTTATATTTTTTGAACAAAAATATTATGTATTTGATATGGAAGAATAAATAGAGATTAACTGAAGATGATGGTTTTTGTACCTGAGAAAGTGAGGGATTGGCAGTTCCTGAGAAGATACGCAGGCTTGTGTCAAGCTTTGATCTTTCGTCCCGCAAGCTCAGTTCCGTTAAATTTCCGGGCAACATCCGCTTGCTGGCGAACGGAAATCCTGGCGGCGTGCCATTGTTCGATGTCAGTGGGTCAACCAATCTGCACCTCTGTCGAAACAACAACACATTCATCGACATATTAACATAAACAATCCGATTCCATGCATTATTAAAATCACATATGTTGCAACCGCATTAAACAAATCAAGCGACGCAAAGAGCATTGGAAGGAACTTTTTTTTATTCAAAAAAAGCTTTTTTCTTTGACTTCGACGCATTCTACAATCATTCTGGCGAAGAAATGACACTAGATTAAGATTACCACAGCGGAACGAGTGTACGGAAGGCTGCATCGCAAGCGACGGGGATCGATCGAAAAGCCCTCAGAATTTCGAGAAACCAGATTGGCGGAAGCGGAAGCAGAGCCGGAGAACGCAACGGAAGCCATCGTAACCATATTAACCGGCCGGCGGCTTGAGGAAAGATCGAACTTTTAGGGTTTCCCGCCCGCCGATGAATCGAAGGAAAAGAAGAGGCGGCACGGCTCTGAATGGCGGAGGAGGGGCTTCGGGCGCTATATTTTATCATCCAGAAAAATAAATTCCCTCATTTAATTCCTGTATTATTATTATTATTATTATTGAATTATTCATATTTTATATTTAATAAATATTATTAACATGTTTTTTTAAATATTTATTTACGATTATCTTTTATTTCGCTTTATTCTCCTTCCTTTTTCTCCCACCTTTTTAAAGAGAGCACTAAATTGAAGGAATTATTTATCCTTCTTTTGTATATTTTTTAAAATCATGTTCCATAAATAAGACAAGTAACTATATTGTTCTCGACCCTTATTTGGTCATCCTTCAAACAAAACCAAAGCGAGCTCAAGTGAGAATTAGAAGGTTATGAGGGAATTAGGGAAAACATGATGAAGTCCCGACTTTTATACCTCTCCTCGATCGGGATGCCCCTCATCCTACGATATGGAAGTGCCCCTTCATATCAAGCCTAATAGGGGGGTCGATAGTTAAGCTCACAATCTTGAACGAGCATGGTCTTTCACTCCGAAAGGAGACGATCAATTGTGAGAGTCATGTGTGATCCCGATAATGATACACTTGCTTGTAGCAATTCAAAATAGGTGGGTCGAGCCCATGAAGGCTTCTTTTCCACATAGTGTGGAGTACTTATTCAACTCGGGATGATACTTCATTCAACTCTGCTCTTTAGTCTGACTTAGAAAGGAAAGACTCATAATACCCAATAATAGTACCTCGAACACGCCAGCAAACCTCAACCCATGTAGCTTGAGAAGAATAAATTGAGCATCTAGTAGCCCAAACATTTTAGCTCCTATCTACACACCTCTTGTTCTGATACTTGATTAACTAGACGGTTAGTTAATTGAACTGAATCATCTTTAGTTCTTACGATCCAACTAATCCTCTTGTTCAGGTATTCTCATCCAAGATTGCATTTATTATTATTATTTTTGATAATCTATGTATCTAACTCTTACGACCTGATTAATTCTAAAGGTGACTGATCCGATCTTACGAAAATTTTTAATTGGTTATTAGGGTAACTTCGGAAGTGCATATGAATCCTAGACGATCCAACACCATGAGTTTTTTAAACTGCTCAAATGTAATGTGTCTTAAATGAGATTTAAACCCTTGTTACTTAGGAAATCCATCCCACCTCTTATCCTGCACCATATCTCTACTCTAATACTAAAACTGCCAACTTTTTCAAGTGCAATAGCTGACCCATGAGTAACCTGACCCATGTCAAGCTAAACTTAAGACTATTCCGATCCATACCTAATAATTAGTTTAAAATCGTATCGAATCAACACAATAGACTCTAAAATCCGAATCAAGCTTGTGACTCAAGAACTCTTCATTAGATCCCAAATGTCTAGGTATTTCTACCCTTTATTCATTTGCAGGTGGTCAGTCTGATTCTATAAAAAATTTTCATGGACAATCAAATAATTTCGAGAAGCATAGATGGATTATGAGAGATGATCCAACATCACGAGTGAATCGAACACTATAAAGTTGTGAGAACTGAATCAATTCATCTTTTTGTTTACTATCTTCAGTAAAAGGTAGAATATGTCACCTCAGCGGTCCTACACAGTCGGTTTCACGATCATTTGTGAAAATGTAAATCAAGAAGCTACAATTGATTACTACGGAGGAGGATATTGATTCGACTTCGTTGAGATTCGATTCTTGTCCACTTTAATAAATTTATCCTGCACTAATCAATTTAATCATGCTCGAGGAGCATCTTTTCGTTTATTATCTTCTGCGAAAAAGTAGAATCTACTATTCCAGTGATCCCACACAGTTAGTTTCATGGACTATCTATTAAAAAATAAATCGAAAAATTATAATTGAACATGACGAAAAATGATATTATCTAAGCTTCGTCCAAATTGGTTCGATGGTTCATTGGATCCCAACAAGACGCTATCATTGTGCCCCAAAAGTACCCACAAATTCACAAATCCTCCAATAACGAAGAGGGTACAGCACTCGTGAAAAAAGGCACTGCCGAGAAAGAACTCTCCATCGCTGTTGATCCTCTCACTCCAGGATTTAACAATCCAACTTACAATTCGTACGAGGAAACCCATCACGCCCGTGGACCCCGCACTTTTAGTTTTTTTCCCCATGCAATTCTTGGATAGGATCCCTATTTTATGACGAAAAAGGCATGAAGGGAGCGGAAATTTCAAGTGCTAAAAATCAACTTAATTCCGAAAAAGCAACTTAATTTCAAGAACCTTTCTTCTTCTATCTTTTCTCACTCTCTCGATTGCTCGATCCTCGTCGAGCGTCCACTGAGCTCGCGGAGTTCGCTCAGCATCCGTTCCTCCGCCGATCTTGGGTTTGCCACTGGTCTCTCTTTGTTCTCCTCTGTTTTGATGGATTGCTTTCACGTTTTTTTGCTTCTCTCTTTTGAGTTCGAGGCGTTTGATTTTCATCCTGCTGTTATAAGTTTTGCTAGAAGCTTAGGTTTTGATTGTTCGGTTGCTCGCGGAGCTGGAACTGGCGAAGAGACGGAGAAGGTTTCGAGATACTTCCTGTCGCCTTCTGTTGTTTAGTTTGACGTTTAATGTGATGTAATGTTTGAGGGGTTTGTGGGGGAAAAAAGGTCTTGTCTTCGACGGGTTTTATGGCCTTGAATTCGTTTGAGCGGAATGTTACTCATATTTTGTTCCTCTTAATCAAAGTGACTTTTTTTTTGCGGAGTTTTTCGGTGATTAGGGTAGCTTTAAACTGCAGCCATCTAATTTTTTGCCGGAGGACTGAAGAAGGTTCCAGGATGGAGAAAAAGTTAGTTTGATGGAATTTCCTCTCTTCCGTTAATTGGATTATGTTTGCTGTGCAGTGTCAGTGTGGCTATCACTATAGATAGAGTGCCCTTTAGAAATATTGCTACATATTCATGGTGGAATCTGTTTTAAAAAGTAGGCATGCTTGTCCACTTTCTTTTGCTCTGAATGTTTAGTCAACTCTTGTCGATAATGAATTTTATTTTCTGAATGCAAAGAGTCTATTTTTTGGGACAGTCAACTTCTTTAGACTGCAAATAGCCTAAGTTAGGTAATTCTCTTTCTATTGTTTCAGTTGCCCTGTGCATCAGGAACTAACAGGTTCATTACTTCTCGCCATGGCCTTTAGCAACCTGCAAGGTTCTGCCACTGGAAGATTTTGTTGATTTGCTTCATGGTCCAATGGGGTTGAGCAAATGCTGATTGCAGAGGCATGGTTACCAGCCAGCAGTGACCGAAATATCATGCCTAACCCACGCCAAAGAGCCCCATCAAGAAGGCCACATTGGATCATCAGCTTATTGCTGTTTGTATGCATTGCTGCTATTGCTCTATATGTTTATCCTCCCCAACGATATTCAGCATGCTACTTATTATCTTCCAAAGTCTGTGGCCCATTTACAGAGTGGCTTCCACCTGTGAGACGTGCTAGGGTCTATACAGATGATGAGCTCTTTGCACGAGTTGTTATCAGTGACATTTTGTCGGTGCACGTTGTTGAATCAAAGAATCCTAAAATTGCTTTCATGTTCCTAACCCCAGGTTCACTGCCCTTTGAGAAGCTTTGGGAGAGGTTTTTCCTGGTACGCATTAACTTGGATCGTCATTTTTAGATAATTCAATATTTTCCAGGTAGGATTTGATTTAGGATGGATGTTTATTGTGTTTATAACTAAAAAATCCGCATAAAAGTTCATATACCAAATTCTATGGATGGAGGCCCTGCTGTAGCAATTTGTTTCTTGATATACTTGAAGACTCTGCTAATCATTAAATGGCATAATGTTAGGTATTATTTGTACAGTGTTGAGCATGGATAATGAAAGAGTTGCAATTAGGGGTGGCAACTAGCTGTGAATTGTTTACTACACATATCATACCTGTTTGGTACATTCAAACTCCCACTGGTTCCATGCCCACTATGAGTGCTTACTATTCTATCCAATTCCATCCCATCACTACTTGCAGGTACTGAGTAAACCCAAACACGACTGCACTTTAACATATTTTGATACCTCTAATGTTATAAATAATAAAAAATTAAACCTCTAAAATAGATAATTCAATGTTTCATAAATAAAATATATCTAAAAGTATGTAAGTCACGCTTGAATAATGATATGCCCAATAAAATCTTTATATCAATATACCAATTCACCATGATCCATTTAAACTGGTTGGGTAGGCATGGGTACCTGAAAATCCTATCCCATTGTCTCACCTCTAGTTGAAACAAAGTAAGATGATGAGCTGCGATGCTTGGTTAAATGAGAAATAGATGATTAAAGGGGTAGGCAATTCGTTGGTTTCTTGCATTAGTGTGTTGATTCTTGTGCAAAATTAAAGAGGCAAATAATTTCTGGTTTGGTTTGATTTCTAGTTTCTAGGTAGATTTACTCAGATTTTTATTTTTTGTTTTGATGTATATTAAATTGTTTTACTTTCTCACTATTAGGCAAATGATTTCTGCAACATATCCACTGGCCACATAACACTATCTCTCTCCTGCTGTGTTTGTTTCTTTGTATATTTTAGGGCCATGAAGATAGATTTTCTATTTATGTGCATGCATCAAGGGAACAACCAGCACATGTGAGTCCTTTATTCATTGGCAAGGAAATTCATAGTGAAAAGGTACTTTTCAATAAATTCCCATTCTCCATTCTCATTTTGGAGCAAATCATGTTTTACATGTGGTTAAGTGTACAACTTTTTGATTTGGGCTTAAATTCCCTTCATTCTCCAAGCACTATGGATATAGACACTTTTGAACTACATATACAAATATATCAGTCGTTAATAGAATTCTTTGATACTAACAAATAAATATACACAAATTTCTGATTGCTCATCATCTAGAACTGAGGATTCCATTTTAATTTTTATGAAAAATCTGGAGTTATCTGGTTTTGGGAACTAGTATGTGCAAATATGTTCTCATTAATCCAACGGGCTTGCAGGTGGCTTGGGGGAAAATTTCAATGGTTGACGCAGAAAAGAGATTATTGGCAAACGCACTCCAAGATAAAGATAATCAACATTTCGTGTTGCTCTCAGAGAGGTGTCTCTTAGCAACTATATGGTGCTTTCTCTTTTCAATTGATTAATGTTGTTCAGTCACCATGTTGGTTTTTTACTTCTTGTTTGGCAGTTGTGTACCGCTACACAATTTTGACTATGTGTACAATTATCTGTTGGGAACGAACGTCAGCTTTGTTGACTGGTAAATTACTTTAAAATATTACCCCCTCGTGATTATTGTCTATGTTATTTCATGATTCTTTCAGTCATAGATAAATACACTGACTAAATTCTCAGCTTGTAAAAGTATTCCTTTCCTTATTTTCAGTTTTGAGGATCCTGGTCCTCATGGAACAGGCCGATACTCTGAACATATGTTGCCTGAGATTGAAAAGGAAGATTTTAGGAAAGGTGCACAGGTAAGCTATTCTTCTTTGGCTCAGTGTAATGAGAATGGCTGAATCCAACTAGGTTCATTGTAGTTAAATTGGTTTGGGTGCATTGTAGTGAATGAATTATTAAGAGCAGTCAAAGGCTTCTAAAGTCACAAGTTTAATCTTAGGTTTCATAGTTTCTGTAATCCTGCTAGAAAAGTTTATTAAGTCACCCTCACTATGAAACAAATACCAATCTAACTTGGAACTTTGGAACCTAGGGTGGAACAAAATTAATTCAGGGATAGATTAGTTATTTTCTCCCTATCACGAATAAACTTACAAGTGTATTATCTTAAGCTGTATCGGTTCTTTTACACCATATTTTTCTTTTCTACATCCCAAGTGATATCCTTGTCACAGTGGTTCTCAGTCAAGCGGCAACATGCGGTGCTAATTCTGGCTGACAGTGTCTACTATACCAAATTCAAGCTTTACTGCAGGGTAAGTTGTGGGTGTGGTGAGTCAAAGATCACATCAATGAATAATTGTTAGCTATAAAAGATGACCTGTCATTCTAAATCATCATATTTTACTCGATAGGTGATGTATAATGTCAAGTTTTATAGCTCCAAAAGAGTGCTTAAAATTTTGTGAATATTTTTCCTATATTTTAATCTCTGACAATACATGTCCACCAATGGATCTTATTACAATGCAATGACTCTAGTCTCTTCAATTCATATTTTCTCAATGCTTCTTATGACTGAAGTATAAGAAAGGATAAATAAATCAGAATTTTGGTGGTCATTTGGAGGCCTCATAGAGTCCTTTTTAATTTTATTCATCGTCATTCATCTTATAATTATCATTCATCTACTTGCCATATAAAGAGCTATACTTAAAGAATTACACTCTATTGTTCATATATTTACCATATGAATGAAATATTTATGCTTAAGATATTAGAATCATATGTTCCTAAGTAGGATGTTGACCTTGACAACCTTGCTGCTGGTGTAGATAAATGCTCAAAATATATTTGGAACTTTCTACTGGGGATCTTTTAAACATGATGAAGTTATAGTATTTGCTGATCTAAAGCTGGTTTCGGACCATCTAACTTCTTTGGTTGAACCATTCAGATTTTTTAAATACATTATAAAAGAAAGAGCTGCCAAGGTTCTTTACCCACACATCCTGTGATAGTAGTACTCCTGGTATTAGGCATTCCAACTTACTGGAAGGATGTATGGTTTATGTCATCACATTATAATTTACTATTGATTTATATGCTATATTTTTGGTCATCGAGCACATTCTTATGGTGCTTATTGGTTATCTCATTGATAATGCTGCCGCTGCCACGTGTTTTGAATGCCACAGCCTGGGATGGAAGGACGCAATTGCTATGCTGATGAACATTATCTACCTACTTTTTTCAGTGTCAGTATATTTCGTCTTTTGTTCCCCAACACCTGTAATCTATGCAAGATCAAAACTTTTTCAATGTAACTTAGCTTTTGACTACAGATGGTCGATCCTACTGGAATAGCCAATTGGTCTGTCACCCATGTCGATTGGTCTGAGGGAAAATGGCATCCAAAAGCTTATAGGGCTCGAGATGTAACTTTTGAAATCTTCAAGAGCATTTCAGTATGTTCAACCTTTCTTTCAATAGCTCATAAAATGTGTTATTTTTTCATTTATGGATCTTTACTTGAGTTGGATATCGCGGACAGACAGAACATACTAATTGTAATGATGCTATGATTTGCAGTCGATCGATGAGAGCATTCATGTTACAAGTGATTCAAAGGTAAAAGTAGTAAATTTGCTTCCAGTTAGACTTATCCATAATCTAAACATTGTTCCTTTTGTCGATCAATTTGAAGTATAATGTTAAAGTATAAGATTGATTTCCGATGCTACTGAAAATAGTGATAGTAAGATACAAAGTCATCAAGAAACACTTCAAACTTGTAAAGTGATAAGCACCCGCTTGATATGGAGCATCAATTTAGTTCATACAGATCAGGAGGAAATTTTTGGATTTTTACTGACCCTCACAAAACTTATAGAAGTCGAGGAGTTTGGCATGCGGTGTATGTATTCCTTGGAATGAGGTAACTAATAGATACAAAGGATGATCATAAAATAACAATTCTGTGAGGATTAGTATTCTGAAAGAATTCATAAGGAATAACAGTATTCTTTGAGCAAATACACCAAGAATTATGCTGTGATAGCATCGAAATTCCACAGAATGACCTAAAACATTGCTTGCTTTATTTTTGAATCAGTGCTTTTCTTTTTAGCATACCTGCTCACTTCATTTGTTTCATCCATTTTTTCACTGCAAAACCAACTTATTTTCGCCTTTCTTGAATCGTGCCACAGAAACTGATACAGCGCAGACCTTGTCTATGGAATGGAATGAAGAGACCATGCTACTTATTTGCTAGAAAATTTTATCCAGAAGCGCTCGATAATTTGTTGCATTTGTTCTCCAACTACACCATCGTATAAGTTGGCATTCCGATCGCTATTGATAGGCAATTAAGGATCAACGAGACTGCAAGGAGATCAGAGTTGAAGACCCTTTTAAGGTAGAGGCCATTGATACCCTTGTTAAGTGATTTAAGACTTTTGCATTAAAATTTTATTTTTATCATATTTATTTCTTGGTTCCAATGGCCATTTGAAGAGTCTCTTGTGTCTTCATTGAAGTTCTGTAGATCTCAGAATAATATTTAGTTGAGAGACAACTCGATATTGTGTTGTATTCTAGATTTTATCGACCGTGTGGGATCGTTGAGGTGACGGATTTCATTTTTTGCTGAAGCATTCTAGACTTCAAAATTTTATTATTGATCTCTAAACTTTGTAATGTCTTGGATATGGCGAAATAAGTTGTGTTGAGAAGACTATCTATTATTAAAAAAAAGTATTTTTTTTAATTCTATTTAATTATTTAAAAATTTTAAAAAAATTGATGGATATTTGATGATATTAAACTGGGCCATCCTTTAAAAAGTGGGCCGAAATTAATGGCCCAGTAATTGTGCGTCTTCTGTTCATGCCCGTCACGTGATGTTCCTCCCATCCGGCCCAATAAGAGCTGTGTCACGTGATGAGAGTCTACTCCCCTCCCCTCCCCTTCGTCCACTCGCGATTTCGCAGGAGAAGAGGATGCGCCGGCGTCCATGGCGTCGATCCTTCTTCTCCCATCTCGTACTCATCCTGTTCTTCCTCCCCCTCGTCCTCTTCCTCTGCTTCTCCCTTCTGTGGGTCGCATTTTTGGGCGCTGACGCCGTGCCGAGGGTGAAGAGATCAGCTGAGCTCCCACTTCGATTCCGATCCGATGGTAGCTTCAAGATCCTTCAGGTGATTGATGTTTGCAGCTCGATCCCTCCTCGTAACCCGACGATCGCAATTGTTTTTCATCGAGAACTGTCTCTACTAGGTGGCTGATATGCATTATGGGAACGGGCTGGTGACCCGGTGTCGAGACGTATTGCCATCGGAGTCCTCCCGATGCACCGATATCAACTCGACGGTGTTCCTAAAGAGGATGATCGAAGCGGAGAGGCCCGATCTGATTGCATTCACAGGTTTGCATCTGGTACTCGACTGTTCTTCATCCAGAAAGATTGGATTTGCCTTTGAGGCTTTGGATACATTTTCACTTTCTTAGTATGTTCTTAATACGAATAATTAGCTGATTTTTCGTTAAATATCTATCATGCTTCTTTCACAATCTTCCTTCGTTAAAAAATTTATCTTCTTTCTAGAGTTGTGCTACTGGTGAAGCAAATTTTCTTCTTTTTCCTGCAATCTCTTTTACCCTTTTAAGAATGATTCGAGTGAACTCGTTTTCACTTTCCAAACTGTCATAGCATATAATAACAGTTTCGCGTTATTTTTCTTTCATGGGGAAAACTCAAAATCTTATCAATTTGTGAAGGTTTTAATGTTTTTTATTAAGATTTTTTTTTTGTTTATTAATTTGTGAAGGCGAGGATTTACAACCTTCCTGGTCTTTCCTCCAACTTTTTCCGTTACTGCCTTTTTAGATTCAATCACTATAGTTTTTTTAGATCTAACAAAATGTTGTATAGAAGTAGAAGATACATAATTTAAGCGTGGCAGCTAGTTCAGAACACAGTATGAATGCAGAAAGCACAAAAACAAGTGCACAAGATATGAAACTAAAGAGATATATGTGGAATCTGCAGACCCAGTATAGATATACACACTTGATGAAGAGAATTTGCTGATGTTTATTCACCCCAACTAGCTAAGCATGATGCAAATCAAGACGTTGGTAAAGTCTGGTGTTCTATTTGTGAATCCTTAGTGGAAAATAAAATCCCTTTTTGGCTGACCCATAAAGTATACATCCAACCATGTGCAAAAGAATTAGCCTACTTGAAAACCACTTCTGAAACACATTACTCCATCTCCTTTACCTCCTTTAACTTTCCCATTTTACATATTATAGTCAGTTTAACGTTCAAAGAGCATATAAAACCACTCTTTGAGAGGCATTGTTAACAGAATCCTATTCTTTCTCAAATTTCCATGTTCTGCATGTAAATCAACTTATCATGTCTCAGTTGCTTCTATACATGTAGAGTTTTCATCTTTACAGGGGATAACATATTTGGCGCCAGTGCTACGGATGCTGCAGAATCGCTTTTCAAAGTCTTTAGACCTGCCATGGAATCCAGGATTCCCTGGGCAGCAATCTTGGGCAATCATGATCAGGAGTCAACCATGCCAAGAGTGGAGTTGATGTCATTTATCTCACTTATGGATTATTCAGTGGCCCAAGTAAATCCATCAGGTTTTTTGGTAGATGGATATGGGAATTACAACATCAAGGTGCATGGAGCATGGGGTTCTGGACTGGCTAATACTAGTGTTCTCAATCTCTACTTCCTTGACAGTGGTGATCGTGCTATGGTCGGTGGCCGGAGAACTTATGGATGGATCAAGGATTCTCAATTGACTTGGCTTCGAACTGTTTCTGAAGATCTGCAGGTTGGTGATTTAGTGATAACTGCGGCACCTGTTTTCCCAACATATACAAACAAATCATAACTTTACTATGTTTAATGCTCAACTATGTTAATGCTTGCTATCCCAACAAACCTCTCTCACAAGATGAATCATTAATTGCTCATCTACATTTCTATTTGTACTATTTATATGTCAAAGCTCTAAAAAAATTCCAGTCTAGATGCTTTGCTTCACTAACTTTACTATTTATATGTCAAAGCTTGTAATACAAACTCCAGAATAGATGTATCACTTTGCTAACTTGCTAACAGAGATTATCAAATCTACAACAGGGCAGGTACCCAGCTCCTTCACTATCATTCTTCCACATTCCAATTCCAGAGGTCAGAGAGCTGTGGTTTAAGGGTTTTGTAGGCCAGTTCCAAGAGGCAATTGCTTGTTCTTCTGTCAACTCTGGGGTCCTTCAGACCCTTGTCTCCATGGGAGATGTAAAGGCAGTATTCATTGGCCATGACCATCTGAATGATTTCTGTGGAAACTTAGATGGTATATGGTTCTGCTATGGCGGCGGCTTCGGTTATCATGGGTATGGGAAACCCAGTTGGCGAAGGCGAGCAAGGGTAGTCTTGGCTCAACTTGGAAAAGGGAGAGGGACATGGATGGGTGTTGAGGTGATCAAGACCTGGAAGCGGTTGGATGATGATAAACTGACTAAGATCGATGAGCAGGTGCTTTGGAGACGAGATCCACGGGAGGATCAATGACATTTATGCCTCTCTGTGCCTTGCACATCACTCGTAAGCATATAATTTCAATAATTACCTCTCGATTGCATGATTTCAGTTATCGTTTTCATTAGAGCATGAAGTGTAAGAAAGTACCATTCTCTTTTTTATGCAGGAAAGGAAGTACCTTTCTTGATTAGGTCCATTTGTTTAGATGGTAGTTTCTGCCCAACATGGAAAAGGGCAAGGCACATGGATGGGATCGAGATGATCAAGACCTGGAAGAGCTTTGATGATCCAGTGGAGGAACCTTAACATTTATGCAGCATGGCGCCTTGCGTTTCATTTGTAAGTACAGAATTTTCATTTATCACCTTAATGATTGCTATGATATGCTCTAGTTGTGAATTTTGTTCTTGGTATATTTTGCACTTCTCGTTTTCGTTAGCATGATTCGTAAGAAAGTATAGGGCCGTTGGAGTGACGGATTTCATCTTTTGTTGAAGTAAAAAAGTAACAATTTTTTTTCGTTCGGTAGGAAGTGGCCCATCTCATTAGACATCATAGCCTACAAACATACTTAGATATCATAGCCCTCCCATTGCAGTCATTTCTGATAAAATTTTTCTTGTTGCCATTTCTTAGGATAGAAATAAATTAGCTCATCATTGCGTTATCGAATCTAACTCCTTAGTTATCAGATTAGTTTGTTATTTCATAACTTGTTCAATGGTTGCATTTCTATTCACTTGCTATCATAGCCTATCTATCTTCAACCTTCTCCCAATGAATTTGCCGTGAGGCCATGCTATCTTTCCTACTCTAATCCCCTTCTCCTTACTTCCGACCACCGAAGTCCTCTCATCGAGATCTTTCTCCCCCACTCCGCGACCGACTACCACTGAAATATAATTGGCTTGCATAAGAAGGAAACTATGCGCGGGTCGTGTTCTTAGTCAGCCCTTTCCTTGGCTTGCCTCGAAGCCTCATGTTCTAAATCAGGGAAAGTAGAAATCAATAAGCAAGCCCCATGGCAATGTTTGTCTCAACCAGTTTTTGAGAAAGAAGCCTCATTCGTCTCAACTCATTCTACATGCTAGACGGCCAACATAACAATAGATTTCAATCCCTACCGACCTTGTCGATCATCTCCGTGTGTCAACGGCGATTAGGTAGCCGCTCGTATCGAATTGAAACGACGATTGATTCGTTATCACTAGTAGGGTTAACAAGTGTAACATAAGTTGTCGACCTTGGAGATTACTTAAGAGGGAAAGTAGATGCCAAAGTAAACTATCAAACGAGCTTGGACTATAGTCGCACTTGTTACTTAAGAGAAGTGTACAAAACCCATCGTCATAGTTATCCTTCGATGAAAAAAGTAGTTAAAAGCCTCGAAAATGATTGCATAAAAGTAGTTAAAAGCCTCGAAAATGATTGCATAAATCCACAAAAAATGAAGTTGTACTTAAAAAAAATGATAAATTCTAGTCAGTCTCATAGACTCAATTTCTGAGGGTGGTCGGTCCGGTCCCATGAAAATTTCCTACCGACTACCAAGTAAATCGGGAAGCGCATATGGCGACCAATTCAGATGTCCAACATCTTTTAATTGCGTTCTCCATTTGAAAGAAAATTCTTATAAATACGCCGTAGCTGAGGATTGAACCGTAGGTCCCTAAGTCACAATCCGAATGTCCTACCGTTACACCATTGCCCCGGGGACAATGGAGTTGTACCTAAATTTTTATAGTTGATTGTCTTTAATGATGTAAATTGACTTTAGGAAGCCCCCTATGCCTACACAAAATCTAGTGAAAATGTCAAATATATAAGGATCAAGTTGTCAACATGAACTTGATAATGTTTCTTAGGGTTTGACTTTGCCCAACTTGATTGTTTGATCCTATAATAAGAAACATCATACTATTTTAATCATTTAAAATTTGAACTTATTATTATTATTATTGAAATTTAAAGGACAAATTTTGCGGCTGTGAAAATTAACGCTCACAATTTTCTGTGCGAACGAATGAAGTTGGTGGTGATGAGATCGATCGCGGCGGAGCAAGCGAGCGATCCGGCCACAAACAGCGCCGCCGCCGCTAGCAGAAGCGCCTTCGCCCGCAGCCCCGCCGCCAGAATCGCAGCCCCAACGGCCGCGGCGGCGGCCGCGAGCAGCGCCCTGTTCCACCTCCGAAACGCCTTCAGGTCCTTCCTGCACTCCTTGCAGTGCACCACGTGGCGGTAGTAGCGGTTCGCCGGGTTGGGCGCGTGCCGCTCGCCGACGCCTCCCTTGGCCGGGAACGTGGAGGAGATCCCCGCGACCACCCCCACCGGCGCCTGCTCCACCACCGCCGGCTCCTTCGGCGGGGAGATAGTCGCGTGCCCGAAGTGGTACGGCATGCCGTGGCCGGCGCGGTCCATCCACTTCCGGTACTCCGCCACCCACGTGTCCGACGATCTCAGGTTCAGGTAGAGCTCTCTGGTGGGGCGGCGCTCCTTCACGAGCACCTCGTTCTGCGACGAGAGGAAGCCCATGTCCTGCTCGAAGACGCTGCACTGGTTCTGGTGGATGAACCAGTCGGGGATGAGCTTGAAGAAGCCCGGCCGGGCGCTGGCGCCGAACCGGGCGATGAGCATCGATTTCCCCTGGCCCGTCGGCCGGCAGAGGAACAACGCCGATAGGTATTGCTTCTCGCCCTTCTCGTCGATTTGTTCGACGTCGTTGGAGAGGACGCAGGGGGCTTGAAACCGGAGGAAGCTCCACTGCCCAGGCCGCGTCCTTGGCCTCCCCCACCGCCCGGCGAAGCCGCGGGCGTTGCGCTCGGTGACCTCGAACTCGAGCGGCTGCGCCTCCTCGCGGCGGGCGGACCAGTCGGTGCGGTCGTGGGAGATCGGCACGTGCGCCGGATCCATCAGGTTCTCGAGAAGAATGGAGTGGTCGTAGGGCAGCTCATGGACGGAGGAAATCGCCTGAAATCCAGGCCGATCGTAGTGTTCGAACCAAGGCAGCTTCAAGTTCACCGGCGGGGTCTTGTCGGACATCCAAACCCACACCACCCCCTGCGAGTCGCGCACCTCGTACGACCTCACGCACGCCGCGCGAGGGATCTTCGCCGACTCCGGCAGCTGCGGGATCTTCACGCACCGGCCTTCGCCGGCGAATTGCCACCCGTGGTAGAGGCACTCCAGGCGTCCATCCACCAATTGCCCCTCCGACAGCTTCGCCAATCTGCATCAAAATCAAAAATTTTCGTTTTGCCCCAAATTTCTAGGGTTCTAGATCAGAAGAATCCAAGCGCACCGGTGAGGGCATCGGTCCTCGAAGCAGCGGAGGACGCCGTCGCCGTCGCGGTACAGGACGAGCTGCTTGTCGAAGACGGAGAGGCCGAGCGGCGCGTCGTCGGGGACTTGCTCCGTCAAGTACAGCGGGTACCACTCCTCTCTCCAATCGTACTCCGCCACAGCCTCCTCCGCCTCGGCTTCCGCCGGAACCAGCACCTCCTCCCTGCCGACGTCCTCCGCGGCCACCGCCGCCCGGCACCTTCCGCTTCTTCTACTCGCCCTCTCGATCGCAACCTCCCTTCTCGAGATCGAAGGGAGGCGAGCGGAGGGGCAGTCGAGGTATCTGTGAAAGGAGAGAAGGCAGAGCGAGGAGAAGTGCAAGAGAGCCATTGATCGGCGTCAATCCTCCTCGCCGGCGATTATTATGAACCGAGGAGGTACTTCTGTCGTGTCGAACACTCTCTCTCTGCGCTTAATCTTCATCCTGCAAAAATTCAGTCCACAAAAAAAAAAAACAAATTAAAGAAATTATTATGCCAATTAGTTTGATTGGAAAAAAGAAAACTAATTTGGATTTATCTGTTTATGTCGATATATGTCTCCGGGGCAATGGTGCAACAGTAGGATATTCGGATTGTGATATAGGGACCCACGGTTAGATCTCCAATTACGACGTATTTGCAAGAATTTTCTTCCAAATGAAGAACGCAATCAAAGGATGTTGGACATCTAGATTGACCTCTGTATGCGCTTCCCGATTTACCTTGATAGTCGGTAGAAATTTTTGTGGGACTCGATTTACCCTGATAGTCGGTGGGAAATTTTCGATTTACCTTGGTAGTCGGGACCGGGGCCACCATCAGGGATTGAGTCCATAAGACTGACTGAGATTTATCATTTTTTTATGTCAATATCTAAAAGAAATAAATTTATTTTCAAATTAATCAAATTAATTATGTAGAAAAGAAAAAAAATTATTTCGTAAAAGATCCGGTTCAATCAAATTCGGCCAAACCGAATCAAACCGTCGGTCCGACCGAGTGTCCTAACGAATGGCCCAATCACGTTGTTAAAGCCCAGTTTCATCGGCCCATCTATAAATAGGGCTTCTCCTTCCATGTTCCAAAACCCTAGAGGAGCTCACGCCTTCCTTCTCCTCGTCGGTCATCGTTGTTCCGGCGCAGTTAGTTCTTCAGTAATGGCGGTAAGTTCTTTATCTACCTCTTCTTTCACCCTTTTAAGCGCTCGTTTCGCGTGGTGGCTTCGGGATATTGATAGATCTACTATTTCTCCCATCGCTGAAGAATGAGGAAATCATTGAAAAACTTCATAATTTTTACTGGTTCGTTGAAGTATCTGTTGTTCCTCAAGATTATAAAGCTCTCTCTGGCTTCTTCTGTAAATTGTGAGACATGTGTTGGAAATCAAGTTTTTGTTGATTTTGAACTTGTGCATTGATTCTATTTCTTATCGATCCAAGACAGTGTTTCCATGCCTTTTGTTGCTTTGTAGTTATTTGTTCTTTTGCCTCAGTGAGTTTTTCGGCTAAAGAGCACCTGTAACTTTCCTTTCTTTTCCTTCTTTGCAGACTGTGCCAGTTAACCCAAAACCTTTCTTAAACAATTTAACTGGGAAGCCTGTGATTGTGAAGTTGAAGTGGGGAATGGAATACAAAGGTAAGTTATGTCTCATGCTCATGACTATGCAAGTATGCTTAAGATAGGCCACAAACTTGTATCTGAAGCAGTTAGGGATACAGTAAATCCCCCGTGTCAAGGGATCGGATAGACCAAAAAAATAGTATGTTTAAAAGAACTGATTGCATGTATGTATATGTTAGTGGCTTATGCACTTGTCTATGATTACATCTAATGGTTGATTCTGTTGCGACTTCTACAAATATCATTTAACTCACTACTACAATTTTCTGTCTGTTGTCTCAGGTTACCTTGTGTCAGTAGATTCCTACATGAACTTGCAGGTATGTAAACAGTTTGTGCTGATCATAATTGTCCCTCAATATATAAGTACCGCAACTTCTCATCAGGAATTTTAACAAATCATGTCCCACTGTTCATCTTGTTACCAATTCATTCCCCAGCATTTATTTTTTCTTGGCTTATCCTCAATTGAAGTGCAAGTTGATTAGAAAATCAGCTTGCGGCATGATTTTCTGACAAAAATAGATATTTGAGTTTTTCCCAATTTAAGATGATTATTCAGGAGTTTTCATAACTAAGCTTAGGTTTTATCTAGTTAAGTTGATTGCTTGGTGAAAAATAGGGGTGTCAATTCGGATGGGTCGGATAAAAAATATTATAAAAAAAATTCTAACTCGAACCTGACTAGAACTAAACCCGAAAACCCTAAACTTGAACCCGTATAATCCGGCCAATATCACCCAAAAAAATTATTTTTGTTATTTTTTCCGATAATTCTTCACTGCTATCTTAATATTTCATCATTGTCATATTGACATTATGCTAAAACATGTTAATTTTCAAAATAAAATTTATTTAACTCAAAAAACTCCTAAATCTTAAATTCAGGTCAACTCTAACCTGATTTGAACTCAATGCAACCCAAAAACCCTCGAACCCAAACCCCAACCCAAAAACCCCCTATCCGAATCCGAAAACTTCCAACCCGAACTCGATAATTTTTGGGTCAATTCGGGTTCATTTTTGACACCCCTAGTGAAAAGTGACATAAAAAGCTCATAAACTAAGAGCCAGTTGAAGAGTTAGGCATTCTTGGATGCATAGGTTTGTTGATCTTAATATGTCAATCCACCCCCCCCCCCCCTCTTTTTTTTTTTTTTTGATAATCTAGGTGTCCTGATTTCGTTTGATTAATCTTGGAGGTAGATGACCTTACCCACTAGTTCGCTTATCAGGTAAATTCGAAGCACAATTTATGCACACTCAAAAGTCAATCTCTAAGATATTCATCCCTTTTGGGATTTGAACCTTAGTCCTCTTATTGCTCATGCTTTACCACACCATACTCAAATAATTTTTGAAATTCAATCCAACCCCATTTTGATTGAACTTTAGGTGGATTTCTTGTACCTCAAAAAAGTACCCAAAAAAATGAGGTAGAATGATCACTGAACATCTGAGATTTAATCTGTGGTTGAATGGTGGAGCTCACCCCTAGGATCATTGCGATTGACACATTTCTTTTTAATATCAGATACTAACCTACAGTCATTAGTAATGGATCAAAGGCATGGAAGCAGACTTTTAGTTCTACTGCCCAATATTCAAAAAGATATAATAGTTCCTTTTGGGTGTGCGTTAACCAATGAGGGGAGAACACTTAGACGTTTCACTTTTATGGGGAAGTCCGCTGGGAGGAATTCCTCCGGGTCCAGGCGCATTACAGCTTTTCATAGAGGGGGTGGATTGAAGTGATTGCAGCAGAAAGTTGACCTGAAATAAAATACTTCATCTGTCGGCTTTGTAGAAAAGATCAAACATGACCCTAATTATTCTTCTCAGATCATTCCAATACGATGGATTGAGGGTGTGCAGCTATGCCACCAGAGGAAATGCTATACGATAGAGAGTTCTCCTTCTTGCCCAGGAAAGTAGAACAAAGAAAGGTTGCTTGCTACCAAGCCAAGAGCTTGCAATATGATTTTCGAATGGAAGATATTTGAGTCTCTTCCAACCTAGGATAATCAGTTTGATGTATGAGCCTCTTCCAATTTAAGATGGCCATTTCGGATTCTCTCACCCTTTCAAAGTTGATATTAAATATTATCATTTTTCACTTTATTTCCAAAGTAACTTAGAAATTTAATTCTTTTATTTCAAAAGCCATACCACAATGGCCTTGAGTTTATCTCATGATTCGATAAATTGTTCTTTTTTACCTTTGTTTCATTTAGTATGATCCCTATCTATCTCCTCTCACTTTGATTCCTTCAAATTCTGACACTAGTTGGCCAACACTGAAGAATTCATCGACGGCCAATTTACTGGAAATCTGGGGGAGATTCTCATAAGGTAGACTTTTCAAAATCTTCTTCCATGAATTTTATTATTATTATTATTTATTAATTTTGTTCACATTTTGCAGGTGCAACAATGTTTTGTATCTTCGAGGTGTGCCAGAGGATGAAGAGATTGAAGACGCTGATTGAGGATGGTTATTATCTTGTTCTTATTTTACAAACTTTGCATGCATTTTAATGCAGTCAGATCATTGTAACCTAGTGAAACTTAAGTTGGAATTTTTTAGATTGTATGTATTTTTAAGTCAATCCGATGACGCACCAAGAACTGATAATGGATGAACTAATGCTCTTTTTTTACCTCCAATCACTGAAGTGCCTCTTAGTTTACTTGATAAAGAGCAGTTAAGCGTATGAAGTTACTGTCAATATGGAATTTCGAAAAGAATTTATTGTTATCTTAAAAAAAAAAAAAGTGGAATTTGTTATTCTAGCGGTTTTACATGGTCAATTTTATGATTATATGTGAGGAGATAAATTCAAGAAATTGCGACTATGATAAAGGATGATATTGTTTTAGTTTCATCGATATTTGAATTCTTATTCTCTTTTGTAATTTGATTATGTCGTAATCAATTTAGTTATGCTCCAAAGGTTTGTTATCTTTTTTTTTATAAAAAGGTGAAATTCGTCACTCAACGGTTTTACACGGTCAGTCTTACGATTATTTGTGAAGAGGTAAATCAAGAAATTATAGTTAGTCACGATGTAGGAGGATATTGTTCGGCTTCATCGAAATTTGAATCCTTATCCTTTTTTATAAATTTGTTTGTCGTAACCAACTCAGTTATGTCTTGGGAGTTTGGGTTTGTTATTATACATTCATAAGAGGTTTGTTACTGTAGCCCTTAGTTTATTTGGTGTAAAAAAAATTCTGGAAACTTTTGTCTTGGTTTTTCATCATGAATTTTTTATTTATTTTACAAGATAAATAAAGCATAAGAATTCATTTGTTTGCTGGAAATTGAGGGGGAAATAATTGTATAATTAACAGCAAAATGGCCACACCATAATAATAACAAAATTATTAAGATTATAATAATAACATTTTAGTCGTATAATTTGAATCAAACATCGTTAGCTTAAATTTTATGCCCCATTTCATATTTTTTTAGGAAAACATTTATAAATATTATATATATATATTTTTATAATAAATAATATCTTCTTATCGAAATAAGCAAATATTTTCTTAGGGTTTTGACGCCCGAACCGGCTTGAACCGGTGAACGGACGCGATTTTGAATTTTTTTTCCGGTTCATTGACCCTCAATTTGTCGACCGGATTGGCCTTCTTCTCCAATAGCTCAACCTCCTCGTCTCCTCAATCACATCGTCGCTCACCGGCGCCTCCTTATTCTTCCCCGGCAACGCCTCCGGTTTCTTAAACACCGCCGCCTGTGTCGGTGCCGGAGAAGTAATCTCTCTCCATTCTATCTCCTCAGCACTGGAGACATCTGCAGATAGGGCGCTTGTCAATGAGATCTAAGTAAATGCATTCGAATGATTACTGGAGAATGGAAGGGACTTCCTGGATCTGATGAAAGATGGAGCTCACGTGGAGTCGAATAGCGAAGAGCAGAAATCTGGGGAAAAATTGACTTGCTGCTAACATTTTCAAAAAAGCTTGTCGATTCAGCTTCTGCTTCAGAGACTCTACAGGTGAACCGTAAGATTTTGTTTGCTTTGCATGAAGGTTTTCTGAAATTGGAGAATGATTTACAAGATGATTCCGCGATCTGAGTGCTTGGAAAATGGTGGGTCAGAACCCATCAGGTTGAGTTTAAGAGTGAGAATCATACTAAGAAGAAGAAGAAGAAGAAGAAATCAAAGGCATATTCCTATGATTGTAAGTGAGGTTGCCGATGTAGTTAATGATGAGATTTTGACTGAGGAAGCTCTGGAAAGAGGATCAGGACTGGAGCAAAGAGTCCTTCGGCCATTGGGAGTGCCCCAAAGCTGGAAATTTGGTCTGCATAGATCATGCTTGATGGAAATGTTGGAGGATGGCTTGATCCAACTTCATTTGAATGTCTAGAAATGCTTTGATGGTGCAATCTTTCTAATCATTAGTAGTGCTTGTTTCAATTCGCGATTCGCGACAATGTGATGAACTTCTATGCAAAACCAGAAGTATGAGATTTGACAAGCTCATGTTAGGGAAATTTTTGCAGACTTGATTGATAAATAGCCACTTACAACCTGAAGAATTATTCAAAACATTGCTGCAGCATTATCTTTATTTAACTTGTAAAGCTTCTAACTTTAAAGATTCAGCCTTACAGTTGCTACACAAATCTGAAACATATAACTAGTTGACCTTCCACTGTTCTGCAATTGCCATATTTATGTTTACTGGGTGTCTGACATGAACAAACTAGTGTGATGGAGGCCTGATGCTAACCCTTGCCTTCCTCTCCAAAAATGTTGGTTTTACAGGTGTAGAAGATATCTGAGCCCTACAAGTCAGCATGGCCACTATTTCAGACATTGGAGGCCTCAAGTCTGGGTGTTGCTGAAGGCACAGCAGAGCAACTTGGCACACCTGCAACACTTCTTTCTCCACTGGTTCTTCATCTAGTAATCTTGGATCCAATATTTCCCTCACCTTTGATCTTTCATATAGCTTCCATGTCTGCAAAATGAAAATTGTTTTAACTTTATTTTGTTTGTCTGTGTAGATTTTGAGTTGAACTGCAGAGGGATTCAGAAATGGAAGAGAAAGGAAAGGGAGATGAGAGTTTACATATTCTGGAAGGTATTGCATCTCAATTGGAAGAGAAAGATCTGTGTTGGTCCTGCAACTGATGATCTCCAGCACAAGAACACCAAAGCTGTAGATGTCGGCTTTTGCCGACAGCTCGCCTCGCAGAGCATATTCAGGTGCACAATACCCTCTGAATTTTAGACAATGCTATGGAATGATTGTATTGAACTATATATTTTACAGAAAAATGATCCTCATATATGGGTATAATCAATTGCTAAAACACACTCCAAATTGATTTGTAAAATGATCCTCATATTTTCGGAGAGTAGGCAGATTTGCAAATCAATTTGTTCCCAAACTTAGAACAAGAATGACCTACTTTACTGTCTTGGATGCTTAAAATGTTCGACTTCTACTGTCTTGAAGTTGAATATGGTGTAAATTTATACTTTTCAAATAGCATGTTAATTTACAAACCAGCTTGTGAGTTGAAAAATGGCCTAGAATTTCAAGAGCGTGAGTTAATTTGCAAATCAAATTGCACTCAAATTTACAGCAAAACTAACCTATTTTAGGGTCCTCAATGGTTGAAATGCTCATCTTTAATCTTCCTAGAGTTGACTAGTGTGCCAATTTGTTTTGGGGAACAAATATCACTAACAATTTATTATGTGAACGACTTTTGGTAAACTGTCCTACAACATGAAAATTAACTCACAGAGTTCCTGCAAATCTCGTGCTGAGATAAGTTTGATCCTCCGGGAAGAACTTGGCCAGACCAAAGTCGCTGATCTTAGGCTGAAATTTCTCATCTAGGAGGATGTTGCTGGCCTTGATATCTCTATGAACAATCCTCAAGTTGGAGTCTTCATGCAGGTACTGCAATCCCCGTGCTATTCCGACAATGATTTCAAATCGTGTCTTCCAGTCTAGACATTTCCCACTCTTTCCTATTTGATCACCATGCTCAAAATGTCAAAACCATGAGCAGATACAAGCAAACAAAGCAATCAATATGTTCTCTTGGAAAAATTAGATAGCAAAACCAGATATGATCGAGTTCAAGCTTCCGTTGGTCATGTACTCATAGACGAGCAGGCGCTCTGAGCCTTCCGAGCAGCACCCAACAAGGCGAACTAGATTCTTGTGTTGGATGCTCGTCAACATTCTGACCTCTGCAAGGAACTCTGACTCGCCTTGCTGAGATTTCCCAACACTTAGTTGCTTCACTGCGATGATCCTTCCATCATCCAACACTCCCTGTTCATGAAATATAGTCTTGCATAGAGCTCAATGACGATGATGAAGAACAAGAAGATAGATATCAACCTTATAGACTGGGCCAAATCCACCTCCGCCTAGTTGATTCTTCGGGTGGAAATCCTTTGTTGCTTTCTTCAGAGTTCGATAACTGAAGTAAGAAACCATCCGAAGATTGCCACTGAAGGAATCAGGAACTGAAATTCGACAGAAACAAAACTAACTCATCCATCATTTTTTTCCACAGATGATGAAGAAGATGGTGATGGAGTTTACAAATGGGGCCTTTGGTGGAGTTGGCAATCTTCCACAGTGACCCCTTCTGCTTCCTGCGCCTCCAGCAAAACACCATGAGTGCCAAACCAACAAGAAGCGAAGCTACCGCGACGCCGACAAAGAGCAAAAGTGATGCTTGCTGCATTGGAGCTGCAAAGTCTGGTATAAGATCATCAGTGTTGGCTTGTTTTTGATCCAATTATTGTTAGAATTATATGTTTCAATGGCAGTAAAGATTGAAGGTACCTTGGAGAAACCGAGGAGGCATATTCTGCTGGCTCTTCAGCAGAATATGATCTCTTCATGCTCATGGAGGAAGAGGGGGCGTCGTTGGGAACAAGAAGGGGTGGCGAAAAAGGTATTATTTTCAGTCATTTGAATTCGATTGTGATGTTTTAGTTGACTGGAAGTTTCGAGTTCGAGTCGAGTTCGGGTTTACTTGAATTGTGATTTCTTGAATGTTTCATACATAATGGAGCCAAACCTACAGCTAATGACCAGATAAATCTCTCTTTAATTACTCTCAAGAATTTGTCATTTTTCATTTGTTTTCAACCTTGACGAAGAAACAATTGGACCAAGTCTTTCTGCTAATTAATTAATATTTTGTGATTAATTGAACAGAAAGTTAATAATAAGGAGAAAAATTGTATTTAAATACTTGTGGACGGCAGCAGCTAAGTTTCCAATGCTGGATCAATTTAATCTCACATACTTAACAAAATATGAAAAATAATATATTATGGTGCAAAATTACTTTTTGAAAAAATAATTTAATAACTACAAATAATAGAATTTATTTATAAAGTAGTTAACATAACATAACACAAATTGCCATCTCATGATTTACTTCTTTCTCCTATTTATTATTCTTGTAAGCAGATTTATATGGCAAATCAAGGTAGATAGGAAAAATTAGTCATCATAAAATGCATCCACAAGATTACATAATTTTCTTCTTTTATTATTTTTCATTGTTGCTAGAAAGAGACAAGAAAAAAATATATAATACTTGAAAAATCTAAAGAAAGCTATCACAAGAGCTGTCATGATGTGATGAAGATTATGCATTCATTTCTGTTAATTTATTTCAGTACTCATATCTTCATGCTATCAGAAAAAAGAATATCCAAATGAAGTTTACAATGTGTCTCCAATATGTGATATAAACAACTAATTATGAATCATTTTATATGAAGGCCAATTATTAGCTACAATGTTAGTGATCTTCACTGTCAGGCTCATAAAAACTAGTGCCACTTGGTGTTGTTTGTGAGCTAAATACCATTACATGTGCTTAATGTGGTGTCACTACAATCCAATTGTAGAATCTTGAACAAAGAAACCCAAAGGAAGCAAGAATTGAGAGAGAAAACCAAGAGGGATTATTTGAATTGAATATGGGTTCTTAATAAAAGATGTTTGTTTACTAGAAGAAAAGATTTTTGTTGCAGGAGGACAGATTGGCAGAAGTTGAGTGTTTACAGGGAACAAGCAACACAAAGCTGTGAAAGAAGACAAAAAAGGATGTGTTTTGTGTAAGCAGGAAAGAAAAGAAAAGAAAGGTGAGTTCTCATAAATTTCTGTTGCTCCAATCTCGTTGAATAGACGATATCTGTCACCTGAAATTAACTAGGAATTGGTTTAACGATTTAGGTATACTTTTGGTACATTTAGGTATTTCAGTAGTCATATTTCGATATTGAAGAATATCCATATCCAGGTGAATATGTTTACAGGAGGAAGATCTTTGCTGTGGAAGAACAGAAAGTAATGGTTCAGGTAGAAAACTATGAAATGTTTACAAGAGCCTATTCGATAGGATTGGAGCCATGGAACCTTATAAATGTTTATTTGGGCATTTTGGTTGATAGGGCTTTTCATAGTGTTTGAACTTAGACATGCATACCAATCATGGTGTGAGTTGGAGTTGATTAAACCAAGAAGGCTAAGTAGTTGGTCGGACCAAACTAACGAGGCTAGTCGGACGAGTCAACGGGCAAACAAATAGGTTCAAGCATTTGTGAGGGGATTGATTGGGCCAAGGGCAAGCTGAGCCCGTAAGGGTTAGTCGAACTGAGTAGGCGAATCAATTGGGCAAGACATGGCGAACAAGAGGAAGTGAGTGAAATAGGGCAAACCAATGGGTCAAGTGAATTGATTTAGACTAGGTAGGCTTGCTTGAACTATCAATCAAATGAAACATTCCATGTAGCAATATTTACCATTCCTTGTATATTCTTTATAACATCTATACATGTCCCTGGGGCAATGGTGCCGTGGTAGGACATCCAAGTTGTCAAGGCACATCCCCAGCTACAGCGTATTTGTAGGAATTTTCTTTTAAATAGGGGAGCGCAATCAAAGGATGTTAAGACCTATCAACTAACAACTTAGGCTAGCACCCCTAAGGGCACATCATAGTTGGTAGATAGGTTTGATGGTGAACCTACGGAACAAGGCCCACGATGTCGAATGTCTTGTGCACATGGCTATCAAGTCCAAAACCGCTTGTGCTTCCTTGGTTTACTAGGTGTACTAGCCAAAATCATATATATATATATATATATATATATATATATTATTCATAGGCTAGCGAGGGAAATAGAGATTTTGAGTACAAATAAGTAAATAAGACATTAATAAGGTTGAAAATGAATTAAATGTTCGTGAAAAAGTTTAATGTTCGACTTAATAAGAGCTTGAACAAACTCATTAAACTAAATGAACAAACTTGAATACACACGTGAATCATGTTCATCAATCAAACTAATATCAAACTTATAAATTAACAAAGTAACTTCCAAAACAAACAAACTTGCAATATCAAGCTCACTAATCATCTAACAAATCTACCAATCAAACAAATTTGAGTTCTATTGAGAACTCGATGACATCTAAACAAAGAAAGAAAGTTTGCCCACTCAAACCTATTAAAAGCAATGACAAGTCAAGCTAAAACAACCATTTCAATAATTTAATTCATTTTAGTTTCGGTTTGTCGTAACTAGATTACCTTATCAAAGGAGCTTAAAAAGCACAAAGCTTAGCTTCTTTCCTGCCCTAGGCACCCAATGCAACAAAGTAAATGGCATCGAAGAATAAGCTCAAAGACAGAACCATGATTATTTTATGGCCTTGTTCAATGAAACAGTAACTTTCTATTGCAGACGCCAAGAGCCTGATAGATTTCAGAACAGAGAAGAAGATATCATAATACCCAAAGTTCAAACTATTCTCTCCAAAACGGAGCAGATCAGCTGCAAGAAGAGCTACCTTTTTCGTCTAAAGACGGAAAAGTGAGGAAGATCTCAACCTTGAGCTTTGCCACTGCCATTGCCATCGCCGGAGGACCTTGACAGATCGTTGTGATGGTTGACCTTGGCCTGCCCCCGGAACCCTCCTTTACCAGTCTCCGCCGCCCTGGGCCGAGTCTCGACGTAGGTGGCCGAACTCATCTCCATCTGTGACACCCTGACCGCGCCGAGGAGCCGCTCGGGCAGTTCTTCCTCCGACTGGGCTTCCACCAGAAACCCCATGTCTATGGTAACCGCCGTGACGAAGCCCAGGGCGAGGCGGAGGATGGCGTTAGCGAGGGCGGAGCTCCCGACGTCGACGTCGATCTCCAGGTAGTTCTCCCCCCGGTGGTAGTTGCAGGTGAGCGCCCTCCCGAGGAGGCAGGCGGCGTGGTTCCCGACCGCGGTCCTCACGATCCACGGCCCCTTCACGATCCGGTTCACGATCTTGAACCTCGCGTTCCGGAAGGCGTCGTCGCCGTGGACGAAGCGGTAGAAGAGGGATCCGGGAGGGATGGGATCCTCCGCTGCGAAGTAGAAGACGGCGGAGTGGCACTCGCGGCCTGGAACCTGGATGTTGACGGCGAAGAGGAAGGCCTTGCCGGATCGACCGAGGGAGTGCGCGCGGCGGAGGGCGGAGGCGACGCGGTTGTCGGGGCGACCCAGGACGTCGTCGAGGCGGGAGGCGGATCGGAGCCAATCCATGCCGGCGGGCTTGAGGATCCACTCGGCGGAAGGGATCTTCTGGCGCCTGGAGAAGTAATTGGGGCCTCGGAGGTGGAAGAGGTCGCCGGGAGGCGAGGCCCAGCCGTTGGATCCAGTGTGGAGGTCAACGTGGCGGAGGGAGCCGCCCTCGATCGCTGCGCGTCGCCAGTCGTACTGGAGCTCCTCCGCAGTAAGTTCGCCTCCGTCGGGGGAGTGATCGGAGGAAAGGTTCTTCGTCGTCGGGGACATCTCCGGCGGCGACGCTTGTCCCAAATAGTAACGAAGGCTATCACTGGAATCGAAGGCCGTTCTTTCTATTTACCAAGAGAGGAGAGATCCCTAGTTCCGAGAATGCCCTCCTCTATCACCAAAATTACGAAAATGCCATCGCGCAATGGACACTTCCAGAACTACACGCGCCGCATTCTGATTCGCTGGAGTCTATTTCTGGACCCTGTCCGGCTGAAACAGAGGACGAGCTAACAGCTGTACGGTCAGGAGGGCTCAAGAAAAGATGGTGATAGAAATGGATCGAAAGAAAATTAATTTTAATTTCAGAATTATTTTTAACTTTACCATTTAAAACTTTATAAATAGTATTTTATAATATTTTTTATTTAAAATATCTTCATTTCAGCCATATTAACATATTAAAATAAACTATTTTTAAATTAATTTATTATACAGATTAAAGATAATATTTAAGAATATCTTTCAATTTATTGCTCAATTTAATTCATTAGTCAAATCCAACTTAACTATTTTAGTTACGATCTATTGTCACATTGTAAGATTTTAAATCATATGAGTACATACTAAAAGTGATTCACTTATGATAACATCCATTAATAGATAAATATATCATGTGAAATCAATGATCATCTTTTATAGTCTTTAAGATATGATTGAGTTGGTTAATATAGGACATACTTGTTAAAGTGGATAAGAATAGAATCTCGATAAAGTCGAGATAATGTCTTCCCATATAATGATCAACTATAGCTTTTTAATTTATCTCTTCACAGATGATTATGAAATCGATCATGTAGGGTATTTTTACGCTGTCCGTATTTAGGGTTTCTTAAGATCATGTTACCTGAATGGGCCACTTAGATATGATGTTAAACTATAATTTAGACACTATAATATATTAAGTAGTAATCTAACTATCATTGGAACCAAAATTTATGTCTCATTAGAAGTTCATTCTGAATCCTTAAATATTTATTAAATTTATATTAGAATTTAGTAATAAAATAATAAATCATTCTCCCTAAAATAATTTCCTTTGTTTCCTCAAAACTTCATTAAAAAAGTGGAAATTGCAAGAAAACCCTTGAAATTTCCAAACTCCACACTCAAACCATCAACACACAAACCACTTCCACAAACTACACGAGAGATCTGAAGCTCTTTATTGTCGACTCCAGCACATCGATGATCGATCCCCTCCTACACCGGGCGATATTCGCCATTGTCGTCGTGGTGGTGATGGCCCTCAGGGTTCGTAACGATCACATAGATCGCATAGATGATTCCAGGGATGTAGCCCAGTATCGTCAACACCACAGACAGCCAAAACTCCATCTGCAATCGATCGATCGATCGGTTAGTCAAGCAAACAACAAAGGATAAACTCGCAAGAGATTAAGCCAAGGCGACCTACTTTGCAACAGCCATAGCGAAAGAAGACGCCCAGCGGAGGAAGAACGACGGCGCACAAGATCTCGAGGAATCGAATGCACCACCCCATGATTACTTTACTCGATCGCAGTACTCTTCTTCTTCTTTTCTGCTTCTTTTTCTTCTTCTTATTTGGATCTGGGATCTGATGATATTGAAATGATTGACGATCGAAGGGCCAATTAGGGTTCGCTACGTGGTGCAGTGAGCTGTGAGATTGATTTAAAAGGACGGAGCTGGGTCAGTGATGTGATGTGAAGGTCAAACCGCGGAATCGACCGTCAGATTTTGCCGACACTGGGTGAGTCAGGTAATGAACGGTCGAGATTGAACCGATAGGAAAAAATGGAATTTAAAATTAAAAAAATGATATACAACATAAAAAAATGCAACATGAAACTAATATGATATACTTAATTACATAGCTGTGGATCTCACTGCATAGATATAAAATTCACTGTATGAATGTATCATGTTGATTTCATGTTGTATATCGGTCGCATAAAAAGATTTATGCGTAGAAGCTTACATGGCGGAGGCTCGACTGGTAGGCTGAGATCTGTTGCCGCGTCGGAGGGGTGCTGCGAGCCAGCGAGATGGTGGACTGGAGTGAGGCGATGCGGGAGGAGGGGGCGTCGACGAGGGTCAGGCAGGGCCGTCTCAAGGTTCCATGAGGCCTAAACTAAAATTTTTTTTAGATCTTTAATATATTTTTTAAATATAAATTTTTTCTTTACATTTTTTCATTTGGACTTGGGATCGACAACGATGAATTTTAAAAAAAAAATTAAATAAAATATTAATTTAAAAAATAAATTTTTAAATAAAAAAGCTAAATTGCTAAAAAATAAGATTGGCATAAATAATATGGTATATGGATGAAAGCAAGAACAATAACGATATTAATAATTAAAAAATTATATTTTATGACATTTTAAGCACATAAATCAGGTTTGTAATTGTAATAATTTGCTTGTATAAAAAAATAAGAAAAAAAATTGTATTCATTGTATCTATAATTTATAATTTATATAGAATAAAAAAATTATTTTGAAGCAGATTAGAAGAAAAAAAGAGTGAAAATAATATTACCGAGTAAAGAATGACCGAACCTTGAGGAGAAGGATGTCTTTTAGAAAATCGTCGATAAATAAAGAAAATTACAGAGCACATAGTATTGTTCTATTAGCTCTTCAAAGGATGAAGATATAAAATTAGATGAAAGAAAATTAATTAGCCTTACCGTTATTTTTATAATGATGTATCAATTCAACCATATATTAATTTTCATGCATACAACAATTTCTCATGCATACAGACATGTAGGTGTGAACAGTATATCAAATACACGAAGTAGCATCAAATTCTCATGCATAGTTATGCAGATGTGGCATTGCGGAAATTGAAACACCGCGGTCTCGCGAAACGAACACGATTGATATAAAAAAATTTTCATTAAATTTATTTTTAAAAAATAATAATAAGCCCCAATAAAATTGGCGCCTATGGCCTATGGAGAGGATGGATGGCCGTGGGAGGCGGCGGAAAAGGCACAAGCATGCCGTCGGCGGCTGCGGTGGCGGGGAGCGGCTGGCCGAGATCCTTTGTAGAGGAGGAAGTGATTGGCTCTCAGACCAAATAAACCCGGTTTACTTTTAATCTCTTTCTCGACCACGACATAAACCGGTATAATCATGTCCGAGCTATCGGCTTTTGAATCGAACAAACCCGGTTTATTTGCAAATCTCATCGTCAGCCACGGAATAAACCGTGAGAGAGGGGAATTGGTGGGGGAGTCGTCTTCGATCGGTTCGGCCATCGATTTCAACTCTGCGGGCTTCAAATCGAAGCGCTCGTCGCGGAAATCGCGAAGCAACTTTCTCTGGATTCACGCTCGATCTCCGGAGGTCGATCGATCATGGAGGCGTCCTCGTGGGACGCCCTTCGGAAACAGGTGCCCTAAATCTTCCGCTTTTGTTGATTTCGCGCGGAGCTTTCTATCCTCTCTATGATTTGAAGGTTTCGTTGTTCTTATGACTTGACCTTTGATCGATTCGGCTTCCTCCTCTGAATTATGCTTCCTCCTCTGAATTATGTCGGCGCCTTTGATTTAATCAGGAATCAAGGAGCCCTAGTGCCTCAGATCTGTTCGTTTCTCCAGATTCACGATATGTTTTGTGGATCTTAGATTCTCAGTAACCGTCTTGCAAGATCATCGAAGAAGTACATTGACTCAATTGCTCCTTGATCCATATTTCAATTGCTACTTTGTTTAACATTGCATGTTGAATTGAAATTCTGGGCGATCATATAACTTATTCTGCCAGGAATGCTAAAAAAAGGATCAAACAACTTGTCTTGAACTGATGAAACATCACAGTTGGATGTTAAGGCTAATCGAAATGCTTCTAAGCCATCATTTGTAATTTCATTAGTTATGGTATGCACCATTGAGCTTTATGCAAGACTATGTCTAGCTATGAAAATTAAAGTTGTTGCTGAGCCACTGTCAAATTTCATACGAGTTCTTCATAGAATTATTGTTTGTTCACATATGCATAGTTCCAAGATGGTTTCTAGAACTGTTCATATTGTTCTTCATTTACTTAAATGCTAAAAGAATGACTTCTCAATTTTTTTAAGTGCATCTGTAAGCAGAACCATTATTCCATTCATATACCAATTCTTTAGGAGTGAGATTTCACTATAGCTAGTTGTCATAAACAGGGTCCGATGTAAATTGTTGATGTGAGGACAACAAAGAATTTGAAGTAGAATGCATAAGAAACTAGAAGAAATTAAAGACTGAATGGAGAACATTTGTATCATGTCATCATCAAACATGCATCGTATTATGAGGGTTTTCCTCTTATAACACAAGGAGTTTAGGATGTCCCATATGAGAATTTAAGATCCTTCCTAATTCTGAATTAGCTTCTCCATTAAAAGATGAACCTAATTCAATAGTGGTAAAGAATTACATTTTCTCTTGCTATATTCTACTCTACTCGATTGCAGTTCGTTCCATGTTTCATGATATCGAACGTCAATCTGGTCGAGTGCAATCACTAGTCGAGGATAGCTTGTGGACTAATGTCAATCTGGTTATTTTTTTATCAGACTTGTGTTCCACCATTGTTAAAGCAATTTTCTCATTTGATAACTATGTTTCCTTCTCCTTGTTGCTAGGCAAGGAAGCTTGAAGCTCAATTGGATGAGCAGATGACTTCATATCGTAGGCTCGTTTCGTTAAAATCCGACGGTTCAGAGACAGATCTCGAATCTGGAATTGAACATTTACTAAAGCAACTACAACAAGTCAATTTGCAGATGCAAATCTGGGTATCTTCTGGAGGCTCACAGATTATTTCTCACACACTGACACGGCATAAAGAAATTCTACAAGATCTCACTCAGGTACTTGATCATGGTGCACACAAATGTTGGAAAATCAATCTGATCTTCGGTCTGGACTATTTCAGGAGTTCTACAGGCTTCAGTCTAGCCGCAGAGCTAAACAAGAGCGTTCTTCGCTTCTTCTAGACTTCAGAGACTTCGATAGAGCAAAGGCAGGTATGGAAGATGGTGCCGATACTGAGCAACATGCTCTACTTAAAGAACAAGCAGCTATAGGTAGAAGTTCAGGGCAGGTGCGATAACTCTAAAACACTTCCTTCTACTTCAGTTTCATATTGTAACATGGAAAACAATCCTTAATTCTAGTTCTTTCATGTAGATGGACAATGTAATATCTCGAGCACAAGCCACTCTGGGTGCACTAGCTCTTCAGCGCTCCACGTTTGGTGGCATCACTACCAAGATCAGTACTGTCAGCAGCAGACTTCCTACGGTATGTTGATCGATGCACATGATTTCCCTTTTTTTTAATCGTAAAAAATTATATATTGTCTGCAGGTAAATCAAATTCTTTCATCGATTAAAAGGAGAAAATCGATGGACACCATAATCCTCTCCCTCGTCGCGTCAGTTTGTACATTTCTCATGTTGATTTACTGGTTGTCGAAGTAATTACCGTCTTAGTTAATGGCGAGGTGAAGCCATCTTTTGTACCTTTCAAAGATTGGATTTCAGGTATGAATTAGTTCTTAAGGGAGCAACACAATGTTTTGAGCTTGGTCTCCATTAATCCGAGTGTCCATGCTTCACATCAGTGATCGTATGCTTCAATCAATCAAAGAATTTGAGAAGTAGAAATGGGGAAGATGAATGATATGTTGACACTCTTTGTCGGAGAGAGTGGAGTGGCCGAGAACTCAACTGTCGAAAGTGGAGTGCCAAAAGCCGAGTGCCGAGACGCCGAGTGCTCGATTGCCGAGAGCCGAGTGTTGAATCGCCGACTGCCAAGAGCCGACTGCTGAGACGAGTGACAAAGTTGGCGAGTTGAGAGACCGAGTGCCGAGCCTAGAATCGACTGTCGAGACGAGTGACCGAGATGTCGAACCGAGAGCCGACTGCCGAGCCGAGTGGCGAGTGCCGAGTCGAGAGTCGACTACCCAATACCGAGCCGAGAGTCGACTGCCGAGACGAGTGGCCGAGATACCGAGCCGAGAGCCGAGAGTTGAGAGTCGACTGCCGAGTGGCCAGGTGTCGAGGTCTGTGTTCAACATAAGTTCCTTAAAACAGATTTATCCCCTCCGATAGTGTTTAGAGGTCACGACGGACGTCTGTTTCCCAGAATACAACGACAGAATCGGAGAAACGATCAAGCATAGATCGTTCCCAACGAACTGATTACATCCAAAGGCTATCATCGGGGAAGCAGAGGCAAGGAAAGGGAAGCTAGGACTCAGAACACACTTATCATGGTCTTCTATCGCTTCCTCTTTTATAATCTCGCAAGATATCTCCTATTAATTAGAGATTAATGATACGATTAATGGTTTGATTTGAAACGTCAGTAATAATACTCGACCGTATCTCCTATTAATTAGAGATTAATGATACGATTAATGGTTTGATTTGAAACGTCAGTAATAATACTCGACCGTTTCAACATCAAATAATTAACTCGTCCATTAATTTATATGTTACAAAAATTGAACGGGATGACAAAATATTAGTTGATCCGCTTGGGCAAATTATGTCCTGATCGATCCGACATTCGACGCGCGCAAGTTGTGCTCGCACACAAATTATCTTGTGAGTAGTGCAATCCAAACTCTGGATTTGTACTTCATGCGCATCCATGCGTGAAAGAGAGTCTCTTCTCAATTATTAATGTGGAACTAAAACTCCTCCAGAATCTTCTCCCTCTTTCTAATTTTTTATTTCCATTCACATTTCCAACGTGAAAAAGGAGCAGACTTGATGAGGAATTCAGAAAGCCAGAGTTACCTGATCGCCAAAAGGCAATCTTCGACAAAGATTCAAGAAAAACTTGGTGCACGAGGAACAGAAGAAGCAGGAAGAGGATTGTTACCTGTCGATTAGAAGGTAACGGAGGAGAAATCAAGCTGCGTAGCGATCTCATCGAGCTGCTTCTTGACGCTCATGTCGACGAACTTGGACCCGGTCGCGCCGAAGCGAATCGTGAATCCGGCGATGAGGGAAGGATCGAGCACCGTCTTGATCCGCACGTTGTTGGCGCCGGAGAGCCCTTGCACCACCTTCGCGATCTGGGCGAGGTCCTGGGACTCCAAGGCCACCACCGAAGTCACGACGGCGACCTCCGTGTTGGTGATCTTGTTGTATTGCAGCTCGAACTCCCTGATGATCTCGCCGAGGATGTCGATCCGCCGCATGTCGACGAGGATGTTGAGGAAGTTGGCGGTGTAGGGAAGGAGATCGAGGGAGGAAGCGATCTCCTTCACCACCTCGGCTTTCCGCTCCGTCGAGATGGTAGGGTTGGAGAAGAAGGATTCGACGGCCGGGTCGGCGAACGCCTTCTCCACCTTCTCGATGTCGGCGGCCGTCTGCTCGAGGGTTCCGTTAGACTTCGCGGCTTCGGCGAGAGCGGTCGCGTAGCTCGAAGCGGCGGAGTCCGCCATCACGGCACCCAGGGCGCCGCCGCCGTGGCGGCGGCGGGAAGGCAAGACGATCCTAAGGCGTCGGGGAGCGGTAGAGGGAAATCGGCGTAGGAAGCAGGAAACGCGGACAGAGGAGGAGGAGGAGGAAGGGGCGGCGGCGGCGGCGGAGGGGCGGAGGGCGAGGGGAGAGGAGCGGAGGGCGGCCATTTCTTCGGCGAAAGCGAGAACGAAGAGATAGAGTTATTCGGCGTTGGACGGTCAGGATGCGAGATGGATGACGATCCAACGGTACCTATCAACTGGAGATTGAGTGATGGAAGTGAGTCCAACACAGGTCTTTGAGTCAGCGAGAGAAGGACACGTGGCTTTAAATGGGCCTCCATTGAGATAACCCGGGCCGCATCGTACAATATACGGAAAACCCCCCTTGAATTCATGAAATATTAAGTTTGCTCCGCTTACTTTTTTCATTTTAGCCCTTCTTATCTTATGTCCAGTTAACTTTGAGTAGACTGATAGATATTTCTTCACGGGAACTTTCCTGGAACTTTCATCGCTATGCCAATTCTACCCCTACTTCCTTTTTCTTATTTCTACTTTTTGTACGGCGCCCGCTTTATAGGCGGGCTATAATTGTCTTTTTCATTTGCCGATGTTTGTTCGGTCCGATGCTCACGTCAGTCCGAACCAAACCGGCTAAGGTCCCACTTCATTGTTACTCTTCTTGTGATTCTTCGAGACATGCGGGGCCGACGATTGAACCAGTTGCAGGATGGGTGTGCTTTGGGTTATGATCAATTAGGTAACCAAACTGTATCTAGAACAGCCATTTAAGGATCGATTTGAGTCACGATGCACAAATGGTGGTCGCTTAGCACCGATGCCGGCGCATAAGTAGTAATATAAGTCGTGTTTTATCGACCGGCTTGGTTCAATTTCCAGTTGTTATAAGTTGACCGAACCGGTTCAAGTGGGAAATAAATATCTGGTAGTCTTCTACTGCTTTTCTTCGCCGTCCTCGCTTTCTCCGTTCCCGTTCGTCGTGGTTCCCAATCCACTCATCGCCGGAGGAGCCTGCGAGGACTTTCGTCTCTCGTGAGGATCAACAATCGGCTTACTCCCTTGTCAATCCGCTTGAGGTAAGCATCCCATCTCGATCAGGGCCTTATTATGATATCCATTTTTTCTATCAGATGTTGGTTTCGATCCTTCAACTTAGGGTTAGATCTTGGATCGGGACTTAGTCTCGTTCTTTCAAGTTAGTTTTTTTTTGTATCTATTCCTTTGATTTTTGCCTTTTTGTTTTGTTGTGCTGGTTGGTTTACGACTTAAATAACCATCTTTCTTGACAAGGCTTTCGCTGGGTTAGTTTCATATCCTGCCGTGGGATTTAGGATCTAATATGATGTATATGTTCATATCTGAGCTTGAAAAAAACTTCAACTTCACCGTGCTAGTGGTCGATTTAAAATTAATATTTGGCATCATGAAACTTAGGTTCAAAATTATAGACGTTAGATTGTAATCGTAAGTTTACCTGATGAACTTGATTTTTTAGTTGAACTTCAGTTGAAATGAAGAATTTTTGTGAATTTTGTAGTTCAAAAAAAAATTTTCTCGTATAAACTGAAGTTTCTTCTTCACGAGGTGTTCTTGTATAACCTGTTAGAATTAGTTGTGCTTAATATAAACTGGTGTTTTGTGCTATGGTCTGATTTTTTTCATAAGTTTTCACCTTTTATGTTCGAGAATCTGTCTTTGACCTACATTGTGACTGAAATATGTTAACCATGAGGCTGGCTCTGTGTGTGATTGCAACTGCATCAGAAATATTTAGAAAATCATGAATTTTGTAGCTGCTTTGTGTAATGCACTTACTGTTGACAATTGTAATTGCTGTTCTTTGTAGGAGCTATGTTTCTCTGATAGTGTTCAGCTGTTTCCTGGATTATTTCTGTGGAGGGTAGATCATGTATATCATTTATTAGTCTATGTGTTTCAGATATGTTTGATTGTGGACATAAAGCTCAATATATGGACGGTCAAAGAGAAAAGTTTGTGAGGTTTGCCTATTTCTTACCAAGCATGCTAAGTCACACTGTTCATGTCATTCTCTATATGTGCGTGTACAATTTTCCATTTTTACATCAAATTCTTTAAAATTTGTAAACATATTTATCAGTTTTAAATATCACTTTATGAGATCATCTGTGTATACGGAAGCTTTATACTATTTCATATGCCCACATACACATGCATATGCAATCAGAGTTTGACACATGTTAATTTTGATTGATTGACCACTTACCTCACATGCTTAAGCTATCAGGAGCTTGAAAAATCTATAGATTGGCCCACACATTTTGGAAGATTGGTTGAATTGGATGGCCCTAAAGTTAACATCTCTATTGACATAATTGGCATTGTTATTTGAAGTAGTGCAGCAAAACTTGAACATGAAACCTACTCAAAAGCTAAAACTATTGGGAAAAGGTCCAGGTTTCAAAAAACTGCCACCTTGGTTATTTCGACCAACCTCCGCCTCGCTATGGAAGTCACTCCACATTAACCGGGCCATTTATGTGACAGCACAGGTTTTGGTGGGAATGGTTTTTGGGATAAAGTCTTAGTTGTTGTTTTTATTCACTTACTAAAGATAACCCTAGTTTCTATCAACCTCCATTTGAACACCCTTAGGCCTTCCCCCATGTTATCCACAGTCTGCTGATCCACCATTACTACACCTAGGAAACTAGGTGTGTTTCCTAGTTTCCCTTTGATTTTTCATGGCATTTTCATTGTTCTTCTTCTCTCTTATTTCATTGTGGCCTAGTTTATTCTTGTCATTATACTACAGCTATTCCTTTCACCTTTCCACTGCATTGTTATTGCATTTCTATGAAATTTTCAAGATGTTCGCTATAACCTAGTTATCCTTTTGAGGTATTCTTTCAAGTTGATATGCTCATGAAAAATTTTAACCAATGTATTGTAAATATTCTTGTACTTTACGCTCTATATGCCTTACGCTATATATGCCAACTATAGGAAACAATCATCAAAATTAGTTACTCGTAGACCAATAGAATATATGATATTAGTGGATGGATTCTATATGATAGGTAGACTATCTTGTTATGATTGCTATATCTTCACTATGTGTTGCTTTCTTTAATTGAAACTTATCTTGCATTTGATGCAGTCTTATTTTTTTAATAATATCTTAAGCAAAATTTCTAGGCCCTTGCCCAACCACCTCCCATAACTGATATAGTCTTATTGTTTTAATAATATTTTATTGGCAACTGCCTAGGCCTTTGCCTGACCGCCTTCCTTTTAGAACTGCCCCATAATATCTTGGATAAATTCAATACCTCAATCTATGGTTTTTGTATTCTTAACAGAGGATTATCCTCAAACCTTGGATGAAGTCAGTGTTCATCTTCATTATATGTAGTTAAAACTTTAAGACTTAAGATTTTAAAATTTTGACATGATTTACTTTGAAAAGTTTAACAGTGAACTTTCCATAACACCTCAGCTTTCTTATGAAATTAGAAGAGGAAACTGAATCATATTTGTGAATCTTGAACTCCTCCAAAGGTGGTCCAAATTCCATTATTCTTGTACTTCGGAAGTTGATTATGTGGAAGATATGGTAATGCATGATCTGCAATAGTGGAACTAAAGTTTTTCCAAATAGATGAAAGCATAACAAGAACTGTTGAAGAAGATGAATTTACTTTCTTTATCTGTGTGCACTACATTATTAAATGTTTGTTTTGATTTCTAGGCTTGAAGAGTCAAGTCCTGCGTTGTCATTTTCCTCGGACACGGATAGAAGGAATAGAGGCACATTCAATGTTGAAGGATTTGGTCAAGGATCACGCACCTCATTCAAATTCATAAGGGGAGGAGTGAGAAAGGGATTTGAGGGACTTAAGTTTCTTGGCAGGTCACTTAGATTTGGTGCTTCTAGGGAAGTTTTTCCTGAAGACCTCAAGGTTTCTGAGAAGAAGATTTTTGATCCTCAAGATAAATTTCTGATTATAATGAACAGGCTTTTTGTCATATCATGTATTCTTGCAGTAGCAGTGGATCCTTTGTTTTATTATCTTCCTATAAAAGATGAAAATTCAACTTGCCTAGGAATAGATCGGAAGTTAGCTGTTGCATCTACTACCGTGCGGACGATCATTGATTGTTTCTATCTTATTCGTATGGCTCTTCAATTTCGTACTGGTTACATTGCCCCATCCACCCGAGTTTTTGGCAGAGGTGAACTTGTAATTGATACAGCACAGATAGCAAAGCATTACTTGAGAAGCAACTTCATTATTGACTTCCTGTCTGTCCTACCAGTCCCACAGGTGAGTTGAACGCTTATGTAGTCAGCTGGGTATTTGGTATGACCCAAATCAAATTTGTTCACATTTACTATAGGAAAAATATTATCCTAAATTGACTTTTTTATTTTTGTATGTGTTAAATTGAGGAGATATGTTGTATGGTAATTCATACTCAATCATGTCTCTTCAGAGTGACACTTAAGGTTTCTTTATTTTGACAATTACTCAAGAGAACATGCCAATTCAAGATTTTTTAGACTATTATTTTCTCTCTGCAGCTTTCTGTTAGCCAAATTTCTCGTGTCCATATTAATGAAATTATCATTTTTCACATTTGCCTATAACATGAGTTACAGTTATTTGGTCTTGGCTACATAGGAAGCCAAATTGTTATGGTTAGATCAGAAAATCTGAAGTTATATAGCATGTAGAATCATGTGAATCCGTGACACAATTTAATGTTATCGGTACCTGAGAGGTGATTTGATATCTGTTTATTTGAAAGAGAGTAGATATACTACTGTTTTGTGAAACCTGTGAGCTAAATACATTTATTTTTCTTTTTGTTATGTTGGGATTAGAAATTTAGATGTGCTATATAGAAGATTGCTAATAGTGCTGGCAACTTAAGATTGAACGAAGGTGTTCTATCTAACACTGCTAATGCCAGTTTCAAACCTTGATGGAAAAGGTGGAGGATAGAATTATGCTTTAATAGTAAACATAAAACTCTGTTGTCAGCAAGCTAGTAATCATGGATATTGATCCTGTATGACCATAATAAATGGGCATAACTCATTCAAAACATTAATACAAGGCTTGGCTTGCAGTGCAACTCCTCTAGGCTAGTAGTTCCATAATATATATATATATATATATATATATATATTCATGGTAATTGTGTATTTGATGGCTTCCTGGCTTGTCTTATTTTTATACTGGCAGTCTGAGGTATTTATAACTTGACTTCGTCTAAACCCTCGATAAATAAATGCAGATTGTAGTTTGGAGGTTTCTTCATAGAAATAAAGGATCAGATGTACTGGCTACAAAAAATGCATTGTTTGTTATTGTTCTGCTTCAGTATATCCCTAGATTGTCCCGCATTTTTCTTTTAACATCAGAGTTGAAAAGGACTGCTGGTGTCTTTGCTGAAACTGCTTGGGCTGGTGCTGCATATTATTTATTGTGGTTCATGCTAGCTTGCCATGTAAGTGGTTACTTGCTATGGTTTACCTACTTTATTTACATCTTTTACATTCTTGTTTTTCTGTAGATTAACTAAGATCTTGTACCTACAATGGTACCTGAAGAAACTTATGATAATGGAACTTTTCCCCTATTCTATGATTTTGCATGCTTGACCTGATGGATTTTGCAAGTTTCATTGGTTGGCCCATTATTAATCAATTATTCATATGAAACAAATTAATAAATGAGTTTATGGTATTAGGTTGAGATCTCACTAGATGATCTCGATCTGTTTTTTATATGGGTGGTTGATCTTGAGATTTCTAATTGCAGTTAATTAAATCAATTGTTGTTGACTATCAGCCAGTTTCAGATGGTTCATCTTTTTTCAATCTAGGTCACTAACTTTCAAATTGGTTCCTGTGAATCCTTCCATTAGATTTATTACAACTGTGAGTAACAAACAAGTGGAGTTGGTAATGATTAAGTCACATCATGTTGCTAGCATACATGCCACGTTCATGAAAAAAATAATCATCCATGAGGTTATTCATATGGCTGCTCATATAATAGGATTATGCTAATTAGGGATGACAACTAGTAGAGTACCTAAAAAACCAAATGATTGTCTACCTGAATGGAAAAATGGAATTTTCCCAAAAATCGTATGTGGAATATTATATGAAAAAAGACAAGTGATGTTGTCCAGGTTGTTGGTTCTTTCTGGTACTTGTTGTCTGTTGAGCGAGAAGATGATTGTTGGCAGTCAGCTTGTAAGCAGCAACACAATGATGGGTGCATCACAGATTACTTATATTGCGGCAATGAAGATCTTGATGGTTTTGTCGAGTGGCAGAATGGCAACGCTACGGTTCTTCAGGGTTTATGTAATCCTGATGATAGCAATAATACTTTTTTCCAATTTGGAATCTACAAGCAGGCTTTGACTTCGGGTATTGTGGAGTCTAACAATTTCGTTTCCAAGATTGCTTACTGCTTCTGGTGGGGATTGCAGAATGTAAGGTACTAGTCCTATTTTTCATCATCGTTTCAGGAGAATAGTATGTATTATTTTTGTTTTTGTCATGATTCTTAGTTTGTTAGCTTGTATTGTCTATGCTAACTAAAGGTTGAAACTATTCCACCGTCTATTGGTTATTATATATGATCAATGAATTTAACCTCAAGTAGTTTAAATATGGCTGCTGCACTTGCCGTGTTCGGCCGTATAATCAAGTGAACCTTAACAGTATGGCAGTTAAGTAGGGTAACCTTAACAGGTGAAACCAGGACTTTCACTATTTTAATTTTTCATATTCTCCAGTGATGGGCCTGATCTTGTCCTGTTATAGATATTTCAATTCAACCAGCCTGATCTGGTCCAATCTACTTATTATAGTTGAAGGCAAAAACAAAATTATTTTTATATAGTTGGAGTTTTTTATACAGGTGATTGCAGGTGTGTTAGAATTTTTTTATCGGCATAATATTATCGAATGGATAACTTTTCATCCAATAGTTTCTTTGCAACAATTTCCTTTTTATTGTTTGTTTTATCATGGATGTGGTTAATTACTCGTGACAAGCTAAATAAAGAAAGGTTGTCATATGCATTATTTCTGGCCGACATTCAATCCATCAACAATTGATGCGGCTGATTTTGTTTGAACCATTTTCTTCCTGTTACATTTCATTTTATATATTAATAATTCTATTAAATCCTCTCCAGCCAACTTTGAATTCTCATTAATGATTTAATGAATCGAAAACTATGTGGGTTCTTGGTGCTCATTCAATTATATGCAGAAACATCCCTTGGGCATTTACCAAATATTTCATCTGCTGTACCTTTCTATGTTTAAGAACTTTTCGGTGCTATCTACGCCGATAGGACAATTTACCTGTTGCTTTAGTTGATTTAAATCATTTGCCAATGGGATTAATCTTGTGTTAGTAGCCCTGTAAACTTCAGTTGATTGGTCTGCAATTGCCAATGTGAGATCGATTAGAGAGGTAGGTCATATTTTGTATGGGAAGGTTTTAAGTTATGTGGAATATTAAGGATTTGGCATCTGTAACTTACCCAGAAAGCTGCTGCAATGACTGACAAACTTTTCAAATTATGTGGAGCAGTACTCTTGGCCAAGGGCTGGAAACGAGCACTTATCTCGGGGAGGTGATCTTCTCGATCATCATCGCTGTTCTTGGACTTGTACTGTTTGCCCTTCTTATCGGTAACATGCAGGTACGGCCAGTGGCCTCGATTCTCCTTGTCTTTTGTTTGTTATCATAATTCACTACCGTTAGCTCTGCGCAAGGATCTTGTGATAAAGTGGGGTTTAACTTATCATATACTGTTATTATTCTTGCAGACATATCTTCAATCAATGACGATACGGCTCGAAGAGATGCGAGTTAAGAGGCGCGACTCAGAACAGTGGATGCATCACCGTATGCTACCACCAGACCTCAGACAGCGCGTCCGTCGATATGACCAGTACAAGTGGTTGGAGACGAGAGGTGTGGATGAAGAAGGTTTGGTTCAGAGCCTTCCCAAGGATCTTCGGCGGGATATCAAGCGTCATCTTTGTTTAGCCTTGGTTAGGAGGGTAGGTTTCTATTTGTTCATCATTACTTGCTTTGTCATCAGGTGATCAACATCTATATCTGACTCATCTTTTGTGCAGGTTCCTCTATTTGAGAAGTTGGACGAGCGTTTGCTAGATGCTATTTGTGAAGGACTCAAACCAAGTCTGTACACAGAGAACACATACATTCTGAGAGAGGGGGATCCTGTCGACGAAATGCTCTTCATCATTCGTGGGAGCTTGGAGAGCATAACTACTGATGGAGGAAGAAGCGGGTTCTTCAACCGAACTCTTCTTCAAGAACGTGATTTCTGCGGCGAGGAGCTCTTGACCTGGGCACTAGATCCAAAGTCCGGTGGCAACCTACCAACTTCCACAAGGACCGTGAAAGCACTGAATGAAGTTGAAACATTCGCACTGAATGCTGACGAACTCAAGTTCGTGGCGAGCCAGTTCAGGCGTCTCCACAGCCGGCAAGTCCAGCATACATTTCGATTCTACTCACAGCAATGAAGGACATGGGCAGCTTGCTTCATCCAAGCCGCATGGAGACGCTATGTCAAGCGGAAAATGGCCGAGCTTCTGCAGAAGGAAGAAGAAGAAAGACGCAGAAACAACTTGGTGAAAGGCACCACAAGCCTTGGTGCAGCCCTCTACGCATCAAGATTCGCTGCCAACGCAATGCGAGGTGTTCATCGGCTCCGGAACAGGAGGGCCCTCGGACTGGTGAGGTTGCAAAAACCACCTGAGCCCGATTTCACTGCAGAAGATGCCGATTGAATCCAATTCCCCATCGAAGATGTGTGCGCGAGGTAATTCTATATTCACTTAGCCTATATGGGATTGATAACTGTGCCTGCTTTTTCAAGTTCTTATTTAGAATGATAAAGTAATATTATAATGCAGTATACAAGTGTGCCTAGACTAGAGATGTGATGACTGATTCATTAGCTTCAGGTTTAATTGTAAATCATCTATTAATATTACAAGCCCACAATCTAACACTCACTAGCAAAATTTCCCTGGAGAGGTTGAATTCTTCACTGTCAGCTATTTAGCTTTCGACCCATATATCGTATCGCTTCTGTTTCAATTTTCAAATGATTGATAATTATCTAGTAGTTAAGACTAGTTATTCAGCTAATGAGTTACAGTTTAGAAAAAGTAAGTGATGGTGAACTTTGCCTGAACCCTCATAGGAATGAATACAGAATACTATCAATATTTAGATAAATATTTTTTTATTAATTTATATCAAGGTTAGCTTAGATGATCCTCCCAATTCTTTGGAATATGAGAATAAGTTGTCAAAAACATAATATTTTGTGGCAATGTAGTACCAAAATTAACCTAGAAGATATTAGTGCACTTGATCATATCAAAATTAGTGCGAGAATAAATTGTTTAAAGTCTGTATTTGTATTTTTTTTTTTAGTTATTTTTTGTACACTAGATGTGATTGATTGAGTTTGCCAATGCTAGTGTGTTTGTTCATGGAGTTTGGTCAGCAATCCTTGTAGACCAAATGTACTACTGATGATGATGTTTGGTAGATCAGGGTTATTCGATATCGACATGGCTTAATGTTCAATGGATGTTTGAGTTGTTCCTGTGGAATGACAATCATTGGGCACTAATGAATGGGTTTTTTTCCTTCTGTCGTATTCCCGGCTATCGGAAATCCAACGCCAGGAATCTTTGAGAACCCAATATGTTTGAAATGTGTTCAGATTACAATAAGCATGGAGGTTCACATGTAGCTCATAGGGAAGCAAATTAACACTAACAGAACCATACACAATGATTTTACCTCAAGAGAGCTAAGAGATTGCGTAGAAACATTCACCGAGTAGAAAACATTCATCGTTCGTCTGCGGTTTCGATAAATTCTTAGGAAGAAGGATCTCCTCAGATAAGCTTAGGCACAGCGATGATACCTTTACACTCAGGATGGCATCATAGGCTTCACCTACACACTTAGTAAACTAGCTAGTGAACTTGTTACTTTAAATATTTGGAGCTAAAAAATCTCAAGTTGCTCAATTATCATCATCCAACAATGATAATTAACTACTAGTGCCTAATAAGTATTCTCAGATACTAAAATTATCTGTTGAAAAAATCTTAAATAAGTTGTAAAGGGTGGGTGCTTTGAAGAAAGTGGCCTAAAGTGATCCCTGTGATCTATAACCTGGGCCAGTGAAGAGAAATCAGCAAACACCAGAAAGATGTTTAGTAGGATCCACATCAATCTAAATCACCATGACAAGCATGACCTGAAAGAGAATGAATCATTTTGATCACATAAGAAATTGTTTGTGTAAACTATTAAGCATTCAAAGCTCAATGCTATCACCTTGTTTCAAGCTTCAAGATGGGGCCCAGGAGGTGCAAGCTGACAGTGATCTCACCATTAGATTCTTTGTTCTCCACTGGGAGATTAGTGATGATGAAAAAAAGGAGAAGCACGCATCTCATGAATGCTGAAACATCCAAGAACAAGTAGCTCTTTAGTGATGCAAAAGTTGTATCAACGAAAAAATGATAAATCTCAGTCAATCTCATGGACTCAATCCCTGAGGATGGCCGGTTCGGTCCCACGAAAATTTTCTACTGACCACCAGGGTAAATCGAGAAGCATATACAGCGGCCAATTCAGATGTCCAGCATCTTTTGATTGCGTTCTCCATTTGAAAAAAAATTCTTACAAATATACTATAACTGGGGATCGAACAGCGGGCTCCTGGATCATAATCTGGATGTCCTACCGTTGCACCATTACAAAAGTTACATCAACACACATTACTTTGGAGGTCAAGGGATCATGATCACAACCTTGATTGAAGGAATCAACTCATCTCAAGACAGCTCAAAAGATGAGTGATAGCATTCAAAGAGAGAACTAATTTACAGGGAACAGAAGAATCTAAAAGACATTGTGGTGATACATTACTTTCTTGAAAAACATAGTAGAGTTCTTCATTGATGACATCCATTTGGTTGAAAGCAGCTCAAGAAGAAATCCCTCTTCGACTATTTTTCACTAACACTGGCAGTGGAGTTCGAGGGGCATCTCTCTTTCTGCTCATCTAAGTTGATGTGCTGCTGACGGCATTCGAGGCTGCAAAAGGCAATCTCACCCCTGCAAAAGGAAGAAGAGAGTTTGAAGAACACAGACAAGTAGCTTTGATCATACTTCCAAGCAAATATTTCTGTGATAGAAGATCATACAGCATCAAGATTTATGAGAAATTCATTGGATGGAAAAGAAGAATCTTTTCGAAGAAGAATATTTTCTATACCATTAGTATTGATAACAGAAGCTGATTTTTGTTAACTTTGGAAAAAAACCATGAATTCAGTGGGGATTTCAAGTTTTGGTTGAGTGCCAAATAAAAGAAGTGAAACCATGAGTTCAGACAGCAAGAAATGGGGGTGAGACAGTAGTTAGATCTGACGGCGAGCCCTAAAAAGCTATCTTTGATCCAGAAATCCCGAGTAAAGCAAAAAAAGATGAAGGATGGAGCTTTTCGTGTGAAGATCGGAGGGGAGTAAGCAAATACCGGTACATGAAGGCATCCCTGCCGGGCCCTAGTCGCCGGTTGCATAGCCCGCAGGCCCTCAAGAAGGCCGCCGTCTCAGGCGACCCGAACAGCTCTCTCCTCTGCACGCCGCCGCGGGGCGAGAGCATGGACCCCACGAACCTAACCGCGAGCCAGTCCATCCCGACTCCGGCGATCTCTCCCTGCGCCACTCCCAGATGCGGATCGATCGCTTGGCCGCCGATCGATCCTTCCGGATCCGGCAGCTGGGGGGTCTCGACGTCCCAGAGGACGCCGGCCGGGAACTCCGTGGAGCTAGTGGTCCGCCGCATCGGAGGCCTCGGACGGTTCCCGAGCAACATCGTTGCCGCCGGAAGTGGAGGAAGCCGAGACGAGGCGGCGGCGAGGTGATCGGAGATCGCCGAGAAGGAGAGTGTGAGCGAAAGAGGGAAGGCGAGGTGGGAGATCAAATAAGAGATACGAATAGATCCGGACCGTCCAATTTCGATCTGCCTCCATAAATTAGAAGACTGATAATATTTAAATAATATAACAAATTTAAATGGATTTTCGGAAAATAAAAAAATGCCCCTCTATTTTTATTTATTATAACAAAAAATTATAATAAACGAGAGATTCATCTTATTCTTCATAAAAAGATACTCATAGCGAAATTAAATCAATATATTAGTTGAAATTATTTAAATTTGATTAAAATCAATTAAAATTGTTCAAACATGGTTGTAAAGTTTTGGCATAAATTAATATAATAGTATAACCTTTTCGACAATAAAGAAAATAAGGGGTGTTTTTTTCTTATTTTTACCAATATTTCCTATATTTTTATGTGGTATAAAATAAATTTTAAATGTTTAGATAAATTTTATAAGAAAAAAAATGTTCCACATGTTCTCTAAATCTATTAAAATTCATCAATAATTTTAATGAAAATTGGTAAATATAAAAATAGTATAATTTTAATCAAAGTTGCCTAAATTTATCTAGTAATTTTGATAACAAATATTATAATTTAATCAAAATTGCTATATAAATTATGCAACAAAATATTTTTTTTAAAAAAGTAAACTTTAAAAAGTATGAGTGAATCCAATAGAAAATTTTATAATTTTAATTAAACACACTTTAACAGTAACATTATCGAAAACTTGAATTTATTCAATTTGCTTGAACTTGAGCTAGTTGGATGACTCATTTATACCTCGAAGTCCAAAAGAAGAGATTTATTTTAAAAAAAATAAATAAATATATTATAATTTTTTAATTTAACTTTTTATAGATGATCATATGAAAATAATTGTATAAAACAATTGGAGTGATAGATTTTATTTTTTATTGAAAAAATTTATTTTAAGAAAGAAAATATTTTAGGGGCTGTTTGGGTAAATTTCTAAAAATAGGATCTTTTGGGTTAAATTGCTGGAGATTTATTTCCCCTCCTTCGGAACTCGAGCATGAAACTCATCCCCAGACAGCCGCCACCGAGAGCAAATCCAACAAAATTCGCGCGCGTCTCGCATCCTTCGTCGCCCTCCCATCCAAATCCAAAAGCCCGCCCTTTTGCCCTACAAAAGAGCCAAGCTTGCATCATTCCTCCCTCTCTCTCTCTCCCAGGACGATCCGGCGAGAAGGTTAGTGACGTTCTTAGTTTATGTTCACTCTTTGCATCCCCTGTTTTTTTTTTCGGCGATTTTGCTCTTTTATGCCTGCCGAAGATTTCCGCCGCCACTTTTCATACTCTTATTATCATCAAGATCGGAAAGGCTCGATCTTTATGGGGTTTAGGGCCTTTGGTGGCCGAGCGATCTAGGGTTCGCTGGATCGAGTCTAGGTTTTGCTTGGTCGACAATTTGTGTCTGGAAGACAATGTATATGATTTTCAACATCAACAAAAAGTTTGTTAAAGATATTTTTTCCCCTATTTGCGTCACTTTTTTTTTTTAATGTTCTCTTTAAGAGGATTATCTTTTCCAGGTTTTGGGAACTTGCATGTGGCGATTTTTGCAAGGGTGTGGAGAATGGGTGAAGGAGGCGGATATCAAGAAGATGCCGATGCCAGAAGATGTGCTTTGGGTGATGTAACTAATCTTGGGAAAAGAGGGCTTCTTTTGGATTCAAAAAAGGCTTTTTCAGGAGAAGGGATCGACGAAAACAGGGAAGACAATGTCGAGGATAGTTTTGGAGAGGAAAGAGCTTTTAAGAAATGGAAAACAGACATTGATGGCAAAACTGAAGCTTTGGTTGACATAAAAGGGAAGGGCCTTTTCTCTTCCGATGCTAAAGGGGCATGCCAACCTATGTCTTCGAACATCATAGGCAATTTTGTCCAGAGAAATATTGGATCTGGTTTAGTTTCCTTGCAAAAGAATTCTGATTCATTAGCAAATGAGACTGTTGGCAAGTTAGGATCAGGCTTTATATCCACCGAGCCAGTGCTTGCACAATGTGATAAATTATTTGAAACTGATTCAGAAGAAGATTTTTCAGATGGTCATGAAACTGATAGTGCTGGTTCTAATAGATACTCTTTCCAGTCAAAGGATGTTGAAAACAGTTCCACTGGACTAAAATCTTCCAGCTTAGACTTTACAACTTTGAAGGAAGGCAATGTTGATAGTTGCGAAGGTCCCGGGAAGTTCCAAAAACCATCTGGCTCATCGAAAGGCAGTATGGATTCTGGTGTAAATGAATCCAGTAGTGTCCCAAGTTGCGGCAAAGTTGGAATGCTGGAAGAATCTTGTAAATGTCCTTTTTGTCTCAAAGGTAAGTGATAGTTCTTGTCTTTCTGTTGGAGTATGTTGATATTGCATATAGCACAGTATTGGTATGGTATTTTAACTTCATTTTTGTTGTTGTTCACATGTCTAATTGTGGATTTGTTGCTTACATGACATGTAAACCAGCGGCTTACATATGGGCAGACCTAAATTATCAAGACACTAGAGCGAGACTTGCCGGTAAGCTTCTGATAGTTATCCTCACATTTAGAGCACCCTTTATTCTTGGTTACATGTTTTACATTAGGGAAGGCACAATTCAATCGATTTGATTTTCTGCTTTTAATTTATAGAATTGAAGAAAAGCAGAAGACTTGCAAGGTCTTTAGAAGCACGAAGTTGCAGCAACAAAAGTAGTATCAAAGCTGCTGCTCGGAGGATCTCAGATACATCTGCTTCATTGGAGTCTGAATTAACTCAACAGTGGCGATCACTTTTCCTTTGCACAGAGAATATTGTTGCCCGTGAAGCTTCTGAGCTTGTAAGTCCTTCCTTATGACTTCCTTTGTTTTCCCATTTTCCTAGTACAGTTTTTACTAGGCTAAGGTTCTTGTCCTTTTGTCAGAAATCTGAGATGGCTCATACAAAGTCCTTTGCTAAATCATTAGCAAACATGGTATCTTTCACAAATCTCTAGTAAGATATCCAAGTGCACTAGTTGAAATATGTAATTCGAAAACCTTTAAGGCTATATGTTTAGATGACTGATACTCTTAAGTCTTGATTCCTTACTATTATTCTCTAGTTCTTGTAAAAATGAGATTTGAGAAGATGCCTTCTTTTTCACTGAAACTGATTTTGTCTGTCTTAGGTGCCTTTTATTCGATCGGAATTTTTTTTTCCTTTTATGATGCAAGGATTTGATTTTTGGTGGTTCACAGATGGAATTTCATCGAAAGTTGTCTATGATTTTGTTTTTCTATTGAAATTAAGATAAGTATTTTATTACATATGAAAGAGTAATATTGAAAGGCATCAAGCATGCACTTCAGTAATTAGCAAAAATTAGTTTACTTCGACTTCCCTGTCCATGTGCTTACAGTATGCTTTGCATAATAGTTATTGACTTATTCCTACAATAGCATTGCATTAGTGATACATTGCTCAGCTTATGTTTTCTGTCATTTGCAGCATGACAAATTTCTCCGGCTGAAAGAGTTGAAGGAGAACTGCAAGAGAGATTTGGAGAAAATTAGTTTGGTTCCTTCAGAGAAATGATGTCATCATAAGTCATTTCCGAGTTATTTGATTCAGTAATTAGGTAGTTTCGCAAGGAAGATCCAACATGGAGTATCAATTTGTTACTGAGAAAATTCTGAGAGACCATTTAAATAATTAAGATTATTGCTTATTAAATTACTTAATGGCATGTAGGTCAGTGATTACTATTTATCTTATGCTACAGCTGCACCACAAGCAGGCACTTCTTGTGTATAATGATCGGAAAGGAATATCCATGATACCATGAATGTTTCAGTTTCAATTGTTGTTTTGCCCTTAGAGCTGGATCATCAATTTAATGTTGTACTTCATTCGGTTTGATTAAAATCCAGCAAGCACACTGAAACATTGTATGAATTTTCAACTTCTATGCAATTTTATTTGTAAGTGAAGTATGTCTCATATTGCTGACAATATGTTATCTGTGCACTTTAGTTATCTGGAATTTAAGTTTCACAAGTGAGTCATTTTAGACTGCATTGATTGATGGCATTGAGGTAAGCTTTGAATGCCAAGATAATTATTTTTGCTGTGTATGATATAGAAAAGCAACAAGTATGAAGGTGCTCCTGAAATCACAGAGATAGCGAAAATTTTCTTCTAATCTTTTCGAACGACAATACAGGTTTGTCTCTTCTTTTTTGTCCTTCTACAGAACACTGGATGGATATCATCATTTTCCTGTCTCTTCTATATTGCAGCTTAAACTTAAACCATTGCTTGGATTCATGAGTTAAGTACTATTGCTCTCTCTCCAAGTTTCTTCTAAAACTTCTTTATTTACAATTCGCATTGGTGGTAGTTAATTTCGGTAACCTCTTTGAGCAGCTTTAGCGAAGATCTAAATATCATCAGAAGTATTCGACCTGTCTATGGTAATAGTCTTCTCTTCCTCTTTTCAATTTTATTGCTATATATTTCATTGACAAAGCAAGTTCAGTGAGACATGTTCTTGGAGTTGTTGATGAGTGCAATAAGGAGGTCGCCGACCAAGCTTTTCGACTTATCACTATCACGACTGCTGCTGCTGCTGCTGCTGCAGAATTCATTCCTTATTAGACTTTCCAGGGTCCAACCAGTCTTTGCGGTGAAAACCTTGTTTATGCTCTTAATATCGATATTGAAACGCGACACCACTGTTCTTATCAGAAGGGGTTGTACATCACCAACCATCAATCTTCTTTGTAGTTGCTTCGCAAAGTGCTTTTCAGGTGACTGAATGCATCGAATTACAATGCGTAGATTCTTACCAAATTCACCACACTTGTCCTTTTTCAGAATCTTCTTGAACTCATGGCCATAGAGTTGTTTAAAAGAGGAGAATGTAGTCCTTATTTGGCATGTGCTTCTGTTTGCCAGTATGAGGATTATGTTCTTTTGATCAATGTATCTTCCACTTTCTATTGCTTCATAGAGTACCTTTGCATCGCAGATCGCCAAGCTTGTGTCGGCTCTCTCTTCCTTTTTATTTCTCAGAACTCCCATCAGAATCTATTGCGGAACACTGATTCATTTTTAGTGCCAATCATGAACTTGTTCGAAGAGAAAAAGAGGGTGAAACTCACCTCCTTCATGCTGCCTTTTGTCTTGTTAGAAACATCTTTCTCAAGTTTGGAGTTGTACTTAATCTGATACACTTGTTCGCAAGATTTCAGCTCAGAAGTCGATCGTGTACAAATTATTTCGACGATGGTGTTAAGGTCAGCATTGCTACCAAAAAGTGCTGCTCTTATTATCTCAGCATCTCGCTCGGAAGCTTCGCTCACTAGAAGGTAAGCTGCCCTCTATATCAAGTCAGATGATCATTAGACTCATTGATCGATCTGTCATAACCAGTTTCTTCTACTTATAATGTGAACTACTCAGGTACATGAAGAAAAAAACTGACTTACAGAGAAAGAATCATGTCCTCGAGCGAGGACATGGAGGAGTTCATGATTATAACGAGCACGGTAAGTGACTCGAATACGCTTGATTGTTTCTGTATTTGTTGCAAGAATCTCCACAATTCTTTTTGGATCCATTGATGTTGAATTTCCTGTTTTCAAGATAAATACTTGTTGAGTTTGCTTCAGTTTGAACAACAAAATGCTAAAAGAGAATTTGTAGGACTAGAACATGTGCACTATCAATGAACTGTCAATGAGAAGTACTATGGGACCATACACATCTTTGTTAGTCATGGTTACTACTAGTGAGTTTCACTAATTTTCAAACCGGTAAAGTTCGCAAGCAACTCAAATCTTGTCTATCAATGGAGGCAACATTAGAAGCATTAGAAGGCTTGGAGTTTGGCTTAACTTGGGCTTGGTTAGCCTATATGTTACTAAAAACATTAAACAAACTTAAGATATAGGGAAAGGTTGTAATGATCTCATACATTCAGAGACAACATGGTTTTCATGCTTGACTTGGGTACATGACATGGTCTATCTTGTGCTAACTAGGTTGGACTAGGATGTGGGTGACTCATCCCATTTGACACCATAAAAGTAGAATACCAACAATACGAACATCACTAAATGAGTAGATTACCGATATGCCACAAGTAGATTTTGATATGAACTAAAGTTTAAGTAGAAGTTCATTACACTTGTACCAGAAAAGAAATTGTGAAGGCAGACAGAATCAGCTTCAAGTGTAGTGAGTTGTTGCCTGTTAGCATTCATTCTGAAGGGTCTCCCTTAACATTAGCTACAGATTGTGCCTGGGACTTGAATTTAAAGGGTGCAAAATTGGACACAGAATATTACTTCATGCATTACTTCATGCATTACAGATGGCACAAGAACATATACTTCATTCCAATTTCAACCATAATCATAACACAATCCATCTCTTTCACAGAGCACAGATATATGAACCAGAGTATAGACAAAAACATTGTCATCAGAAATGTTCTGATATTCTTCTTTCAGTGCTTCTTGGGTCAGAATGAAGAATCTGAAAGAAGTTAGGGTTCATACTCTGCATTCACATGTACATCTTCACACTGCTTTAGCCGCTGTCGGTTCCACACCATGTGGCACTAGGAGCTCAGAGAATCATGAGGCTTAAAGGACTCAATGTTCTCAATTTCTTGACACATAGCTATGCTAGTGATGCCAATGTTGTGTTGGAGAAGATTAGTTTGTTCAGATGCTGAATGTCTCTTTTTTTTGTGAAATGCTAGGAAACACCATGGCCTTGCATTCTTCTAGATATTGTAGAGGGAGAATATATTCTTTCAGACACTTAGCCAAGTTCAGTCACTTGTATGTATCTATGTATGCTATAAGAGAATAATCTTGACATGGGAAACTTGAATGTGTTACCTGCGGCGGAAGGAAACTTCAACCTTGGCGACCTTTCTCCTTGTTTCTTTGGTTGTAGCCTTTGGCTTCCTCTTGAGTTCAGCGAAAAGCCATGCAAGGACCTAAGATCTTGAAAACAAACCATATGCAATTATGATGCTGAACCAATGTAATTACAATGCCAAAGCAAAGAAAAGCAATCCATCAAGAAAGTTTAGCATGATCAATCTCGATGTAAGAAGTCAAAACCACACAATATTGCAAATCATCGAGCACATGGAGTGTTTAATTAGCCCATAGAGGCATGTTTCATGGCTTAATTAGAAAGCCAAACTGCTGCTAGTACATAGGTTAGATTGTTTAGACCAGAGCAATGCTGCTCTCGCCACCAGGAGGCTTGCGAATGCCGCCAAAGTACTCTCGTGAGGCAGCTTTCCCGTCGGCGAAGATATCACTGCCACTCATCTCCCTCAGCTTTGCCATGCTCAGTGGCTTCTCAGCTGACCCTGGCAGCGCATCTTCCTTGAATATGCCATTGCCTGTCAGTTCTTGAAACTTCTGAGTGTGGATCGTTGGTGTTGTCTTGGTGAAAGTTTCCTCATTTGGTGTGATATCACTGGTGCTGCCAGGCAGCTACAGATAGCAAATAACAAGGAAAAATAGTCAGAATAAAAAAGATGAGTAATTACTCATATAAAGGAAAGGTAGTGTGTGACTGAGCAAGGAAAACAATCATGTAACATTATTACTCTTATTATAGTGTTGTTTTTACATGTATGAAACACCAATATGAATCAGCTACTATGTAGCTCAGTATTTTCTATTTAGTGTTTCAAGTAAACAACAAAAAAAGGATTTTAATTCTGATTCCTCAAAATTTGCTAGAGGTAGAACAAGACAATTTTTCTTATACATTGCTAAAAAGTAAATTCCATGGAAATTAGGTGCATGTACATGACCTTTTCTTTATCCAATTATAAGACTCTTCACTGAATTGCTTTCCAGTGAGAAAGAACTGGTATGAAGCTTAGATAATATGTAGAAAATGAGCACAATGAAGTGAGGTAAAGTTGAGAGAACTACTTTTTACTCAATTATCAGCTCACTCACCTTAGTTACTTTTACTGATGTATGTATGCTTTGAGGCTGTGGCGAGACAAAATCTAAGGTACCCTTTAGTTCCAAGTTTCTTGCAGCTAACAGCCTGACTGGAACCTCAGGTGGAGGACCAAATATGTCATGTCCACTAAGCTCTTTGGACTTGGCTTGAGAGAGCTGCTTTTTAACTTGAGCATCTAATTCACTTTCAGCTGTTCCACTTAGTTCTCGTTGCTTTGCTACCTCGGCAATTGAGGTTGGCTTCTTTGGAGAAACTGTTTCTTCAGTGCCAAATGAGATCTGGCTAATTGCACTAACTGCTTGCTGATAGACACATGGACAACTTTAACAGATTTAATCTCTACAAAATAATGGCTACAAGAACGTAAAGGCATTTGAAGATGCATATATTGCCAATTTTCTTGCAACATTAATATTATCTTCTCATAAATGACTATATTCTGCATATTGGTAGATTATTTTGTGGTCGGTCTACTGATAAAAAAGGACTAAAAGCTTCAATAGGGAGGATATAAATTAATGCTAAGGTCAAATGTAATTCAGAAATAGTTACCTGAATTCTTATACTTGTCTTATTGTTTGAATTTGAAGCAGCATTACCAGATTCTGTCATCTCATTCTCACCATTTGCTACAAAGATACCACTTCCAGTTATCTCCCTCAGTTTTGAACTTGAACAGGGTTTCCTGCAAAGTGTAATAATATATAAGCTTGTGAGGAACTCAATAAGAAAACAAGAGATGTATAAATAGAAAATGAAAAGCTAATTGATATTCTGAAGTATCATAGGACCACAAAACTTTCTGAAAATTTTATACCAGACAAATACACCACATGACAACCAAACTTCTCTCTCATGGACTATTTTCCAAAGTGCATGGCCATGGGGCATAACAAGAAAGAATACAAAACACAGATACAGCTCCACGCCAGAACTAGGTTTGATAACTGGTACCATGCGCCTTCTTTTTTCACCAATTACAAGCTGAAATTCCTTTTTGAGAATAACAATTTGATATTTCTACTTTTCATCAAAATAGATACTTGCTTTTCATCCCTTTAATCAAAGAAATGTAAAGCTAATGAGTTTGTAGCAGAATACTTTTGTTTTGTGCAAAATTCTAGAAAAATGATCATGGTTTGTTTATTCTTCTGGTCCTTAGATATTCATTTCTTCATGCAATGTCTGGCTGACTCTTGAAGGTTTTTCTACCATTTCTTTTCACTTTTTGGATTTTGTGTTTAATCTTTCAGGTCATAGAAATTTTGTTTCTTGTGCAAACCTACAAACAATTAAACTAGTACTTTATCTCACTACAGGAACCAAACAAGTCAGGCATTGCTAGATCCTTCTTCACTTACAGATGATATGCAAGGATTGTTTGCCAAACACTAATTCCTTTTACAAGATCATTTTGTTTTCGTGCAATAACTATGAAAAACTTCCAAAGTTAGAGACTTGATATCCATTTAATACTAGCTCCTACAAGATGCTTTGTATTCGTAGTCAAAAGTTAAGAAGAAATTTGTTTAGGAAATTAATAAATAAAAAAGAAGAACACAGCAGCAACATTCGGAACTACTACACTGCTACATGATTCCTAATGTTAAGAGAAAACCCCCTTTCTTCTTGTCATATCCAGGAAGTCGATAATGGGGGAAAACAAAGCAACAATTTTCTCACCATGGAGCTCAAATCAAAGCGAGTGAGAGACGAAAACAAGATCAGGAGCAAACCTAAACGAGAAAAGAAGGGGAAAAGGCTTTTTTTTATCAGCCATTCCTCACCTCTTGCTCAAGCTCTCGGCCTCCTCTGCCGACAACTGCGCTCCGAACATCACGGGGCTAATGCCGCCTGCGGGCTGCCAGAAAACGCGAGCGTGAGCGTGAGGAGCCAAAAATTAGGGCATTTCTTGGACTACATTACCTTGAGCGTTCGTCGGTACGGCGCCGTCGCCTGGTCAGCCGCCGGAAGCGGCGCCTCCGACCAAGTTAGCAGATCCGCCGTGGAGGCCTGCGACTTCCTCACCGGCGTATTCCGATCCATTGCTCCTTCGCCCTCTCTCTCTCCCTCTCTCTCTCTCGCTGTCTCTCTCTCTCTCCTCGAGAATGAGCTGTGGAGTGATGGCGAAGTAGCAACAATAAAGAGATCGAAAAGCGAGACGGGAAAGCACTCTTTCATATTTTTTTTATCATTAATTAGGAATATTCAAAATTTAGGGAGTATTTTATAAAATAACACCCCTAAATTTGTCTACTAAAAAGGTAAGTAGCAATTAGAAATTTTACAAATTCATAATTTTTATTTTGGATATATCAAATCAAAACTCATTCAAATATCTATATTTATTATCAAATATAACATGATTTAATTTTAGGAAGAAAATATTATTTAAAACTTTTTAAAAGCTTTCAAAAATTTTAATATTTTTTATTTAAAATTATTTTGTATGTATAGTAGTTACGATTTTATAGCTACTACAACTGTTATAGTTAAAGTATCCTATTAATTTAGGATTTAAACTAGAAATATAAACGAGATAATTCTTAGAACAATATTAGAAGATAATTATAAGATACTTTTTTAATAAAAAAATAAAAATGAGATGTTCTTTTGATGAGATGTTCGATTCGATAAAAAAGAGATGTCTTTTTTATCTTTGCCCCCAATGAGAGCTTTGGTGTGTTAATAGAACTAATGTTTCGTACTTAAACAAGATGATTGTTGCTTGTAAATGTACTTTAGACGAAAGCTCCCAAAGTATATTACGACATCGCAATGAGTGTTTGTTATATCAAACAAACTTCAATCTCGAGATCAAAGCTCCGCATTATTTCACGCTCGATCTATCTAACAATCTTATAGAGTATCGAAACACAAGAAAGAACTAACTTTCAATATTCACTTTTCTCCTATAATAATTCACTTATCTCTTTCATTTTGCATTGTATTTTTTTTATTTTTCCAAAAATTAAATTAGAAAGAAAATAGAAAATCATCACTAAACTTGTTTGGCAATAGTTAGTTTTTAAAATATCCAAATTATTTGGACAATTTACATAGCAATCATCAAAATTATATATTTTTTAATTTTTTTAATTCGAAGAATATTTTAGAAAATTAACACCTAATTTGGTAATATAAAAGAATAGAATGGTCAATTTATATATATTTTTTAAAAAATAAGTACTTAAAATAAATTATTAAAATAATTTTATTTTTTTGGGGAAAAAAGAGTAAAATTGAAATCTCAATTATTTAGTGGACCAATGCATTGCATGGCTAGTCCTCTCGAACTTGTCATAACGATTCGATTAATATCCAAAATAATTTTATCTCCCACTAAACACCAACCGTCAACTTAAACACCAACCAAACCCCTAATTTGTACTTATTAACCACCAAATTAATTGCAATTAATTGTTTTTTGAGTTGTCCTAATCACCATCATCAAACCACTTTACTGAATACTTAAAAGCAATTAAAAATGCTCTTAGAGTATAGTATAGACGGTAGATGTATGATATTATTAACGTAATAGTCAGGAGTCGATTCTAAGAGGTGATAACCTGAGTCAATCCCGCCATACGATCTAACACCTATGTATTTGCACGAACCTCTCTCTATATCTGTAGAATCGGTTCTAGAGGTCATTGAGGTAGAGGATCTACCTTTTAAAAGCAATTAAAAATACCTTTAAGGTGTAGCATAGACGATAAGTATATGATCTGAGATCGCGGTAGCACTTGGAGGAGGTCCATCGTCGCTGCTCCTCTGCCATCCTCTGGGCCCAACCGATGAGGCAGGCAGCGAGATGGAGGGGCTGCAGCGCTAGGGTTCTCTCTTCGTCCTTTCTGCAAGTGAAGAAGGCGGCGGCGTTGTGGCGAGGGCAAGCGGCGGCTTCGGCTCTGCTCGGTTCGGCGAGGAACAGGGCAGGAGAGAGACTTAGGCAGGCGGCAGATTGTTCCTTGCTAGCGGCGGCGGCGGCGGAGGAGGCCGAATGGTGGCGGCGGCACAAGAAGCAATAATAAACAGAGGAGGGATGGTGGTGGCAGCACCAAGGAGAAGGTTAAGAAGCGCCGCAGCGGCGATGGTGGCAGCACTTTTCCTCTCTAATCTCGTTTTTTTTTTGTGAGCTACAGCGAATGCTTTCTCCGAAACCAAGGAGAAGGAAGCACAGAGGAGGCAGTCGCGAAGGAAGGACGCGGGCGCCGCGTTCGCGTGAGTCGGCGCCGGGAAAAAAAAAACCGATACCCAAAATTAGGGTTATGATACAATGTCAAAAATAATCATATGTTTTCTGAATTAATCAAAATAATACAGATTATAGCCATATATATAGGTAATATTTCTTAGATCGAGTCACATAGACCAGGTAACATAATACCGGGTTACATAGACCGGGTAACATAATATATATATATTAATAATTTATATTAATATTCTAACCGTCTTTAAATGGGTTAGTTCAAATCCTACAATTTCTAGAATATTACAGTTTGGTTGTATACATCGAAAAAGAGATTTTTACCACAATTGAAAATGAACAAATTTTACAACATTTTCAACAAATAAATACTCGTAGGATACAATTGTCTCTTCTTGTTTGTACTTGGTAGTAGTTCGAGTTTAAAAAACTAATTTTTTATTAATATGCACATAATTTTATATTTTTATTATTAATCGTTATTAATTATATTTTTATTTTTATATATATTTATTATATATGTATATGATATTGCTAGTGTAATAGTCAGGGTTTGATTTCAGGAGGTGATGACTTGGGATTGATCATGTCGTGCACTAATGTCTGTGTACCTGAATAAACCTCTCTCCATATTCGTGGGACCGTTGAGGTAGCAAATCTATCTTTTTTAAAAAAAAATAATTAACGATGCTTCGAGACAGGATTGAATTGGCTACTATACTATAGATATTACTATAATGAATAAGGATTGAATCTCGACAAAATAAAAAAAAATATTTTTTCTTAGTCAATTACAACTTTTTAATTTATCCTCCTTGTATATAGGCGTGAGATCATAATATGAAACTCTTTTGCTATAATTAAAAATATTTAAAGATGATGGTTCATAGACAAGGAGACTTACAAAACAGGACAGCTCAGAACTTTGAATGTAAAAGAATTAAGTATCAAAATAAAATAAAATAAATAAAAAATAATATATTAATTCTTATGTCAAATTATAAATTATAAAATATTTATTTGAACTTCATGATCATTAATTCGACCTTAAATTCTAGAAAAAGATGTATCAACCAAAGTTGACCAATTTTTTTAATAAATTATTATAACACGAAGTAAAATTACTATATATGGAAAACTATTATATTAAAATAAATTTTAAACTTTGTTGCAATTGCTTCGATCGTTGACTCTGATATAGTTGAGTGTTTCGCGATCCTATAAATTTTAATTAAAATGGAGTGTTTTTAGAAGATTTATTAATTAATTTCACTAATTATTTCGATAAATCATTTTAAAAATACCTTTATTTTATTTTTATACATAGCTAAAATTGCTATAAGCTAAAGCAAAATTACTACAACGTGAAGAAAAAAAAATACCACATATAAGTGGTCTGACCAATACCCGGTGGATGGTTCAAACATTGATTTAGAATTGCTGACGTGCACGCTCCTCGAAGAGAATACCTAGAGAAATAAGAGAACCTAAAAGGCACTCAAAAAGAGGGTTAAAATGACACCGGAGTCTCGGCAAGTCATTCCGACGCTCAAGTTAGAATTCAGCGTGAGGAAGAAGTTTAATGACTTTGAAAAATTAGAATAGATATGTGCATACCTGTACCCATGGAGATGAATTATCTTTTAATAGTAGTTGATCTCCGAAATATTAACATTCATTTAGAAAATATTCTAATATATCCATTCTAGTTTTTTTATGAAGATTCTGAAATATTTGTTTAAGAAATATTTTGAGATATTTTCCTTATTCTTTGGGTATGAAACAGTTTTACGATTTCTTAATTTTAAAAATGAATCGGTCTTATGACTTTATCCTTGATGAGGTATCATCATCCAATCGTATCACAAGCATCCCCATTAGTCTAGTCGAAAGAGACGTAGTCCAACTGACTAGATTATGCTGAATTATTATAGGGATACCTTGATGAGGTGTCATCGTCTCGTCATATCACAAACATCCCCAATTAGTCTAGTCAAATGAGGCGTAGTCAGACTGATTGGACTATGCTAAGTTGTTATCGAAATACCTGGATGATAAGATGTCATCGTCCTGCCATATCATAAAGAATTATTATATTAATATTCTTTTTTATAAAATATTGAAATTAATTAAAAATGGTATTTATATTATGGGATGGTCGCCAGGGGCCTGGGCCCACCGTCGATTTATGTTATGGGATGGACTGCGTCTGCGGGGGCATCTGAAGGAGGAGTGGGCCACCACCTCGTCGTTTCTTTTGTCGTGTCTTGTTTGACGACGCGGCGGCGCTCGTGAAAAGGCCTCTTTTTTTCTTCTTCTTCTCCTTCTCTCCTATTTCGACGACCACTTCACCTCCTTCGCTCCGGCGCCGGTGCCATGGCCGACGACGACGGGATAGACGGGGCCTACTCATCCGAAGTCCTTGCCGATTTCCGGTCGATGGTGGAGACCGCCGACCGTAAGTTCGCCCGCGTCCGCGACCTGCCGCCTTCCGCCCGCGGGCCGCTCCACCTCCTCCACTGCCGGAAGGCCTTCAAGGCCTACACCCGCCTCTGGCACTTCCAGCAGCAGCGCCGCCGGGAGCTCGTCGCGGGCGGGCTCCAGCGCTGGGAGATCGGCGACGTCGCCTCCCGGATCGGGCAGCTCTACTACGGGCAGTACCAGAGGACCAGCGAGGTTCGCTTCCTCTTCGAGGCCTACGTGTTCTACGAGGCGATTGTGAGCAGGGGATACTTCGAGGCGGCGAGGGTGCCAGCGACGGCGCCTGATCTTAGGTTGAGGTACAAGGAACTGAGGTTCCTGGTGCGGTTTCTCATCGTCGCTCTGCTGTTGAACCGGAATGATGAGGTGAGGCAGCTCGTCGATCGGTTTAGGGCTCTGGTAGAAGAGTCAAAGGCCGCCTTCCCGGTAGTTTATTCTCCTTTCCACTGCATTCTTGCTTAAAATTTCATCACAAATTCCCAAATTTTAGTTTGCAGACCAACAGTCTTAGGGTTCATGGACAATTACTACTAGTTTCCTATCGAAATAGTGTCCTTCAATTCTCAGTCTCTGACATCGAGTCTTCTTCATATTGCTAAGCAAAAAGCTTGATTTGAATTCACAAATGGGAGGTTTTCACATTTACAGAACATTTTGATTGTTGGTATCTGTTATCCTCTGATTTCTTTGTTCATGAATTTATTACTGATCATTCAGGGAGAATGTTGTGGACACATTATTGGTGCCTTTTAAGTTTCATGTGAAAGATTGCTTGGGTGAGGTTCTTGATAAAAACTAGCACTTGCTCACATAGTTGCCTATAATCCCTTTGCTTGGTAGTTGCTTTTCCTTCCAGTTGATGATCTTTGTTTGGTTCTTCTTGCTCTTTTAGGAATGTATTCATGGTCATGTTATGTCATTTCTAAAGTTGATCACCCTCCTAGTGTTGCAAGCAGTGAGAAACAAGAATATGTTTTGTACCAGATACTTGTGTCCATTCTCTCTTTTTGAATGATTCTGTTTGTACTGCCAGGCTATGAACTTCAAAGAATGGAAGCAAGTGGCACAAGAAATTTCCAGATTTTCTAAAGCTGATGCATCTTCTTCTAAAACTTCAAGGCCTTTGAGATACAACGTTTTGTTTGATGCTCACCCAACCTCTTTCCCATATGTAGCAAGATTTCACTCTACTAGGGTGTTGAGACTGCAAGATGCTATATTGACTTGCTACCACCGGAATGAGGTCAGTAGATTTTTCTCTGTTAGAGCTCACCTTCTTGAGCATTTGATTCTTGGATCGAATTCGAATTGTTAGCGCTATCATATCAAGCTGCCCCCAAAGTCTCTTAACTTACACATGTAATTTGATTTATCCTTGCAGGTTAAGGTCGGAGAGCTTACTCTGGACACTTTCAGGATGCTGCAATGCTTGGAATGGGAACCCAGTGGATCCTCCTACCAGCCTCCTATAAAGGAACCGTGTCAAAATGGCGCTTCCAGTGACCAGAGTGGAGCCTCAGGACTGATTGATATAAACCTAGCTGCTGATATGATCGATCCGGATCTACCTCCAAATCCCCGTAAAGCACTTATTTATCGTCCTTCTGTCTCACATTTGATAGCGGTGAGTGTTGATGGTATAGTGCCAATAACAATTGGTCCATCTTCTCTACTTGTATTACTATTCATATGAATAATAAGCAATTGAGTTGTTCTATGTTAAAAAAGAGAGGACATAGATGTTACACATTTTTCCTATTGCATGTTTGTAGGAACTAGGAAGAATAGCCAGAGTTGTTGCTATTGCATTCATCATTGTTTATGTGCAGGTAATAGCTACAATATCTGAAGATCTGAATCCAGACAGCATTTTGCTAATCTATCTTTCAGCTTCAGGTTTCTCTCATGCACTGCTGGTATCATGTTGATTAAATTTCTCATATGATCACAAACAAACTGTCTGCAGGAAAGCCAGATTTCAATGTTCCTATTCAAAAAGATATCTATGGAAAGTCAAGATCCTCAAAAGGCAACTATGCTCCACATACTTCATGGGAAAGGGACAGTCCATTGTCTCAGACAAACTCAACTGACAATTTAAGGCAGTATATATGTTTAGGTTCTCAGGGAGCAGGAGGTATTTTTCATCAATTCTTGCATTAGATTATCTTCTTTTGTAGGATAATCTAACTATTCCTCCTCATATACCAGGTTCAAACAACCTTTATCCTGAAGATTTGGTGCCATTTACACGAAAGCCGCTTTTCCTAATCATCGACAGCGACAATAGCCAAGCATTTAAGGTATAGCAACTTCTTCCATATCTAAGATTGGCAGAAGTCTTGCTCAATGCTTGTTGGCAAATCTGTGCAGATTGTTCATGGTGCAGAAAGAGGAGAAGCATCCGTCTTGCTTCTTTCACATGACAAACCGATGTCGGTATCTGATACGAATCCAGCCTCAAGTGGAAGCCAGTTTACCCATTTCCTAACTGCTCCATTGCAGGCATTTTGCCACTTAGTTGGCCTTTCTCCAGATATCGAAGCTGTGAGTTATCTCGACGTTCATTCTTCGTATCCGCCACAAATCCTTTCTCTTGATAGATTTGTATTCACTTTCAGGATTTATACAGCAGTGCCGAGAACCTGCTTTCCTCTGCTCTAGCTGAATGGGAAGTGTCACTCTGTTCATCTAATTCCCTCGATCAGGTTTGGGCTCAAGTATTAACTGATCCATTTCTACGACGACTGATTGTAAGGTATCATCTGCCAATTTTCAGCTGATGATTTCACTGGATTTGATCATAAAACATGTAATTTTGTCATTTTATCAAACAGGTTCATCTTTTGCCGCGCAGCTCTTTCTCTCTTTCATTCTTCAAGGGACAGTGCCTTGCATCCGCCCGAATGCCTTCCTAATCTCCCTGAGTCGGTCTCTCCGGAGTCTGCCATGGCTCAGATCCATATCTATCACCTTGCAGAAAGGTTAGGCGTCTTAAACTATTTTCACTTCACTGATTCCATCAGGGATTCTGTTCATAGCAGGTAACTAGAAGAACACTGTATAATCAATCATCCGTAGATAGAACCATAGCACCAAATCATTTGTTGATTGTTTTGTGTCTATACCCGATTCTGTGTAAGGTTGCGAGGAGCTATTTAGATAAGTTTTCGGCAAGTTACGATCATTCTTGGCAGTGAATAAACTGTGGAACCATTTGTTGTATCAGAATAGTGGATAAGCTTGAAAGATTTCCGAAGATAGAGCAGCTTGTTTCACTTGGTTTCATTGTTTGTGCCTGTTCTTGTGAGTGAATGCTGAGAATTTCCCTGTCCTGGCCCTCGATTCAACTACACAGAAAGGCTTGTTTTTCGATATAGCTAGCGTTTTTTGCTCGCCGGAGAATGAGATTGCTTTTCATACACATGATGAACTTCCCTTCCTTGGATGTCGATATCGATAGAAAGAAAGAAAGAAAGAAAGTAGAGGATGGATTGCTTGAACACTTACTTGTCAAGGTACATGCTGTTCATTAAGATGAAGAAGTTTCAGCTTATGGTTCATCAGGCCTGAGCACCAGGCCCACGCCTGAGGAGAGACCTCCACGGACCGTCATGCCCTGGGAGGGCCGCATAGGCGGCGGCGCTGGAGAGGACTCCGGATTTAGCTGTGCGCGGGAGGCGGAGGAGGCTCGGATAGGGGGAGAGAGAGCTTGATGCGGTCGCGGCGGAGGGGGATGGGGGCGATGGGGTGGCAGAGGACGGAGAGCGGGGACGAGGGGAAGGAAATGCATCGAAGCAGAGGGCGGGGAGGGCGCGCCGGCGGAGGAGGAGGGCGGCTGGGCGGACGGCGAGAGGGGAGGCGATGGCGGAGCTCTCCATGGCCACGGCGTCGCTCCTCTGGTCTCCTCGGCCACGGGATCCCGTGCAAGCATCATAGCCAAGCTAATTTTAAGGGGAACAGTAAACCGTTAGATTAATTAAGTCATCAGATGCTGTCCGTTCATCGTCTATCGCCGTCTCACACCAGGTGGATATGCTGACAAATGGGAGTTTGACACGTCATCTTAAAAAGGAGTGTTGAAAATCCTTTTCAGCAAAAGATGCCACTCAGTGATCCCACACAATTAACTTTACAAATATATGTGAAGAGGTAAATCGAAAAGTTACAGTTGACTATGATGAAGAAGGACATTGTCTCGGTTTCGTTGAAATTCAACTCTTGTCTACTTCAGCAACTCTGCTCTGTTGTAACCAATTCAACTATGCCCTCGGAGACAAGAGTGTTGAAAACCCCATGAAGAGTCTTATTTACTGGGGAAATGGACGGTTGATCGCTTGAGTTGTGGACACGCGTCATGACGTCCACGCATTTAGTCATGGCATACCCTAGAGATAAAGGTGTCAATCAAGCCGGACCACTTGGTGACCCTATGCAACCCATGTGAGTCATGTCATATCGAGTTTGATCTATTCTATGACGGTCAGGCCACATCGGACCACATCAGGTCAGGACCCGATGTGGCCTAGTTGATGACCGAGTCAGGCCTTACCTTAAGTTTGGGACCGGATCCCCCAATCATATCCAATTCAATCGGAAAGGATGACAAAGTTCCTCTACGAGATAGCACGCGATTGAGAGATCCGCTTTTATGACAAGGGACTGAGCACTCTCGTTAGATAAAATCTGAGATCTCTTCAAATAGGAGAGGGGGATCGGCTTCTTCTTGGACTCGTGCCCTTGAACTTCACACCTCTTTGTCGCTTATTGTCGGAGGCATCGGAGAAACTAGCTACGCCACCAATTCGAGAATCTAAGTGTATCCGCGCAACCCTTTGATCATGTATAGAGATATAACAAAAGTATTTTTGTGATGAAAAATTTATGAAATATTATTTTAATATTTTTAAATTTAGTATATATATATATATATATTTGATGAAAATGATAATAAAATGCGCCCCACAATTTTTTTATCAAATAAAATTATTTATTTTATTTTTTTAATTTTTACTCAAATAAAATTATTTATTTTTTTTTATCATATGGTCCCAACAATTTAAATCACATGGGCCGGTGGCCTATTTTATTTTTATTTAAAAAGAAATAAATCTTTGTCTATCCATTAATGCATTTGGTGTGTGTAACAGCTACAACACACCTAATTGATTTCGGATTTTGACAAAAAAAAATAATGAATATAACATACAAATAAATTAAATAATTTTATTTGAGTAAACATTAAATCCATTAATGCATTTGGTGTGTGCATTATTTTTTCTCGTCTAAATCCTAGATCAATTGGGTGTGTTATAGCTGTTATAATTTTATAACGGTTAGATATGTTATAATAGATATGATTTTATAATTATTATAACACACACATAATTTATTTAAAAATATTTATAATGTAATTGTTATAATTTTGTAAGTGCTATAATATGAATTCAATCATGTTCGTTACCATTCATATTATAATAGTCATTTACATTGTAGTAATTATAAAATCATAATTACTATAATATATGTAGCGATTTCATAATTGTTATAATGCATTTGATCAATTCAAAATTTAGATACGAAATAATAATGTGAATAATATTAGAGGACAATGGATAAATATGAGTGATGCTACTTGTCACAATATATTCCCGTCACAAATTTGTGATGGGAATCTGGACCGTTCAATCACAATCACCCATTCAATCACAATCATCCATTCAATCTACGATCAGGATTTAATCTTAATTTTAAAATCCAACGGTGCAGACTTTCGTCACAACATTTGTGACGGAATTCTATTGTGACAAGTAGCTTTTTTCGATAAATATATACAATTAAATAATGACAAGAACGGTCTTTTGATTAAAAAAAATAAAAATAGATGACCATTTGATTATTATTATTATTATTTAATAAAATAGACTGATCATGTGTTTTTTACTAAAATAAAATTATTGTTTAATTTTTTTTATCATACGGAGCCCACAATTTAAATCACATGGGCAGTGACCTATTTTATTTTTATTTAAAATGAAATAAATCTTTGTCTATCCATTTTAATGATTGGATAGTAGATTTAACATGTGGGACACTTGCACTAAATAAAAGTACTTAAATTATGATTAATAAAACCAGATACTATAATTAAATAAATGAAAAATTATCAGATATGCTTTAAGATTGATGTTGTCTTCACAAATGATTGTGAAAGGGACCGTGTAGGACCGCTAAGATGGCAAAATTCACCTTTTGATGAAGATTGATGTTGTCTAGGTTCATATAACCACTGATGTACTCTTTAGTCGATCATGTACGAAGAACGTGCACGGCTTCTTGCCCTTCCCTTTGATATCTTCTTTTACACAATGTCAAACTCGTCGATACTCGCCAATACTATCGATGATTACAACTACTAAGTGAGACTTATGATTGAGCGAGTGCCACACATATATAAAGTCTCACCATGTGATGAACACCACGTGGTGGGGCAAGATTACATAACTTACTTGACCCATGTGTCCAAAAATGTATAACTCAAGTGGACCCATTTCACATTCTTGGCCAAACTAACCGATATGAGTGGAGATGGCACGACTCTAGCTCGTTGCTAAACCTAAAGGCCTTATATAACCATGCACCCTGTTCATTCTCCCTAAGGCCTAAACCGTAGAGGGAGAGATGAGTTTGAAGGTAGAGCAAGCTCTTCACATGGTCGGAGGCACCGGAGAAACTAGCTACGCCAGCAATTCGAGACTCCAAGTACACAACCCTAGCTATGACCTTGTATATTTCCTTTTAGTATCCTAATTTGTGTATTATTGCTCAGGAAAAGGCGATCCACCGAACAAAGTCTGTGTTGGCTATCGCAGTTGAAGAAACGTATAAGGCTTTGCACCCTGAGCATATGGTTGTTGTCGACCTTGGTTGCTCTTCTGGACCCAACACATTTCTCGTGCTCTCTCATGTGCTTAGTGTGGCAACTGCCAAACTCTCCGGCCCGACAGAGTTACAATTCTTCTTGAATGACCTCCCGGGGAATGACTTTAACTGTCTCTTCCGATCCTTGGATGGGTTCAAGAAGAGGTTGGAGGGGGAGATCGGGGAGGGTTTACTAGTACCGTATCACGTGGCTGGAGTGGCAGGATCATTCTATGGGAGGCTTTTTCCTCGTGCTAGTGTTCATCTATTTCACTCTTCCTTCTGTCTAACGTGGCTGGAGTGCTGTTATATACATATATATATAAAACGTGCCGTTGATTTAATATTTACTCAAATAAAATTACTTAATTTATTTATGTGTTATTTTGATTATTTTTTCTCGTCTAAATCCTAGATTTATTGGGTGTGTTCTAGCCGTTATAATTTTATAATTATTATAACACACACTTAACTTATTTAAAAATATTCTTGATGTAGCTGTTACAATTTTGTAATTGTTATAATATAAATTCAATCATGTTCATTATCATTCATATTATAATAGTTATTTACATTGCAGTAATTATAAAATCATAATTACTATAATATATATAGTAATTATGATTTCGTAATTGTTATAATGCATTTGATCCATTTAAAATTTAGATAAAAAATATTAATAATATATATTAATAATATTAGAGTACAGAGGATAAATATGTATAATTAAATAATGACAAGAACGATCTTTCAATTAAAAAAATAAAAATAGATGTCTATTTAATTATTATTATTATTATTTAATAAAATAGACCGATCATGTGATTTTTTACTAAAATAAAATTATTATTATTATTTTTATCATACGGAGCCCACAATTTAAATCACATGGGCAGTGACCTATTTTATTTTTGTTTAAAAAGAAATACATCTTTGTCTATCCATTTTAATGATTGGATAGTAGATTTAACATGTGGAACACTTGCACTAAATAAAAGTACTTAAATTATGATTAATAAAAACAGCTACTATAATTAAATAAATGAAAAATTATTAGATATGCTTTAAGATTGATGTTGTCTTCACATATGATCATGAAAACGATTGTGTAGGACCGTTGGATGGCGAAATCCACCTTCTGATGAAGATTGATGTTGTCTAGATTCATATAACCACTGATGTACTCTTTAGTCAATCGTGTATGAAGAACGTGCACGGCTTCTTGCCCTTCCCTTTGAAATCTTCTTCTACACAATGTGAAACTCATCGATACTGCACAAATACTATCAATGATTACAACTACTAAGTGAGACTTGTGATCGAGCGAGTGCCACACATATATAAAGTCTCACCATGTGATGAACACCATGTGGTGGGGCAAGATTACATAACTCACTTGACCCAAGTGTCCAAACATGTATAACTCGAATGGACCCATTTCGCATTCTTATCCAAATTAATCGATATGATTGCTCTGTCCCTTGTCCTTGTCCTTGTCCTTTTTTCATTAAGGCAAAAATTAAAGGCCTTATATAACCACCCTCACCCCTTCATGCTCCCTAAGGCCTAAACCATAGAGGGAGAGATGAGTTTGAAGGTAGAGCAAGCTCTTCACATGATCGGAGGCACCGGAGGAACTAGCTACGCCAGTAATTCGAGACTCCAAGTACTTGATCAACACAACCCTATCTATGACCTTGTATATTTCCTTTTAGTATCCTAATTTGTGTATTATTGCTCAGGAAAAGGCGATCCATCGAACAAAGTCTGTGTTGGCTATCGCAGTTGAAGAAACGTACAAGGCTTTACACCCTGAGCATATGGTTGTTGTTGACCTTGGTTGCTCTTCTGGACCCAACGCATTACTTGTGCTCTCTCATGTGCTTAGAGTGGCAGCTGCCAAACTCTCCGGCACCATGGAGTTACAATTCTTCTTAAATGACCTCCCGGGGAATGACTTTAACTGTCTCTTCCGATCCTTGGAGGGGTTCAAGAAGAGGTTGGAGGGGGAGATTAGTGAAGGTTTACTAGTACCGTATCACGTGGCTGCAGTGGCAGGATCATTCTATGGGAGGCTTTTTCCTCGTGCGAGTGTTCATCTGTTTCACTCTTCCTTCTGTCTAATGTGGCTCTCACAGGTATTGAAGATTTCAAGATTTCTCATTTTACGTACCTAATTTTCATAATACCCTAATCATATAACGTATTTTCAAAATACCACTTTTATTTCTCTAGCTCTAAGTCATGATGAACATAGAGAACTCCGAATTTATGTATTCTAAGAATACATTTTTTGATTTGAAATGATTTGGAGTTGTCGGTCAATTTCGGACGAAACTGGACCTCTATTTGAAAATTTAAAAGTTTGATATTTTTTCAAGAGAGACTCATTGATGGTGTTGGTTAGCAAGATCATTGTCTTAGATTTTAAAAGTTTGATATTTTTCAAAATAAACTAGCTCTAAGTCATGATGAACATAGAGAACTCCGAATTTATGTATTCTAAGGACCTACACTGGACCTACACTATTTGAAAATTTAAAAGTTTGATATTTTTCTAATCAAGAGAGACTCATTGATGGTGTTGGTTAGCAAGTATATATCATTGTCTTAGATTTTATAATAAGCTTGCGATAAATTTTATCAAACATTTGTAAGTTTAAAAATTCATCATTCTCAATTTACGATATTGAATTCAGATTCAAGGGCATGAATACATTAAAAATACTTTCAGAAATATATTGATTTTGATTAGAAGTGATTCAGAATTTTCTAGCCCATCAGTCAGACTGATAAACTTAAAGATAAAGAGGAGAGATATTTCATAAATATGCTACGTGAATTATTTGAGTATTACGTAAAATAAAAAATCTTGAAATATGTTTTACGGTTCAGTAAAAAGTTGATTTTTTGATCAGGCTCCTGAAGGACTAAAGACCAAACATGGTGTTCCACTTAACAAAGGAAATATCTATTGGACAGAATCGGGTTTGGCCGAAGTAGAGAAAGCTTACGAGGAACAATTTCGAAATGATTTTTCAACGTTTCTTAGATCGCGCCATATGGAACTCAATGTCGGCGGAAGGATGGTGTTGGTATTTGTAGGACGAAGAAAGAGAACCCCAGGGCATGGTGACCTTGTTCATCTTTACGGACTACTAGGAGAAGCTCTTAACTCGATGGTCCTAGAGGTACATACTTATTATTTCGGTATTTTACTAAATCACGTAATTTTTTTTTTGATATTTTCTAAATCACACATTTAATTTTAATATGCCAAGTTACGGGGATTGTTCATGTGTCTATGAATTCAGGGGATTGTTCTTGAAGAAAAGTTGGACACCTTCAATATGCCAAGTTACGGGGCTTCTTTCGAAGAGGTTGAGTCGGTGATCCATAATGAAGGGTTATTTGATTTGGATGGAGCAGAGATATTCGAGTCTAGTTGGGATCCATTTGACGACTTTGAAGATGATATTCACACTGTATCAAAGTACACGAGAAGCGGGAAAAATGTGGCGAATTACATTCGTGCAGTAATGGAACCGTTAATCGAGCATCAGTTTGGGGCTGCCATACTTGATGATCTATTTGCGCGATACGCACATGGTGTTTCAAAGCACTTGCTCAAAGAGAAGGCCAATCACACCATTTTTCTCTTATCCTTGAAGAAGAAAGCTTAAGCTTAAGCTTAAAAGTGGACAAGAGAAATTAAGGGAAATGATGTTTCTAGATCGCTAGCTATGAAAAGTTATATACATAAATATAAATATAAATATAAATATAAATGGTGGTTATTAGTATGTATTTCTACATATCAATAAAAAAACACTAATAATTATGTACATGAGCATTCTAAACAAGCAAGCAAAAGAAGCGCACAAGATAAATAATAATAAATGATTTTTATTCGACTATTTAAATGTTACAAGCATCCTAGCTCCTGTTTATGAAGAGGTTATAATCAAGTCTATGGGACAATGGTGCAACGGTAGAACATTCGAATTGTGACCCAAGGATCCATGGTTCGAAATGCCCAGATACGACGTATTTGCAAGAATTTTCTTCCAAATGGAAACGCAATCAATTGAGAATGCATGGTGCATCTGGATTGACTGCCGTATGGCATCTGAATTGACCGCGTATGCGATTTCTAATTTACCCTGGTAGTCGGTGAAAAATTTCCGTGGGACTGATACCGGCTACCCCCAGTGGATTGAATCCATGAGACTGACTGAGATTTATCATTTTTTTTTTATAATCAAGAGAGAAGAGATTGTAATCAAGAGAGTAGATTGCTCTTGAGTTGGTTACTATAAAATAGACTTGTTGAAATAAACAAGGATTGAATTTTGATAAAATCGAGACAATATCTTTCTCCGTAGTAGTCAATTATAACTTCTCGATATCTTTCCCGGTGTATGATCAACCATGTCAAACCGTTGAAACGGCATATTCCACTTTTCGTTGCAGTAATAAGAGAGCAGAAGGTAGATGGAAAAACAAACAAATCTATCAACTTTGTTCTTAACGTTTGGGTACTTTAGGATAAATCAATATTTGATTGTGTCGTTGTATCCGCCATGATGCGGTTGCGCAGGCCGTCGGAGGGCACCTAGACGACGTAGCTGCAGTCCGTGCTTCTCGCTGGGTCGCCGGCGGTGAGGTTGGCGGAGGAAGAATTCAAGTGGCGGATGGCCTCCTTGAACAGCTCGCTGCCGGAGCCACAACGTTTATGAAGAGCTTCGTAGCGCCGGAGGTTGGCCACCAGGTGCGATGTGGCGGCGGAGGCAGGCTCGGGTTCTTCCAGTAGGAGGCGGCCTGGTAGCGGCTGAGGCAGGACGCTTCGTCGAATTCGCCCGAGAGGAGGCCGCCGAGAAGCTTGTCGGCATCCCCTGCTGCCTTGGTGAAAGATGACGGCGAAGAACCATCGTTCCAACCTGCAGAAAATTGACACAGAGACCAGAATTCAGATCAGAGACAACAAAAACTCGATCAAAGTGGACTTTCCTACCGATTCTGGCTTTGATTCCATCAGCAACAAGAAGCATCAAACAGACGAGATCACATCGCAGGAGGGATCTTCTTCGCCCACCTGCTTCGCTTCCTCCCCTCACGCTTGCTTCTCCCTTCCATTTCCAGACCCCCGGAGCTCCTCCTCCGCGCTTCCTCTTCTTCTCCTCGAGATGCTTGTACCACTCAAGCTCTGCATGATCGTGCTGAAGCATCGAATGCACAGCTTGTCGAGATCAGAAACCATGATCTGGAGAAAGAAGAATGAGAATCCGGATTTGACTTCGAGCTGAGCATCAACTGAGGAAGTCAGACTGCTTTCTCCCCTGCAAGAATCCATGAAACAGGTCAAACAGTTGACTCTGACTTGAGGACGGAGAGCGAGGATGAGGGGAAGGAAATGAATCGAAGCAGAGGGCGGGGAGGGCGCGTCGGCGGAGGAGGAGGGCGGCTGGGCGGGCGGCGAGAGGGGAGGCGATGGCGGAGCTCTCCGTGCCCACGGCGACCTAAACTCAATTAGAGCATCCGCAACGCGCTGTTAATCGCGCGTTAACAGCGGACGTGGAGGAGCGAGGAAAGGACGTGGAGGAGCGAGGGAGGAGTGAGGTATTTAACGCGTTCAGAGTTCTGAACGCGTTAATCGGTGACAGTGGTGGGCCATGCATTTTTTTTTTAATTTTTTTTCACAATCAAGTGGTGGTAGTCGATCACCTGATCGACTACCACACATGGTGGTTGACCAGCTGGTCGACCACCATGTGTGGTAGTCGATCAGGTGATCGATCACCATGTGTGGTAGTCGATCACCTGATCGACTACCACGTGGCAGTGGAGCCCATGGCATTATAACGCCACGTACGTTGCGGATGCTCTTAGTCACAAGGCGTCACTCCTCTAGTCTCCTCGGCCACGGGATCCCGTGCAAGCATCATAGCCAAGCTAATGTTAAGGGGAACAGGTAAACCGTTAGATTAATTAAGTCATCAGATGCTGTCCGTTCATCGTCTATAGCCCGCTCACACAAGGTGGATATGCTGACAAATGGGCGTTTGACACGTCATCTTAACAAGAGTGGTGAAAACCCGATGGAGAGTCTTGTTGATTGGGAAAATGGACGGCAGATCGCTTGAGTTGTGAACACGCGTCAGGACGTCCACACATTTAATCGTGGCATACACTAGAGACAGAGGTGTCAATCAAGTCGGACCATCCGTGACCCGGTGCAACCCAACTTGAGTCATGTCATGTCGAGTTTGATCTATTCTATGGCAGTTAGGCCACATCGATCCTGACCCGATGTGGCCTAGTTGATGACCGAGTCAGGCCTTACCTTAAGTTTGGGACCGGATTCCCCAATCATATCCAATTTGATCGGAAAGGAAGATAAATGAGATAGCACACAATTGGGAGATCCGCTTTTACGGCAACGGACTGAGTACTCTCTTTAGATAAAACTCAAGGTCTCTTCGAATAGGAGAGGAGGATCGACTTTTTCTTTGGACTCGTGTCCCAAACTTCGCACCTCATTGCCACTTATTGTCGGAGGCACCGGAGAAAACTAGCTATGCCACCAATTCGAGAATCCAAGTGTATCCACATAACCCTTTGATAATGTATTTCCATAGCGATGATCCACAGATAAAAGTTGTTTGATTTGGATAAGTAGAGACCACAGATAGAGTCTAGTTCAACAAAGTTACTATAACTGTTAGATATTTTATAACAACCATGATTTTATAGTTATTATAACATATACTTAAATTATTTAAAAATATTCATGATGTAGTTGTTAAGATTTTGTAATTGCTATAATATAGATTCAATCATATTCGCTATCATTTATATTGTGACAGTCTAGCAATTATGAAATCGTAATTATTATAATATATATATCAACTATGATTTCATATTTCATAGTTGATAATACATTTGATCAATTTAGAATTTAAATAGGATATAATAATATAATTAAATAATATTAGAAGATAAGGATAAATATATATAATTAAATAATGATAAGAACGATCTTTTGATTAAAAAATAAAAATAAATGTCTATTTCATTATTATTATTATTATTATTATTTAATAAAATAAACCGACCAGGTGATTTTTACTAAAATAAAATTATTATTATTATTTTTTATCATACGGAGCCCACAATTTAAATCACATGGGCAGTGACCTATTTTATTTTTATTTAAAAAGAAGTACATCTTTGTCTATCCGTTTTAATGATTGGATAGTAGATTTAACTTGTGGAACACTTGCACTAAATAAAAGTACTTAAATTATGATTAATAAAAACATCTACTATAATTAAATAAATGAAAAATTATTAGATATGCTTTAAGATTGATGTTGTCTTCCCAGATGATCGTGGAAGCAATCGTATGAGGTTGTTGGGGTGACAGATTTTACTTTCTGATAAAGATTGATGTTGTCTAGATTCATATAACCATTGATGTACTCTTTAGTCGATCGTGTACGAAGAATGTGCACGGCTTCTTGCCCTTCCCTTTGATATCTTCTTTCACACAATGTGAAATTCGTCGATATTCGCCAATACTATAGATGATTACAACTACTAAGTGAGACTTGTGATCGAGTGAGCGCCACACATATATAAAATCTCACCATGTGATGAACACCATGTGGTGGGGCAAGATTGCATAACTCACTTGACCCATGTGTCCTAACATGTATAACTCGAATGGACTCATTTCGCATTCTTATCCAAATTAATTGATATGAGTGGAGATGGCACGATGATGATTAACACAATTGATGTTAAATTGACATCATTAGTAAGGAAATTTAAGATTTTAGTTGTACATTTATGTCTTGGATGACACATATTTGTAATTGGATGTATTTTGATTATATTTAAATTTTTCTACATTTTTAAATTCATATTTCATCCAATTTAATTTGTAGGACAGCTTGATCATCAAAGCTTAAATGACACATTAAGGGCTAAATGGTACATCATGATGAAGGGTTGAGAGGAAGAGGAGGATCTCCACCAGGAGGATCTCCACCACACATCTCCACCACACATCTCCACCTCACATTTCAGCAAAATCCAGCAATTTCTAGCTTTTTCTTTTGTTTGATTGTTTCTTGTTTGTTGTTAATTTAGCTCCCTTAAAATTGTCACTTTGTTAGTTTGTTATTTCCTTACAACTTACTTTAATTTGTTATAGTTTGTTGAATTCTCTTTTTGAAATGCAAGTAATTTGTTGAATTGTCTAGTAGAAATTTTGTTATGTTTCGTATCAAATCTGTTATGTTTTGTTCATGTTATTCATTTTTGTTTCATTGCTGTTCGTTCTTGTTTCTTGGCCATGTTTTGAGTGTAGTTAACTGAATTTTCGATTCCGGATAGTTAGGATTGTTAGGATGAAGTAGATGGTTGAATTTTTATTATTCCTCACATCTAAACCCCAAAACATGCATTAGTTTAGTTTTTATTTTTTATTCTTCTCACAACACACAAAATTTCATTAGATTTGAAGATTACAAACATTGTATTGTGTCCTTAAGAGACGATTCAGGTTAACTCTATACTACATTATTGGTTGAAACTTGATAATTAATTGAAACCGTAGTGCGACAAAGAAACGGGTTATCACACGACTCTAGCTCTTTCCCTTGTCCTTGTCTTTTTTCATTAAGGGAAAAATTAAAGGCCTTATATAACCACCCTCACCCCCTTCATGCTCCCTAAGGCCTAAACCATAGAGGGAGAGATGAGTTTGAAGGTAGAGCAAGTTCTTCACATGGTCGGAGGCACCGGAGAAACTAGCTATGCCAGCAATTCGAGACTCCAAGTACTTGATCAATACCACCCTATCTATGACATTGTATCTTTCCTTTTAGTATCCTAATTTGTGTATTATTGCTCAGGAAAAGGCGATCCATCGAACGAAGTCTGTGTTGGCTATCGCAGTTGTAGAAACGTACGAGGCTTTGCACCCTGAGCATATGGTTGTTGTCGACCTTGGTTGCTCTTCTGGACCCAACGCATTACTCGTGCTCTCTCATGTGCTTAGTGTGGCAGCTGCCAAATTCTCTGGCACGACGGAGTTACAATTCTTCTTGAATGACCTCCCGGGGAATGATTTTAACTGTCTCTTTCGATCCTTGGAGGGGTTCAAGAAGAGGTTAGAGGGGGAGATCGGGGAGGGTTTACTAGTACCATATCACGTGGCTGGAGTGGCAGGATCATTCTATGGGAGGCTTTTTCCTCGTGCAAGTGTTCATCTGTTTCACTCTTCCTTCTGTCTAATGTGGCTCTCACAGGTACTATACTTGAAGATTTCAAGATTTCAAACCTAATTTTCATAATACCCTAATCACTTAATGTATTTTTAAAGTACCACTTCTATTTCTCTCTAAGTCATGATGGACATAGGGAACTCCGAATTTATGCATTTTAGGAATACATTTTTTGATTTGAAATGATTTGGAGTTATCCATCAGTCCGAATGAAACTGGACCTACACTATTCAAAAATTCAAAAGTTTGATATTTTTTTAACCAAGAGAGTCTTAGAGACCTGTTGGTAGTGTTGATTAGCAAGTATCATTGTCTTAGATTTTATAATAAGCTTGTGATAAATTTTATCAAATATTTATAAATTTAAAAATTCATCATTCTCAATTTATGATATTGAATTCAGATCCGAGGACATAAATATATTAAAAATATTTTCAGGAATACATTAATTTTGATTTGAAATGATTCAGAATTCTTTAGGTCCATCAATCCGGCTGAGAAACTTAATGATAAAGAGGAAATATATTTTTATTTTTTGATATTACTTATTGTATATGAAATTATTGATCAGGCTCCTGAAGGACTAAAGACCAAACATGGTGTTCCACTTAACAAAGGAAATATCTATTGGACAGAATCGGGTTTGGCCGAAGTAGAGAAAGCTTACGAGGAACAATTTCGAAATGATTTTTCAACGTTTCTTAGATCGCGCCATATGGAACTCAATGTCGGTGGAAGGATGGTGTTGGTATTTGTAGGACGAAGAAAGAGAACCCCAGGGCATGGTGACTTGGTTCACCTTTATGGATTACTAGGAGAAGCTCTTAACTCCATGGTCCTAGAGGTACATATTTATTATTATAGTATTTTATTAAATCACATAATTTTTTTGGATATTATCTAAATCACACATTCAAGGAGATTTTCAAAAATATATTAATTTTGATTTAAAATGATTCAGAATTTTCTAGATTCATCAATTAATTTCAGATGAAATTAATTAATTGATTGACCTACACCATTTGAAAACTTAAAAGTTTGATATTTTTCGAATAAGGAGAGTCTTAAGAATCTATTAATATTGTTGGTTAGCGAGTATCATTTGATAAATTTTATTAAGTCTTTATAAGTTTAAAATTTTATTATTCTTAATTTACGCTATTAAATTCAAATTCAAGAATATAAATGCATTAAGGAGGTTTCCAAGAGTGATTTGAAATTATTTAAAAATTTCTAAGTCTATCAGTTAGTTTCGGATATATTGTGCTAAACTTGTAATTTTTTTTATGTGTCTATGAATTTAGGGGATTGTTCCGGAAGAAAAGGTTAACACCTTCAATTTACCAAGTTACGGGGCTTCTTTCGAGGAGGTGGAGTCGATAATCCATAATGAAGGGTTATTTGATTTGGATCGAGCAGAGATATTCGAGTCTAGTTGGGACCCATTTGACGAGTTCGAAGATGATCTCCACGCCATATCAAAGTACACGAGAAGTGGGAAAAATGTGGCGAATTACATTCGTGCAGTAATGGAACCGTTAATCGAGCATCAGTTTGGGGCTGCCATACTTGATGATCTATTTGAGCGATATGCACACGGTGTTTCGAAGCACTTGCTCAAAGAGAAGGCCAATCACACCATTTTTCTCTTCTCCTTGAAGAAGAAAGCTTAAGCTTTAAGCTTAAAAGTGGACAAGAGAAATTAAGGGAAATGATGTTTTTAGACCGCTAGCTATGAGAAGTTATCTACATAAATATAAATATAAGTATAAATATAAATGGTGGTTATTAGTATGTATTTCTACATATAAATAAATAAAACACTAGTAATTATGTACCTGAGCATTCTAGACAATCAAGCAAAAGAAGCGCACAAGGTAAATAGCAGTAAGACTATTTAAATGCTGCAAACATCCGAGCTCCTTTCTATGAAGAGGTTGTAATAAAAAATAATAATAAATATTAATTAGCCTCATTGATTATTTTTGAGAGTGACTGATCCATCGGCCATCAAGGTAAATCAAAAAGTGCATGCAATGGCAAGCCCAAACGCCCAGTAATGATTACGTTCCCCATTTGAAGAAAAATTCCTGCAAATACGCTGTATCTGGGGAACGAACTATAGGTGCCTGGGTGACAATTTGGATGTCCTACCACGACACCATTACCCCGGGGACGAAGAGGTTGTTATAAAAAAAAATGATAAATCCCAATCAGTTTTATGGACTCAATCCCTGGGGGTGGTCGGCCCGATCCCACATAAGTTTTTCCACCGACCACCAGGGTAAATCGGGAAGCGCATACGACGGCCAATCCAGATGTCCAGTATCTTTTGATTGCGTTCCCCATTTGAAAGAAAATTCTTACAAATACACCTGAAGAGGTTGTAATCAAGAGAGCAGAAGAGGTTGTAATCAAGAAAATAGATTGCTATTTACTTAAATATGATTGAATTGATTACTATAAAGAAGACTTTTGAAATGGATAAAAATTAAATCTCGAAAGCAACATTCTCTTTCATAGTGGACAATTATAATTTTTTGATTTACTTCCTCATACATAATCAAACTGCTGAGATCACGAATTCTACCGAAGTAATTAAAAGTGAAAAGGTAGATGCAATAACCAAGTAATCTATCAACTTTGTTTGACAATTCTTCTATGATAATCAGTTCGCCGCGAATAATCAATATAGTTGCATGTGTCGTTGTATCCTGAGACGAGGGCGATGATGCGGTTGCCCAGGCCGTCGGAGGGCACCTAGACGACGTAGCTGCAGTCCGTGCTTCTCGCTGGGTCGCCGGCGGTGAGGTTGGCGGAGGAAGAATTCAAGTGGCGGATGGCTTCCTTGAACAGCTCGCTGCCGGAGCCACAACGTTTATTAAGAGCTTCGTAGCGCCGGAGCTTGGCCACCAGGTGCGATGTGGCGGCGGAGGCAGGCTCGGGTTCTTCCAGTAGGAGGCGGCCTGGTAGCGGCTGAGGCAGGACACTTGGTTGAATTCGCCCGAGAGGAGGCCGCCGAGAAGCTTGTCGGCATCCCCTGCTGCCTTGGTGAAAGATGACGGCGACCTTCCAACCTGCAGAAAATTGCCACAGAGACCAGAATTCAGATCAGAGACAACAAATACTCGATCAAAGTAGACTTTCCTACCGATTCTGGCTTTGATTCCATCAGTAAGGAGCAAATCGAACGACGAGTTGACGTCGAATTCAGTAACAAGAAGCATCAAACAGACGAGATCACATCGCCCTTCCATTTCCAGACCCCCGGAACTCCTCCGCGCTTCCTCTTCTTCTCCTCGAGATGCTTGTAGCTCCATTACCATCTCCCGCCTGCTTCACGCCTTCACGTACCACTCGAGCTCTGCATGATTTGCTGAAGCATCGAATGCACAGCTTGTCGAGATCAGAAACCATGATCTGGAGAAAGAAGAATGAGAATCTGGATTTGACTTTGAGCTGAGCATCAACTGAGGAAGTCAGACTGCTTTCTCCCCTGCAAGGATCCATGAAACAGGTCAAACAGTTGAGTATGACTTGAGGATTTCTAACAAGTAAAGAGCAAAGTTGTTGTTACAAACTCATTGATGAAATCTAACAGGAGAGACTACCTCATAAACTCCTCTTTATGTACATAATTTCAGCAATTCCTTATTACAATTACACTGGCATTCATCATTTGATTTTGAAGGAGAAAAAAGAAAGAAAAAACTTGCATAACCCAAGTGGCATGAACCCATTCTCGATCTACAATCTCAGCAGTTACTTTGTATTAGCACACATCAAAGTGTATGTATATACGATATCGTTGCCACGAAAACTTTCACAATCTCGAGCGTCTAATGTATCTCATGGGATTCATGAGACCGCTATGGTGGCCAGAGCTGAAGGAGTGCTTCTTCCCTTTCGCAGAGATGTTTGGCTTTATATCCCAGCCCTCGACGTTCTTAGGAACGCATGCATCGAACAGAATTTGGCTCAGAACCCCTTGTGGATTGATGCTGGGTTGAGTGAATGAGTTGCCGGTTTGATCGTTGCTTGAAGAGCTTCCGTTCTTGGTTTCGAAGTTGTCGTTTGGGCTGGGTAAGGCAAAGTGATCGTTGGGTTCGACGATGACTTTTCGTAGGCATTCAGTTGAGGTAAGTGCTGCTTCGCGCAGGCTGCAAATGGACTCTAGTATGCTGTTGCAGGCACTTCCAAGATCGGCAGCTGCTCTGTTATAGATACATCTCTGCGAAAATGTTGCAGCTGCCTTGTCTAGCAATTCGACAACATTACAGAGGTATTCATTTCGATGATGCTTGTAATGCCCTACACAATCAAATGTACAATTACAAAGCAATTCAATTTATCGAAAGCAACAAAAGGGAAGAGCAATGACAAATCACTCTAGGATTTCAGTTCTACCTTTCAAATCCCATTCCTTATCAGGTTTCCCTAAGTCCTTAACATACTCACATGATTCTCGGTATATGTCAGAAAATTTAACGAATATGTTTGCTCACTCAGCTTATCTTCTTTGTCAAACTATTTGTATCTATGTGTAGGGATAGTTGCAAAACGGCACAATATGAATTTGCCATCAAAGACTATCAAGTTGAGATGAAAATTCTAGAAAATGAGCTAAAAACTTACCTATGTGAGGGGAATTGCTCCATTTAACGAGTTTGACGTCACCGCCAAGTTCCTTCATCCGTTGACCGAAGTTGACAATAGTTTGGTACGATGCGAGTTCATCATCTTCAGAGCAAAATATGAGAAAAGGACCCATACTCTGCAGGCATATCAAAATCAAGGAAACAATATACTATTAGGTACTCTTTCTGGATGAAGTAGACGATAACCCTAAACCTAAGTATTCGAATCATCACCACTGATGAGTATAAGGTCTTCCAATACTCAACACGCTGTGCTTCAAATCTACTTGTGAAAATATTACCAAGACCAGACGTCATGGCTCTTGCCACCCATGAGGTTATTCTTGTTGGTCTAAACAATTTCTGAGCACTCGGATGATGGATGAATCGAGCAACCGATTCGTTGGTGAAGTCTACTGGACCGGAATCGTGTATTTGACCGCAGACACAGTCTCTAATAAGCCGATATTCATCCTTAAAGACAACAAAATAGATTTAGTGAGCTATTGTCATAACACAATACTTTTCAACATCAGTGTATAATAACATTCAACATCAGTGATTGGCTCCTTAATTCTCATTATGCAACAAGTAATAGCAGTATCTGGTTGTTAGGTAATACCTAAGATAGCCGACTAGCTTTGGTTACACAAACAAATTTACGAACAAATGCAATGGGTTAACCATATAACATTGTGAAAGTAAAATGTGATGTTGATAATGGTAACCCTACAAACGCATTTCACGAGCTTTTGTCATTAGATTATATAGGTATGACTAGCTAGCGTGGATAACATATACACTAAAAACTACTGGATTAATTAATTAATCAAAGAATTGGAAGCAAGTTTTTTCTTTTTGTGTAATAGATTGAATTTTTATAGAAAAATATAATCATACCGGTATATGTCCTCCTTGCCACTTTCCATCAAGAACCTAGCATAAGAAAACTAAATTTGAGCATAAAATAATTCTACAATGCCATTAGGTAATTAGTAGAGAACGTAAAATATAATTGGAGAAGAGTTGTCAAGTTCAAAGGAGAATATATGATGCATTTTGGGTGAGCATGACTGCACAAACCTGAAGAATTCTATCCATGCAAACTTTTGATCCCAAAGAAAAGCTCACAAACACAATAGGTAACTGCTTGATCTTTATAACCTGTTAATTCGACATGCACAAAAGTCCTAAATATGTTAGATTACTTGCAACATATAAATGATTGTCAAAGAGAAAGTCACGACAGAAACATTATCGCAGCTCATAGTGTAAATATGGAGCTGGGAAGATACATGACTTTAACTTTAGGAAAGCGACGGTCATATGGACCATAACTTGACTACAAATATACTGCCTTTTAACAGTAATACTAACTTTCACAAGCTCGCCGAGTACACCATGGGCTAGTGAAGTGACCTTGTCAGGGAAATACCTACAAAAGAATCGCAAATTAGAAACTCAAACTATCTGTAATCTTGAAGATTTTAATGAGAAGAAATGTTGGACAAGGCAATGAGCCAGTGTTGAATGCATAGGAACTACATAATCCACAGTAGTAAACAATATCAACAAGCTCTGTACACTAATATTTTATGAATTTTTAACAAACATGAACACTCAATAGACACCCTTAGAGAAGATTGCAATACTTAGAGAAGCGAGGAAAACCAAAAACAATGTGCATGTAAGCAAAGCAGATGTTTTCTACATTGAACACTCACAGGGCCCATAAGATTTGGAAAGAACCAGCATCTGCTTCTATTTTACAATACTGAGCATAATCGCACCAGATTCTGTAATATTCCTAGTCCCTTTCAGTAAACTCCACCAATACACATGACAATTTTGTGTCTAGCAAATTTTGAGAGACCGTTGAATACCAGTCTCCGTCCATCGGTTGTATTAGCCCTAACAGAAGCTAGGAAGGATAATAACAGTTGGCTCTTACCTAAAAATGGAGAATAAGAAACCTTATCTGTTCAGAAATGAAGGGAAGATGATAAAGATCGAAACTTGACAGATCCAGTTTAATACGTTCAAAAATTTCAACCCAAAAATGATTTTTTTTTTCAGAAAAAACAACTGAAAGGCACTACAGCCAAGTAATCGAGCAAAAAAACGGAGGAAGCAGCGCTTACAGCGTGAGGAAGTCGACGCGGCAAACGAGGGGATTCCACCCGAGCGACCAGTACAGATCGAGGAAAGGCTTCAGATCGCTCTCCTGGCTTCAGAGCCAGGAGAAGAGCACGGCGACGCCCTTCGCTTCCCTCCTCCCTTCTCCCTCCGACCTCCCCCAGTAGAACCGCCCTCCCTCGCCCCACATCCGGCCAAATTCCGCTGCCTAAAACCTAGAAATCCTGATTTCTCCAACCTCGTCGAGGATTCGAAGAACCCCTAATTATCCTGCGGTTCGAATCCGACGAAATCAGAAGGAAAAACGAAGAGCAGTAAAATCGAGCGCTCCTCCATTCTTTCGTCCACGGAAAGCCTTGAATTATATGGATAGGATCGGCGCACGAGTCCACCGTGGCATGAACAGCTTGTTCACAGCGACTCCTAGACAAATACCCGTTACCTTACAGTCCTCGTAACTCGAGACACGAGAGCCCCACAACTGGGCTCCTCTGGGCCCCACGGCTATCCCCAACCAAGACGAAGGTGTGACACGTGTAGCTGAAAATAACACATACTATTCTGGGGATTTAGCAAATCTCTAAGAAAATTGTCACATGTACTCGTAGTTTGTGCACCCGCTTCTAATACCTGCCTGCTATTGAAAGTGTAATTAAAGCCTGGTAAATTGTCATTTCCACCACAAGTTTTGACTTATTTATTAAGATACCCTCTATAGTTTTAAAATTATAAAAATAGCCTTTAGTAATGTCCAACCCTTAAAATTTCCCCCTTAATTATTATAAAGGTCAATCAGATCATACTAAACTTCTTAATAAACTAACTAATCTTTAATATATAAAAATTTCAAACAGTTATTTTAATAATTTAATTCATTTTAGATTTAGTTTGACTTTGATTCAGTTTGACTTTGACTTAGTTTGACTTTCATTTTAGACTTGTGGATCATGCTTGCCCCCTAATTAGTGTTGCCAAAGGCATAGTTTATGATTGGGTCATGCGTAATCGACTTATAGACGAGCCATGTTCATCCACACCAATTCATGGTTAGACTAAGCTAAGTTGGGGGCTGGATCACGAGCAACTCGACTTGATTGTCATCTCTATTACTATCAAATTTGGAAAAATTTGAAGATATTTTGTCAAATTTGAAATTTAAGAGTATTTTATAGAAAATATAAAAACTCTGAGGGTAAAATGAAAAAAATCTCTCCATTCGAATTTATGATCTTCCGAAAAATCCATTTCTTGTCTTTATTGCTTTCTTGTGGTTGTGGAAGTGCATTAATTGCAATTTTAATTAGTTTTGATAAATGGACAAAAGTCAAAAAATAGACGTTCTTGTTTTATTTAGATAATGCGTCATCCCATCCCTTTATAAAATGGTAATTAATCCCCTAATACTATTTATCTTCCATTTAAATTTTAAATTAATAAAATATATTTTAATCGTTATAAAAACATAACTCCTATATATTTATAATAATTATAATTTTATAATTATTATAATATTAAAAAAATAGACAAACGTTAAAAGGACACTCTTCTTATTAAAATTATTTAAAATTTTTGAAAAGAATTTAAATGAACCTTTTTCCATTACATATTCACGACCATCTATAAGGAGGTAAACTCGCAAGAGGAAATTTAAATGAACCTTACCATTACATTGTATAATTAATTATAGATCTCTAATCTAAATTTAATTTGATATATTATATGTTTCATAGTTTAATCTAAATTAAAAGTTATGATTTTTAAAATTTTAAAATTTAACATTTATATTATACCAACTACGAAATTATAACTACTATAATTGCATAGTAGTTCAGTTGTAACTATTATAATTTTATAATTTTTATAACTTATAAAATATTAAATTTTAAAAGATCATAATTTTTAATTCGGATTGAACTACACGATATACAATATATCAAATCAAAATTTATTAAGAGACATATAATTAATTATGAGGTGGAATCTATACTAGTCAGGTTTTAGGTTTAAAAAATATCATTTAGAATTTTTTTCAAAGATTCTAAATAATTTTAATTTAAAAAATATATTATAATAATTATGATTTTATAATTATTATAATATGCTCAATAAATTTTGAATTTATTCGAAAGATGAATAATATTGAATGATATTTATGTGATTTTATGTTGAGTGAGACGATACAAAATCTAACATACGTGTCGCTGAAAAAAAAATACTATGTTTGACTTTTACTTATAACTAATAATAATAATAATAATATATTTTAAAATAAAATTATATAATAATTAACAGGGACCATATCAATTAACACCAAATTATTTAATATTTTTCCTTTAATAATTATTTCGAGTAATTTATTTAAAAGATAATGATAATAATAGGCGATCAAGATCAAGAGGGTATTTTTTTTGCAAAATAAATAATTCGTTGTATAAAAATGTTTTTTTTCTAAAAAAAGAGGTTTTTTTTTTCAAAATTTTGATTTGCCATATTTGTGCACCAGATAAACCCTCGAAATCAGCCATCCCCTTTCGTGAATCGTGATCGGAGAAGGAAGAAAATGGCGGCGCGCACATCTCCAATTCAACTTCGTCTTCTCTCCTCCTTCTTTGGCGATCGCCTCGCCTGCTCTTCCACACCTCTTCTCCGCCACAACGGAGGTCCGTACCCCTCCTTTATTCCCTGGCCTTTTTTTTTTCACTCGATTTCTTCCTCCGATCGATGGGACCATTTTGTTCGCTTGTAAATCGTCATGACACTTATTTTGTGAGATTTTTGTATTTTTGGAAGAATAAAGTTTGGTTCTTTATCTATCACTGTGTCAACGTTTCATACTATGTTCTCTGGTGAATACATTCCATTTTGTGACTAATATTTTTAAATATAATTCACAGGGATTAGGAATTCACCAATGCAATTATATAGGACTCTGTACAACTTAGCTGACATTCTATTCAATAAAAGGTATTGTATTGGTCCTTTTTACCTTTGATACTTAAGTTCCTTGATTTTCTCCTTCTCAGTGTGTGTGTTTTCTGTTGCAAGGCAAATAGAAAATTGATGTCTAAGACTCAATAGTTTCAAGCTGCTAAAATGAGACTGAAGTTTTCAGTTATGCCTACAAAACCTCTTATGTTAGATAATTGTGATTCAGCAATAAGATATTTTCTTTTATGTTTTTAGACTTTTTATTATTTTCTTTATTTCTTTTTGAAGGAGGAATATGTATTTTGGCATTTCGCTATTGCCACTGCTGTTGTGTCATCATCTGTCTCATCCCATCAAAATAAATAAATAAATACAAGTCTCAGTTTCTTTGTGAAAACTAGCAGATACTTTTTTTCTGTTCTTGTCTTTCCATAGATTCACTTCTTCTTGCAAGTTTATCTTTTCTCCAAAGGTTGTGGTCAGATAGTACTCATGACATTTTCATTTTGCAGCATCTCTTGTTACCTATATCCATAGTTATCTTAGTAAAGAAGCAGTAACTATTGATTGCTTTACTTTTTAGTTCACTCAATATATGTACATACTTGTATTTAAATATTCAAGTTTATTTTGCTGCGTGGTCATGGGTTCAAGTCTCGGAAACAATCCCTTGCAAAGCAGAGTAAGATTGTGTACAATAGACTCTTCCCTAGGACCCGCATTGGCGGGAGCTTCATGCACCGGACTGTCATTTTATTTTGTTAACTTGTTTGTTTGGCTTCTTAACTTTTAAATTTCTGTTTTAAAGCACTGTACTTGTTACGCCAACAGTTTAAGTAATTACAAATGACACATTAACTAAAAAAATTTCTGTGTGAGGTTAAACACTAACAAGAAGATATTATAGATAACTGCATCTGCTCGAGTTGGACTATTACTGAGCTGGAAGCATATTAAATCAAAGTGCAATCCAAGTTAAGACACTTAAGTCCCATTTTGAAGTTATATTTAGGTTAAGGTGCAGTTATTTGTTGATTTTAGCCAAGAGCATTGCACTTCGATGAGTGCATTCTTGTGTTTGAGTTCTATCCTGTAGATATATCAACTGATTCTATGTAGTCTGTATATGGAAATATTCCCCCCAAAAAAAATTGTATGAGTGAAAGGTCAAAAAGCCATTGCAATGGACAGTTTGCTTCATAATGTTGTTTGATTAATTCTAGAAAAAAAATTATCCATTAAACTTAGTCGAAATCTGAAAATTCTGCAGCTATTATTTCATTATCTGAAATTATTGGAATTTTTTCACAATGTTTATTATGGTTAGCAGGAGTGAAGACGACATGGTAAACAATAAACGCAAACGTCTGCAACCTGGAAAAGTTTCTCCACGTTTTGATGTTCCAGATCACATAATGAAGCCTCCATATGTAAACTCCTGTCACTTTCCTCAAATTGCTAGGGGACCAGAGATTCACGATGAAAAGGGAATGGAATTCATGCGGGCATCGGGAAGGCTTGCAGCAGAAGTATTGGAATATGCTGGAACACTTGTTCAGGTGAAGTTGACAACTCTTTTGTAAGTTATCAAATTTCTAGTTAATATATTCAACCTAGATAAATAGAACATACCGTCACCCTTATGAATCTATTGAAATGAAGTTTGATACAGGCTGAGTTGTTCCCAATGACTTGAACCAAGGAAAGGTTAGGTTCCTTTGTAATATTCCTATCAAATTTGTAGTTAAATATCCTACCTAGATACAAGAACATACTGTTGTCACTCTTATGAATCAGTTCAAATGATGCTTAATATGAACTAAGTTATTTCCATTAATTTTGAACCAAGGGAAGGTTTGGTTCTTTTCTAATTATGCAATCATTTGACAGCCATAATCTCACAACTATATGCAGTTAACTAATGGATCTTTTTCTTGCCATTAGATTTTTATGTACTTGTGCATGCTTCATAAGATCTTATTGCATCATGGTAAGGCAGATTAAAGACAAAATACTTCAAACAACTAGACTAATTGTTATTAAAACCTTTATTTTAATGCTGAATAGTATATCTATTACATTCATCTTTTGTTGTTTATATTCGACCTAATTTATGAGTAAGATTGCAACTGAAGTATGAGACAGACATTATTGCTTCTATCCCATTTGGTATTACATTCTGTTGTTCAAGACAAAGAAAACTTATTTAAAATATTTCGTAGATTTTTTTTTATAAATTTGATGCAATTATTTTAATAAAATTATATTAGGAAAGAACTGTTGCATGTCCTTGAATGACATACATTCTGCTAGTGTTCTAATATGTGGTGAGGAGGTGGTAGATTATTTAGTTCAATGCTTAAACATTATATTAAGATAGGTGGTTGCCTCTTTTTGGATTAGTAAAGCCTTTTCCTTTTTGGTAAGTTTTAGCAATTATATTATTTCAAAATGTCTTCTTTGCATGAATGAGACTTGACCATCTTTCTTTGGTCATTTGGAATTTAACCATCCTATGTTGTATAACTGTCACTTTAAACTTTCATGACCCTTTAGAAGACTGAGATGCACTTCTATTCTCAGCCAGGCACCACGACTGATGAGATTGACAAGGCAGTGCACCTGATGATCATTGAAAATGGAGCATATCCTTCACCTCTGGGTTATAGTGGTTTTCCAAAGAGTGTTTGCACATCAGTCAATGAATGTATCTGCCATGGGATACCAGACTCCCGCCCGCTTGAGGTGCTTCAGTTTAATGTTATTTTTAACTTGTTACCTCATTTGTTTTTATAACTACCTTCTAATTTGGATTTCAGGATGGGGATATTATCAATATTGATGTTACTGTATTTTTGAATGTAAGTTTTTGAATCATGTAGTCTCTATGTTACCAGATAGTTTGCTGTCATGTTGGTGTGAAATTTTTGATATTCTATTAACCAGTCACTTGTCTTATAGCTCATTTATTGCTGCTATCTAATGCATGGTTTTATTTGGCACTATTTGAGCTTGAAACCATGGGTTTCTGCTCTCCAAAACAGTACACTAAGCAAGGCTAGGTCATACTTCTATGTATTACTGATAACATATCCTCCACAAAGTTATTCCACTTTTTAAGTATTAGGACCATATTGAACAATGGAGCCTGATTTTAGTATATATACACAGACTTCAATAAGCAGGATTCCACAAGTGATTCAGTTCCTGAGGTCATGTCATTGCCATCCTACTCCTATCTTATTGTAAATTCTACTATATTATGTATTCTTAACGTACAAGTAGTTACTGTTTAGTTCATACACTGCCAGTGTTGCTCTGCTACCTTAATTGTAACCCAAATATGGAACAATGAACTTAAAGTACTCACTAATCGAGGATCTTAGAATACCTAACCAATGCATAGAACAATGCCATTTTGGAACTCAGTATATTTGAGCGTATATTACCAAATTTTGACTGCTCTTTTTCTCTTGATTGCAACATTGTGTTATAAAGTTGGCACATGTGTAAGTAGATATAATGGCTTTTAGTTTCCTTATTTTTTGTCACATTAGGATTTTGTTCAGATTTTGAGTGCATTCAAAGTTGTTTACGACTTTCAGGTTTGCATTCTTTCATTCATGATTGGATGTTAAAGCTAACATCAAATGTGGAAGTGTAGGTGCAATACAAGTAATCAAGTTCTAATAACAGATCTATGATCAAATAGGAGAAGAATATACAATTCTAGAATATCATTTCAGAACATATAATAGTGTCTTATTTTTATAAAACCAAAATAGTTAGTTTATGCTAAGCTGTCATCATGATTGTTTAGTTCAAAGTAAAATAAAATAAAATGAATGTCTGCTCGGTTCCATGATTTATTGCACACTTTAATGTTGATTGAACATAGATGTTTCTTTAATAAACGGAAAAGATCTGATCTTGTAGGTGATATTTACTTAGTGTACCCTACTTTTATTATCACGAATTTCATTTTCTGCACGTACACAAACAAATAGGCTAACTTTTTTTTTTTCATTTTTTTTTCATGTTTGCTTGTTCAAAGATAAGTCTTCAGTTCATCTTACAGAGGCTTAATATGTTGTCTAGGGGTATCATGGCGATACTTCTGCTACATTCTTTTGTGGCAATGTTAACGAGGATGCAAAGCAGCTGGTTGAGGTAAATTACAAGAATCATTTTTTGTTCATCTGTTGGTGGAAGAGTCTCAATCAGGAAAAACAAACTCATGTTCAGCTTGGATTTCAGCACATCGTTCAATCTCATTTTATGCTTGTTTATCTTGTTTTTAATTTTTCTATGCTCCTGCTAGATTCCTGTTATGGTATAATTCATGTTTTTATTAGCTAAATTCATTTACTATGATTCTCGCTGCAAATTTAAATTTTTTAGTTGGCAGAGCACCAATAGTACTTAATGATGGTCTTTCAGGTAACAAGAGAATGCCTTCTCAAAGCAATATCAATATGTGCACCTGGAGTGGAGTTTAATCGAATTGGAAAAACAATACAGTATGTACTGGATGGTATCTTTAACTCCAGTTTTGGCATATCGATTTTGGGCTTATTGTTGCACACATCCTGTTTAAAAATGGAGAGCTAGAGAAAATAGAATGTTGTAGTACCTTGTCAAGAGTCCATAATGTCTGTTAGAACCTAGGTAAATGTCATAATCAAGTTCAAATGTGAACATTTGAAACATCCATCAGAACTAACACTGGTAACCGAAGAACTAGATTTCTGGTAAAAAGTTGTGTGATATACGCAGATTCAAACACAAAATTTCCAACTTTAATAAGTGGCTGATCATTTAACCCAAAAACCCAAGCTGTATCAGGGAGGGAACCAATTTATATACTAATCTTTAACAGATATCATGTTGTTATTGGAAACTCTTCTTAAGTTGAGTTTAATCATTTTTTTCTGCTTGCCTTTTCAAGTACTAATCAGCATATGAAATTGGCTATAGAACTATATGTTAACAACGAAAATTTTGTCAGTGATCATGCAGATAAGTTTCGATATGGCGTAGTTCAGCATTTTTTTGGTCATGGCGTTGGACGTGTATTTCATGCTGATCCTGCTATTCTTCACTATAGTAAGTCTTTAAATTCATAAAGGCTTACTTAAAATTACTCATTTGACCCATAATTTATACAGTGTATATAGAATTTCAAGATTCTTACAAAATAATCAGGTTGTCTTCTAATTGTATATGCACATTGAAAGTAATTCACCTATAATTTAAAATTTCTTCTTTTTTTTTATACTCGATTTATCTGTAACTAGTTGCAACCATTATTCTTCACTATAGCTTGCAACTAGTTTTTTTCTTCAAATTCATATTTGTGTACATGTTGTAAGTCCTTGCATATCGTCTTTACTTTGAGATGCCGTGATTTTGTAATTGCTAAAGCATAATGGTTACTAATGCTGTTGATAGTATCCAATTCCAAGTCTTTGAATTGAGTTTGTTATAACAATTATAAGCTGGCAGCTTTATGTTTGAGCATCCAAAGGTGCAACTACACTTGTGTGCATTGGTCATGTCATATATGTTATTTTTGACTGTCTCGATATCTCTTTGATTATTAGGACTTTTTATACTTTATATTTGAAAGGATCACAATCTCTAATACATTCTTTCTTTAGTAACATGTGCCTCTTTTACTGGATATCTTTTGACAAAACCAACTGAAAGGATATTAATATTCTTATCAGGAAATCGTGAATGGGGACGTATGCAACTGGGTCAAACATTTACAATAGGTACTTTCTACTATTTAATCTTCGAAAGCCAATCAATATATAGTGATAATAGTTGGTATCTTGTTGCATTTGGTAACTTCATGCAGTAGGTTTTTTTTTTTCTTTCTCGGACATAAAACTCTACTTAGAAAATGACATGCAAGTAGAGCAGGTGATTTAGTTTGGTGAAAGCTATAAATGATCTAGTCAGACATATACTTTCGGTATTTGAAGTGATATGGTTCGATATGAAAACTTGTATATTATGAATTAGCTTTGCGAATTGGATAATTTCCCTGTTAATCTATGTTTACGTGTGTAAATGTTTAATGACAGTAGATGTCAACCGTAGCGATTCCTCTTATATTTCATTTATCAACTTTTGCAGAGCCTATGCTGACAATCGGGAGTACAAAACCCGTGATATGGGATGATAAGTGGACGGCAGTGACTGAAGATGGAAGCTTATCGGCTCAGTTTGAACATACCGTACTGATTACTGAAAATGGAGCTGAAATTCTTACCAGGGTACGAAGTACTGAACCTTGAAGGATATTAATACTGAATTTAATTGGATGGAAAACTAGAACAATCGACTCCGACAAAAGAAATTAACAGTGAGACTTACATGATTGATTCAAGACCCAAGTAACATTATGATTCTTCGCCATCCTACCTTTCCACCTGTCGGCCCTGGGAAAGGAAGGAATGGGGATGACAATGCATAAATGTACATAAGCGATCCATGATTCGCGTACAATTTTGTGAGTTTTTCTCTTTCCTGCTCATCTTTCCATCCTACAAAACTTAGCCACTATTCCTTTCTCACTGCACAGCATCACAACTGTAGTTTAATCGGTTGGGACTGTGATTCTATTGCTGCAGTATATCTAAAAGATCTTTATTCTTGGAACACTCATGCAACCAGTTGTCGCTCCATCAAATTTTGTGTTACTTTATTTCTGAACTCTATTTGGGATCTCAATTCAAGTGGGCCACGTTGTGCCATCGTTTGCTAGGCATGACCTGCATATCATACTGAGCACAAGACATTGCCTAGAATCTAGCATCGAAAACCTACCCAAGTTAGTCAACCATGGACCTTGAGCCAAAACAAAGTTACATTCATCCAAATTGATTCTTTGGAGTCAGATTCTATAAACTAAAGGCAAAGTTGTTTGATAGGCATGACCTACATATCATACCGAGCACGAGACATTGCCTAGAATCTAGCATCGAAAACCTGCCCAAGTTAGTCAACCATGAACCTTGAGCCAAATCAAAGTAACATTCATCCAAATTGATTCTTTGGAGTCAGATTCTATAAACTAAAGGCAAAGTTGTTTGCTAGGCATGACCTGCATATCATTCCGAGCACGAGACATTGCCTAGAATCTAGCATCAAAAACCTGCCCAAGTTAGTCAACCATGAACCTTGAGCCAAATCAAAGTAACATTCATCCAAATTGATTCTTTGGAGTCATATTCTATGAAACTAAAGGCAAAGTTGTTTGCTAGGCATGACCTACATATCATACCGAGCACGAGACATTGCCTAGAATCTAGCATCGAAAACCTGCCCAAGTTAGTCAACCATGAACCTTGAGCCAAATCAAATAACATTCATTCAAATTGATTCTTTGGAGTCAGATTCTATGAAACTAAAGGCAAAGTTCTTCCCTAGCTAGGAGGTCTACTCTACCAATGGAGGGTGGAGGTTGTCTTCTCAATCTCCACCACAACATGGCATTCAATAGCTTCATTCTTTTGCCAATATTCAAATGAATCACCAACCCTAGCATTCTTTTTCATTTCTTTGCTCCAAAATATAAAATTGTTTGATCTTTTTGTGTACCAACAATATTCCTTAGAGAGATTCTTTAGATTCCTTGGTATAAATCATCCCTTCCATTGCTTTTTCCAAGTCATGGATTCATTAAATTAGAGGGGGAAAAAATCAATGGCCAACTTTGTTTGCTTTTTCCAACTAAATATTCACTTTTGGACTAAATTTAGAAATTTGACAGTAAAAAGGTATTTCATATATAGGATTTCCTAAATTAATATCATGATTGTGCATTATTTAAGTTTCATCATTAGCAATCTTTCTTCCGGTTCGGATAACTTTTATATCATTTGACAATCAACCATGTGAGACAGTTGTAATGAATGATGACTCAAAAGTGAAAAGTGGAGATTTTAAAATTCCCACTTTGTAGTTACACGAGTCTTTTGTTTTTTCTCAAAGTGTTTTCGATTGGCCAACTAGCGAATTAACTAACAACTCAGGTAGAACTAATTGCCATGAAGTCTTGTGAAAATTTGCTTTTGTATTCTCTAACTCACACTTTACATCATTATAAATAGCCTTGGAGAGGTGCAATGGAGGAGTTCAATCTCAAGGGCAGTAATCTCTTGCGATTGCGAGAATGAAGGCAGCGAAAGGGATTACCGTCCTTGTCATCGCATTGATCTTCATGAGCAAAGCATTCTTCTCAAGCGAGGCGAGGCGTTTGGCAACGAGGAAGTACAAATTGACGGCGACATGCAAGCAATACAATAGGATCACGACCAGAGAGGCAACAACACTGAAGGAGATCAAAACAGAGGTAGTTAAGCATCGAGAGATCATCTCCACTGCCGGAGACGTTCGACCGTCAACACCCGGTCATAGCCCCGGAGTAGGCCACAAACCTATACACTGAAAATGCTGAAGTGTCTGTCGATTGCATGTGTGATAGTGTAAGTATCATGTGTAAACTCAATGTTGTGTAAATTTGCTCCATATATGTTCTTATGTTCATGTTCAAATGTTGTCTCTCACAAGACAAGTCATGTTTTATCGATTTTATCTCGTATTGTATGTTTACCCATGAATAGAAGAAAGATGAATCATCCCCCATGAGTGTGGTGTAGTGATTAAACACTCAGAGAAACAATAAAAGGATCAATGTTTGAATCTCAAAAGAGATGAAGGCTTTCGAGTGGTGGATGAATATCATCTACTTACAGGATTAGTCGAGCAAAGTCTAGAGACTTAGATTATAAAAAAAACACTAATTTTTTAGATTAACTCATCAAGAAAATTCTTGGACTTGGATTTTTAAAGAATTTAAAAATAGTAGAACACCAAAAGTTACAATGAACACTTCAACTACTATATTGGAGGTTTTGTTCTTTATTCTCCCTTTTCATAAGAAAACAATATCTCTTATGATCTTTGTGGGAGAAGCCTTTGACCATCCAATTCCCCCTTGCAAAAGTGGTATCTTGGATGTATCTTTCTTCTATTTGTGTCGTGACCATTGGTATCGAGCACTTTGTGCAAAACACAGGGTGGCATGGTCGATAAAGAGTGGTGCTCGTGCATTTTAGTAGTTGTTTAAGATGACAACTTTTCCGTGCCACAAGGAGCTTTTTTCGATCGTATACCTTCGACTCAAGCTCAACTAGAGACAGACCGACCGATGGGCTCTAGCTAGGATCGGTTGAGCATGTCTTGCTTAGGCTAATCGACTTGGTCATGCTCATTTGGTTGGAGAATCTCACTAGCAAAGTAGCCACAAAGCAACCATGAACTAAGACTAAACCCAGTTGGGTTATTCCAAGTTTTGTATGTGTTGTTCAACATCAAAGCAACATGTTTTGCCCGTGCCAACCGATACAAATGGAATTTCAAACTACAACAACCGACGTCAAATTGGTCAAACACTTGGCAATCTTTAGATCTAATAGGTAAGTTTGTATCAACACGAGTAAATATCACTATTGTATCGTATGTACTAAGACACTTATAGCGGTATTGAGACATATCGTTCGACTTCTGACTTTCAGCTTTGTCAATCTTTGTCTATTGTACTTAAAGTTTAGCTTCAAACAATCATTCAAACTTCAATGCATCTCTACAATGTCCATTTCTGACAACCTTCCTGATTAAAGGTGAACTTTAGCCACTTCTATGATTCTGAAACTTCTGATAAAAGGAACATCTTTTCTGTTTTTTGCTTTTCTTCTTCTTCTTCTTTTTTTTCTTTTAGAAAGGCATTAAATTGATCATTAAATCTGTTTTTGTTATTGGAAAACACTTTTTTTTTCTCTCACTGTCTTGTTGCCAGCCAACTCTGTTTTCATTTTATGGAGCATGAGGTACACCAAAAAGGCTGTAAAAGCATGGCACCTTTTTGTCAAGAAAGCCCTTATTTTTAAAAATATCGAAACTCGAATCCTCCTTCGAGTAGACTAAGTTCGAAAGTGAATTGGTCTTTTCGAATGTCCTAGTGAATGAATACTTCTCGAAACTCTTCGAGCTCAAACCACTTCCTAAAACTATGTATGTATGTGTACTCCTACTAGTCTAAATACACAATGATGAACGAGAATTCGTCGAGATCCTTCGGGGTTTTCTTAACTCAAAGCACTTGAATTCTTCATCCTTACTCATCAATCAACCGATCTCGATATGATTGGCCATTGATCAACTTTGTTTTCTTGGTGCACTCCAAGAACAAGAAGACAATTTAGGGACATCTTCTTCATCTTTAAACTTTTTCCTTCCTCAAGGACATCTCCAAGTCCTCTCTCATGGCAGACCATTCTGTTTCCACTGACTTCACATTGAAATTAGTTTTTTTTATTCTAAGTATATTTATTTTACTAAAAATAAGGAGTTTTTTTTTAATATTCGAGGTGAAAAAGAGCAATGGACTCAAGGTTGAGATGTGCTCGATATGCTAGCTAGATTCGGCCTAGGCCAAGAGCTCTATTCGTGGTTCACTCGCCCCAAGTTTTGATGTTGGTCAAGTTGAACCCCCAACTATTTAGGGCTGTAAACAAAGCAAGTTGAACCAAGTTTTATGGTGTTCAAATTTGTTTAATAAGGTAATGAAATCAAGCCAAGCCGAGACTGTAATGAACTAAGCTTTGAGCTTGGTTCAAACTTGACTTGAGTTTGGTTTGTTTAGATGTTATCGAGTTCTCAATTCAAAGTTGTTTGATTGTTGAAAATTTTTACATTTTAATTTTATTTGATTAGTTACTAAGCTTGATAATATAAATTTATTTATTTATTTTAAAATTTTATTTCTTTATTTAGTATGTTGATAAGAGTTTATTTATTTAGTTTAACAAATTATTCAAGTTTATTTATTTAATTGATCTTGTACATATTGAACGAGCATAAACCAGCTCTTATCAAATTGAACACCAAACGTGTCCACCAGTTCATTTCCAACCCTAGGCTATTGCGTGTACAACTACATAACATCTTAGATAAGAATCCCATTAGTTTAGCTTGGCTTCTCGCGATAACTTTAAGTACTCAACTCGATATACAAGATTCTTTACATTCACGATCAATATTACCCAACAAATAAAGATAAACAAGGATCTTGTCCCCTATCATATATTATTGTTGGTATGGTCCTAAACGATGACATTGAATTCGCTTGGGGCAATGTTAGCTAGTCGACTATATTACGATAGATTTACTTACTCAAATTTTATCTTCTTTTACGTACATATGTCATATTGTCATATCGAAACTAAACATCTAAATTGATTATCGAAAGATTACCTTGTCGAACATCTTAGCCGACAACAATTAATCATCGACTTACCAAACATCGAGTAGAGTAGGAAGAACTCTAATTATTGTTAGGAAGTGTCCCCTGTTTAGTTTGGTCCATTGTGGTCCTCAAATAAGATTAATTATTTTTTAAAAAAAATAATAATTAAAATTTAAAATGAGAAATATATGAAAATAATAATGTAATATGTAATTGAATAATGTGTGGTGGTCGGGATCACGTGAGTTGGTTATGGACAAGTCGGAAAGTGAAGTTTCAATGGCGTCTCCATTCGCTAAGCACGTGTTCATGACTTATATCGATGGGTAAAAATAAAAGGGCATCCTAAAAAAAAATAAATCTCAGTCAGTTTCATGAATTCCGGTCCGGTTCCATGAAAGTTTCCCACCGACCACCAGGGTAAATCGGGAAGTAACGGCCAATCCAAATGCCCAGCATCCTTTAATTGCGTTCCCCATTTGAAGGAAAATTCCTGCAAATACGCCGTAGCTGGGGATCGAATCGCGGGTCCTTAGGTCACAACCCGGATGTCACACCGTTGCACCATTGCCCCGGGGACAAAAAAAAAAAAAAAAAAAGGCATCCTAAAATCATCTATGAATGTTTCATTTTCAATTAAAATTAAATATGTATCCCATTTAATTTGAAATTATTAAAATATCTCTTATATTATTGATTATTCAATCATATAAAAGTTAACAATTAACTTTGTATACTTATAGAAGTTAGTTGTTAATTTCTATATCAATAATTTTATATCATTTTAATTTTATTTATTTAAATAATAACTTAATTAAAATAATATTTCAACAAATAAAATAAATAATAAAGACTCCATAACACTCACTACAATTTAAAAAAATATTATCTAATCACGATCGATCGGTGTACAAATTAACATGTAATTTTTACAACGTATAAAAGTTAGTTGCTAACTTCTACAATGATGATTTTATATTACTTTTTTGAGTGATAACTTAATTAAAATAATATTTCAACAGACAAAATAAATGATAAAAATTTCATGATAATTATTACATTTCAAATTAATATAATTTAATTATTATCGAATATTTAACTTGTACAACATATAACAATGAGTTGTTAGCTTCGAAAGTAACTATTATAAAAGACTTTAATTGAAAATGAAATATTTATTTGATTTTAATTAAAAATAAGACGTGATTTTAATTGTGGTTGAGAATTTTAAATATATTTATTTAATTAATTTGAGTTTTAATATAATTTATGAATATTGCAGTTTAATTTTATGATGTAAAAAATAACAAAAATAAATATTAGGCGCGAACGCAAGAGGAGATTCGTAAAATGAGCCCGGGCGTTAGCTAACGATGACCGCGTGGCTCCGGACCACCTAAACCTGCGCGGCCCCACGCTTTGTCCCCACAGGGGCGCACGCTATCCTGCGCCGCCATCGCTAGCTATTTGCGTGCCGAGCGCGGCGGTCCACTGCGTCGCCGTGAGCCTAAGGCCTCACCGATAAATATGCGTCGCCGTGAGCCTAAGGCCTCACCGATAAATATGCGTCGCCGTCCCCCCTCGCTTTCCACAGTTGTTTACAGCTCGACGAAGCATCGCACGCGACCGTAGAAGACAAGCGCGACGCAATTCTTCTTCTTCTTCTTCTTCTTCTTCTTATCAATTTCGAGCATGGCGTTCGATTCTGGCTTCTGTGGAAGCTCTTTTGGCGTCTTCTTCCCGGCGCACGGGGAAGAATTGGCTTGAGGCACTCTCTATCGGCGCTCGCTGCCACGCACTGGCCTTGTGATTTCTGCAGCGGCTGCCGCTTGCGCATGTAGTTCCGTTGTTTTGGGGAGGAGTGGCGTTGGCTTCTCGCATCGGCAGCCTTTTCCGCACCGCTTTTGGTGGGTTTCCGGTGGCGGAGAAGAGAACTCAGGCGATGAGTAATAGCAGAGTCCGGACGACGTCGCACGCCGTCCAAGTCCCCGCGAGGCGAATTAAAGTAGGTTGGTCGGCTCCTATTGATCGATGTGCTCCGGATTTGCGATTTCTAGGCGGGATTTTTGAAATTTTCTACAATTTGTCGATGATTTCATCTTCCAAAACCAAATCGGAAATTAGATCAGCTTTCCAAATGGGCTTTTCCTTTTCCTTCGAAAAGTCCGCCCCTTTAGGGCGACGGAATCGTCTCGGCTATGAATTCGAGATGGGTATCTTTGATTCTTCTGCAATTGTAACATTTTCTTTATTTCGATCGAGTCTGAGCCTCTGGAATCCATCTGAAGTATTGTAACAATCTTCTTTTTCTTTGAGAAGGAAACGAACAAGGAGAACAAAATCGAGATTCAGGCGAACAAGTCGATCGGCACAAAAGAAGGATTCAACAGACGCCAATCCAGAAGCGCAAAAAAGATTGCCTTGGAACAAGATGTAATTAAGAGTTCTTAATCACACACTTGCGATCTCATTGTTGAATCTTCCCCACACATCATCGCATTTGCAGGTCGATAAGCTGAAGAAGAAGCTCAGACAGGAAGAGAATGTTCACAGAGCTTTGGAGAGAGCTTTCACCAGACCCTTGGGTGCTCTTCCTCGACTCCCTCCATATCTCCCTTCTCAAGTAACTCCTCTCCATTCATTCTGTTACCTTTTACTTGCTCCAGAAGAATGATTGTTTTACTTTGCCTCTACCTGAAGACACTAGAGCTTCTGGCTGAAGTAGCTGTGTTGGAAGAAGAAGTGGTTCGACTCGAAGAACAGGTAGTGAATTTTCGACAAGGGCTGTATCAGGAAGCCATCTACATCTCGAACTCGAAGAAGATCAAAGGAAATGCATCTGATGGAAGCTTGAATGGACAATTGCAGAATGGTGAATCTTCAGTCTCAGCAAAAACTACTACTCATTCGAGACGATATTCTTTGGATTCTGAGCAACTTGAGTCACTTAAAGTTAAGAGGATGCCCAAGAAACTGAGTGCTTCTTTGGACTTCTCTGAGAATCAACAAGGGAAAGAGAATCGATGGGTCTCTAACTTCAGTAAATATGCTAATTATACTTCAGTTGTTAGTCCTGCCAGAATGTGTGATGCCTCAGATGAAGTGTGGTTGGACAAATCTAGCAGCCCAAACAAATTATCTGAGGATATCTTGAAGTGTCTGATGAACATTCTCTTGCGAATTGTCTCCTCCAAGAGTACTCCAGATGACATGGAAACATCTTCTTCAAGTTCAGGTTCTTATGAGAATTTCATAGAGATGGACTCCCGAGATCCTTACGGTGTATGTGCTCGGTTTGGCAAGCGAGAAATCGGTCCGTATAAGGATTTTCGATCAGTTGAAGTGAGCTCAAACTGTCAAAAGCTTATTATGGCATCATCGACTACTTTCAAGCACAGGCTAAAGTGAGTATCAGATTCTTCATCTGGTTCAACTGTTTAATTTCTACGAGATATGTAAGAACTTTTCTGTTTAACTTCAGGCCTTTACTCAGAAAGCTTGAATCAGTTGACATGTCGAAACTTACACACTGGCAGAAGCTTGCTTTCTGGATCAACATATATAATTCATGCATGATGAATGTAAGTTGATTAGGGAGTTTCTGATAACAGTAATCTGCTCAATGTTAGCTATGACTTCTGTGATCCAAATGTGTCTTTGCAAGAGCATCTTTCTCTTCTTTTCTTGACATTCTATGGCTAGAGGGAGTTCTTGATCAACCTTTCTTGGTTATCGAATTAACCATAGGCATTTCTGGAGCAAGGAATAGGTACAAGCCCTGAGATGGTTGTTGCATTGATGCCAAAAGTATGATCTTCACTTCCTTTCTTTACCTTTTCCCTGTTTATGAAATAAACTTTTGCTTTTATTTCAGGCAGTGATAAATGTGGGAGGTCATTTGCTCAGTGCAATGACAATAGAACATTTCATATTGAGGTTGCCTTATCACATAAAAGATGTAAGTCTTTCTATTCTTTAACTTCCAGGAACTTGATTGCGAATCAATCGATAAGTAACTCACTCATTTGTGTAGGCAAAGGTCTCGATGAAAGGACCAAAAACTGAGAGCACAATCATACGAGGTGTCTTTGGATTGGAGTGGCCAGAACCACTAGTTACATTTGCTCTCTCGTGCGGAAGTCGGTCCTCGCCTGCTGTAAGTTTGCTGAACATGATCAACTTACAATAGATTGCTTAATCCTGCAAGAATTAAAACACTTCGTTCAGAAAAGTTTAGCCCTCCGGCCGATTCGGGTTACATTGTCCATCATGTTTATGTAGGTGAGAGTGTACACAGCTGCGCGAGTTGAAAAGGAGTTAGAGATAGCGAAAAGGGATTACTTGCAAGCAGCAGTTGGCATATCCAAACCAAATAAGTTAGCAATTCCTAAGCTGCTTCACTGGTACCTGCCTGATTTTGCTAAGGATCTCGGGTCATTAATGGACTGGGTATGTTTACAACTACCAGGGAAGTTGAGGACCGAAGCAGTCGAATGCCTCGAGACGAGCCGAGTAAGTGCCAGTCGACAGGCAATACAGATTCTGCCTTATGAATTCAGATTCAGGTACCTTTTGGCCCCATAGCTATAAAGTGGTCCATCAAATTGCTGGAACTCTCTGTATGTACACATCATTGTAAGAAAGAAAAACCACAAGAGAAGTGTTTACCTTTTTCAGTTTCTATCGTTTCCTCGCCACTGACTTTCCTTTGTTCATTTCGTATTGAAAAATATAATCAGAAGTATATAACAACAAAGTTGCTGTTCCATTGACTGCTTAAATGCTGAAAAACAGAAATTCTTCTTAACATGTAACAATCATGGTTGAATATTTTCGATTCATTCTAGTCGATGCAAAAGTGTATCGCATGCTCATATGGTATAGTCTTAATTAGACTGTTTGGTTAAGGAAAGTAAATCTAGATTAGCTTTCTCTTCATGACCTGTTCCTTTACGACAATGTCCATGGCCGAGACTCGCGGATGTTCAGTGTGAGCTAATGAGGTTTTGCGAGGTGTGATATAGGGTGTCCCAATGCTACAGCTTGGGTCTAGTGAGGTAGAAATCAATATGCTTAAAACATCATAGTGTACTAAACTTTGCATCCATAGCGAGTTACATACCCCCTTGAAGTATTCTAGCATAGTATCGCCATGATAAAGGAAGTTACAAATGAAGTAGAACAAGGTCGACCTTGTGCTAGTAAGACAAGGAATTCAGTGTCTTCTAATGTTGTTTATCAAGAAGGTTTTTGGTTGACACTACTGATCGGCAAGCTGCAAAATGTATCGAGTGCAAGGACATGGTGAAGACGTCAATCAATTACCCTCCACGAGAAATGCCATCACCACTGATAGCCGACCAAAAGTTCATATTTTGTTGTCTGCTTGTCAAAAGAAAGTCGAGTGCACTTGCATTTGGAAATGTGGCCTTCAAACATGCTCCGAATAGAAGCAACTCTGTAGACTGCCAATCTCTTGCTCACACCATCAGTCGTTTGGTGCTCTATGAGATCGGTGAAGAAAAAAGAACAGTTTTTATCAGAAATCAAAGGAGAACAAATGTTCACCTCTGATCCATAGACTATGACAGAATAGAGACAATTTAGGTCATATTTTGAAGCAAACAAAAAAAAAAAAAAAACTGCTAGCGAAATACAGTACTAGTTAGAACTACAAATGTGGTTGAGGAAAGACATCAAAGCGGCATTTAGGGTCGGTTTACTTGAATGAAAAAAAAAGAGAGAATAAAAGATCGTAGGATCATACATGGAAGAGCTCCATTTATAAGCATCTTTTGTATCATTTTCCCCCCTTTCCTCTTGTATTGTGCATTCAAGTCGATATACTCTCTTGTCGTGGAAGCTCTACCATTCCGTGTTTGCCAAATTATTTGTGCAACAAATGATGCATCACTAGTGTATCTTTAAATAGCAATTGAAGATGGATTCGCCTGTAAAAATTTTATGAGAACTTGGATGCACAAAAATAAAAAATTGATGGAAAAAATAAAGATTTGAAGAATAATTCACATATTTTTTTAGTACAAATGTTGTGAAAAAGTGGAAGAGGACTGAATGATTGCATCATAGCACTTACATTATAAATACAAATTTAAATTTATAATAAAGTACATCCTCATATAATTAAACTTACGTTAAGCAAGATTAATTGACTTTTGGAGTTAGATATCCATATTCAAATCAAGATCTAAATACATTATAATTTTTTACCCACACACAAATAGATCTGAAACCAAAATAATCCAAACTTTTGGGGTCAGTTTGTTTTTTGCCACACCATATTTTCATTGGAACTGATTTTTTTTCTCACCTCTACTTATTAGAACATCATCAAGCATCTTGGAATAAACTATTGCCTTCATTTCAAAAGAAAAAAAATTGTACTTTGCAGTGAAAGTTATGAGTAGACCACTTTACCACTTATATGACAAACAAAAATGTGACATTAAACTTGACTAACCTTGAGCAACAATTGATACGATCATCTCGTGATAAGGATATTTGGGGATTCATTTCTGGTACTTCTGCATCCTTAATGACTTGATAAGTGAAGTCATTTGAGGACCATGTTTGGATCTTCTTCATCAGAGTCAAATTCCACCTGTTAAAAACAATGTCTATCAGCTCATCCAAGTAGGTAGAAATTGTTATTTTAAAAGTTCTGGATATGAGAAAAAAACAAGCTTGTGCTCTCAGATAAGAAGTAGGAACTCCACCGTGAACAAATGAGTCATGAACTCAGGTAAGGATCTGTAATCATCTTACACAGGTAAGGATCAAAATTATGTTCATCTTACCATCATGATCATAGGTCACCGTATTATCATCATAAACTCGTTTTTGTCCCAACTATTCATAGCCAGCTACAAGTCTTATCCCTTCCTTGAACTCTATATAAAAGATATTATTAGTGATATTTAAATTATCTAAAATAATTTTTATTACATCAACAGATTTTTTTCTCTCCTTTTTATCCCTCACACTTTTCAATCTAAAAGAATTTTAAATATTCAGTATATTTTAACTTATTCTTATTGGTAACTCCACGAATATACATATATTAGCATTCTTGTCTCTATTGCATTAACCTTTTCATTGTTGTTTTCTAATAGCCTACCACTTCGATCCACAACCTTCATGAGTTGCAGCACAGCCTTATAAACTTTCTTATTCATTCTATTAATTATATCTTTAATCAATATCTCCATTCTATTGACTAATGAATCCAAAATATCTTCAACTCTTACTGAGATTTCAAGTACATCCATTTTAACTACTCGTTCAATTCTTTTATATTTCATAAATTTTTGTTCTGTTTATCACAAGATTGTTAGTTTCTAAAGTTTTTATCCAACACGACTCTTTTCTTTCTAATCATGGCTAAGCGGCTTCATCTATCAAGCAGGAGAATCCACAAGCAACAAAGAAGCGTACAGAGTTATAATTAAACCAGATTTGTTCAGAAATATTTCTGAGACAGGAAGGAACTCACATTTTCATCTTTGTACCATTTTCCATGACAATCACGCTTCCAACCAGCGGCAGTAAACTTCAGTTCTTTCTCCCGACGCTCACATAGTTCTGAATTCCAATCAGCAAGTATCTTATTCGCCGTTCCAGTAAGCAAGTTTTGTTCATCGCAGACGTTAGACTCACAAGGAATATTCCTGGGTAGCACACTGATACCGTCGGCAGTGCAAGGATAGTTTGAATCACCAACAGAAGATGATGCTGTTATATTAGAACAATGCGCAGCATTTGAATTGTCCACTTTTTTGCATTGAGATTCTGAAATCGCCTTCATTGTCTTCTGGATCAGCGGCTTGTTAGGGAACATTACATTTTTGGTTTGCTGTCTTGAACCACCAGAATTTGACAGGCCAGTAGAATCAGCTGATAGAGCTATTCTCTTATTTAATTCATCCCGTTTAGATAATTCACTTCCCCTCGCCTTTGATTCTGCAGCAATGTGCCGAGATCCCTTGTTATGCATCTGTTACACCACCCAAGACATTTATGATGAAGAGTCAAAAACATAATAAAACAATCATGCCACTAAATTTCAAGCACAACAAACAAATGCATCATCATCATAATTAAGCCATATTTGTTCCAACTATTTAGGGTTGATTACGTGGATATTATCCTTCCTTTGAGCACTACGCAAGAGTACAACAAACAAATGCATAAAGTACAATATTTGTTGAACTTCCTTGGTCAGAGTAGATAAGGACTGCTGGAACATGGCTATTGGTTTAGTAAGGATAAAGAAATTTGATCCGGGAGACACTAAAATTACTTTTGAGTGATGAAGAATAAACACATAAAACACATCTTTGAGAATTACCAATAAGAAAAGCACTGTTTCTCTTGTCTCAAATCAAGCTTACCAGAACAGCAATTAAGATTGAATTTTGAACACCACATTAACCAGCAGGATAATTTTGAACAACACCCTGATGCTTCAGATGCAAAGCAGATTAACATGATTATTCCATTCACCAAAATACTTGCAATTCCTAAACACATTGACAGATGAAAATTGCATATTTTTTCAGTCTTTAATTGCCAAAATCATATGAAAAAAGTTTGGTTCTTTTCATAAAGAACAAGTTGGTTATACTGCCAACTTCTTCTTCTAACAACCAACTCCATCCCAACAAATCAATCGATAAAGCATCAGATTTTCTTTATCCAACCAAAAACAAATTGTGCTATCGGAGTTGTGTTGGGGTACGTCAAAAGGGGGGTTTTGGAGAAACTTACAGACAGCATGAGAGCGGTATCGAGGATGGGATTGTGAGGGCAGACGAGGCAGACGAATTTGCCGCTGGAGAGTTTCTTGAAAGAAGGAGACGATGCAGCATCACCGGACGAGGAGGAGGAGGAGAGCATGAGATCGTCGACTCTTCTCTTCCGGTGATGCGCCTCCCTTGCCCAACTATCCCCTCCAAACGTGCTCATCCTCGGCGACTGCTGCCGCTGCGATGATTGCCCTCGAACAACAAGAAACCGAATCCAACAACTCAAAACCGCCCTCTACCTCGGATCAAAACGAATCCAAAGCTATGCAATTCGACGAATGGTGGAACGACAACAAGATCGCGATCTTCTTTCCAATTTTCTCGGCTTCCGATCGCAGATCGACGGAACAAAGAGCAGGCGGCGGTGGATTCTTCATAAATCCCGAATGATCTGAACCGAATTTAAATATTAAATATAATTTTAAAAATCATCAAAATAAATGTTTTTATTATTTATTAATTAATTTTTGAATTATTAGATGGCCGTGATGGGCCTGGCATGTTATTGGGCCAAGCCATGCACGTGGGCCGAGATGATGCGATCCGATGGTTGACACGTATAAGCGGCAAAAATGGTGTTGCGTGTTTTAGCATCAACAGCTGATTGAAGAAGTAGTGGGAAACATGCCATTTCGGGAATCCGTCCGCCACTGCAGTCCTCAGAGTGTAGAGAGAGAGAGAGAGGGGAGAGCGCGCTCCTCTCTGCGTTCTCCGAAGCCACCAGAGAGAGAGAGAGAGAGAGAGGGCGACGACTTCGACGCAGTCCTCCGGTGGCGGATTGAGGGTATCGCCGTTCATCATCACTCTCTGAATGTTCTTCTTGATGCTGTTTGTCGCTACTGTTCTTTTTTGCTTTGTTCTCTTCTTTTTGGCTTGTGATCGTTCGTACTAGCACTTGAATGGAAGGTTAGGAGGGACTAGGTAGGGAGAGGAAAGCTCACAATTTTATAAATCTGTTGTGTCGCTTCTCCTTCTTCCCCTCGTATCTAACAAGGGAAGCCATTAAAGCAACTCGAAGAGATTAAACTTCAGCTTTAGATTTCAATTCCTAGGGCTAAATTGATATTGTAATCCTCTAACTGATTTAAATATGGATGCTGAAAACAGATCTCTAAGGATAATGGCAAGTGGAAATTCTCTAAGTCTGTGCTGTAAGCTGCAGAAATTCATGAATCTTTTTGAAAATCATTGGTTAATCTTCACGCTTTTGTTCACTGTCAGACTATTTTCCATATCACATGACAATCAAAAGATCTCTTTGCACTAACATTTTATCTGGTTTTTCCCTAAACTCTATGAACATAATGTACTTTGTCTTGTGAAGTCAGGATCTAAGTCTGCCAATCCATTAGTAGCACACATGATTCTGCATTGAGCACTCCTCTATCATCTGTCTCTTGGTCCTGAAAAGGTGACTTAGCAAATTCTTAAGGCCTGCTTATTTCATAAAGTTCTCTTAGAATGTGAGATTACCGGCATTTTGTCCTTCAATAATCTTCCATGCATGATGTTCCTCTTAGACTATTTATGAAAAAAATAGTCTGTTGTTAGCTATTTGTATCAGTTCTTTTTATCTCTTTGGTTAAAATCTAAAGATAGGATATGCAGTTAAATTGTCTAGCATCTTGAATTGCACTTAGATTCATCCTCCCCTACTTGGGTGAAGGTATAATGAGAGGGAAAGCTTTTAAAAGTACTGAAAGTTGTATGAGCAATGGTCCGGTAGCCTCTGGGGATCATCAAATTCAGCATGAATTTGTTCCAGGGAATATTGCATGGACAAAAATCAAGAACCAGATATGGTGGCCTGCTCAGGTATTTTTGCATATCAGGTTTAATATGAAATGAAGTTTTAATCCAGTTATTACTTATTAGTAGGTCCTGAATCACTGCTGAAACATGTGGAAACCCCTAAGATTTATTTCCTTATATTAATTACAGATATTGCAGCTTCTATGTTCTTAAATTTGATAAACCTTTGTTTTTGGTCAGGCCGAATAAAGTTTGACTTCTTGTAGCTCGGGTATTAATTCATTGTTGGGTCAATTATAGGTTAGTTACCTATGGGAACCAAGAAAACAATCTGGCATTGCTTACCTTTGTGTTTTTCTCTGGTGTATGTGTGCACACGTGTGTTCTTTCACATTGCTTAAGTGTGGTGCCTTTCCATTCAACACCTCACAACACCTATCTTGCCATCATATCACTGTAAATATTGCATTCAGTCATGTAGTAGTTTAAGATCAATTTTCGCGTTTTAGGTTTGGTTATGAAGTGGCAATGGCAGGACAAAATGCATATTTTAATAAAAACAGAAATAGGAAATGTTGAATTGGTAACTTGAAAGATAACCTTTTGCCAAGACATTTTCTAAATGGTAACCTGTTGCATGCCTCTGAGGTTTGCTTCTGGAAGAAATTTCAAAGAAGCTAGATCTTCTTGGTTGATTATTGTTTCCTAAGTGCATGAGTGTAGCTTCACAGGCATAACATTCTTTTTGTCATTGCACTTCTACTTTAAAGGTTGTCGATGAAAAAAGTGTTGGTTCCGGACCCAAAAGGAAATCAAAGGATGAAATCCTCGTTCGCTTGTATGGAAGTTATGAATAGTAAGTTTCTGGTTCTTTCTTGCTATCTCATTGATTTCGTGTATCATTGATTATTTATTCATTTGCACAGTTTGTATGTGGACCCTTTGAAATGCAATATGGCGTTTGACAAAGTGAGTTCAGCAATGACATTTGACTTTTTTCTTGTTGTGCTGATTGATTGCTTAGTTAGCATATTTACTGAAAAAAATGAACTTCCAGATTGTCAAGCAAGATAATCTTTCTTCAGAGGAAGTGTTCACAAGATCATTGGATATGGTAGAGGTCATTTGTGCATCCTTAATTTCTCGAATAATCTTTGAAAGAGATGAGTTCATTATTCTTTTCTGATGTGGCAGGAACTTTCTCAGATATCCTCAAGGGGCAAAACTAAGAAAACAGGTCGTCATTTTAGAGGTTAATCAAAATTTTCACTTTGTCTCATTTAAGTTAGGATGATAAACATGGCATTTTCTGTTTTCCTGTGAACTTGCTTTGGTGCTATAAACTTGTCCTATTAGGATAGATATTTACATGACAATATCCTCTGCAAGATAGGCCTATGTGGTTCTCCCAAGCCCTATATGAGTCAAATTGATCTAGTTATCACCTAGTTAAGATCACTACAACTTGTATCAGTATATGTTATACTTTCTGTATCTTATTTTTTGTTTTTCTTTTGGATATTGAGTGTGCTTAGAAGGATATTATAAAACTCGTAGTTATGAATGCGGCTTAATACTATACTACTTTCGTCTATTTTTGAATACATGCTTTGCAAAACACCAGACAGAGACAACTCAAAGCTAGAGGAGAAAGATGAACATATCAGCAAGACTGACACTGATGGTGCTTCTGGAGCCAAAAGCATAAAATTACATCCTTTAAGGCGTTCGATGCGGAATGCCGGTAAGGTAGGCGCAATAGGAAGGAACAAAGCAGAACACTCAAAGTACCTAAACTTAGGAACTTGTCAGTATGGAGATGTCATTGTGATAGATGAAGTGGAAACAAGACCTTCTGATGTTGAGGACATGAACCATCTTGATTCTGAGAAATTGAGGCAGATTGACTGGGAACAGGCACAGCCAAATTTTCTCAATGAAGCTTCATCTGGAAAACTAGTCAAAAATGGTGTTTTAGGAGATAAATGTTACTAAACCTGAAATTGTGAGGAAATACACTCTCAGAAAAAGGAATCATGGCGAAATTAAGGAAGAGAAACATGAGTTGCAACAACTACATTTGAAAGAAAAAGGAGTGAGTAGGAATCTCCTTCATAAAAGGACTAAGCAAAGTGGACCTCAAGAACAGAGTTTACAAGAGGATGGTAAAGAAGTGCATCAAAATGAAGCGATGAAGCATGTTAAACCTGGAAAGCAAGATGCAAGGAAGAGGATAGAATCTGGTGCTACCGGAGGCAAAACCACAAAGCAAAATGGTTTAAGAAAACAAAAGCATGAAGATGTTAAAGGCCCAAAATTGGAGAGCCCTATATATGTAGCAAAGCAAAATGGTTTACAAAAACAAAAGCATGAGGATGTTAAAGACCCAAAACTGGAGACCCCCACATCTGTGAGTATATTTTTGAGCAAATACCTAATATGGTCACAATTTGAAGTCTTCCTTCCATTCGTAGTACCAAAACATTCTTCACCATCAAGCTATTTATTTGGTGACTATCTTTTATGTCAAAATTGTGCCAAAATTGATCTAGATAATACTAGTACACTTAATATGAGGACAGATTGTCAAAAGTATGATATTGACAATTTTAAATCTAAACAATTTGATGAGCAATATTTTGTATCAAACTTATGCTAAAATTAATCCAGATGATAGCAATACAGAGTGTAGTGGTGAAATTTTTGCACAAATTTGATATAAGATAACATTCTTCGAGTGGTTTAGCTTAATTGCCAGGAAATTGTATTTTATGAACAATATTGTATATCAAAGTTGTGCCAGAATTAAACTTGATGGCTTAAGTTTATTGGTGAATTTTTGCACAGTTTTGATATAAAATACTCTTCTTCAAGTGGTTTGACTTGATTATCAGAAAAGGATGTTTTATGAACAATATCTTGTATTAAAATTGTGCTAAAATTAATCCAGATTAGCACAATTTTGATATAGAATGTCATTCTTCAAGTGGTTTGAAACAATGGCTGCAAGGGAAGCTAGATTTGAGTATGTTTCATACAGAAGCAATGTTTTGAAAACTGGGCAGGCTGGTTGAACCTGAAAAATCCAAGAACAGTCAGAAGCTTTCAGAGCACTAGTCCAGATTTCAAAATGCTAGCAATGTTTAAACTGGACCGGACGACCAGTTGAACTGCAAAAATCATCCCCGGCAAGGGTTTCAGAACATGGAATAGCTTCATTGATAGGGCCTGTTTTAGACATTTGCCCTATACTTTTACCATGTTCTTAAACTTCTCCACTTTTCAACTTCATATTGAGTTTTTTTTTTCCTTTCGACATTGCAGGCAAAGTTTTCTGAATCAGAAGCAGCACTGGATATTGTCAGTTCAAGAAAAACTAAAGTGATGCAGACTCTTGGACTCATTGCTCCACTTGGATCCCCATTCTGAGCAAATGGAAGTTTAATTTGCAGCCTGTTCTGTAGTTTTCCGATAATTTTGTGAACTAGCTTACTCTTTAGCTCCCCTTTTTTGTTACACTAAGTTTGCCTTCAGATTTTGTTGGACAGTTCATTGCAGGCAAAGTGTAGGGTCTGATGACCAGTATTTTGTTGTAAGCTTTTTGTGCTGGTCAACAATTGAAAGATACACACTGGTTTACTTGTCTCAATGGATGGTGTTCATATAAACTTTATCTTATTTTAATGTAAAGAAGAAAAATTCTGTTGATATTTGAGAAATAGGAGATCAACAAGAGGAGTAAAATAATTAACATCTTCTTGGCCTAGCTCACCTATACCTATCTCTTCTTGGCCTAGCTCTCTGTCTCTGTCCGTGTGTCTGCTATTCTCGCTTCTACCCCGACGTAATCTTCAGTTAACCTTTGGTTGTGTCGTCCTAAGCAGTTGCACTCGTTGGAGTCTCTCGCTGTTGCCAGTGGACATACTCTTTTCTACTAGCTGCTACGCTGACTTGTAGGCTATGACTATCAAAGCCTTCTTTCGTAACCCCTGGTCACCCTTCTTCTCTTGCCAGAAGCATGTCACACCTGGCACGTATGTCGCGCTGTATAAGATATTGAATTGGTAGCTGTATAAGATATTGAATTGGTAGCTGTATAAGATATTGAATTCTCCAGCGGCTCTTAGAATTGGATTCATTCCGAGTGTACCTAGCTATGAATATCTAATTGAGCCTTCGAGGCCTGAAATTAAGTTGCACCAGGTCCGTCAAGCCTAATTATACCGCTAGTTAGCTCCCCTAAGCATAATCTTCACTCTCCTTCACGGGCGAACATTTCGATGTCTGATCCCTTGGCTGTGCCCTTTCCCGGGTTGATGATGTCTGATCCCTTGGCTGTGCCCTTTCCCTGGTTGATGACTGAAAACGTGGGTCACCCGCAGCTACTGAAAGGTGTGTCACTACATTAAAGGTGGGTCACCCGCAGCTACTGAAAGGTGTGTCACTACATTACTAGAATCATAAAGCTTCTCACTTCATTCGCTCCTCTATACTTTACTTACCTATTTGCTCCTCTATACTTTACTTACCTTCACTGGTTTAACTTGACAGCTTCTCTTCTCTTCCCATTCCCTTTCTTGGACCAGCCTCTACTTCGTACCTCGCTATCATATCACTTGACAGCTTCTCTTCTCTTCTCTTGTCTTCCCATTCCCCCTTTCTTGGACCAGCCTCTACTGCTGACTCGCTCTCAGATCACTTGACAGCTTGTCTTCTCCTCGCATTGCCTTTCTTGGACCTGCCTCTCCTGGTGACTCGCTCTCATATGAGGATAGTTGATCATAGGCAGTACGGAAAAGACTCTCAAGTAGCGAAAGCTAACTTCCCTAGCTGGCCTAACTCAATCGCATTCCCTAGCTGGCCTAACTCAATCCCAATGAAATAGAAAAGATTATTCATACATAGCATAGTCGAAGCAAACCCACTTAAAATCTTTACTAAACTATGACCGTCCATCATATCATATTAGCAAATGAACGTATTCCTAAGCTTAATGCACGAAAACAATAAGAGATTAGCGCTCAAGGAGTACTGCATAACTCAATCCCAATGAAATAGAAAAGATTATTCAACAGCTGTCATAACTCAATCGCATTCCCTAGCTGTCATAACTCAATCGCATTCCCTTTTCTTGGACCTGCTAGCTGTCATAACTCAATTGCATTCCCTTTTCTTGGACCTGCCTCTACTTCACTCAATCGCTTTCTATCTTGGACCTGGCTCTCCTTGGTACCTCGCTTGGACCTGCCTCTCCTTGGTACCTCGCTTTCTATCTTGCACTTGGACCTGGCTCTCCTTGGTACCTCGCTTTGTATCTTGCACCTGGCTCTCCTTCGTACCTCGCTTTTTCTATTTGTAACTACCCTGTTCCTCCCCGCATAAGATTATCTCCATCTTTTTCTACTTCATGTGCAAAGGCGACAAACTTTTTCTGCAGCTTCTTCAGCGGTGGTTCACCTCTAGTGGTTGTTGTTCGAGTTAGAAGCCTATGTTTGATTATTGCATCATCCTCAAGTGGATGGAAAGCATAATGGGCAGCTGTCTGTTCGCCTCTTCCAGTGACCTTTCCTCGCTTTCGCTGACATCTGCCTTTAAATAGGGCACTGAGTATTTTCAGCAGATACAAGCAAGTGAAGTTGTTCTTAAACTTGAATCCTAAAATAATAATTAAAAAAAACAGTGCTGGGCTAATAATAGAGAACTCTGCAAAAATCTTATACGTCCGCTATGGGAAACGACATAGCTAGTTGAAATGAAGATAGTAATGCTGACAAGAACCTATGTAGAGAAATGCAATGCATATATGTGATTACAATGTTAAACAATAGGTTGAGAATGGGACTAAATAAATGAGTATCTTAAAATTTTATTGGGTCATCTGAAAAAATAAAGAAATTAAAAATGCAGAATGACAACAGTTATAAGCCTCAACAAATTTTCATTTGACATGAATTTTAGCACTCAAATGAGCTCCATGCAAGATTATATAGCTATTGTTATAGTGATTTGGTTCTAAGGTGCTCTTGCTCTACTTCTAGAGTTCAAGTTATATTATTTAGTTGGCAAAATTTCAGGTCAGGAAGGAAAGTGCATGCTCCTTTTTGCCTCACACCACTGCTAAAATACTCTTCTTTGCCATGCTCATGGCAAATTGTCCCTTCCAAACTTATTCTGTTCAAAGAAATATTCTAAAATGCCATTATTAGTGTCATCATGTAACTTCGCAAGGACTCCATACAATATAAAACAAAGTTTTCATGCTCAGAGACCAAAGTCCTTTTTTCTGTTTAAGAGTTCAAGACAGCATTCAGTTTTTCCCATGCTTGAAACTCAATCTCAGATTCACTTTTCTAGATTAAACTACAAAATATCAAGTGGAAGCTCCATTTCATGAACTTCCTTCTTCTCATGTATTCTAGGCGCATCCATTAAAGTAGAAGGTAAGGCATGGGGGGCACTACAAAGAGCTCAATAAAGGAATAAAATTCTTACAGCTGATCCCAAATGGTTGGGATGAAAAATGGCATGATGATGACGACGACGACTTCTAGTGTTCATATGAATTAGACTCACCAACGAGGAATTCTTGTTTTTATTCGACAAACAAGGCACATCCATTAAATTTTATTTGATATTATTTTACTATAGAAAAATCTATTTTGACTCTCTTTTCCCTGTGCCCCTTTCATGTAATTGGTAATCTAACCAAAATTGGGCATTTCCAAGCAACTTAATTAGAAATGTTCCTGGTAAAGATTCTATTTTCGTACTCGTTTATGTCAATAATTTCAAGTTAAAAACACTATCTTTGCAACTGTTCTAAATCGAGAAGGGTGCCATCCTGATCGATGAGGGAACAGTCTAATACAAAGCAATCGAACACAAAAAACGAATATAATTGCTGTTACGCCTACCTCAGGTGAAGTAATGCTGCTCGCCCTCGCCCTCGTCTACTGTTCGTCCGCGGATGAGAAGAGGCCACCAAGCAGTGGCTTGCGGAGGCTGGTGCCGAGCGAGAAGAGGGAGAAAAAACTCCACCACTGCGGACTTCTGTTCACGAACATGAAAGGGGAGGAAACCGCGTCCCTTCTTGCTTCTGCTCACAAATGGGGAAGAAGCGGCGACTTTGCTGCTCGGCAGCTGGGTCGATGAGGCGAGGCGTAAAGGAATCGGTAGCTGGAGATCGTGGAGGAGAGTGGAGACCTCAGAGAAGCCCTCGCGGATCGAAGAAGAAGACGAGCGAAGAGGGCTCGCGAGAAAGCTAGGGATCCGGCGGCGGCCGGCTTAAAGCTTGCAGGAAAACTTCATTTCAGCCCCTCGTAATTTCAAAATCAACAAAAGAGTCGCTTATTTTCACTTTTTTGTCATTCATCCTCCAAATTGCCAGACGAACCGTTGAATTTCAAATCGGTTCGAGCCTGTACAGTTGGGAAACGGGCCAACCGGGTTCGAGCCAAACCGGTTGTTTTGTTTTGACACGTGTACTTTGTGTCTTCTATAAATCTGGAACCTTCCAGAAATCCGAGGGCAAACTTCGCGCTGACGCGATTGCCCTTGCTCCGACCGAAGCAGCCGGGAGAGGAAGCGGAGAGTCGAATCGCCGTTGACGCCCCGGCGCACGAGTCGGAGAATGTGGTGGGAGTGGGACGAAGAATTCGGAGAGCAAGAAGAAGCACAAGGGCGGCGAGAATCGCCGGTCGATTTCGATTTCTTCTCGTTGCTGTCCGTGCCAAAGGTGTGACCCTAATCCCTTCGCCCGCTCTTTGCTTGGTCACCGTCTCGGGCGGATGTTTTTTTTTTTGGGTTTGCAGACATTAGGTCGTTCTTTCGTTGTATGCACAGGCTAGCTTTTGGGGAAATATTGGACTTCTTAGGTGAGCGTCGTCAAAAATTGGTTCTTTCTCAGCCAAAATAATTGGGTCTTGTGAAAAAAAAAATGGAATTGTGGGCTTCTCGTTGGTTTTAGCTTGTCCTCATGCCTGTGATGATAATAAAGCTGTAACTGATAGTCAGAAGGATTGTTTTCGAAGCTTCCGTTCAGCAAGGGTTGACTGTAATAGCAATTTGAAGCACTAGTTCCTAATTGATGCCAACTTCCCTTCATTTTTATTGTGACTGAACGCACACTTGTTCACAGTGAATGTATATACTGAACTTTTCTACAACTTTATATAATACTCTGCAGTAGCTCGTTGTGAGATGGTTCAAATCGCGTAGGCTTATGTTATATGTAGGATTACACTTTACCAAGTGAGTAGTTTTGTTATTGATATATGATTGTTGTGTATTTCATGCTTAAAGACACAAGTTTTAATCTTCTTAAGATGAATGATTCCTTTCAAACTTTTTTTAATTGGTGTTTTTTCCTCATTCACAATGTGTTTAACATGACTTCTTCCAATTGTTATCCTAAGTGGTTAGGCACCCAGATGAAATACCTCATGTCGAGGGATTGATGTCCATTTAGACCTGAAGAATTGTTTAACATGTCTGATTACTTCATTTGTGTAGTTGATAAATGTTCCTGCATGCATTGGAATCTATCTTGCTCTCCTGTATCGAGTAATTATTTTCAAAAAGTTACCATCTTTTGTATCTCTTTCCTGATCAGATTTATGGCTACATCCCCAAATGTATGACCCAAATTGAACTCGATTTTGAATTTTGTCTAAAAGATTTTTGTTGTCCTAGAAGTGTCACATCTTGGAATAGATTGGGAAATATTGGCAAAAAAATTAGCACAGTCATGATGAAAGGTCTCCTTCATAACAAAGGGCTGTAGTTTGCAGGAGATCTTGCACAACAATGCTCGAATCAGAAAAGTGTGGATACCTTCCATGCAAACCATACAAGTAATATCAAGGTATTGGAAAGCTCGAATTGTTGGGACCTTGCACATTCTTGCTCATGCAAATTGTGTGTACCATCCTTAACCTAGAGCTCGAATTGTTGGGACCTTGCACATTCTTGCTCATGCAAATTGTGTGTACCATCCTTAACCTAGAGTGCAAGTCTTCAAGTTGTTGACTTAGGAATAACCAATCGCTGGGTTAGGTATGAAATTTTTAGGTGCACGAGCTTGCTATTGTGGACCCACCCACAAGTGTTGTGCAGATATTTGGTCATCTGTATAATTCTCCTACCTATGTTGATTCTTGGCTCATTGGATAAAGTGAGAATTTACTGGTCTGGCCTGACATCCAATACAAGTTTTTAGGGAATTTGATATTTCTTCCTTCTTCCTATTGTGACGTGCTCTATTTATTAGAGCTACCACTATGTTTGGCTACATCCATTATATAGCTTCTTCTACTGGATCTACTCTTTAACCACTACATTTGCTTCATCCATTATATTCGCTACATAATCACATGTATACTAGAGTCCACTTTACTCAGTATATAACCACTGCATCCACTATGCGACCACTATGCCACTAAGATCCCTGACATATGCTTTGAAAAAATGTGATAATCTTTCAAGTAGTTTTTGAAGTGTTTCAGTGAAATATTAGTATGATGTGTAGGCTTATATGCATTTTCCACAAGTTACTTCTCTGCAATTAGGATTTGTGTCTGCTGTCAATTTCTTATATTAACATCTGTGGTATTACTTCTTGTCTAGGATTACTACAAGATACTGGAAGTTGATTACGATGCTACTGAAGAAGCAATTCGCTCCAACTTCATCCGTTTGGCATTGGTTGGTATTTTTAAATAAAATGTTGTAGATTTCCTTGGACATTTTGTGCAGATATGAACTACCATTAGTCAAAGCATGATCTCTGTCAGATGAGGTCCCATTTATTATTTTTCCATTTTTTTATCTCTATTAAAAATCAAAATGTAAAACCATTTTGGTAATCTAGTTAGATATCTTGCTTTCTGATTTCTGCACAAGTTTATTAACTTCTCATTGTTTGAAAACATCTGGTTTAAGAAATCATGAAACCTAGACAGTGAACCTTTAAGCCTTAAATTGCTGCCTTCTGTGGGCATTTACATCCTTTATCTTCTGCTTCTTTGCACTTTATTTTCATCCAATATCTTTCCAACATTTACATCCTTTCTCTTATGTTTTTTTTCCCTTCATGTTTTTTCCAAGACCTCCCTTTTCTTTCATCGAACAGAATTTGATGTTTTTTTTTTCTAATTAAAACCATGGCAAAAAGAAACTTTTAAAAAATCCGTACTGATGCACAACTCAATTGCAGATTCATGTCTTAATTTTATAATTCCAGCAAATCAAAATTTACTCTCTTTTTTTCTCTTCTAGAAGTGGCATCCTGATAAAAAAAAGGAGGAAAGTGCTACGTCAAGATTTCAAGAAATTAACGAGGCATACAAAGGTAAGTGTTCAACCACAGTGAATTCTTATTTTCCAAATCCTTCATGAGATTTCCTAAAGTTGTCTTCTTTTGTTTATATGTCCTTTAGAATAAGTTAAACTTGCATTCCACTTTAAAATTTACATGTTAGTTGCTTTATTGTTCTCATGTGGCAAATTTAAATGCTTAAACTGAAAAGTTTCAAAAAAACAATCTTCATGCAAGGAAATAAAATGAATATAAGGTGATTAACTTCATTTCTGATTTTGTTAACTTGATTGCCATGTCCTAATTAGGGATTAGAGTAAAGATTTAGGTTTTGTAAGTGTCAAATGGAAGACACATCATCAAGGGTATATAAGCAACCGAATCTTATTCTTTGTATTGTCGTCATCATCATTATCAAGCAGGTCTATTTCAACTATTTGGGGTTAGCTATTTGAATCTTATGTCTCCATTGAGCTCTATGCAACGTTGTATTAGTAGTAATATTCAGAACAATTACATCTCATTCTTTATATACACAGTATTTAATCTTTTTAGGAATGGCTTCATAGGCCTTAGTTGTGTGAAGAAAAAAACATACTTTGGTTGCTTCTCGGAGATGCAATGCATGAGATGCAAATTGCTTTATTTATTATTATTTTTTGTCTAGATTTGGGAGTCAAGTAACCAATGCCTTGAATTTTTAGGGCCCAAATTTTATTGCCCTTGTTTCTAGGAGATGGGACAGGTTGCTCACATTTAATTGGATGGTCATAGATGAATTGAAAGCTAACCAATGGTCATGTGTTCTTTTATCTGTTATGTATCTCTTTTCCATCATGTGAATCGTACTGATGTTGTTCCCTCCATTGCCAATTTGTTTTATGCATTTATGCTTGACCACTGTTTCTTACCTATGAATGTGTTTGACAGTTTTAAGTGATCCTGTCAAAAGGCAAGAGTATGATGAAAAAGGAGTTCTTATAATCCAAGACTTCAATGCCATCGTAAGCATGTCTTTCTTATGTTCAAGTGCCTATTAGATGTAGTCGATGCATGCTTGATTACACTATAATCCCTCCCAATAAACATTTAAAAATCATCCAAAAAAAAATCTGCATCCTTTTCCTTATAATAATAACATAACTGTTCTGGTTTGCTTCGTGACCTTATATACAAGTAAATTAATTGGCAAGGGCTTGTATGCTACAGCCTACAAGTACTTGAATAGCATTCAGAGCACTTTGTTTTGACGAGCATGGTGACATGTTGCAACGTTGAAAAATGGCATACAACTTTTACTTGGTCAAATTTGTTATAGACTTTAGTTTGCAAAAGATGGAAAACCTTGCTATATCTATTATCTTGTTTCTCAAATTTGCTAGTACTAGTGTTCCAAACTGATTGATCCTTTCTCGAATTGCACAACTGTAACTTCTCTAAATGTTTGGCTCATATGGATTTGAGTTGCTCAAAGTTTGCAAAAAGTTTCTGCTAGTGCTTCAACATCTATGCAGAAACTTGTACAACTTACATCAAAGGGTCAAACTTTTTATTTAGCTGAGATATTTTAGCAGCTATATGAGACATTTATTTAACAAAGAAAAGTAGTATTGATGATCCATGCGTTTCATCCGAACTGCAATGGTAAGCACTTGTGAGGGTTTTGAACTTTTCTTTAGAATAGGTATTGGAAACCAATACTGAATTGCCAAGGTTCTTGGATTCTGTTGTTGAATGGATATCGAATGATGAAAATAGTCCTTCCTACTGATGTCTTACCCCTGCATAGGTATGTACCAACGCATCAAGTTTCTTTCATTCATTTCGTGTGCGCGCGCAAGTGCATGATTTCTGTATAAAATCTAGCTCGTCTCTCGACTTCATCGGTAGGTATCATCATCGATAACTTTCTTGCTCATTGCTAAATTTCAGGAATACCTGAAGAGACACAAGGGCTTGATATTAACATGCAATGGCCTGGGCATTAGATCTCCATTATGGTGAATCATCAGTCGCAAGAGTTGCTACGATCTATCATCGTACATACTATCGACTTCCAAAGATTCATCGTGTCGAATGGATGATGCGAAACTATGCCAAGTATACAATTTGTAGTCGTTTGTATATGTTCATGTTCGGTATCTGCCCTCGAATGTATTGATGCTCAGGCAAGCTTCAGACTACTCATAGACAAGCCCCATTCCACCACTGATTGAACTGTCTTCTGTAAACTTCTTCCGGGTTTTCTTTTGTCACTCAATTGTGCACTGATCGAATGATCCTTTTGTCGATTGGTTCTCGGTCATCTGAGTCGGTCCCAGCTCGACTAGTCCCTCGGCAAATATTTCAATAAAAGTGAAATTTGTCATTCCAACGATTCTACATGATCGGTTCTTTGATCATCTATGAAGAGATAAATCGAGTAGTTACAATTGATCACGATGAAGGAGGATATAGTCTTGATTTTTTCGGAGTCCTGCAGCAAATACAAACCTAAGCTTTATGCTCATCATAAAAACATATAAAAATAGGTGGATTCTCTTCTGCAAAAAGGTGGAATCCGCCACTTTAGCAATCCTACACGGTCGGATCTACGATCATCTGTAAGGAGGTAAATCGAGAAATTGCAATCGGTCACGTCGGAGGGTATTGTTTGGTTTCGTCAAAATTTGAACTCTTGTCCTCTTCTGCAATTCTGCTGCGTCGTAATCGACTCAGCTATGTCCCGAGCTACGCTGTCTGGAAACTTGGAGACGGGAACGCGGAAACGGAAACGGGAAACGGCAATAGTTGAAGTTTTCAGATTTTGGAAACGTCGAAGACCCAGTGTCGCTCGTCGGAGGGGCCAGAGGAGGATGGCAGGGATTTAGGCTTCCGACCGTGCTTCTTCGATTTGTGCTTCTTCATTGGCAGTGGCAGTGTCGGCGGCGGCAAGGGGTGGTCGTAAAGGAGGAAGTTTTCCTCGGTGGTGCCGGCGGAGGGGCCATATATGAGGCATGGGGGAGAGGAGGAGGCGGACGAGGATGAGCACGAGGAGGCGGAGGAGGCGGACGAGGATGAGTCAGCGAAGGGGAGCGGGCTGGACATAGACCAGTCGTTTCTTGTAAGTTTCCACGGATGGAAACGTTTTCCAGCGTTTCGGAAATGGGGACGGCAATGTTGTCGCCGTTTCCCGACAGCGTAGGTCCTGAGAGAAAAAAAAAAACAGGTAGATTCTCGAAAACTTCTCACATGGCTTTGGATTGCAGAAATCCCATTGAGAGGAGAGGCTCTTCCTGGAAGCATCCGAAGCGTGTGACGTGTGCTTCCGTTGACCCCTGAAGACGACGACGACCCAGACGCGGAAGTCAACCCTTCTTATCTCATTCACACATTTGCAGTCGCTTGCACGTCATTCGATCAGTTCCGCCATCTCCGGCGAAGGCGTCTGATAAATACCTCTCTGAGTGCCCATGCTTCAACATCTTCTCATGGAGTCGCTGAACGTGTCGCCTTCTTCTTCTCCTTCTCCCTCGCTCCTCTGTTGCATGTGTGGCGACCTGGGCATCTCGGAGCAGCTTTTCCAGTGCAGCATCTGCCGTGTTCGACTCCAGCACCAGTAAGATCTTCTTCTTCTTCTTCTTCTTCTTCTTCTTCTTCGTTTCTTCGATCGTAATCGATGGCCCTTCCTCTTTGAAGTTCAGATACTGCAGCAATCTGTACCCGAAGCTGGAGAGGTACAGCGCCTGCAACTGGTGCTTAAGGCAGCGCGCTAATGGCGGCGCGAAGGATGGAGGAAGTAGGAAACGAGGAAGAGTACTGGCCGAGGATGAGCTCGAACCGTGCTCGAGATCGAGGCGAAAGCAGAGTTTTGCGAGTAGAGTTAGAGTTGGGAAGTTTAAGCTCTTGCAAAAGGTTTATAAGTAGAGAATACTAGAGATGGAGAGATTCAATAGGACTGTAAATAAAAAAAATGTTTAGTAAATAAATTTAGTATTTAGTTTGGTTAAAAAATTTAGGATGAAAATCAAAGGACGAAATATCAAATGGGCACTATATTTTTATTTAAAAAATCAAATGTTCTTTGTTATAAAAGCTACTGTAGTGGTTATAATGTATAAAAATTATCTAATAATTATCATAATGTGTAAAAGTTATTGAGTAGCTATTATCACGTATTTAAAATGAATCTAGAATTTAAGATTTACATTGTGTTGAATATCAAATAGTTGTTACAACGTGTAAAAACTACCAAATAGATATTATAACATATAGAAGTTACTCAGTAATTGCTATAATATATTTATGGTGAGTTTAGGGTTATAGCAGTTACATAATAGTTTGTACAACTGTTTTAAAATGATTTTGATGAAATTTAAATAATTATAAAATTGATAAATAGTATTTTGATATAATATTATTTAAAAATTATAAATTATAAACTCTAAACTCATCTTAAATATGTTGTAGTAGCTATTGGGTAGTTTTTTCATATTGTAGTAACTATTAGGTAGTTTCTACACGGTATAAATCCTAAATCCTAAATCTTAAATTCATTTTAAATACGGTATAACAACTGCTAGATAGCTTCTACACGTTATAACAGCTACTTAATAACTTTTACATGTTATAAACTTTAAACTCATCTTAAATACATTGTTGTAACTATTAGAGAGTTTTTACACATTGTAATAGCTATTGAATAATTTTTATATATTATAGTAGATATTGGTAACTGCTACAACAACATTTAATTTTAATTGAAAATGGGACATCCATATGACGATTTTGTAAATGATGGACACTCATTTAATTTTTATCTTATTTATTTATATTTTTTTATAAATTAAGTTTGTCAATAAAATTCTTATCAAATTTATAAATGAATAAAGAGGCTCTTAAAACAAACAAAAAAAATTTATAATATCAAATTTACTAGTTAACTAAACAAGGTAAAACAATCAAATAAACTCGAATTAAAAGTTCAATATTATCTAAATGAACTAGTTATTTTACCAAAAGATTTGATCGAATTAGGTTGTTCATACCAAAAGTGTGGGGCTACTTTCCGGTCTGACTCGAGTTGGCTCGACCAGACCGACCAATTTAGAGGGGAGACACGGCTAAACATGGACCAACCATTTGACCATCCTCCCTCGTAATTAGTTTGGCTGTTACAATACTCCGCGGTGCATCACAACGGCATTCCTTCGCCTATAAAAGGACTCGGCTCCCCACGGCCTTCTTGGAATCGGGGATTATTACGTCTGTCCTCCCCTCCGATCGGCCATGGGGAGCCTCGCGGCGGAGGAGGTTGCCGGCGACTTCGGCGGTGCGCGGCGGCGGCCGAAGTTCCTCTGCCTCCACGGCTTCCGCACCAGCGGCGAGATCATGCGGACGCAGGTGGTGGGGAAGTGGCCCGAGGAGGTCACCGCCCGCCTCGATCTCGTCTTCCCCGACGCGCCTTTCCCAGCCGAGGGCAAGTCCGACGTTGACGGGATCTTCCCTCCGCCCTACTACGAGTGGTTCCAGTTCGATAAGGTTCCTTCCCTCCCTCTTCCCCCAAATCCTTCCTCGGTTTCTTTTTTTTTCCCCTGATTTATTCCGATCGTATAAAGTAGGGTTTCATGGAGTACCGGAACTTGGATGAATGCTTCGCGTATATTGAAAACTTGATGATCGAGCACGGACCGTTCGATGGCCTGATGGGGTTTTCCCAGGTAATTTTTTCTGCTCTGATCCGATCATCCACTAACAAATTTGTTGATCGAAGTGTGTTTTTGTGGTGATTAGGGCGCGATTCTCTCGTCGGCGCTCGTGGGTCTTCAATCTCGGGTACTTCTTCCGATCCTTGTAATAATTTATCTTGGATTGGTACTGGATCACAATATTTAATCTCTATCGATTTGATCAATAGGGTTTGGCGTTGACGAGGGTGGCGAAGCTGAAGTACTTGGTCGTGATCGGAGGGGCGAAGTTCCTGTCCCCGGCGGTGGCCAAGAAGGCGTACCCGTCCCCGCCGCACTGCACGTCGCTACATTTTTTAGGTACAATTCAGAAACCCACACCATAATTTGCACTTTTCCTGGTAACAATCCCTCATAATTAACAATAGTGTCCGTGAATATGATGGGTAACGAAGTCGAATTGAATTGCTCTATTTGTTAGAGTCTTAAATTAAGGAACAGAATGTGTTTCGTGTTGAGTTGAAAAGTCAAACACGTGTTCCTCAAATACCCGCATGTCTATTTTCTTTTGATTTACTGGTTCTTACAGATTCTCTGGATGGAGTGCTTTAAAAAATGAGTCAAATTATTTTATGCTATCATTCAAATCACTTCATTCCATTTTCAATTGGCCAGATTCTCTGATTTGGGGCACATTAAGTTTTACAATACACGAGATTCAAGCTTGCTGATTCATTTTGGCTTGAAATGGTTTGTGTGAGTTTCTTTCTCTCTTAAATGTGTTTTTCCTGGCGTCCAACTGGTAGTAAAATGAGTTAAATAACCCAAGATGACTAATTTTAACTCAACATCTTGTGTTTGTTGTATTGCATTTGATATTCAAGGTCTAACTAGTCAGTTTTTTGGATTCCAAATCAACTTTTTTGAGTCATTATACTCAAAATCTTATATGTCAATTTGATCGCGCCTGAAATATGTGCTTTAAGCTTAACCAGTCGTAAAATTGCCTGACCGAACCAAAATGGAATCAGCTTGTCGGATCCAAATCAGTTTATTGACTCATTTAGATTTAAAATATCATGGGCTAGTCCAATTATGCATAAAGTGTGTGCTTTAGGGATTGCCTAAATGACCCAAAAGAACTTGGAAACCAATACATTTAGCTGATAGATCACTAAACTTAATGATAGCTTGATAACAAAATTTGTTCTGAGCAAGATTTATCCAGTAAAGGGAAAACAAATTGCTAATCTAATAAAATTTCTTCAAAAAGATAAGTATCACTGAACTATGAACTATTCATTGAGAAAGTGTAAGCTAGCGAGTATTAAATCTTTTTCTTTTCAGGTGACATGGACTTCTTAAAGGCACCTGGGGAAGCACTGTTGGAGTCTTTTGTGAATCCTTTCATCATCCGACATCCGAAGGGCCACACGGTCCCGAGACTCGGTGAGTCTGATCACTTTGGAGTTCCAGTTCGAGCTCAATTTTTCTTGTTGAATCAGACTACAATTCAATCTGAAAGAACTTTCTATTAATCAATTCTGTTTCTCTTCTCACTGAGATCTATCTTTGTCCTCTTTTTTGCTAGCTAGAGTTCTTGATTGAATGATAAACATATATAATCCAAAATTCTTAAAGGGTTGATTCTGTTGGTTTTCCGCAGATGAGAAAAGCATGGAGACGATGCTTGAATTCCTCGACAAGATAGAAGCCGATCTGCCCTGTGACGAATCTAAGCATGAGGAAGAAGAAGCCCATTTGAGTTAACATAGTAATCGAAGTCTCGATTCATTTTCCATTTAATGTCAAATTATTCAACATTTTAGTTAGCCGGCCTCGTTTAGTAGGATAAAGTGGTTGTTGTTGTTTGTATTGTATGCATCTGTCAGTTACAATATCAAAATATCTTCTTCTCTATATTTAAAATACACATTTTATTCTTTCAAAATTAACAGTAAGGTAAATAATCATAATAATTGTTCCTGTCAAGATCAGTCTCTGGATGTGTTGCTTCTCCTCAGCATTACACTTGGGTTAAGACGATCGACGGGGGAGCTAGGAAATATTCCGAGCCTGCAACCACAGTGATCGTAAGAAGGAAGGTCAGGAGATGTCTTGGCGCGACTACTCTGATGCTTAAGTCAGCCTTTCCAAGGAAAAATGAAGGGAAGCAAAAGACTAGGAAGAAGTTCAAAATGTGAGAATGCATACCTCTCTAAGTCAAGGGGACCGCCCATATATACTGTGGATGGGTGTCGTACCACGGTGAGAGTAAGGTAGGGATCCTGTCCTTGGTAGGGTTTTGTCAGAGAGCATGTGATACTCAGGACAATTGTACTCTCGAGGACAAAGGCGTACATCCGTCAGAGTGTCGCCATACTTAGTAGGCGGTGTCAGAGAGGCCACGCATATCGTACGAGGGAGTGGTCGGTGAGGGAGAGGGGAGGGGCGTAAGGCCGAGGAGTTGGCACGATTCAGATCGGGGCAGGGTGATTCGGCTCGGATGATACGATTCGGTCCTTCTCCCGACTCCGTTCCCGAAGCGACTCGGCCACTCCAAGCGGCCTATCGGCTCGAGCATGTCTCAAGAGCCTGTTCTTTTCATATTGACGGACCCGCCTCGAGGATTCGGGTCGGGTTTTTACTAACCCCCACTTTTGAGGACCCGGACTTATATCGTGGCGAGACCCCACCCGACTTCCTTGATTCGGCCTGGATATTCGAGGGCGGTCGACTTGGCTCAGGGCTCGACGGCTTTCGACTCGATTCGGACGTCCTTGAAGGATAAATCGATGTCCGTCCCTTACGACCATAACAACAATAATAATTAACTAGCGTTTTTTTTTTTTGAAAAACTGTTAAACGCTGCCACGGGGCATATTAAAAATTGTCCTTTATTTAAATTTTAATTAAATAAACCAATAGCAGCACTCTGTTGACTCCGCCGTCCTTCCGGGGTCGCCGATCGCCTGCGTCTCGCGACTGGCGCTCGCCGCTTCCTCCTCCCTCCGTCCCTTCTCCGCCGAACACGCCTCCGTCCCGAAGCTGCACCTCCATCCCCTTTGCTCTTCTTCTCTCCTTCAGGTAAACTATTTCTTCTTCTGGAGTTGAGTAATACTATTTGAGATTCTTTCTGGCGACCAAGCATCGGATACCAAAGACTCAACCGTTGTCTTCGGACTACCCCATTCGGATCTTACCTTCTCCAGAAGAGAGGCATATCAGGGTACGACAATTTAGCTTGATACATTCAGGTATGTTATCTTGACGAGTGATTCCTTGTCATTTCAGGGTTTCGTGATCTTCTCTTTGGTTTTAGGATTTAGGGTTTGATCCCGAGGGTTAAATGACATAAACATACCTGCGTCAGCAGGTGCCCTTTTAATTTTCTACATCAAGTTTGTTCTAGCGTATATTTCTTCTCCCTGTCTCAGTTTGGATCGATAGCAGTAGACCAAATTTAATGTCTGCATAAAATGTATGTCGTCTTGTGATCCATTATATAGTTTCTCTGCTTGCTTAATTGCGACATAGAAGCCAATCCCTTGCTAATTCATCCTTTGCTTTGATTTATTATCTCCTCTCTAAATGAACTGCTTTTATCTCTGTCTTCAGGATGTAGCATCTCTTTCGAATGATCATCACTAAATTTGATGAGGATGATGTAATATTCTGCTTTGGTTGTGCTCCTCCACCTCTTCGTCGGAAAAGAATAACAGAAAAGCTTCTGCTGTGGCCTCTGAGTTTGTTGACTCCCTTGAATTCAGACGGAAAGTGAGAAAAGGAAGAGAGAAAAAGAGTAGAATGGCAGCCTGGGGCATTCTATCTTCCATCATCAGATGGCCATTGGAGAAGCTACACAATTTGGAATCATCTTCGTCCTCGTCTGCAGCAGAGAGCAATTTAGAACAAGAGATGAGGGAGCTGGAAAAAACCATGAAGAGAATCCAAGCCAAAATTGTCGATCTAGAGCTAGAGGAGAAATATAAAAGAAGTGAGTCAGAAAATTTTTGGTTCAGCGAGCTCAAAGAGGTAGTATATGATGCTCAAGACATAGTGGAGGAGTACGGATATGAGGTGCTGCCTTCCAAACTAAAGATGGCGAAAGAAAGTAGCGACGATAAAGGCAAGCTTACCGCAAAGGAAAACTGCAAAGGCAAGCATAAAGTATTCGACTACACGATCACCACTTCCTTAGATACTTCAGTTCTGGATGAATTAGCAGATAAAGTTAAGAAGATTAGGGTGAGATTTGACGAGATCACTATGGATTGGGAAGCCCCTCTAAGATCGGCTAAAAAAGTCAGAAAGAGAAAGGGTAGACATTTAGCCAAGCATCCAGAGACAGGGTCTTTAGTGGTTGAATCAGATGTTTATGGAAGAGAAGAGGAAAAGAAGATTTTAGTTAAATTTTTGGTGCCCGAGGATGATACTAATAGTGCAAGAAATGGAGTGTCAGTGCTTCCTATAATTGGCATGGAGGGAGTTGGTAAAACCACTCTTGCTAAGCTTGTATATAATGATCAGAGGGTACAAAGCTATTATGATTCAACAGGATGGGTCGATGTAGCTGAATCTTTTCATGTTGTTGGTTTAACACGAAAGATTCTGGAATCCTTTTTAACAGACAAAGTTGATTACGAAGAACTAGAGGAGCTCCAACATGCGCTACAACAAAAACTGAAGGGGAAAAAGTTTTTACTGGTCTTAGATGATGTTTGGGATGATAATTTTACTCTTTGGGAGCAAGTAAAGACCCCCTTACTTTCTGCTACTGTCGGTAAAATCATAGTAACTACTAGGAGTGAATCGGTTGCTAAAGTAATGGGGACACCCCGATATGGTTTGAAACTGAATGTCTTGCCTTTTGATGTTTGCTGGTCGCTGTTCAAGAGAATTGCATTTGACGGACGAGATCCAAGCATGCTTGATACTTTTGTAGAAATTGGTTTGAAGATTGTAGATAAATGCAGAGGATTGCCATCGGCTGTGAAGGTTCTTGGGTATGCTTTAAGGAATAAAGACGATGAATATACATGGATGGATGCCTTAGAAAGTGAAATGTGGGAATTCGATGAAGGAAAAGATGAGATTTTACCAGCACGTCAAATAAGTTGTGATTACATGAACATTACAGGCCTAAGAAGATGCTTTCCATACCTGTCCTTGTTTCCTAAAGACACAGTTTTACGGCCAGGAAGAATAGTCCTATTATGGATGTCACAAGGTTTTCTTCAGCCTGCCTCAAGAAAAGGTCTTCTTCATCCTCGAGGAAACAAGCAAGCAGAGGAAATAGGCAGCGACTACATAAAGGGATTAGTCAAAAGGTCGATTTTGCAGCCATATGCGGATTCTGATGATGCAGTTTTTCTTGAAGATGATGATTGCCCAATTTATGCGGAAGCTGGTGAAACCTATATAATGCATGATGTTTTTCACAGTCTAGCACAATATGTTGCGCGGGATGAATGCCTTAGAATAGAAGATAACATGTTCGACCCAAGCAAACATCGAAAGATTCGACACTTATCAGTGAATGTTAAAGAGAGTGATATGCCTGTATACCTCGAATCTTTTCAGGGTCTAAAATCTTTGCGCACACTTTTTATCAGAGGACAAGGCCCATTATGTAGAGCTAGTATTTGTGGATCCCTTGCTGATCTTTTGAACAAACTCAAGTACATACGGGCACTTGATTTAAGCTACAGCAACATAAAAGAGCTGCCAGATTCAATAGGTAACCTCAAGCTACTACGATGGCTTTCTCTAGTAGGAACCGATGTCAAAAGCCTACCGGATTCCATATGCAACCTATACAACTTAGAAACTCTGAATCTGACCAAAACATATGTCAGTAAACTACCAAGGCAGATTATAAATTTGACAAGTCTGCGCCATCTGCTTCTATATGTCAGTTGTGTTCGTCTTCCATCAGGAATTGGTGAGCTGACCGACTTGCAAACACTATCCAACTTCCGTGTCAGCAGTCAAAATGGATATTCTCAGTTAGGCGAATTGAATCGCTTGGCACAACTCAAAGGTTGTCTTTCCATTAGTAATTTAAGATATGTGAACCAGTTTTCCTATGTTCCAAACTCAGAACCACTGAAATCAAAAGATCAGCTTGAGACTATGAGGCTATGTTGGGGTCATGATGATAAAGATTGTGACTTTGTTGCCAGACCTGTAGCTGAAGAAGATCATGACGACCATGAAGATCAAGAATATTATGGCAATTCCAAAGGAGGAAAAGGCGATGAACATGCTAACAAAGAAATGAGGCTGCTCGAGTACCTCCGACCACACACCAATCTTAAAATGCTTCAAATATATGATTATCCAGGTATGAGTTTTGCTAAATGGGTAGGCACTTTATCCTTCTCCAAGCTGGTCCAACTATGGCTGTGTAGATGCAGGAAATGCAATTTCCTTCCACCTCTTGGTCAACTGCATTCTCTTAAACTTCTCCATATACAAGAAATGGATGGCGTGCACAGTGTCGGTCATGAATTTTGCTCCTCCTCCCCTATGGTAAAGGCTTTTCCATCTTTAGAAAGCTTGGCATTCGTTCGTATGGCTAACTGGGAAGTGTGGGACGAAGTGGAGGTTGGTGACTTTCCTCATCTCCAACACACACAACTTCATGAATGTCCCAAACTGACCAAATTTCCTCAGCATCTCATGTCTTCTGTGAAGGAATTGAGCATAAAAGGTTGTGCTGGTGTCTCTAGCCTCCTAAAGTTTGATTAGTCGCCAAAGTTAAAAGTTTTGTGCTTGCCATGATGGATAGTTTGATTGCTCTTCCTCTGGACTGAGAGGTTCTGTTTTTCTCTCTTGTTATGCATGCAAGGCTTGGTGTTGGTGTAGTAGGCTTGTGTTGATAGTCTTAGTTTGTCGTCAAACAAACACCATCTTTGTTAACAATGATAATATTTCAAACTTGATCTACTTCATTCTAGACAAGGCTTGGTGTTTGTCGAGTAGTATGGGTGAACTGAGTCGGGCACCAACTGGCTTGGCTAACATATTAGGAGGGACATATAGACCAGATGAATGGGTGAATAATCTAAGCGAGCTTAGTGGACTCGCAAGACACATGAATCATGAGTTAGATGATCGAGATGGACCAATTCGTTTGAATGTATAGGAAGGGTGAGATGCACTAAGTGGATTGAGTGAGCCAAGTTGACTAGGCAAGAGCAATCTAATCGGGCTAGATAAGTCAAGCAAGTTGAATTTGCCGAGTGAACCCAATGAGTTGGTGAGTTGATTGAGCATGGTAGATTAGTTGGGTGAGTATATGCATGGTCCCTCATGTTCAGGTTGGAGATATTTAAAATTTATAAAATTAAAATTGTTGAATACAAAAGGATTCAGAATTTTCGGATCTCTTGAGATAGTCTTTACGTGCTGAATTCAAGTTGTTGGAAGGCTGAGCTATTAAGCGTTGAGTTCCTGGGCTAATCAAGTGTTGATGGGCTGAGTGGCCGAGCTCTCGAGTGGCTCAAGTGCCAACGATCGAGTGTCAGTTGTCGACTATTGAGTTTGAGTGGGAATTTGAGTTGAGCTTTATTGAGGTCTGTATTAGATATAATTTTTTTTTAAATAGATTCACCTACTCCAATAGTACTTCGAGATTATGTTGGATACTTATTTCTCAAGATATAGCAGCACGATCATGATCACAATCGAGTATTGATTATTTGTGGCGAACAAAACATATACCCAATCTTTTCTGCCCAAATAGAACTCCTTACATAGGCTCCAACTAATGTCGGAATAAAGATCATTTATTGTCTTCGCCCGTCTAGGTCATAATGTCAATAGCTAATATCGTTATCACTTAGGCGATTACAGATTCACCATTAACGCCCAACTGTTTGAGGTTCTTTATTAATGTGTCTATTATATAATTGAGCAGATAGAAAAAAAAAATTGATTCAAATGATAAAACATTGACAAATTCGCTTCAGCAAGCAATCGTTGCCCTAATTGATCTAATATTTGATGACATTTTACTAAACCGTAAATTTCAGAATTATCTAAATCACATATTCAATTTTCATAATACTCAAATCGCGTACTATATTTTGAAATACCTCTCTTTCTCTTTAGGTCCATCAGTCAATTTTAGATTTTATGGATAAAACCTCCTTAATATATGTTATCTATTTAGGATCTGAATTCAATAACGTAAATTGAGAACGATAAATTTTTAAACTTGTAAAGGCTTGATAAAATTTATTACAAGTTCATTATAAAATTTAGGATAATAATATTCATTAACCAACACCACTAATGAGTTATTAGGATTCTCTTTATTTGAAAAATATTAAATTTTTAAATATTTGAATGATGTAGAGATATGATCTAAAGAATTCCAAATCATTTCAAATCAAAATCAATGTACTTGTGAAAATATTTTTAATATATCTATGTTTTCATATTTGAATTTGATAGCGTAAATTGAGAATAATAAATTTTTGAATTGGTAAAAATTTAAAGATGTATTCTTAATTTAATTTATTATTTTTAATTTATATTATTAAATAAATTTAAATTTGGAAATATAAATATATTAAAAAGATTTTTAAATTTTAATTTAGGATGATCAGAATTATCTAAGATTCTAGGAATACATTTCCAACACTTTATTCCTCAATCCACTGAAAGCCAAACCCACTGACGTTGCTGAAACCGCACGCAGGCGAGAGAATCCAAAGATGGAAGCCATTCCTAAGTCAACGAGGCCGGCGCATTCCCATCTTGCTTTCATCTCCAATCCTCCAACAACAAATACACAAGAAGAAGAAGAAGAAGAACCACCATGGCCGGAGGAGGGTTCCTGTCATCCATCATCAGTTTGGCCGTCGACAAGCTGCGTGCCTTGGAATCGCCTCCTTCTTCTTCGGCCTCAGCAGACCCTCCGCGGGCCAACATTGAGCAAGAGATGACCAAACTGAAGAAGACGATGCGCAGAATCCAAGCCAAGCTCGCCATCTCCGAGCAGCACGATTCAAGCAGCGAGCAGGTCAAGCTCTGGCTGAGCGAGCTCAAAGACACGGCCTACGACGCCCAAGACGTCGTCGAAGAATACCAGTACGAGCTGCTGCGTGCCCAAGCTCAGCACGAGGAGGTATGTCACTCGAACACTGCAGTCGTGGATGAATTGGCCGGCAGAGTCAAGCAGATCATCAAAAGCTCCGAGAAGATCGCCGAGGAGTGGAAAGCCCTCAAGTTGAGCAAGAAAACTGGCAAGAGGAAAAGAACCACCCCGCCCATCTCCAATCGACAAACAGGGTCTCTAGTTGCTGAATCAGGTGTTCTCGGAAGGGAAAAGGAGAAGAAGATCTTAGCCGACTGGATTCTGTCGGAGGATGATGCGTCAGCGAACAGAGTCTCAGTCATCGCCTTAACTGGGATGGGAGGGCTCGGCAAAACCACAGTAGCTCAGCTCGTGTACAATGATCTCAGGGTGAAAAGCTACTTCGATCTGAGAGGATGGATCAGTGTTTCTGAACACTTTGACGTCGCTGCTCTATCGCGAAAGATACTGAGATCCTTCTTCAAAGAAAGAGTGGATTCTGAAAATGTGAAAGAGCTTCAGCACGAACTGAAGAAAGGATTGAAGGGGAAGAAGTTTCTGCTCGTCCTGGATGATGTTTGGAACGAGGAACTCAAGCTGTGGAATCAGTTGAAGAAGCCCCTGCTGAGTGCTAAATTTGGCAAAGTCGTAGTGACCACGAGGCTGGACTCAGTGGCTAGAATTATGCAAACAACTGATCCTTTGATCTTGGATATCTTGCCTTTCGATGCTTGCTGGTCGCTGTTCGAGCGAATTGCCTTCGCCGGACGAGATCTCAATGCGTGCCAAGATCTTGTGAACATCGGTTGGTGCATTGCGGAGAAGTGCAAGGGGTTGCCACTGGCTGCCAAGGTGCTCGGAGGGGCTCTCAGGAATGAAGAGGATGAGAAGAGGTGGATTGACATCTTAGAAAGTGAGATTTGGGAGTTGGATCAAGGCCAAGCTGGGGTCTTGCCGGCATTGAAGATAACTTATGATAGCTTGCCTGTGGAGCTGAAGAGATGCTTCCCCTACTTGTCCTTGTTTCCGAAATATACAGTTCTTCATCGGCGGCGAATAGTCCCGTTGTGGATGTCCCATGGCCTTCTACAGCCTGCTAGAGGCAAGCAAGTTGAGGAGGTAGGATATGAACACCTAAAAGAATTGGTTGAGAGATCAATGCTCAATCTTTATTTTTCTGATTCTGATTCCGATGATGAGGAGGATGTTACTGATGTTTACGACGAAGATTTCGGTAATACCTTGGTGGAGGAAGATGCAACTTATGTGATGCATGATCTTGTTCATGATCTAGCAAGATATGTTGCTCAGGATGAATACCTCTGCGTATCAGACGCAAATTTCGACTTGAAGAAATCGAACAAGGTTAGGCACTTGACAGTTAACCTCAAGCACAGTGAGAGGGCCATAGATATCAGAAAGTTTCAGGAACTGCAACTTCTGAGGACACTTTTTATCAGAGGAGGGTCTCGGATTCAGGCCAGCATCTCGGGGGTTCTTGATGATCTTTTTCGGAAATTGAAATGCTTACGAGCACTTGATTTGGGCTACACCAACATAACTGAGCTGCCGGAATCAGTTGGCAGCCTCAAGTTGCTTAGAAGTTTTTCGATTCGAGGAACCGGAGTCAAGAAGCTCCCTGAATCCATATGCAACCTCTACAACTTACAGACTCTGAATCTGTCTGAAACATATTACTGTGAAGTTCCTAGACAGCTTGGGAATTTGGTGAATCTTCGACATCTCTTCCTGTATTCCGGCCATGTCTATCTTCCACCCGGGATCGGAAAGCTGACCAATTTGCAGACACTCTCGAATTTCTTCGTGAGCCGGAGTGGTGAGCATTGTGGGATAGGGGAATTGAATGGCCTGGTGCAACTTAGGGGGCTTCTCTCCATTGATTGTTTACGATTCGTATCGAAGGAGTGTTTGCTCTTGGATCCCCCTTTGAAGACAAAACTTCATCTTGATACTCTGGTACTGAGCTGGGGGTATGATGGGCTCGATTATCATCATGTTCATAATCATTCAGAAGATGAAGATCATGACAGTGGTGAAGATGCAGAAGAGGAAGAAGACAATGACAATTCTGAAGATGGTGAAGAGGAGGATCATGAGCAAGGGGAGGAAGAAATGGCAGAGCAGCTGCTCGAGTTCCTCCGGCCGCATAACAATCTCGAAAAACTTCACATAGATTACTACCCTGGTCTGAGATTTGCAGGGTGGGTGGGTGATCCTTCATTCGATAAACTGGTGCAAGTGTTTCTTTCTGGATGCAGGAGATGCGAATTCCTTCCACCATTGGGCCAACTGCCTTCTCTCGAATCTGTCCATCTCGACGAACTGAATAGCGTGCAACATATCGGCCGGGAATTTTGCGCCGGCGATGGCAACTCAGGTTGTAAGGCATTCCCAAAGTTGGATACTTTGTCGATCCTACGCTTGCCGAATTGGGTGAAGTGGGACGGAGTCGAAGCCGGTGACTTTCCGGCTATCGACTTCCTTGAAGTCAACCAATGCTCGAAGCTCGCCGGATTTCCTCAGCACCTCATTTCTGCAGTGAAACAACTGGACGTTAAAGGCTCCGGCGGTGGTTTATCGGCCCTCAAAGATTTGAATTCCCTCACGCGCCTTTTTTCGTATGTTCGATCTCAAAATGACCAGAAGTGGATGCTCTCTTCTTACCTTCCAGCTCTTCAGCACTTGACGCTCGAGAGCTCTGTGAGCTCTGTTCGTCTGTCACAGAGCAATCTGCCATCCCTCAAGACCTTGGAGATTCTGTATTCTCCGAAATTGGCGAGCGTCGAGGGGTTGAAGGAGCTCACCTCCTTGAATTCTTTAGTCGTCCGGGAGTGTCCTCGCCTCGAGTTCAAGGAGTTGCTTCCCGCCACACTTGAACAAGTGAAGCTCAGCGAATCTCCATTGTTCGAGCAAGGCTATAACAAGCAACTCAAGGAACGGCGTGTGCGAAAGACTTTATGTTCTTGATGAAGCAACAAACACAAGCAATCGAGGGAGATGTGTACAGAAATGTATCGAAAGATTGGAAGAGGATCGAGACTTCCTAGCTCTACTGCAATGATTGAACCTTCTTTCCCGCGAAAAACATGACTATCCTCGCAAAGAACATCCTCTTCCTCCGCTTTGGCTCTGCAATGTCTTCGTGTTTGTATGTCCTCAGCTCGTGCTCCATGTGAATCCTCTCGTCTTCTGCGTTCTTGATCCTCGCCATTGCCTCCCTCAGTGCTTTCTTCTTTTCTTCTAGTAATTTATCAATGCTTCTTGACTCAGTGGCCGAAATGATCCTCTCCTTAGCTTGTTCCTCGAATTCTTTGGCCTTCTCGCGAAGCAAATAGAATTCTTCCAACGGCAATGTCACATGATCACCCCAACTCTTTGATGTTCTTGCCGCCTCAATCTCGTTGAGAGTGGCATTCAGCCTAGACTCTATCGCGGAGGCTTCAGCCTCGACTCCTTTAGCTTCTTCCTTTGCCTTCCTTAACTCCTCCTCTACCTCTTTCATTGCTTGTTGTAGCTTCGCTTGCTCCATCTCGGTCACCTTGTCTCTCGGCCACTCTTTGTTAAGAATAAGTTCGAATTCGGTGTTCATCCGGTTAAGTTCAGCTTCAAGGAATGCGATCGAAGTGGATGTCAAACCTTCCCTCTCCCTCAGGGTGCTCAAGGAGGCCTTTTCCTTTTCCAATTCAGATTGAAGTGAAGAAAGTTGGAGCTTTAAACACTTGATACTGTTGTATTCGTCGAACCCTTTCGTATTCGTAACCGATACGGCTTGATTCCGGGAATCTAGTTCCCCTTTTAGGTGCACTAGAAGCGAAGAAACTTTAGCTAATTCTGACTTCATAGCATTTGTCATCAGAATTTGCTCACTAACTTGCTGTAATTCTTCTTCAGCTTGATTCAGCAACTTGTCGCGAAGTAAATTTTCGATATCGAGTGACAATGCGGCAACAAGGGTTTGTTCTTGGGCTTCAAGATGTGCGGTGTGAGCTGACTCGAGCAATTGTTTTGCGGTAACCAACTTGAGAGCCAGATCTTGGATGGTCTGCTCAATCCCTTCCAATGCAGCAACAGAATCAGCAGCCTTCTCGGCCATGATATCTCGTTCTCGAATTAACGAAACGTGTGCGGCCTGAATCGACTCCAATTCTCCTTTCGTAGACTTCAGCTCCGCGACCGCACTCGTGTGCCTTTCATTGGCCACATCGAGCTGGGCTTTCGATGCGACACTCGAATCATCTGCAATTCCTTGCACCACTTCTCTTAGTCTCAGATCAGCGAGCTCGAAATCTTGCTTCGCTTGTTTTTCGAGGGTCTCTTCTCGTTCCAAACGAAGGTTTAGGCCTTCTACGAGCTGCTTGAAGCAATTGAGCTCTTCCAAAACTTGTGCTTTTGCGGTCTCTTCGTCTCGGAATCTCTTTTGGTACATCAAAATTTCTTCTTGCACTTTCTTGAGTGTGAGTAGGACCTGTTTTTGCTTCTGCAAAGAATTGAATTGAATGCGAATACGAACACGAACGAAAGAACAATCGAAAAACATACTTTTCGAAGAGATAGAACTAAGCATTTACCTCAATGGACGATGCCTCTTCAGCTTTGCCATCGAGAATTCCCCCAAACTTTGAGACGGCTGCTCTAACAGACTCGAAAGGTGCTGCTGTATCGACAAGAATTCGATTCGTATCATCGGCTTTCTTCGCGCTCTCTTGGCTCAATGTTTCGGCTTCTTTTGGCTCATAAACTAACCGTGTTGGTGCATCGATAAGTCCATTCTCCTTCAGGAATGTTGAAGGGTTAGCAAGAGTAGTAGGAAGTGACAAAATTTGGTCATTGTTTTCCATTCCTCCTCCATCTTTCGCGCCTTCGGGTCGTATAAATGGATCTCTAGAGATCGTAACACCTTCGTTGCTTGGATCATCGATTTCAAGCTCTCCACCATGTCGATCGCCATGATGATGATGATGATGACGATATGATGATAAATTCGTTGCTCCTTCCATTAAAGGGTGGTGCCTTTCTTGCTTCTTTCTTTCCCTCTAAAAAAATTCAAATCTAAACCAAATGATTTCGATAATCTAAAACATTCAAATCAAGTAATCGAAAACATAATCATTCGAGCCAAATTATCAACTTATGCATTGTCATGATCAAGAAAATTTCGTAAAATAATCGAAAGATTAGTCATTCAATTCGATCGAGAAATGAACAAACAATATCATCAATTCAAAACTTACGAGAAGGAGATTAAGGAAAAGAAATTAAAAGTAAACTTACATTTATTTCCCGAAAGACGAAGGAAACAAGAGAAGAAAGAGCAAGAAAGAAATCGTATCCTTGTTCGTTCCAAAGATCTCTTCTCCTAACATTTCGCTCTTGAAAGCTCTCTTTCCTTCTTATGTCCATCGATAATTATTAACACAATCCAAGAAAATAAAAAGAAAAAAAAATAGAAATAAAAATAATTTAAAAATCATACATTATTATTATTTTTCATTTCTTCCTCATCTATGAGCATATTAATAGAAAAAAGAAGAAAAAGATAAAAGATTTATTAAATATTTAAAATAATTAATTGCTTCTTGTTCTTGGCGGTAAACAAGGGGTCCACTTTCCCTCCTCCTCTTCCTCTCGACTTTCCGTCCCTTTATTTAAATCCTCATTCCTCTCCTCCTTCCTCCCCCTCCTACTAAACAACGAGCCCGCCGTCCGGCGATCCACCGCTGCAAATCGATGCCGACGTCTCCCTTCGCCTCCCGGGGGGTTTGGCGCCTCTTTTGGTGCTACCAGTGCCACCGCTCCGTCCGCCGCCGTATCTACTCTCCGTTCGCCGACATCTTCTGCCCTTACTGCGACGGCCGCTACCTCCACGACATCGACTTCCCTCGCCCCGTCCTCTTCTTCCAGTTCACCCCCATCCTCCCCTTCCCCACCGCCGAATACCACCACTTGCACCACCACCACCCCCTCTTTCCCCCGCCCTACGAGCGCGGCTACTCCGCCCTCGACCACCAACCCTGCCTCGATCCCAGCCACGGACGACGGGCGCTCAGGGTCTTGTTGCTGGTCGCGGAGTTCATACGACGGGTACTCAGCCCGTCCGGGGAGATGCCGCGGGCGCTGGCGCTGCCGCCGGCGCCAGCCGCCGCCATCAGCTCCCTCCCGTCCGTTTCCATCGCCGAGGCCGACGTCGCCGGCGGCTCCCAGTGCGTCATCTGCAGCGAGGAATTCACCCTCGGCGAGGAGGTCAAGCAGCTGCCGTGCACGCACGTCTTCCACTCCGACTGCATCGTGGCGTGGCTCAACCTGCACAACTCCTGCCCGGTCTGCCGCTCCCGGCTCCCCGACGGCGAAGCTTCCCCCTCCAGCTAGCGGCCGGACGAGATGATCGACGGCGTTGCACGTAACGATTTTCAGTACTCTGCTCCAAGATTTCTCTCCTCCGATCCTCCTCATTCATGAGATTACTTTGAACGATGAATTGCTTCAGCTAGCGTTCTCTTCTATTCATGGTAGCGATCGATCGCTAGCTGCGACAGTTGATTTGCGACTCTTCGTTTCTACTTTTCTTTTCTTTTCTTCTCCTCATTTTCTGAAAAATCACAATTTGTCTTGTTCTTGTTCTTCTGGTTCTTGTTCTTGAACAGGCAACGACAGCTGGTGCAGTCTTGAAGAAGATTGAACGAAATGAGGCATTAAACCATACCAAAATAATAATAATAATAATAATACTAATTTAGTAATAAAATTATGATTATATATAATATATATAATTATATTAATTATGATTCATAATTTGTAATTTCATTAATTTTAATTAAATTAGCAGAAGAAAGATTTTAATGTAAACATATTTTATTGGTGAAAATTTTAATTAAATTGAAATAATTAGCATTTATATCTGTAAAACAATTTATTATTTCGTCTGTAAAACAATCATTTCTTCCCTTGCTATAAATAGCAACAATGTTGATCGATAAAAATCCAAAAATGTCTGCTGCTTCTTCTTCTTCTTCCTTCGGTAGCTTCGCCTCCCTCTCCATGGCTCTGCTGCTGCTGCTGCTCCTCCTCCTCCAGGGCCAGTCGGCCTCCGCCGACGTCGGGCAGACCTGCAGCGACGCGTCGAAGAGCGACCGGCGGGTGAGCTTCGACTTCTGCGTCGACCGCCTGAACAAGAACCCGCGGTCGACGGAGGGCGACACGTGGCGGCTGGCGCAGATCGCCGCCGAGCTCACGATCAACACCACGGATATCGGGAAGAGAGCACCATGGACGGGCTGGCGCAGTCCGAGCGGGACGCGGCCGTGAAGGCGCTCCTCTCGGCCTGCTCCGCCACGTACGACGCCATGGGGACGGCGGCCGCCAAGGCCGACGACGGCATCCGGGCGAGGGACTACGCCGGGGCGAAGGGGCTGCTGACGCAGGCCATCGGCATGGCGACGCAGTGCGGGAGCAGCTTCTCCCGCGCCGGAAAGGCGGCGCCGCCTGTCGTCGCGCAGCTCGACGGCGAGGGCGTCAACTTGGCGATCTTGACGTACGCCATTACCAACTTGCTGAAGTAGTAACGCCACTGTGCGATGTCTGCTTTCATTTCAAAAATCAGAAATATTTGGTACTGAAATGAAAAAAAAGGATAAATTTTATAATATCGAAATACTGATGAGAGCCTGCCCAGGTAGTTACATTGAAATTCCAAACTATGAGGGGTTTAAATGAACATTTGCCTTGAAATTAGGTTTACCGCTGTTCTTCTTCTTCTTCTTCTTCTTCTTCCACTCGCCGGCGTCGCGCTGGGTTCCGATCTTGGATTTCTTCGTCGTCGCCTCTTCTCTCTCCGTTTGGGCGACAACATTCGCGATCTCTGCGCCGCCAATCTCCGTCTCTCCCTCATCCTCGTAGGTACGAGCTCCTTGTTCTTCTCACCATTAGCAGCCGTCTTCCTCCATTCTAGAATATAATTCCTTACCGATATGAGTTCCCGTCCTAGTGCCACTAGGACGGCTATCGCCTAGGCCAAAACAATGATTTTTCCTCGAGCGAATATCTGATTCTTTTCTTTCTCTTTGCCGGGAAGGAATTCGGGAGAGGATATGTGGAGGCAGGAAGAACGCAGATGAGGAATTCTGAACAGAAGCCCGTTGACAAAAGGATGCTCACCAATGTCCTTCTGGCTGTTAACGTGCTGTGAGTCCCATATCAACTTCTACTTGTTCTTTCTGTTTTCAATTGATGCAACTACCATTGCACCCTGAGGACGTTCTTTCTGTTTTCAAGCATCTTAGTCCATGATCTGAGTTATCGCATAGCAAAATACAATCTTCCAATCTATTTTCTCTGTAACAATTTTTTTTTCTTCCAATTTGAGTAATTGACAGAGTAGTGGGATAAGCTTGCTGTTCTGCTCTTAGTTGTTGATACATTTTGATATTAAACGTGGATACAGCTTAATTGATATCAGGGTTTCAAAAGTTGTATAGTTGTTTTTGTCTGTTCTATTTTGTTATAACGATCTTACTTGTTCTCTTCTAAACTTGCTTGTACAATGATTTTCCATTTGGTAAATAGTTCTTGAAAGTCCTAGAATTAGACATGAAGAACAAAGGAAAAAGAATTGAGGCATTAAGATTAGAATTTAAGAGTATGTAGAGTGAGTTCACATCCATCCATGTCAAGAGCATTGGTGCAGATTTCTGAAGCCTGGCTTAAAACTGGTGCCATTTTGCTAAGAACTTAAGCTCAAGGATTTGAACTCTTAACATGTATAAATTGCGCAATCGGTAAGGTTTTTTCGCCCTCCTATCTTCACCATTACAAGATATATCTCTGCAATCAGATATCATAGTTGTCAGGTTCTACATTCTTGTAAAGAAACTCATAGGCTTATCTGTTGTTGTTGTTGTTGTTATTGTCTTTATCAGATCATTCATAATTATGATCGTGTAGATGGAACTGCTAGTGTCTAGTAGAAAAATTGCTCCTTTGGTGTATGATTTGCTTTTGCAAGAAGTAATTGCCTATTTGATATTATTTGTTTTCTGAGCTTATTGTCATGTAACTTTTGAGGTCAACTTCTTGGCATTTCAAACCTTCATTTTTAGGGTTTATGCAGCTCAGATTGCAACACAAGGAAAACTGCTTTTATGGGGAGCTAAGGATTCGAAAAGGACAACTATGGAGGTTGGCAACATCAGCCCTTCTACATGACAATATTGGGCATCTTATGGTTTGTCTGCCTCATCATAATTTGTCGACAAGTCTGTATTGTTTAGTAGTTTTGTTGTGCAGATTAATTGTTACTCTTCGAACTCGATCGGTCCTACCGTGGAGCAACTTAGATCTAGACGATTTCTTGCGGTATACTTCTCCTCGTTCAATAGCAAGTAAGGCTCCATTTACACCCTTTTCATAGTAAACTCTTTGAAGTCCAGTATGTGAATATGCTTGGTTTGGTATTTAATCTTTAATCCCTTTTGGCAAGGAAACTAGGTTCGATCATGAGTTATCGATTCAGTCAATCGTCTTCAGTTGGTGCATCTGGTGCTATATTTGGTATTCGGGTTGGTAAGACTTTTCGATGTTTAGTTTTATATACTAGACATCTTACATAGGCACTATTTTCTTTATGAATGACTTGTTAAACAGAAGATTAAGATGTATCTCATAATCAAGTTAAACATAAACTAGATGATTCGTCTACATATCTTAATATGCAACCGCATACGGATTTGTTTTTGCTAGGACGACGATTTGTTATCGTCGATATAAACCCTTTGTGGTGGGTTTGTATAACATGTGAATGGATTTAGGGAATAGGTAATGTAAAAGGCAATCCACAATTAGAACATCAACTAAGTGTATGAGTGTTAGCATGAAAAGATTTTGCTCTAAATCAAATATGCTACTCGATTAGTACCTAGTATATGTATTTTTGTGTTCGATATATACTACATTACCTTTTCTTCTTCTTACCCTTTTCCGCAGGTTATCGGTTTCGTTCTCGGGGGATCGATAACTGGGGGTCATGTATGTTTCAGTATCTCACTCTTTAGCCTTGCCCCAAACTGATCATTTTCGACTAGAAGTTAACCTTATCGCATGTTTCAGCTGGGGGGATTGCTCGGAGGGGCTGCCGTGTCGTGGTTTCTCGGTCCGGCATGGCAATGTGTGTCGCGAACGGCGCCGATGGAAGAGTCCTGTTTGCTGATAGAGCTCCTATTCATCAGTTCATCAAGAGTAGAAGATTGTGATTGCATGAACAAGTAACAGGATTGTGTGGTGCACCATGTAATAGCCATTTCCATCTGTAAAGAAATGATTCAAAAATAAACAAATTGTATGAAATAAGCTTCATTTAATTTCTACAAATCATTTATTTATTTATTTATTTATTTTTCTTTTAATATAAATTCTGTTCTTCAAAAAATAACTAAAAATAAAACCTTAAGGAGCCAATAACTTCTCCAACAAATCTAATAATTAATTGTGCAGAAAACATGCCAAAAATAATCTCCTAATTATTATTTTCATTAAAAGGGTGTTTTAAAAGAAAATTAAAATAAAATAATGATCATCATTTTTTTTATTTTAAAAAGACTCTTATTTCAACTAACTGCGGTGGTATTAAAGTAAATTATTGTTTTTATTTAATTTGATAAAAAAATATTACACATAAAATATTTTTATATAAAAAAATATTTATTAATTTGATCAAAATTATTTAAATTTATTAAAATCATCATAAAACTAACCACCGTTAGGGATGAATAAAACTTGGATTAAATCAAAATAACCTATTAAATTAAACTAATTCAGAAATTCAATTCAGTTTATTGGAAAGTTTATCGATTAAATGGTTCAATTTTGATTTTAAAATTTAAAAATTCAATTAAATTGATTTTTTATTAACTAATAAAAATTATTAAAATACTTTATGTTTTATTAAACTAATTAAGTTTTTATTAAAAAAATTTAATTTTTTTTTTAAATATTGATTTTCAAAAAAAAATTGCAAACTTATTTGGATAGTAAGAACTTAAATAGAGTCGAATAATCACCTCCAGAATTAATTAAATCGTAAGAGTTAGATATCTGAATTATTAAAAAAAATTGTAAAGTCCCGAACAGTCACCTCTAAGATTAATTGGATTCATAAAAACTAGATACTTAAATTACTAAAAAATTGTAAACTTATGCCCTATGGAGCACGATGCGGTGGTAAACAGAATCGTAAAAACTAGATACCTGAATTATCAAAAAAAAAAACTGCAAACCTATGCCTCATGGGGCACGATGCGACGGTAAATGACAAGACGAGATAACCATGTAACAAAGATTTGATTTCCTTATAGGACATATCAAACATTCGCGGTGCTCGAATTACTTGTGATGTTGGGCCGCCACATCAAGATGCAATAGTAAGGTGATCATCCCATCCTACCTTACTATTGCAGAATAGTAAAGTAGGATGGGATGATCATGTAACGAGGGTTTGATTCCCTCACGGGGCATATCAAATGCCCGTGGTGCTCAAACTACTCATAATGTTGGACCGCCACATTAGGACCCAATGTGCTTTCCGGATTTATCTAGTGGTTAATTTGTGGGGCCGAATAGTCCACCTTATTAGTTTGATCGGAAGAATTGGATACCCGGATTAATATTTAAAAAAACTGCAAAATGACCTGACTGGACCATCTAAACCTAATTTGCGCAGAGGCAGATTTTGGTCCAACTGTAAGAGCAAACCACATGGGCAACAGCTGGGAGACCTAAATTAGGCCAACAAGAAGATGAATAGGATAAAGTTATAGTGGCACACAAGCGAGCAAAAGGTTGAGTAGCTAAAGGAAAAGGTATCAGAGTCACTGCCTACGAGGAAGTCACAAAAGAAAAAGAAAAAAAACAGTTATTCACATTAGAAAAGCTCCTCTTCATTCTACCATCCCAAGTGTCATTTCCAATGCGTTATTTTTTCTTCAGTCTAAAGTTAGCAACACTTACTTTCCATTGTGGTTGGTTGGTGTGTTCTTCACAACCTTTTGCCATCATGTTTTCTGAAACAACTTGAGGACCACACACACACACACCTAAAGTCTCTCTTCCTTGGCCTACAAGCTGCTTAATGAGTTTATATAAGTTTGCATGTATGCATGTTTCAAGAGGTAGTAGTAGTAGTAGTCTTGAGTGTTACCTCAAACTCCAAGCCAAGGGAAATGGAACTCAGCTATGCCTCTTTCTCTAGCATCACCTGCAAGAATGACTGTCGAGAGATCCATGCCACGTGGAACCAGCTGAATCTCGTAGGCCGAGCATTGGCACGGCGAACTTTGACGCAGAAGCGACAGATTAAGGAGATGTATCGAGCCATGTACGGTCAGGACTTGGTCGAACAGCTTCAGAAAACCCACCTGGCCAACTCGACCAATGAGGTTAGATAGATCCATGACTGTTTTTGAAGTTTTCAGTAGTGTGAGGAAAACTGCATGAATTGTGTGATGGTGTGTCCAGATGTGCCATGTGTTGTATCTGTGGATGCTCGAGCCACATGAACGGGATGCTGTACTCGCAAAGGATGCACTTGAGGGAAGCATCTTGGATTACAAGGCCCTCATTGAGATCTACACTCGGCAAAAGATGAACCATCTCTTCTTCACCAAGCAAGCATATGTAGCCAAGTTCAAGAGGCACTTGGACCAGGACATGATTTCTGAGCCATCCAACTCATATCAGAAGGTATATATCTTACAGATAAATTTTATCAAGTTTTGACTTCGACGACAGTGAGGTAAGGACTAAGGATATCCTAAAATTTCCATTGAATTTCTGATCGAATCCTGGGATTGATGTCTGATACATTTTGGTGGACTAAAGCTGGAACCAAATCAACTGATGGTATTATGGCTTCATGACAGCTTTTGCTGGCTCTTGCTGCATCCCAACAGTCTCACCATACTGAAGTAAGTCAACACATTGCCAAATGTGATGCAAAGAGGCTATATGAAGCAAGACATTGCAGTAGAGAGGCAAGTGATGAATCTATCATCCTTGAGATTTTTAGTAAGAGAAGCATCCCCCAACTGAGGTTGGCACTCTCTAGCTACAAACAAATCTATGGTCATGAATATTGCAAAGTAAGCTACTGCAAAGAACTAGTGCTACTATTTCTCCAAGATTAAATGCTCCAAGCAAGTTCTTCACTTTATGTTTGTTATTGCTGAATAGGCACTTAAGAAAGAAGCAAGTGGAGAATTCAAGGAAGCACTAAGGACGGTCATAAAATGCATTTATGATCCTTCTGAGTACTACTCCAAGGTATTTGTGTTAAGGCTATGAGTTCCTTAATTGCTAGCATATAAGATAATTTTGATGGCATACTTCTAAATATTGACTACATGTTTGTTGGTGTTTGTTAGATGATTAACAAAAGTGTTAACATGGGAGATACTGATAAAAGAGTTCTGACCAGAGTTATGATAGGAAGCACCTCTGCGGGCATGAAAGAGGTGAGATCATCCTTTGAGGGGAGATATGGAAGGAAGCTACAGGATGCCATTTGTGAGAGCCTTCCTGATGGGGATTACAGAGACTTTATTCTGGCCTTGACCAATATCCCTAGCTCTTCTTCTTTCTGAACAAACGGAGACTTTTGCAGAGCGTAACAGAGGTTAACAAGAAGTCCACTTTGTTTGTGATCTGTACAGAAGCAGAATGTAAACTTCAGAGAACAATTTTCTAGATGTATCTTGTGTCACCATTGGAGAATAACAAATAGATGTTCCTCAAATAATGCAACTGTAAAGTAGGTTCATCCAGACAACATATTTAGTAATGAGTTTGTTTCCTAACACATTAATGAACAAACGAAAGAAGTTATAGAAGGAAAGCACAAAAGACAGTCTACTATTATCCACAGATTAAAGAGTGAATCTATTTACCATTTTAGTTCTTTGACTTAATCCCTAAGAGATTCATCTGGTCATTTCCAATTCTTAGGAGGCATCTCTTACATTATTGTGATTGACTGTAGTGAGCAGGCCCTCTGGTTCCATATCAAGAAAAGAGCTTCTCTAGCCTGACCTCACTTTTTCTTTCTTAACCTCATTCATTCCTATTTTATTCTCAACCATCCAAAGTTTGCAGTCTCTAGTCCTTTCATGTTTCTAGAATTGCTACTGAAAACTCACAGAGTGCTACAGAATTTTAAAAGGTTACAGCTATTCATTATCAAATATGTAATATCATGTGGAGGCAACTGACAGAATTCAAGAAGGGTTCAATCATTTCATCCATGTGGCAGCATTTCCCTCTCCCTTTTTGTTTGTCTCTGCCACATTTTGAATACTAAATAAGAGAAAGCACTATAGCAATTAAGAAGTGCCTAATTTCATCCATATGGAAGCATTTTAATGCCAGAAGACCCACAAGAAAATGCATTTCTAAAATAAATTTGCCAACCTGATGCTCATATCAGAAGCTAGGATTTGACAGTGAATTGCTTGATGGAGTTTACTTTCAATAAATAATTCCATACTAAAGAAAGACTCAATAAATAATAGATTAACAGTTCCCTTCGATTTCAAAAGATTAGAAAAGAACCAAAATACTCAAGTCAGCAGGGAGTTTCTTACATAGGAAAAAGCTCTACATAAATCCATAAACAAAATCACCAAAAAGAGAGACAAAATTCCTTTCCTATTGAATCACTTGTTCCTATTTGCTTCTAAATTTACGATTTTCATATAATTGATCATGGTTGTATTCAAAATCATATGAACATGTTAAAGCACCCTAAAGAATTTTAGATTAATTGGCACGAGTACTACACATTCTTTGCACAATAGTGTCTGCCAACAGCAGCCCTGTTAGTAATAAACATTTGTACTCAAAGACATTATTAATTGATAGATCAATTACATGTAGCTATCATGGATGTCATATCAGCAAAATAACTTTCCAAGTCATTCAAACTTATAGACAAACACTTGCCTATCTACTAACAGTCGCTAATGCCCAATTCTCCATTCACAATTCTCAAGTAATATATTTATTCTTTAAACTGACAATAGAATTAATTAACAGTTTCTACAGCCTTGAGTCCCAGACATACACCATCTACTTCTGGGTAACATGTCACGAGAACATTCTTGCTTTCTGAAATTAAGTTCCAATATTCCAAACATTTTCGAGTAATTAAAAATCTTTTACTAAAACTGGAAGCATCATCACAGAGCTAGGTCGGGGCCGTTTGCGACAGCTCTAGCTGGGTCAGGGGCGATCATGGTCAGCCATAACAGTCAGAGCCAGTCGCCAGCGGATCAGGCAATGTTAAGCGGGTCAAGCCGAATCATGAACGGCCCGAGCAGGGTCATGCTAGGTTAAGAAAGGTTGCAAGAGGCCCGGGCAGGGTCAATCCGGGTTGGGCTGGGTTTGGCACATAGAGCTAAGTTTGGTTTGGTCTCCCAAGTTATTAAATTAAGTAGTTTATTCATTAGCTTCCTACGTACATGTCCTTTTGATCATATCACAAACCCAAACACAAACCAGATACGCAACAGTATATAAAATACCATAATCTTCTAACACACACATCCCACACAACCCCATCATGCGTCATATATGGAACTCTACCTGTACACCACTAAAACATTCATTCAAATCTAACACCAACTGATCATTTTATACTTTGCAACTTTAAACTATACATAGACGTGAAGCCGCATGCTTCTACCAAGCACTCACTCATTAAAGGATCAATTCTATTACGCAAACTCCTGCTTTAATATTCGTAAACATTCTATTCTAAATATTCATGCACATGTAAAGAACACTCTCTCTGCTCTCTCCACGTGGTCAACTGTGAAGAAGACCTACACAGTAAAATTATCCCAATCAAACTATTTGCTTTACACTGAGCAAGTCAGTGGCTCTAGTGAATCTGTGTTCTCCAGGTTGAAATCCTCACATGAAGGCACCACTGCAAGCCCTCGCATCACTCTTCACTATATCGACAGATGCCTTGTGTTCATAAGTCACTTTCCATCCAAATAAACCACTAGTAAGTCCCCACTAATTGCTTTAGCTTAAATGCTGAATGAGTTTAATGGCATCTCTACCTTATATATACTCCTGGCATCATGTTTGTTGGGATACATATCTGAGAATGGGGTTTGTTGAGGTGATGACAACCTTGAAGGCTTATGCATTCATGGTGCTGCTTCAATTTGGGTACTCAGGGATGTTTGTGATCTCGGTCGCATCCATCAAGCGCGGAATGAACCACTTTGTGCTGGTAGTGTACAGGAATGCCATTGCTGCCATTGTCATTGCACCCTTCGCACTCTACTTTGAGAGGTTGCATTCTCTCCATCTTGTGTTTGATGAACAAATCCATGCATTCTTATGAATTGTTTCTCTTCTCTGGTTCTTGACCTGCAGGAAAGTGAGACCCAAGATGACGCTCACCACAGTCGTCAAAATAGCAGCACTTGCCCTTCTTGAGTACGTGGTCTTAAAATTCTAGCTGTGATTGATAGGGTTTATTGATTATGATCTTCAACAACAGGCCTGTGCTTGATCAAAACTTGTACTACATGGGTGCGAACTTGACCTCTGCAAGCTTTGCCTCTGCCTTGTACAACATGATCCCAGCAATCACCTTCATCATGGCTATTATTCTGAGGTAATACATAAAGATATCAAGTTACTAATCTCACTTCAACCAAGATTAAATCTTGTTAATCATCAGTTTTACACCAATGCTAGAGTTGAGAAGATAACCATCAAAAGCCGGCGTAGCCAAGCAAAGATCGCTGGATCAGTGGTGACAGTAATTGGAGCATTGCTTATGATACTGTACAAGGGTCCAGTAGTTGAATTTTTCTGGTCCAAAAGGAGAAGCTACCAGGGCGCAGCAAGCAGCCAAAGCAGCAATTGGCTCACGGGGACTTTGTTGCTTCTGGCAAGTTGCTTGTGTTGGTCAGGCTTCTACGTACTACAAGTGATCACTCTGCCCAAAATTTGAGCTTAATCTAAATCTATTTCCTTCAGCAAAGCCTAAAGATATTTTTATTCTTTGCAGTCGAATACACTAGAGTCATACTCTGCAGAGCTCTCATTGACCACCTTGATATGCCTTATGGGTGCCATGATGAGCTCAGTTGTTACTTTGGCTGTGGAAGGTGCCAATGCAAAGCCTTGGAGTATTGGTTGGGACATGCGACTTGCCACTGCTGTCTACTCGGTTAGATCAAGTTTGATCGATTAACTACATATGTTTTAAGAAATCAAAGGAAAAAACTAAGGTTAGTTCCCATCCTATCATGCTTCAGGGGGTGATCTGCTCGGGTATTACCTACTATGTGCAGGGCATAGTGATGAAGGAGAGAGGCCCAGTGTTTGTCACTGCTTTCAACCCCCTTTGCATGATAATTACTGCTGTCTTAGGATCCATCATTTTAGCGGAGCAGATAACTCTAGGGAGGTGAGTAAATACAATGATCTATAACTAACATAGTTTAGATTGAGATGCTGATACCTTTAATTTCTCTTGAAAAAATTGCAGTGTCATTGGTGCGGTAATCATAGTGATTGGCCTCTATGCTCTCATCTGGGGGAAGAGCAAAGACCAAGCTAGTCAGTCTTCAGATACAAGTGCAATTCTTCAGCTTCCAGTTGCTGCAACAGATGACAGTAAGCTTGAATCAAACAGTCACCACAGTAAATAGTTCAGTAGAAATAAGAGCAACAAAGAATAATCCTTGGTCCTAATTAATTTAGTAGTAATTAGGCACAAGTGTTTTCATTCCAATAATTAGTTAATAGCAGGCACTTGTAATCATTAGTCTTTTGTTGTCTTAGATAATGACTGGTGTGTGATTGATTAAGAGTGTGATGATTTTCCAAAAGTCAGTTGAGTATTGGGTATGAAATTTTTAGATAATAAGTGATATGATTTACTGAAAGGAAATACAAATCTAGTTTGGTAATGTATCTAGATTATAAGAAGGGAAAAAAGGTTTTGGAGGATATAAATCTTAAGTATGAGATAGAGTAAATTATTTTTGTAGGCGAAGATAACAAAAAAATTGTGTACCAAAAACCTTAGAAAGTGAAGACTAGACAACTCAAAGGAACAGGTTGCTAGCCAATTATTGTAATGTAAGCTTCAACAAGGTGTAGATGCCTGAAGCAGCCACTACTCCCAGCCTACCATGCAACAATGAAAGAGTTTTCTTGCAAAAGATTTACTTAATTTCTCAGCATTTTATGGTTCACGAGGGAATTGGCATCAGGAATCTTTCTTATTCCGAGATGGATGGAACAAATATTGTGCTAATGCACTTACAATGCATTAGTGAAATATAAGTCGCAAAACGAGGAGAATCAAAAACACCAGCACGAATGGCAGAAGAAAGAGCCATTTTTCCTACTTACCAAGACAATTTGTGTAATCGCAATTAGGGGTTGCTTCAAAAAAATGAAATTTAGGAATTTCTGCCCAAAATCTAAACAAGTCGATCAAAAATTCAACTTCCTGTAACTCGAGGGAGGAAAGGATAACATCGAAAGAAACTTGGTACCAGTTCTCAGAAGGTCGATGTCGCCGCTCGATTCAGGTCTTGCTGGCGTCCTTCTTCTGTTTGGGATATCCGGCCGCCGGAACTCCAGCGAGGCGGAAACTTCAGGAGGTAAGTAAGTTGAGGAGATCGAGCAGCATTTCCATTGCGGTCGACCGCCGGCGCGCCGTGGTCGCCCTTCGCCGCCGACTCGTAGACCGCGCCGTTTAATCGACTCCGGCCATCTATTCGCAAGGAAATGGGATTTAATAAATTAATAAAAAGGAAATTAATATTTTTTTATTTTTAAAATTTATCATAAAATTATAAAACTTAGAAATACATTTTTTAAAAATTAAATTTATATTTTTATATAGTAAAATGTAGAAAAAGGAAAAGCATGTGATAAACTTTTTATGTGATATATATAATGAAAATAAATTTAAGAAAATGCCACTTAAAATAAATAATTACTGCATGCTTCAAAATCATTAATTACTAATCAAATTCTCTAACATTCTAATAAAAAAACTCACTAAAAATTAATATTTTTAACACTAAAGGATTTAATAATAATAATTTTATTTTAAAACTATTAATATTGATGATAACTTATTTTAAGGTAAAAAAAATAATAGAAGCCTTTTCAATTTTTGCTATTAAAAAAATATTGATGGCCTTTGATAATGATCACTCAAAAAAGTGCACTTAGACCTCTCCATTTGTCTGTTCATGGAGCATTCTCCTCCATGTCCTTTTCCTCCTCTTAGAACTCTTTTGCTAGGCATCTACCTTCATGTACCCTTTCCTATGTTATTTAGCCATCATGATCTATCTTCACCACTTCACATCTTCTTCTTCTTGACTCGATTCGTAGAGAATCTAACTCTCAAATCAATCACCTCCATTTTTGCAACAAGGAATACGACTGTAAACGAGTCAAACTTTGTGTTTTCGAGTTTGTTTGATAAGGTAACTAAGTCAAACCAAGTCTAAAATAAAATTAAACTATTGAAGTTTGGTTCATTTATATTACGAACTTATTTGTTCGTTTTGAGAATTTTATTTTGTGAACATAGTTTGTAAACTTTATTCGTGGACTCAAATAAACATAAACAAGCACTTACTAATTTTGTTTATGGGCATTGTTTACAAACTTATTCGAGCTTGTTTGTTTAATTGAACTTGTGTATGTTGAATGAACATAAACAAATTCATATCAAACTGAACATCAAACTTGCTCACGAAAGTTTGATTCATTTAAGTTTGTGCTCTCTCACAATGATGAGAAGGTCGAACAACAGTCAATAGCAATTTGCCCATTTGAGCCATGCCTTTGATGCTTTGCTCAAGCTCTTCATAGCCAAACCACAGCTACAATGATTGATTGACAACTCCATCAGAAATGAAATATAATAAGAACATTCAACCAAAAATATCTGTGTTTCGATATATACACACACAAAAATATGTAGTTTATTAGCTAGAAGAGTTTCATTTCACTGTTTTTTTGTTATTCAGTTTATGCATTTGAACACAATTGTTCTTGTTCCTCTTTTCCTCATCTTCTTGAAGATTTGTACCGTGTAGATTCACACTCGTATCGATAGTAGACTGTTGAATACTATGAATTCTCTCTTGAATTGCTCCCTTCATGAATGTTTTTTCTCCATGTAGAAAAACTCTAAATCAAAATCACACAATTATCCTTGTTTTGTATCGAATATCCTATGAAATATTTCGTCTCCCCATAGAAAAACTCTAAACTATACGAGTAAATACACCCTTTCATAGAATGATTCTCTTTTCGGGAGCGATCCATGTAATTAGTAGTCTAGTAATGTGGAATCTAATGGAACTCTTATTCCTATCATTTGGTGTTGTTTGGTTTATGGTTCACTTTATATGAACAAATATTAAAGAATGGCTATAAGTCGTCATTCTAAAACTCCACCTTAGACAATGAAACAACATCATCAAGTTGAAGAAATCGTTTCAAATCTTTTGCATTTGAAACAACACTGTCAAGTCACTATCTAAGTTCTATTTGATCACTTTTAATGGGTAACGAAACTATGAAAAGAGTTAAAATCTTCACGAAAAAGTATTCGTCGTGTTGGAGATCTTTATCCAACTCCAATGAACATATAAGGTCAAATACAACCCAAAGGATTGTCATTGCGATAATACTATATTTCTAAAATCATATTGAACATAAAAGTAATTGTCTATTTTTAGTTCCTCTTGTACTTATCTCTTCACTTTGGCTCTTAAAATTGTATAATGGCAAGGAACATATGCCTTTAGACACAAAAAATTAGGGTTGAAGGAAAAAAAAGGCAAAAAAGACTAAAGAGGTTGTTGCTATTTGTGATGCCTTATCTTATGACTGTTCCTGCCTTTGATGCCTTATCTTTTGAAGAAGGCAATTAATCTTCAAATTTAACTAAACTACAAATCGAAAACTTTTAAAAACTGAAGTAATCGATAGGTGTTCCGAAAACCATTCATATACTGTAAACCAGTTGATACTCTTCTGATACAAACTTTACCACTTGAACCTTTTCAGAAATACTTCTTCTTTTTCATTATCTTTTGTGTTTTCTCATTGAGTGATGCCTTATCTTTTAAAGAAAGGCAATTAACCTTCAAACTTAACTAAACTGAAGTGATCGATAGATGTACAGAAAACCATTCATACTGTAATCAAGTTTGATACTCTTCTGAAACAAACTTTACTTACTTGAACCTTTCAGAAACATTTTTTTTTTCATTATCTTTTGTCTTTTAAAGAAAGGGAGTTTTATCTTTAGATCCAAAACTTTTAGAAACTGATGGATGTTCAGAAAACCATTGATACTGTAATCAAGTTGATACTCTTCTGAAACAAATTTTACTACATGAACCTTTCGGAAACACTTGTTCTTTTTCATTATCTTTTGTATTTTCTCATTAAGTGGTGCCTTATCCAATTGATCTTTAAACTAAACTAAACTAAACTACAGATCAAATTCTGAAAACCATTCATACTGTAAACAAACTGATACTCTTCTGAAACGAATTGTACTACATGAACCTTTCAGAAACACTTCTTCTTTTTTATCTTTAAAATTAAAGAAACTACAGATCAAAAACTTTAAAAAACTGAAGCAATTGTAAACAAGTTGATTCTCTTCTGAAACAAACTTAACTTGTTCTTCGTAGCTGCATGTGCTGCACTGACAAAATCCTCATTAGGAAACTTATCAAAAGGCTAAAAGGCTGCTTGTGATGGCCACAAGCATGAGTAGATGCATATTGGGAAGTGTTTACTCATGATGCTTATTGTCTTTATCCCTCTCCAGTGATACTTTGCCACTGCTAATTCACCCAACAGTCATAATCATTTTTCTGTTTACAGACGACGAGAAGAAGAAGAAGAAGAAGAAGAAACTAATAAATTATGGTTTTCTGAACATTTTCATTCTGATAAAAAATAAAGTTGGGTGATGTGTAACAGTAAAGGGAGGCACTGGCCTTAAAAGAATGGAGGTAATGGAGAGTGTTTGATGATGGAGGAAGTGCACGCCAGAGGGAACATTGATTCCATGTGCCAAGAGAAATAATAAGAAACTAGGGGGGTTTATGATTATTTTTCAGGGCAAATTTTGAAATACTTCTTAATATTATAGTTTTTTTTTGGAAGTCACTGTTGACAATGTGTTTGTTTGACCCCTAAAGTTTTAGAATTATAAAAAGACCCTTTCTTTTCTGTTTATCTACTTTGCTAATTTCCTACTACGATTAATAGTGACGACTTCGAGAATGTCTCGAGCTCGTCGTCATAATTTCAGCAAAAAGTTATAAATCTAACATGTGGCAATGCATGCCTCATCATCGATAGCCTTGGAGAGGCTAAGCCGAGATAGAAAAATACTTATCTCCGGAACATAGCTGAGTTGGTTACGATGGAACAGACTTGCAGAAGAGGATAAGAGTTTGAATATTGACGAAGCCGAGCAATATCCTCCTTTATCGTGACCAATTGTAATTTTTCGATTTATCTCCTTACAGACGGTCGTCCCCAGGGCAATGGTGCCAACCGACTTACGGTTCGATCCCCAGCTACGGCGTATTTGTAGGAATTTTCTTCCAAATGGGGACCGTGCTGGGAGGTGACGGACTTTCACAGGGATTGAGTTACAGAAAAAAAAAAAAGAGATAGAAAAATATTTATTTCAAAATTGTGAAGGTTGAAAGTGAAAAATACTTATTTCAAAAATGAAAGTTGAAAGTGAAAAGGGTAGATTACAAGGGCCAAAGTGAAAAATTGGTCTCGAGGGGTGTCGTCTTCCTCTTAACCTGTTGTGGGGAGGCAAAGCTGCAAGAAGTATGAGGAGATTAGATTCAGATAAGCAAATGCCACCAACTGTTCGATTAGATTCTAGTTTATGTCCATATATAATCATTTCCACCACTGTCGATCGATCGACGCCTTTATCATGATCTTCTGATCGATTTTTTTCTCTGTGATTTGATCGGAGGCAGTTTGATCAAGGATCAGTAGTTGCACTGCGGAGAAGTTCGCCGGAGATCGGAGATGATCACCGCTGGCGACTTCTACAGCGTGATGACGGCGGTGGTGCCGCTGTACGTGGCGATGATCCTGGCGTACGGGTCGGTGAAGTGGTGGAAGATCTTCACGCCGCCGCAGTGCGCGGGGATCAACCGGTTCGTGGCCCTCTTCGCGGTTCCGTTGCTCTCGTTCCACTTCATCTCCGGCAACGACCCGTTCGCTATGAACCTCCGGTTCCTGGCAGCCGACACGCTGCAGAAAGGCTGGCGCAGCCTCAGCCGCCGCAGCCGACGGCTCGACTGGACCATCACCACCTTCTCCCTCTCCACGCTGCCCAACACGCTGGTGATGGGAATCCCCCTGCTCCGGGGGATGTACGGCGCGGCCTCCGGCGATCTCATGGTCCAGATCGTGGTTCTGCAGTGCATCATCTGGTACACCCTCATGCTCTTCCTCTTCGAGTACCGCGCCGCCAGGATCCTCATCTCCGAGCAGTTCCCCGACACCGCCGCCGCCATCGCCGCTATCGCCGTCGACTCCGACGTCGTCTCCCTCGTCGACGACGCCCTCGAAACAGAGGTCACCAGGGTCAGCGAGGACGGCCGGATCCACGTCACCGTCCGCCGCTCCAACGCCTCCCGCTCCGACGTCTACTCCCGGCGTTCCGGCGCAGGCGGGGGTTTCTCCGGCGCGACGCCGCGCCCGTCCGACCTCACCAACGCAGAGATCTACTCGCTTCAGTCCTCGCGGAACCCCACCCCGCGCGGCTCAAGCTTCAACCACAACGACTTCTACTCCGCCATGGCCGGCCGGAGCTCCAACTTCGGCGGAGTGACAACGCCGAGGGCCTCAAACTTCGATGAGGAATCCAAGCCGCGGTTCCAGTACCAACTGCCGGTCACCACCGCGCCCCATTACCCCGCGCCGAACCCCTCAATGTTCGCGCCGGCGCCGGAGAAGAAGGCCAACGGGCAGATGAGAATGCTCGAAGACGCCTCCTCGACGACAGCCAAGGATCTCCACATGTTCGTGTGGAGTTCCAGCGCCTCGCCGGTCTCCGAAGCGCATCTCGCCGCCGATCCAAAAGGCAAGAATCTATCACAACCTCTCCTAATCGCCCATTCCCTTACCTTCCATCGCCATGAACTCTGCTTTCCCTCATAGAGAACAGAGACGATCACGCGGCGCCGGCCATGGCCGAAAAGGACGGAGCTCCGCAAGCTCCGACACACCACGAGACAGAGGACGCGATCAAAGCAGGCGGGCTCAGAGAAGTGAAGGCCATGCCGCCGACCAGCGTCATGACTCGCCTCATCCTGATCATGGTCTGGCGCAAGCTCATCCGCAACCCCAACACATACTCGAGCTTGATCGGGATCATTTGGGCCCTCGCCTGCTTCCGATGGAAGTTCCAGATGCCGGCGATCATCCTGCACTCCATCTCGATCCTCTCAGACGCGGGCCTCGGGATGGCCATGTTCAGCCTCGGCCTCTTCATGGCGTTGCAGCCCCGGATCATAGCTTGCGGGAACAGGAAGGCTGCCTTCGCCATGGCCATGAGGTTCCTCGTCGGTCCGGCCGTCATGGCCGGCGCCTCCCTCACCATCGGCCTGCGCGGCACCCTCCTCCACGTCGCCATTGTGCAGGCGGCCCTGCCGCAGGGCATCGTCCCCTTCGTGTTCGCCAAGGAGTACAACGTCCACCCAGACATCCTCAGCACTGCGTAAGCAACCAAATTAACACCTCCATTAACTCACTAATCACTTAGTTAACTACTAATTTAACCGTCATTAATCCATTTCAGGGTGATATTTGGGATGCTAATTGCGTTGCCGATAACCCTTGTTTACTATATCGCCTTGGGGATCTGATCATCTCCAGTAGAAGCATGTTTACTTGGACGCCTAGGGAGGGGACTTCATGATCAGCAAATCGAGTAGCAAGAGCTTAAAAAAGGGATGAGAAATTTAGCTATATTTCTTGTGAAATTTGCGTGTTATATTCAATCCGAATCGATCATCGGTTTGCTTTTTGTTCGATGGAACGATGTTCTTGAAATCGGTTCGATCGGTTAATAAAATAAAGATAATCTAGTGTCGAAAGAGGGACTCGTGCGGCCTAAGTTTTAGTCACTCAAAAGCATCCATTTGTTCGCATAAAACTACTTGGCTAGGCTCAAACTCATGAGATTCATACTAAATGTTCCTGTTGAGATCTCCTTTCGGACGAGCAACCGGCCTCCTGGCTGGGAAGTAGACGATTTGGTAACGCGAACAGGGAAGGAAGAGGTTGAAGGATCCCAAGCCAAGCCTGTTCGCTGACTCGATCGGGTGTTGGATCCTGACTTGAGCTACTTTCTGAGTCAAGCTCGTGTGCTCGAGTCCAACATAATACTAGGTTGGGGTGGCCGTCAGGGGTAGGACCAAGCCAGTCAACCCCGTGAGTATGTTTTCTACCTTGTGTGTCATATTTTTAGACTAAATCTTGACTTTCTGGGCAAGGTCACACTGACCCACAACACTAAACAAGCTTACTAAAAAGATAAATAAGCTTGAACATAATCAAATTCTTCTTGACTTCGCTCCATTACACCCTTGTCGACTGAAAATGTTTAGGGTTCTAGTGCTTGTTCTTGAAAACGACTCGTTTGGCATATTCATCGACAACCTTCAACCATAGTTGGAAAGCACATCATGAAACTATTGGACCTTATTCTTGGTGCCCACCTTCCCATACCCTAAAACATATATTTTGTGCAACTTTTCAAGGGTGGTAGGGTATGAGGAATTATGCTTATATAGTTTGATTCGAAAAATCGGTGCTCTAGGGACGACAATTTATTAGGTTCTCATTAGGTTGTCGCAATATTTGACCTTTTTAAGTCGGGCTCAAATATTTGATTTTAAATGTTCTATTTTTACGGAGATTTATTCTTATGTATGTAGTTTGATTCGAAAAGCAAATACTCTAAGGATGAAAAGTTAATGGGTCTCGTGATACTAGGGTTTATATTGAAATTTATGTCGATAGACAAGCAAAAGTTGTAAGTGGAAAACACTCGGTGTTGTCGTTCGAACACGTATTGACCTAACAATAAGGAATCGAATTAAGCGAGATTCGAAAGAGTAAAATCCAATGCAAATTTTCAACTCTCGCAATCACTAGATACATGTTGGAAGACACTTGCGAACCAAGCTTTCAAAAGTTGTCACCATGAGTAATCATTGCGCGCTTGAAAGGCATTTCCTAATGTCCAAAGTCCAAATCTTTACGATATCGAAAATAAAATCATGAGCCCTCAATTGTCGCGAACTGTCATAGACATGAACTCGAGCCTAGTTATGCATCATCGATCAATCGACTAATCATTACCATCAACTAAGAGTGTAACAATGTCAATTTAACATAAAAGTAGTGGACGATGATGGATATCAATCGACTGAAGTTACTTTCGATCGAATAATTAATTAGTTTTAGTTAATAATTATTAGTAATATATAGATAATTAAATTAAAGAGGAGTTGTAATTTTGTAGTGAGTGGGTTGCGATATGATGACGATGTGGAAAGAGAATTTGAAGAGATGGGAAGAAAAGATAATTTAAAGAACAGGAAGCAGAAAGTGAAGCAGGTTTGTCGCCGCGCCGGCGGACCAGACACCGGCAGGTGGCGGACACGCCTGGAGCAACCACCACCACCACACGCTCACCACCGCCTCAGCATCCATCCATCGATCGATCTATCATCTCTACTTTTTTTTATTTTTTATTTATTTATAGTACCACGGCCATGTCGTCTGTCTGCAGTGCCACTGTGCGCACCACCACCACCGCCGCCGCCGCCGCCCATGGTTGCGGTGCTGTGAGCACTAGTTCGCGGCTTCGAAGTGACACGGCAGCCATCGTCGTTGCAAGTTTCTTGATCTCTTACGATCGCCTTGATGAATCTACTGAATTTAAGCGGATAATCTCTTTGAGGGTTAGATTGGACCGGTTAGATTGTCCGTCGCTGATTGAATGTCGCATGCTCTCGAGAGCTCCTGATATAACTGAGCGACCCGAGTTTTTTTCCAAATTCAAGTGGGAACTGAGTGCCAAGTCAGAATGTTGAGTGCTTTCGAGTGAGACTTCAAGTGCTCCTGTCGAATGCCAAGTCGTTGAGTCAGTTTGGGCCCAAGCTTGTCAAAATTAAGTTGGCTCAGGTTGGATTTCGATTGAGTTTGGGTTTATCTGAATTTAGAGTTGAGAAATTTTTTGAGATTAAATCAAATTTTATTTTGAAATTTACGATGTTTTATGTATATTAATAGTAAAATATTAGTATAGCAATGATGAAATATTGAAATCAAAGTAAAGGATTATCAAGGGGAAAAAAATTTCCTTCGTCGGTGATGCAGGTGGTGTGAAGGACGTGGCTTCCTCCAGGATAAAGTTAAGAGTTATGCAAAGGTCAAGGTCCCGGTTGGCATGACAATATGAGTCAAGACTGACCCAAGGCAAGTCAACGTGGACGCAACCCCACCAAAGTAGTATGTCCGTCACTTCAAGCTCAGACTATGCTTTGAACGTAGTTCGGGCTTGGTCGGAGTTCAACTTGGGTTCCCAAAACCATCTCAGTTGGTTTTGTCTCAGCTAGCCCTGCCTCTACTATCTCAAGCATCTCATCTTGATCAATCTTATTTCGGCCACCTCAGGCGTCTCATCTCGACCACCTCAACAGCCTCATTTCGACCACCTAAGGCATCTCATCTCGACCACTCCACCTCACTCAGCTTCATCCGGGGTCTCGTCCTCATGTCTTCGACGTACAAACATCTTATGTAGTCTACCAGAGGAAAATATGAATATTCTTACAGACATGCAACAGTTTAAGGACGTACAAGCAGTTACAAGGTTGTCAGATTCAGTCCTCTCAGATACCTCTTTTTTTGCACATAAAGCCAAGGAATACGAGATTGTCAAACTCTATCCTCTCGGATACCCATCTTTCTACGCATAAGGCTAAAGGGAAATGGTTGTCGGGTCTGATCCCCCTTTGCAGGTAGCTATAAGGGCGCTACCCTACTTGGCGCGGAGGGGTCCAGAACAGGCTATAAAAAGGTCTAGCCCACTACCATATTCGAGGTTCACTTTCAAAAACTCTACTAGCATTGTCTTCTTTCCCTCATCTCTTTCAAAATCCTAATTTAAGCATTAGAGTGACTTGTCAGGATTCTCGGTACCAATCTAACCTCTTTTTTGAAGTGTGTTTCAGGTTTGGATCATTTCTCGTACCCTAGTTCCTCCAGGAGGTCACTTGCAGAGAACTGTTTGTTGACTGATGGCTTGACCATCCGCAGTATTTGATCGGAATAGTCGGTTAAGTTATTTGGATTGATTGGATTATAAGAATTCAGATTAAATTTTTTATATAATATTTTTATTTCAATTCCATTTGACTGATCCGAATTAACATCCCTACCAATATGGGTCCACGTAATATCATCACATAAATCCATGAGCACTATATATTTACAAAGAAGTGTACGAATCTAGTCATTAATTAGATTCTTTCAATTTAGATAGATTTTGTTGTTTGTTTGGCCACTAGATTCTTATCCAAATCAATACTAGCTAGTCATTTGGTGGATTTTATTGTTTGTTTTTATTTTTATTTCTATTATTTCTTAATTTCTTTTGGATTTTTGTTTTTGATTTTGCATGTAAATATCATTTTTTCCTGTTGCCTTACAATAACGGTAAAAAATAGAAAGATATATAAAAGTAAAAAGGCCCATGTAAACCTAGTCGGGAATCATTGATTGTTTACCTCTGGACATAGTTAAATTGATTATGATAGAACAAAATTATTAAAATGGACAAGGATTGAATCTCAGTGAAAAAGGTAATACTTTACTCCGTTGTGATCAACTGCAGTTTTTCGATTTACCTCCTCACAGATGGTCGTAGAGTCGACTGTGTGGGATCGTTAGAGTAACAAATCTCACCTTTGCTTAAGGGAATTAACATAGACTTCAGTAAAAAAAAGTAGAATCCGTAATCTCAACAGTTCTACACGATCGATTTCACGATCATCTATAAGGAGGTAAATTAAAAGAATACAGTTGACCACTACGGGACTACGGGAGAGGAGATTACCTCGGCTTCATCGAGATTCGGTCATTGTCTACTTCAATAAATCTATCCTGTAATAACTAATTCAATCATGCCTTCGTCGTGATCAACTACAGCTTCTTAATTTACTTCCTCATAAATAGTCGTAGAACCGACCATATGAGACCGTTAGGATGACGGATTTCACTTTTGCTGAAAGGAATCAACATAGATTTAAGTAAAAAAAGTAGAATCTGTAATTTCAAAAGTTCTACACGATCGGTCTCACGATCATAAAGAGATAAATTAAAAAAATTATAGTTGACCACTAAGAGAGGAGATTATCTCGATTTTATCGAGATTCAATTATTATCTATTTTAATAAATCTAATCCATAATAACTAATTTAATTATGCTTAGAGGGTGACGAAAAAGTGAATCAAGTAACTTTATAAATTTAACAACAAAAGACTCTTGGGCCAACACTAATGCTCTGTTTCCTTCGAGGTGCATTTTCTAACGAAGGAAGAGAAGAAAAGAAAAGAGAAAGGAGAGGAGGGAAAGAAATTCCTACGGAAAAAAATTTTCTAACGAAGGAGAAAGGAAAGGAAAGGAAAGGAAAGGAAGAGGAAAAGGGAAGAAAAAATGACGAAGGGAGGCGTCGGAGAGAATGGATCGAAAGCGCGCAGAGGCGGGCGAAGCCCCTTCGCGCACGCCAATTCGTTGGGCGTCTTCGTCCTCGTCGCCGCCACCGGACAGAAGGGCGGAAGGCGGGCCGCCCAGTGAGCTGCCGGCGTCCCCTCGCGAGCTATCTAGGAATTTGGAGGTTGTGCCTCTGCCGGTGCAATTATAGGTCCTGCTCCCACTAGAATCCTAATCCTCTTTCGATTCTTAGGTCACCTCGTTGCTATCTCAAATTAGGACCAGTCGTATCTATAAACGAGAATCGCATCTTGAATCCTTGAAAATGAAGAAAATAGATCAGTTACTTGATTGACTACGGATTGAGATGAATTCCTCATGCTAATTACATGTTAATGGTGTTCTTCTATTGCTTGGTCAATTGCCATCTTTATTTGGATCGCCTCGTATTAATGAAGTTCCAAGAATTGTTCTCTGTTTACTGATAACCAATATGATTATGTCATTGTACTGTTATTCACTTGTGCTTGATGATGGGATTTGAAATTGTGCAGATCACTAATGCAAAGTTGAAGTCCAACCATAATTTGTGGGTTACTTAGGTGACAACCAATCCGTTGTGGGTTACTTTGGTGGCAACCATAATTCATTTGTGTGTCGATAGGCCTCGTATATCGACTTAGACCTACTAGTCCTCAAACAATAAGATGCACTTTGCATAGTTATGTTCTCTGTGTAACTTCATCAATGATGAATCAGCCTCTAGTCATACTTCACATGCTTAACTAGGAAGACTTCTTTTGCTTGTGAGTTATAGGAGGAGCAAGTAAAAGGTTTTTTAGCTTTACATCCCCATGAACTTACCCTTTTGAGTGAACTTTCTCAGGATAAAAATTTCTTTAGTAGCAATTCATACAACCATATCGATGGGCATTCTGTACGAATAGACAACTAACAATCATAAGCATAAAGAATCATGGATATACAATTCAGAACCATAACATAACTGTAACTTGCATATTAGAATTGTTATTCTATACATTCCACAGACTTGACCCAAACATATCAATGACCTTTGCATTTCACATTATTTAAATACAAATTTTTCAGTAAAAATGAAGGCAAAATAGTTAGCTTTCGTTTTGTGTTAACAGGTACTACATTACCATGACATGGAAGTTGCCTTGACAGCCTTTGTGATGAACTCGTGGGATACTATGAATTTCACCTAGTGTGAAGCGAGTATGATCTTCATAAGAAAGAAATATATAGCTGCCTAAAATGAGACCTATACTTTATAATAAGACATATAATCACACTCGTTGCTTATGCAATTTCAAAGCCACCTGGAAAAACAGAATAAACGACCTCTAAGCACATGAGCAACAAAATTGTTTATAGGAATGTGTAACAATTATGTAAATATGAATTCTCTCAGATAAACAATAACACATGAAACACCTTGGGAGCATTGTAACTTGAGATTGCTGTCAAACTAAGGAAATTATCATCATTCTTCCTGTTGCTTTCAAACGCAGTCATTCTCTTCTCTGTGACACTTCTTCAAGAAAGTAAGGAAGAAGGAGTTGCGGAGAAGAGAACGAATGGGTTTGATTGCATTGAGAGGGCAAGCTTCCTGGCATTTTGGAAATAGAGGGGACCGAAAATGGTCCAGAATATGACAACTTTCTAATATGTATACTTGATAGAAACTTGGTGGATTTCAACAAGTATATGTTAGTTGACGAATTTCTGCAGTAAACATAGATGATAAGATCACAGGTTCCATGCTTTTGAGGTGGTTAATGAATTATTACCATGAGTAAATTTATGTTTATGAGATTGTTGCATACTTTTGTAAATGATTTCAGTGCAAGTGTAATTAAAGGCTGTCTATTTTACTTTTTGAGGTGGCACTAAATTTTGAGTATTTAACAACCAAATGAGTATAATAGGTCTATAAGTCAGACATTGGTTCTAAAGATGAAAGTTGATACAAGTAGCCAAAGACAATTACTTGAGCAGAATAACCTTCAGTTTGCTTTAAGCAATTTGTCTGCCTAAGTACAAGCTCTATTATCTAGTAGAAGATGGCGTCTCTACTCTGTATTCTGAGCATCTTCAGTTCTTGTTGCAGTCTATTTTGTCATCAGACTGGTAAGGAGTCGACAAATGGGACACCTTATTCCATAAGTACACATGATTTGAAGCTGCAAAGCTCTTATGTTAGCGTTAAGGTTCCTTCTTCTGAACTCATCTCTTTCTAAGCATTCCACTCTGATGAACTTGCTTCATATTTCTGATTTGCTTATTTTCTTAATCTAGCTACTCAAATGGACTTGCTTTCTCCAAATTCGTTTTCTCGGAAAGCATAGAATTAGAACTGGGAGTGGCTGATGAAAGCTGCAGCGATAAAGAAGCTTTTAACCTCCAAAATCAGTTCAAAACATAAATGAATACAAATTGTTGACATTGTTGGGGTGATTCAGCAGCAAACTAGAGTTGCAGGGAAGCTCGATCGGCAATGGATCATAAGAAAACAATTCAAATTGAAGATCATCAAGAAAGTAAGTTCTACAAAGGTTGGTTTTCAGCACAAAGTTCTCTATGAGAATTTCATCAGTACTCAAACACAAATACTGTTTTCAATGATTCATGTGAAATGATGCAAGCAAAATTAAGCTCCTTGTGAATGCTAATGACAAACCTTTCTTCCCTAACGGAAGCGAACCTACATAGAATAACACGCATCAGAGGGTGTAAGAGAGATCTTCATTTTTTTTTGAAGCATGCTCTCTTATTACATGTAGCATCTAAAAAAGTTTGTCGGGTCTTTCTGGTGTCCTCTAATGCATGTTATTCCTCGTAGGTTCGCCCATGTTAGAGGAGGAAAATTTGTCATTAGCATCCAGCAAGGAGCATAATTTTGGACTCATCATGAAAGAAAGTTCAAGATTTTTTTAGCTATTCAAACCCATAACGTTTATTCTTTGTATGGTATTAAGTGCCTTCAAATACCAAATAATCATCTGCCTTTTCAGATTATTGCATTGTTGAATCTTCTATTTGTTATTTATCTTTTATTTATTATGAAATAAGAGAAAAAAAATTAAGACTGTTCATTAAGTTCAAGTCAAATGGAACTAAATAAGGATAAATAAGGCTATAAACTGAATTAAAATAGATCAAAACTATTGAGTCAGTTCAATTTTATTACCACTAAAAATTTGATATTTGCAACTAAAGTTTTAAATACATAATTACTAATTGGAATATAATTAAAGCTACTTAAAGAAGCATTAGTTAGGGTGTAATTGAACTGAGTCAAGTTGAACAATAAGAGGTTCAAGCTTGGCTCGATTGGTTCCCTAAGCTCAAGCTCAAGTCGAATGTGATTCGAACTTTAATTTTTAAGCTCGATATTGATTTGTAATGACATTAAATAATTCTCGGATGACTTGAATTCGGTTGGAAAATAATTCATTTAAAAGTTAAATGAGTTTAGTTTTAGCTTGATTCATTAACACAATATTTATAATTCATTTGATATATATATAAACGAGCCTTTTAATGAATTTATTCACGAGTTTCTTAACGAACATGTTCATAGTCTCTAAATGAATATGCTTGCAAATTCATGAATTGATAATATTTTTGAATTTGAAATCAGACTCGAGCTTGACTCGTTAACTTAATTGAACAAACTCGAATGATTTTTTTTTTAAGCCAAGATTCGAATAGTTCGTGAGCGCCTTAGCTAGTTTACACCTCTAACATTAGTATATAATATAGTAATCAATTTAAATAATATTTTACATATTAATTTGTTTATAAGTGTAAATATGCAAAAATTACATATTATATTTTAGTTTTCCAGTTTAAATTGATTTAAAAAAAAATAAAATCAAACTAAATTATTTATTATACATATTTAAACAATTCCGGTTCAGTCCGGTTCAGTGTACCGAATCAAACCGTTCTAGCTGGAGTCGGTAGAAACCCGAAAGGGCTTTTGGTTATTTAGGTCGCGATTTCTCTCTCTTCCTCCTCGGACGATCCTTTCCGCTTCTCCTTCGCTCGAGCCTGCCGCTGCCGCCGAAGCACAGCGAACTCCGTCTCCCCTCTATCGCCGCCACCTCCACCTGCAGCAGCAGCATCTCCTTCCTCCTCTCATCGAGTCGTCGTCCACGCGCTACCCTCCTGGGCGTGAGTCTCCTCTGCAGCACGCAGCCGCGCGCCTCCGTCACTCGATGGGGGCTAGTTCCAGGCACTGCGAATGAGGAGAGAGCCGTGTGGTTTGTCTTCGGCGAAGCGAACTAGTAGACCAAGGTTTCTGTGCGAAGGTACGGGGACAATAGCGAGTATGATTCGTTTATTGTTCGTTTTGTAGATTTAAGTTCAATAGATAATACAAAGTGCGATTTTTTTAGGATGAAATATCAAATATGTATTGCCATGTATGTAAGCTATGTAGTTTGCTATGTCCTAATTGCCAGTAAAAAACTTGAATTTATGCATAGAAAATTTTTAACCAAATCAAAATGTGAAATTTTGTGATTTTTAACTCTAAAGCAAACTGTGAAAATCAAACATCTTAGTGGTTTCACAAAGGGAGATTGTGGCCGGGGGTAGGTTTTGCTCTTAGCATGAGGTTTAAGGGTTTCTCTGGTATTCTTCATCATATTCTTGTTAAATTTTTTGATGTACCTTCACTGTTTTTTCTTGTCTAGTGTTTTTAGCTGTGGGAGATCAAGCCACATGGGTTGAAACCCAGAGATTAAGGGGATTATTATTGAGTCTTTGCTTGGTCTCGTGTGAACATTTTGAATTTGGAGAGGATGGAAAACCCATGATTTTTGCTGCTAAAGCAGCAGAAATATTCTAGTATTTTGGTACAAACTGAATGAGAATTTCACATATATGTTCCTTTCTGTCAATAAGTTTCTTCCAATGGATTCTTCAGGACATCGCTGCTATGAAGTATAGTTATTTTGAGGAGGTCTTGATGCCATTGAAATTGTTGATTTTTGCGAAGGAGCAGCCATAATAAAGATGCTGTTTACTTGGACAGTTTGAATAGTCACCTAGTGGTATGCCAAACTTCACTATGAAATTTTTTATGCTCAATGTCAAAACTATCCATTTTGTCCTTTTGGTTGGTCCCAACTTCTCAATTGGAATGGATATAACTCAACAGTAGCCATCGTGCAGATTGTGCTTAGCGGTAGCATAAACTTGTATAATTGGTCCATTCATATCTGAATGTAAACTACTGGTAGGTCTCCTTGTGCACTTGATAAGGCTTGTTAAGGTCATTGTTGGACTGATACTAACATTATCTATCCTAAGTTCAACATGTCAAATAATTAGTGATATGCCATCTTGAAGAAAATGTGTGGAATTCATAGAAGGGATCTTACAATCCCTTTTGATTTCTTTCTGCACTCTATTCTTTGGAAGGGTTTTCATTGATCCCTACACTGACAAGCTGTTTCCCATTTTTCTTTTTTGCAGGAATCAGCAGCGACATAATTATGAACATTGAAATACAAGAAACAAAATTGTGACTCGAACTTCATGATCACTAAGTGATGTGGACAAATGTATTCAGGATTGTACGTATTTAACTTGTGTTTCTTAGTTTTCTCTTTTATGTTAAATATTCACCTTTGATCACTGCACAATATCATATTTTTTTCATTTGGAACAATTCTGCTATTGGATTACTGTGCTAATAATGATTATAAATTCCTTATTTTTTGATTCAACTACAATTTTTTTTGTACTTGAACCATGACTTGAGAAACCAATCACAGAAGGCTAGGATTGAAAGTGTTTCATGATAAAGTGTTTTAATTAGAAATTTACTTATTGCCTTGAAAAAAGACATTTGCCTTTTTCATTCCCAGTCAAGATTGAAATACTAGTCTGTAATGCCTAGTAATAGACTAACAACCGCTATTGGCTGATCTGACAAGTGACCAGTGGGCCACTTCTCAATTTTGGGTAACAGAGCCTGCTGTTCTACATAGCACATGTTGCTATGATATTGCTGGAGGAAGGATAATAAGAAAAATACTAAAATACTTCGAAGTTTTGAGGCATGATCCTTTGAGATTTATTGCCTCAAGCTGCTTGTGAATTGTGATTAATAGGAAACAAGCCCTTCACGAATGCAAACCCTAAATTTAATTTCATTGGGTTTGAAACTTTTGGATCCACTGAAATGATTGAACCAAACACATTGATCATGCACCCATTATGCCACTTATCTGAACTAGGGATAGTAGGAGCTAGGATTAGAAATTGTTTTTTTAAATAGTAGTCTGGATTTGTTGAGAAAGCAATTGAGTTAACTTCAATAAATGCTCACCTGGAATTCTATGTGTCAGGTTAGTAGTGATTTTGTCATTGTAATCCCGTCACAGTTTTCTTTCTTAGATTTAATACTACTTACCCTGTAGAAATTGCATTATTGCTACAAACATTTGTCATACATTTTATTGTATTCTGTACAAAAATCAGTAAAATTCTAGTTTGATAAGTGAATATGTGACACAGTCAAAGAACCTGATTCACATAGGGTATACTGATTATACCAAGGTTTAAAATCTCATTTTGAGTGGGATTTTGGTCCCCAGTTAGAACGAGATGTTTCTGTGAATTCTGACATGCATTTCTGAAAAGAGTGACAGGAGGAAGTGATTGGATCAGAAGAGGAATGAGATGGATTGGAGGAGAAAAGGAAGAATATCGGAGGAGAAGAAAAAACATTGCATGGTTGCGGCATTTGCTCGTTGGAGTGTTACCAAAGTTTTGCGCATTGCAGTGGCTGTTGCTGTTGTGTTCTACGGTTGAGCACCTTTGTCGTCTTGGATAGTGGAAGCCTTGAGCGGCTTTGTGATCTTGGATAGTGGAAGCCTGGAGCAGCTTGTTTGTCTTGGTTGGCAGAAGCCTCGAGTGGGTTTGTTGTATCAAACGAGTTTAAGCTTTGTCAATGCGGTCAAAAGATTTGTTGTCGCAGTCCAAATAGTTTGAGATGGTGCATTGATGCCGGGCAACCCATGATGGCTCAGCGTTTCTGTAGTAGTTTCACAGAGGTTCCACATGCTGGTTGGTGGGTGGAACAAGATGTTTCACTTGTGCTAACTAGTATGGAATAGAATTTAAATCCTAGCTTTGCACCAAACACAGAATGGAACCTTGTTGGGAGCTCTTGTAGATTGTTTTATTTTGGAGCATCATCTTGGAACTTCTAGATTTATAGTATACACATGGAAGTAGTTACTGTATTATGCCAATGTTGGACACAGGATTATTATTTCACCTGTTGTTGTTGTATCCTTGATGATTCTTTACTAGGAATGCATATAGTTGAGCATCATATAGCTTCTTGTTTCGCCACTGAATTGTGAGAATGACTTATATGGCCCTCAAGTAAATTTGGATGCTAATTTGATGGGTGATATAAAAAGTGTCTTCTATTTGGTATCATAAAAAAACATTAGTATTATGATATGGTACATGATCCTTGCTAGGCTTTACCTAAGCTACTTCCACTCATGCCTTCCTATTGTTTGGTTTTCTGCAGGGAGAACTTCAAGCTGTTTCATGGTTCCAGTTTTTACCATGTGAATTTGAACCAAGTTCTCTACCCGAGAAAAGGTGTTACTTATATTGAAATCATTATTTTACTGCTTAATAGTTGTATAGGAACTGATTCATATGTTTTCTTGCTGCATTTCATAACCTTTTTCAGGTTGAAAGCAGATCAGAAAGATGCTGCAAATCATTTGATACTGTCTGTGCATTTACAACTACAAAATGAAGGATTTCTTAGCACATGGACTAACTCTTTTGTTGGTCCATGGGACCCATCTCAAGGGGCACACAACCCTGGTTGGTGTTACCTTGTTTTTTAACCATATATTTTGCACCTTTATCAATGTTTTCTCATGTTTCGCAAAAAAGTTTTGTTGTGAACAGATGAAAGAATCAAACTCTGGCTTTTCCTTCCTGGCCGTCATTCTTCAATATCTGAAAGTGCTCATGCTGCAGTGTCCAAATTGAGAGGTTTTCCTAACATTCCTTTTCCCCCTTAAGTATCTTTATTCCTTACTTTCTGTCAAAATAATCCATTTTCTTGATCAGTCTATTAATTTTTTTGTCATACAATGTTTTTTTGCTCTGAAGTTGTTGGAAATGGACTTTGGTTGGCTCCTGGTGACTCAGAAGAGGTTGGAGTTGCACTTGTTCAGGCTTTAAGGAACTCTATAGAAAGGTTATTTGTCATTCTTGTTAGTTTTGTTTGGGTAGTGGATCTTCATTTATCCATCAACATTATCAAGCCATTGTTTTCCCAACTATTTGGGGTTGGCTATAAGAATCTTCTCCCTCTCTTGAGCTCTATGCAAATCTATATCACTAGTAAGATTCACAATCATATCTATATGACCTGATGTTTATTTCATTCTATTTGATAGAGCATTTGGAGGCCTTTCTTATGGGAGATTTGGAGATGTTTATACCAGATTGCATCCTTTGACATCAAATGTTAGGTCTGTTACACTGATGTCTGTGCTCTTTGGAAATTTGATGCTCTGCTGGATCTACCTCTGGATTCGTTTGCCACATATATATTTTCTATACTTTTATTAAACTATGTGAAAATATCAGTTGCTATTTCTCACTCTCTTACTTAGTAAGCCTAACAAAGCTTCCACTACTAAATTGGGCCAAGTGTCATTTTGTTGATTATTGTGTTGTTTTTGATGCTGAGCATGATTATTACAATGAGCTACAATCTACTTGCTAGGTAATATAGTATTATACTATACAGAAGAAGATCGTATGTAATGGGAAGTTTCAAATGGTCAAGGTTGCATGTGGAAGAATTAACTTGATCAATTTTTTGTGGATTCAAAACATGTAGCTTTACAAGTTATTTTTTGAAGACAACTACTATTCAAAAATGATGATCTGATTAGTAGACAACTAATTTTACATTTCATTAATTTTTACAGTGACTTTAGATAAATGTTAGATTCTATCACCACTAATTTGATTAAAATGGTGGGAACTAGTGATGGGTTCCAGTACCCTGGCTCAAACAAAAAAGTAGTGAGGGGGCCAGTTTGGTTGTTTTGTCTTGGCAATGAATTTGAGATATGAAGTGGTCAGATCTATTAGTGAACCTTCAGCAACTCTTTCTGCAGTTGCAAACATACTGTGATTTTATCTGCCTCTTGGTCCCATAAATGTTCATTAGTTGATGAAAATAAATGGTGTCATATGCTGTACTATATCTGCAGAGTGATGCTTGTATTGATACATACCTGACTGCTGCAGTTTTTTTCTGAGTTTGTTGGGTTTGTCAGCTAACTTATCTGTCCCATTATGAACATTATGTAAGATCACTCACCTATCTTTCCATGATAATAAAGAGAATAACAGAAATGGTGGTTATTATACCATTTAGAGTTTTTGACAGAGGAACACCATCTGCTGGAATCTACTACATATTCGTTTCTGCACATTCTGATTCTCTATAATGCTTCAAAAGTGTTGAATGCAATCAGATGGTAATATCATATTTGCTCACATATTATTGCTTCTTTAATAAAATACTACAGTTTTTGGAGTGCTGAATTTTATGCTGTTTTCTTTTCTTTGAACTCCTGGATTTGTCTAGTTAGATTCTGCTACATCTATATATCCTTATCTTTCAGCTATGCTTCCACATTAATACTCTAGTATTTCTATAGGAGGCCGCAGCCAACAATTGAATTCTCCTTCACTGCGACTGAAGAGGCAATCTACGTTCATGCTGTTGTATCTGCAAAGTTAGTTAGCCTCACAGGACCATCATTTTACTTGGTTATTTGATACTTAATTCTTATATAATTGACATTTATTTTTTAATTGTTTCTGCCATGGTATATAGGCATATTCGAGGACTTTGCAATAGTGACATTGAAAAATTGCTATGGCATTGCTCTTCTCACTCAATCAAAGATGGGATACCAGGTGCGATTTTGATGTTTATCTTATGCATTATACCATTTTCGTTCATTTGACGATATGTAAATTTGATTTGCTTAGTTGAGTGATAATGTTTTCTTAAAATAAACTGATGTATGCCATCATGGCATGTTTTTCAGACTGTCTTTTCTCTATATGTTTTTTTGTTGAATCAGCACATTGTTGACAAGCACTGTCTCATTTTGTGTAAACGAGGCAGTTAGCATTCGTCTTTATACACTCTAATGCTTCACCACTGGTGGACACAAGATTAGGAAAGGGACAAATTCCATTAACATTTTTTTCAATGGTGCAAAATACTAAAAAAGATTAAAATTTTTTTTAAAGTTGCACCTCTCCCTTGTGTTCCCCCCCTGGCTTCACCTGTTCACCTTTTGCCAATTTAGAATTTGGATATTAGCTAGATAACTTCTATTCCTTGTAATCTTTACACATCTTCTCTTTGTTGTTTGATTATATCCAGTTTTCAACTAATCTTTTTTCTCTTCCTAAGTAGTAAGAATGTCTTATTTGTGGTTGCACCAGTCTAATACGGTTTTAATAAACTTTGGTTCATTTGTCAATGTTTATGAGCATTATGACTCTCTATGGGCAGTTCTGCTGCTGTTGACAACTTATAGATTGTCAATGCTAATTGCACATTCGGGTAACAATCCTAGATCATTGATTTCTTAACTATTTCCAATCTAGAATAGTCCTTGATTGTCAACTTTTTAACCATTCCAAATCTACAGATTATGCTCTTATGTTTTTTACCTGTGTTTGATTATACTACATTTTCCCTGGCAATTATTAGTGCCTTACCTGCAAAATGACTGAAATGATTGAAATAACAAGGAGCTTCAATCACAATTTTGGTTCGGCTGTAAGTATAACCATATAATTGGAATCAAACTGCAGTTGGCAAAGTTTCAGTTGAAATTGCAAATTGCAAAAGTCACTTCAATCTTTAAAGCAAGGAGCCAATTATTGTGATACTTTTCTATTCCAACTCTGTTTATCGGCTAAAAGTGACAAGTGAATGGGTATTTTACCACTTTACCTCAGTTATTTGTGTGTGTTGACTAAAGCGCTTCAGATTCAATCTAAGAGCAGTGCTTGTTTGGTTAACATTGCCTTGACCTCCATGAGAAGCAAAATTTACAAATTTGGCCTGACTGAATTAGGACATTATCCCAACTTTACTTTATCTTTTACTTGTGTTTTCTTGTCCTTTACCTCTTATTTTGACTATGAATCTCCAATACTGGATTCAGTCAACATGACAGATATAGATAGCTTGTAATATGCAAATAGTTGGACGACCAGTGGAGTATGAGAGATAAGGACCTATTGTTTTTCTTCTGGTAGCTCAAGTATTTATTGGCAAATAGGATTAAAAACCTTGTCTGACCCTAAATCTATGGTCCAAGATTGATGGAGGGATCCTTGTCATGAAATGTAACAATAAGTTGGCTGTTCCAGAAGTTTCGTCTTGCTTTCATTCTTCATCCATTTATTTTTGTAAATCATAGATCATGACCAATTATTGTTACACTAGTATTTATTTGGATGGTTTTTGTTAATCCGCCAATCTGATGCTATTATGCTAGCCTGAACTTGGTAATCATGACAGTTATTGTTTCCCCTACTGGCATGCGTGGTAGGCTCACAGGATGCTGTCCTAGTGATCTGGTGAAGCAAGTATATGGCAGGTACTTCATCCTTGAGTTCTATCTTATCTTATGAAAGGTTAAAATAATATGAGAAGTTTCCTAAAAACTTTCTTCTACTGTGTAGTTTGCTATCCTCTTTTTTTTTTTTTTGAAGTTTACTTTCTCCATTGTCCTCCCATTCTGCTAAAGGCTTTTTTTTTTTAAACCTTATGCTAAACTAACAAAACCCCATGTTTTGAAGAATGCTATAAATTCAATTGGTTTCCTAATTGGTTATAATGAATAGTGAAAATGCTTAGATTTTAATTCAATTGGTTTCCTAATTGCTTTATACTTGTATTTATTCATTAATAATGTACGTGGAATAGGATTATATATTTAAACTCATTGGAAGTTTGCAACTAAGGGGATTATATGCTTGATCTCACTGTGTTTTGATGTTCGCAACTGTTGGAATGCCATACTGTGCATTCTTAGGAAAAAAAACTCTGGCATGGATTGATACTTTAAAGATTAAATCTTGAAATAAACAAATAATCATGTGATTGCATGTCGTTGGCTGCTAAATCTCTAGTGTATTTTTTGCTGGCTATCCCTTCTGCAAGTTGATCCTGTGCAAGTATTATTCAAAATTCTTTAATTTGATTGAATTTGGATCAAGCTGAAATTTTATATCTCAAGTTAAATATGTGAACTAATGAAAACTTAAAAACCAGCGAGCCAAATTGAGACAAAGATCTAATTCGAAGGCTAATGGATTATTTGATCTAAAACCTTATATGAAATATATGCTATCTCAGAAGTTGCAGTACACAACTTGCATGAAAATTTGTCATTGGTAGAGGTACATTCAAAGATGTCCAACTAGGCCCAAAATAAGCAAAGGTTTCTGCATTTCTTGTGGTGCATATCATATTAGGTCACTCTTTTTTTTTAAATCTTAGTGGGATAGTTATTATAAAAATTAGATGACATAGTAGGTGCTGCTGGATGAGTCATTAAAATGGTGCACTTTTTAAATGGTTGGAATTACGATGAAGATGAAATATTTTAAAAATGAATTCAAATCAACAGTGACTACCTAGACCTAAAATGGCTAGTCCCACAGGTTCATATTGGCCACTAATTAATCATCGTGATAAATCATGTATACTGTTGAAGGTTGAAGTTGATGGCTATAATCATGGGATCTGTTGGAAAACCAAACACTATTAAAATATGCCTTTAAAAGCTGTATTTTCTTTATTATTTCTTGAATAACTTGGGTGCATTTGATTTTGTAATATTTCTTGTATGTCTTCTAGACCTATATTGAATATAATGGAAGTCAGTTATATGCTTTTGTGCTTTTATGGGTAGAAAAGATGGCAATTGGCAGTAGCCTTAGTGTAGAAAGGGACATAAATTGCATAACCAAGTTATGATTCAATTAAGCTACTGTTATCCTAGCCATAAAGTTAGAATTAGTTTTTTTTTTTACTTTTGATTTATGAGTTTGCTAACCTTGTTCAACATTGTCAGAAAGCTAAAGTCATCAAATGGCATTCCAATTGGGTCTCATATGACTCCATCTTCTAACAATCAACTCAGAGGGCAAAGATTTTATGTTGAAGTTACCCTTGGCTGCCGTTCTTCGTCTAGTGACAATATTATGGGAGCTAACAATCAAAATAGCAATACTTGCAATATTCATGAAGAAGATTCTCATCTTATTGAAGCCTGTAGAACCCAACAGAAGAATGGAATTGTGGATCAACTTCCAGCCCTTGAAAGGACATTCATTTATCCAGCAGAAGCTGTGTTGATCCCTCTGATGCACAGGGCCTTTGCCCGATCCTCTAATAAGAGGTACTAACACTTTTTTTTTTTTTTTGGAATCATAAGCTTGCTTTCAGTCTGTCCCATTATCTTCTTCTGTTTGCAGCCTGTGGTTGAGGCATTGGGTGGGAACATCATTATCTGAGATGTGGCACTTATGGAATTTTTCTGATTCGTCTCAACTTGAACTCTGGTTAGTCTTTTCTTCTTTTGCCAGCTTTTCAACTTGTTGAACGCATAAGGTGCACTGGGATTTCAGTGTTCTAGTTAATGTTTTTACTATGAAAATATAAAGCATGACATAAGTGGTGCCATGTTTTTGTATTTTTTTTTTCCAATTATGCAGATTTCATTATATCTCTTCTTTTTATCCTATTTATTTAACATGCATTTATTTGTAAAACGAATTGTTAAAACTAGTGAATATTTGGTAGGTTGACGATTTGTCTGCAAAATCAGAAACATTTTTGTTTGAGCTTTTATTTTAGGTTTTCTACCTTACATGCATTATTTTTAACTTTTATATGTTCTTATTTAAATTCTATGTTTCAGTTTTTTTTAATTAAATTTGATACTAATTTTCACACCATTGGACCACTCATTTGAGGCACTGGATTCCATCAGGGAGATCTATTGTTGTTTTTATTGGTTATACCATAATCAGTGCTGATGTGTCTTTCTTTACTTGTCAGACATATGTGGTGTATTTGTCTAGGTATTTACAGCTTTTGAAAATGTTAACTGAGAACTTGCCTTGTCCCATGTCTGGCAATGCTATGTTTTTAGAAAAGGTAATATAATGTCATTTAGTGATTGTCAAAAGTACAATAGTGTGGATATTCTGATACAAAATTGTCAGCAGTGAACACTATTGTGATTTTACTTATTGTTGTGAAATTTCATGAATCTTGAATCACCTTGATTGAAAAGAGCAATGCAGCTTGTACCACTTGGAATTTGTGGTGATATCATGATTCCAGAAAAATATTTTGTAGTCTGTTTTTTCGAAAATGATTAAAAGTTTTGTGGAGCAGTAATGTGGATCTAGGTTTTGAATTGGATGCAGTCTTCTTTAGTTCAGCCTCACAGTGTAATGATTTCAATATAATTTCATTTATAGTTTGGAAAATCAACAAGTGGTAGGGTCGAGTTCTTAATTCAGATCAGAGCTTTCATTTTTCTTGTATTTATCGAGATATATCTTCTGTGGAAATGAACTATAACTAGATCCTGTATCAACTAGTTCCAGATTAATTGTGGAGGAATCAGTAGAATGAAAGCCTCAGTTTTGCTTGTTCTATAATTATGAAATTAACTTTGAAACAACTTCATATATTGCTACTTTACTTGCTATTTCACATAATTTCTTATGTGCTTGTCTTCTTGTTCTAACTTGGTACACTGTTACTTAGCCTGGCGATTGGAAATGCTTCTAATGCTGAACCTTTCAGTGGGCTGGGAGTAGAATTTAGTCATTTGCTGCAGCAAAAACAGTATAACAGTAGTAGTAATAGCATAACTAGTAGCATCAGCAGCATAAGTAGAACATCAAGTGAAAGTGAGCATGCTATGGCTGTTGGAGATGGTGATCTTGAAGCTGATGCTGACTCTGTCACATGTAGACAATCTGGCTTGTCAACCAATGATCAAATTGAGAATGATGGTCACAGAAAGGTATTCTTAAGTCATCATAATTTTTATTTATAGTATATAACCTGCAATTAGTATTTTTTAAAATTCATTTAGATGACTTTTGGTGATACTTGGATATCACTACTCATCTTACCTTCTTATCTAGATACTTGTTCACACATGGATGACTCATCATTGTCTCTGTCATCATTTACATATCCATCATAACTATTAACTTCCTGCTGGTTTAATGAACTTATTATAATTGATATGTTTGAAGTACCTTTTACCAATTTATGTGATTTTTAACTAGTTAAGCTATATTAACCAGGTTCTATCTATGCATATTACACAATTAAGTCTTGTTTTGTTCAAACGTTTTCACATAAATACCACTTCCAGTCAAATTGTCAAAGTGGGCATTCTAGGAAAGGTGAAAGAAGATTGTATACATTCAACTCAAGGTTTAAGATACTGTTTGGACCAGTTCTTTTACTACGACTATAGATCTCAGAGCGATGATCTAGCTCTAACTTGTTTTCAAGTCTGTTTGTATTTTTCTTTAGTAATATCTGAAGGTACATGAATGTATATCACCTCACATGCTATTTTCATGCTGATGCGACATGTTATGAGGAAGAGAAATTTCAGCCTTGAATTTATTTGTGTATTATCAATGTTTTGTACACTGATTTGATAATGTTCAAAGATCAAGCATTGCCCAACCAAAGTAACTTTTCATGCTTTCTTGATTCCTTCTAAATTGTATTATTTATTTGACATTTCTTTATTTGTTCTTGATGATGCCAATATGTTCTTAGGCCTCTAAGCGTCCCCGCACTATTCTCTCTGAAACCTCAGTTCAAACTGACACACTATTAAGTGGAACAATCCAGGATCCATTTGCATCAGACTATAGCATTGCCGAAGTAGACAACTCGGCTGCTGCTGGCTTACATGTTAGATCGCAGTGGGATTGGGATGATGATGATAGAGGCATTGGCATGGATATCCAAACTCTCCTATCTGAATTTGGAGCTTTTGATGACTTTTTTGAGGATGATTTTTTGGCTTTTGGTGAGGTATGGTTTAATGGCCATTTCTTTCATTATTCTTTTTCCTGTTATGTGCTTGATTTAGTTAGAAATCAATATATCTAGTTCTGATATTAGCTGCTAGTAGCTCTTGTCAAAATATGCATAACCTTTTTTATTTTCATATAGAATGATGTTTTATTTTATGATTATATTGGTTAAGATTCATAGACGATGAACTTCTTTTATTATACAACTTTAGTTTATGTTGTTTCAGCAGCTTCTTATTCACTTGGAGCTAGTGCAAGAACAAATCGCAATGGAAGTAGTTCATTCATTTGATTTGAAAGAATAGACTCGAATAAATATGGTTAACAAATTAAGAATTCTGCCAGTTTATTTAGGAATCTAACTAATTTCTTAGACATGATAATCAGAGAACATGAGAAAATACATGTTTTATTGGGGTTGTGGAGGGAGGGAATAGGAGGGCAATGTATGCAAAGAAGCCAAAAAGAAATGACCTTGTTGTTGTAACTTTTATTGGATAGTCATTCTTTCCCATGATGCACACACATCTCTATTTTTCTCACTCCATTGTTTAAAGAAACAATGACTTGATTGTTTTAGAATACGGAATAAAACAAAAGCTAGAATATATCTTCTACAATGGCCATTCTTTCCCATGATGCAAACACATTTCTATTTTTCTCACTCCATTGTCTAAAGAAACAATGACTTGATTGTCTTAGAATATAGAATAAAACAAAAACTAGTGTATATCTTCTATATTGGTTGGTTCATTTGTTGCATAGCCTTTTACACTTTTCTTTTATTGCTGGTTCAACCATTTACTTATTCATTTGTTCTTTGGGACTTGAGTCCTGAAGAATTGCTATCATGTATAAGGTATGTGCTCAGTCAGATATCTTTAAATTACAAGGAAACAATCATATCAATGTCACTGCCAAAGATGTTTGGATGGATGCTTAGCTAAACTTGTGATACTGTATTTAGGGTGCCCATTATTGGTTTCAAACTCTTTACCAAACATAAATTTCGGATTTAGTGTGGTTTTGAATTTGTTCGGGGTTGGTTTCATTTGTAAATTCATTTGTTTTTTGGTAATTCCAAGAGGAAACCTAAGTAAACTGTTTTCTAGCTGGATCAATCAATCATTTTTTTCCCACTGGAAAATTGTTAAACTATAAAATTGTTAAACTAATTAAACTATAGTTAATTGCTTCATCTCATATCCAAAGTTGAACAAAGCAACAATTTTTAGTTGGATTTAGTCTTGTTTCAGTATTAATGAGTTTGTATTTGGTCTATCCAATGTATGTTGGAATTTTTGTTTTATGTATATACTAGAATTAATAGTTTAGTCATACATTGGGTATTTTCGTCATTTCTTTCTTATGTTGTAATCCTATATATATAGGTATAGTTGTTCTCTTTTTCTGAAAATATACATCTAGCTTCATCTCTCTTAACATGATACTAGAACAAGTTCTATTCTAGGCTTAGCTTTTTCTCTAATCCCCTTAGTAGGTTTTGTAGTTGTTGTGATGATGTTACCTCTCTCATGTCTAGATGTCACAATACTCTAATTTTTGCTGATCCATGCCATGTGACCTTCTCTCCACTCGGTTATTTGGACTGAAATATGACTATTTGAAATGGGTATATATCTTAGTGCATGATGCCTAATTTCCTAAAAATTTTACACCATCAATTTGGGAGTCATTGACTGACTTAAAGCACCAATATCTGAGTGTGCTTGTCTGAAAACGAGCATAGAGATAAACGGTCAAAATAACATACTTCTCCAGAAATTCCTTTAGTTGGGTCAAACACATTGCTGATTAGAATGCCTCCCTTCTTGACAAGTGCCTTGACATCTTCATTTTACTCCAGGTCGTCCTCAACCACAACCACCGTTCCCCAAATCCACCACTAACAATGATGTCAGCTTTGTCAAGTGGGCATTCTCTGTTGCTGATGCTTTTGTCCTCTTATCCTCCATTGTGGTTTTCTGTAACATTTGCTTGCATAACTCTGTGAGTTGTTTTTCTTGTGTCTCTTATAGTAACTAGTGATGGACTATACTATCCATCAAGGTCAGCAAGCAAAAAATGTAGAACATAGTAGATGTAACACACAACATCAAAAATTAAGAGGGTTTAGATCGTAAGAAGATTATATTCCTATAAAAAAGGATGACAGTAGTAAAAAGTATTAGATATGAAACATTTATTCTTCACTATCAACATTTCGACTCTTTTTTCCTCTGTCTCAAGTAGATGTTCTATTTTAGATGCTTTATTTGTTAAATTTTCATCTTTTTTATTTGATAGGTTTAAATTTTCATCTTGTTGTATATAGATGGTTGTCTAATTTTTCAATATCTACCTTCTCTTGGGGCGAAAGTTATATTTTTTACTCTATTTCTTGTCACATCTTCAGTTCTCTCAATGTAAAATGACTAAAGATTTAATCTCCTAAAAATTCTTCTTTAAACTATATTTTTTACTCTATTTCTTGTCACATCTTCATTTCTTTCAATGTCACATCTTGTTTTACTATATTTCTTGACACCTTTATCACTCCTGACTGCAATCGCCTTGGTATCAAATGACGCCCACTCTATGACCTTCTAACCATAGACTTGCACAAGATCCTTGCCAGCATTGCCGACCTCCACAATGTAGGTTTGCACTGATGCTTGGATACTCAAACCTAACTCCGTTGCGACCTTAGTTGCACCGTTTGACCTGCCCACATCACATGGCTGATAGTCGCCATCAACCTCAGCGCTCGCCCTCTTCTTCTGACCTTGACCTTGCCACTTGAATAATCTTGCCTTTTGCTGACTACCCTCTTGCATTTGAGCTGGAGCTTATTGGGCCAAAATAAGTTCCATGGAAGGTGATCGAAGGAAGGGTGCCCTCTGCCTAGGTAAACAGAGGATAGAAACCAAAATGCTTCTTTATACACTTTTCTTGACTAGGCATGCTTCTTTTATTGGAAAGATTTATTGTAATATTTTCTTTTCTTCCTTTTATATTCCCAATTGTTGGCCTATTACTATAACATTTGAGCCATGCTTAATTGGCACGATTTACATTCAGTTTCTTTGTTTTTGTAAATTAAAATTCGTATTTCTATGCAAGGGGAAGTCTTGTTCTTTGTTTTGATTTTTTTCTTGTTAACATTGGGGAACTTTTGATACCATATAATTTTCGTCAACTTTTAGCCACCAGGTACGGCGGAGTCGCAGACCCTTGTATTTCCAGCTGCTGAGTTTGGAGACATAACTGGTAGTCCTTGTAATGGAGTTTCAGAAGTACCTGAACAAAATCTTGGTCATCCTAGTATTCCAACTTTAGAAGGTTTGAACCATCAGATGGTAACCCCTGCAGAGGACACGATTTCCACAAAAGCAGAAGCTCTAAAGGATATTGGACCGCCACCACTTGCAAGTTCAGTACAGACCAATGGTAAATTTGACTACCTGATGAAAGCAGAAGCTGTAATGACATTTGCTCCTGAATATGCTCCAGTGGAGGCCCCTGCTATTGAGCTATCCACATCTATTTTCAAAAATCCATATTTACCTAGATCAAAAATGCTTGAGAGTTCCAGCTCTAGTTCTAGTTCTTATATATATAATGCGACGCCTCCCATCTACATGGACTCTTCTGAAGAAAAGTCTGAGAAAGCAACAAATCTCCCATTAGGCGAATTGGGACACGAGGGTATTTCTTCTGCCAAATCTTCTAAGTTATATATGCATGTAGCCTCTGGAACAGAAAATAAAAGTAAAAGACCAGTTAATAATGATGTGACATCAAGCAATGGAGAAGGGTTGTCTCCTATATCAGGCGTGAAACCAACAACTGCCGTCATATCAGTCCAAAAGAAAAATGACTACATGGAAACTGGTGGTTTCTTGTTTCCTGCAAAGACTGTGTTCGCGACAAATATTGAGTGTATGATCTACCAAACTTTCATGTGCAAGTTAAGACATACATTGTTGTCTCTTAAGAACAGAATTCCTATCAGCTTGAGACATTCATTGTCAGATCTAGTCCAAGGTGACACTAATGTTAAATCAGATATAGTAAAGCATGAGCCGAGGAAAAAAGATAATATAACCGTCAGATTAGCTGGTGATATTGATGGTGGGGTGCAAGATGGACCATTTACTACACAAGTAGGTGTTTGGCGCTCTGTTGGTGCACCTAAAATTGCAAAATCTTCACGTGTCTCTGAGTGCTTGCCTTTGTTGCCGCTTAATACATTGGGTGATGAAGGCATAAATTTCCATGTGCAAAAGCAACCTCTTCAGGATCTGCTTGATTCCATAACCTTTTTAGTTCAGCAAGCTGTGTCCCTTGTAGACTTCTCACTTGATACTAATGATGGTTATGGCTCCTATTACTGGCTTGGGATACAAGAACAACGGAGGCGTAATTTTTCTTGTGGACCATCCATGATTCATGCTGGATGTGGTGGACTTATTTCAACATGCCATTCCTTGGATATTGCTGGTTTAGACTTAATTGATCCGCTTTCTGCTGATGTAAGATTCCAGATAAACTCCACAGCATTTTTTTGTCTGCATTGCTGCTTATAATTCTTCTGTTCTGTATTCATGCATTGATGATCTAGATGCCTTTCTTACTAGCATTTTGGAACAATTGAACTGATATTGACAAGCCATCAGCCAATCAACTTAGAATGGTATGGCAGCTCCTTTCTTCAAATCACCCATTATGAATAATATAACCCCAGCTAAATTGAGTCAATCCAGGTGTTTGACTTAGGTCACATTAGTCCAATTTGTCCACCCACACGATCACACATGAGTGGGAGTCATGATATTAAGAAGGATATCTTTCGAACAGGCTGAGCTTTTGAAATAAGTGATTTCTCGCTTGCCCTATCAATTTTAAAATGTTTTTCACATGATGACCTCTTAATCCCTTGTTGCTAGTGTACTCACCTGTTTAAATGTGTTGGGACTCTAGCTCTAGTGGCTTGCTATTTGGATGGATTCGGCTTTCTTCAAAGTGATATGAGAGCTCTTGGGTGCTTTGTGTGAGGGGTTATTTCAAAAGTGTCATGTTATGGCTTCTTAGATTCACCACACGAGGGTGTGCACATGTTTAAATGTGGTAGGATTCCCACCTAAGTGGCACAACATTTTGGTTAAATTAGGCTCTCCTAGTGAACAAAATTGAAGAGACTGTACCTTAAATTGGTGTGCCGCCTTCTTGGACAAGATTTGTTTTCTTCTTGATCACTTTGGAGCCTGAAGTTGAACACCAATAACAAGCTTCCTGTATATTTTTGTGTGGGTGCTATGATTGGGCATGCAAGGGGTCCTGTACATTGGAGAATTCCCCAAGGTGAAGGTGTCCTATGGTGACTGATGAAATGTTCCATGATTGAATTGATAAACATGTAAATCTTTTATTTGTTAGAAAATTTGTCCCCTTTGTCAATGAAGGAAGATGAGTACAAAGCTTTTTATGGACTTGAATTTTGATTTTTATTTATGTTGTTTTCCTCTTTCACGGTCAATGGACTTTTTGTTTGCACTGTTAAACTGCTATTGTGTTGTTTTGCAACAAGATAATTTGTTTTACTTGTCAGTAAATCTCATATCAGCAGATTCTCTAGAAGCTTTTGGTCCTCTGCTTAATTTTTTTAGATTAAAGCCCTGTAGGCATTCAATATGTCATTAATTAGGTACTACAGATTAACTAGTTAATTTGCTCCCTTAATGCATAGAGCCCATAGCCATTCAGAAAGTTGGGTTTTAATATACTTATATTCTTTCTACAGATTCCAGCATCCTCTGTTATGAGTTTGTTGCAGTCAGATATAAAGGCAGCTTTGAAATCTGCTTTTGGAAGTTTGGATGGTCCATTATCTGTAATTGATTGGTGCAAAGGTCGTTACCATTATAGTGATTCAGGAACTCCAGCTGATGGAAATGAACCTAAAGATTCTTCTGGTGCATTTTCTTTAGTTGGAGAGCCAATAAGCCCTCCCCAATCAACTACCACATCTTCCACAAGAGGTAAGCTACATCATCTCACTTATACACAGTGTTTTCATTAACACTTGCTTGTAATTTGTGAACATAGAGAGAGCAAGAAATGATGAGTCATCACAACGGCGATTGAATCAAGAATCGTACAACCCAGAGTCCGATCAGCAGAAGATTTTTTCTCGCATCAAGCCAACAACCTTGGTGCTCCCGCAGCCAAATATACTTGTGGGGTATGCTTTTGACTAGCTTCTATGCATATGGCAAATTTATTTTATCTCGAGCAAATCTATGCGAGTCCATATTGGGGAACTTATTTGTTTATCACAGGTACCAGGATGATTGGCTGAAGACATCAGTAAACTCTCTCCGTTTCTGGGAGAAGGCTCCTTTAGAACCTTACGCTTCATCAAAGCCGGTGAGTCAGTAGCAGTTATGAAGAACTTTCCTTTTTTTAGATGTAATCGATTGCTATATGCTTTAAGTTTTGAAATGTTGAGGGATGATTGCATTTGCAGGTTACTTACTATGCATTATGTCCTGATACAGACCTCCTAACTTCTGCAGCTGTTGATTTTTTTCATCAGCTAGGCACTGGTAAGTTTTCTTACTCATATTTGTTTTTTAAACTCTGTTTTTTTAGCTCAGACTGAATTTTTTAACAATTGCAATTTCTGTTATGATATCATAAAAGGAAACCAGGTAATCATGGTTGAATAGACAATTCATCCATGAATCAACTATGGATTTGAGTACTTTCATTATACCCGTGTTTGTTGCAACTATTTCAGCTGCATGGATCTTCTCCTAAATTATCCATTGAATTCATGTGAGACTATAATACTTGTTATATCCACTTTGAGCACTTCAAATTGGTAGTTTGAATATTGTGTTTCAACATTACCATGTGAACCTAATTGTCTTGCTAGTTGAAATGTTTTTCTTGTCTATAGAGCATAGGTCACTACCAATGATATAAATATCTGAATATGGTCTTTCAATGGATTTCATTTATCCACTCGTCAATTTTTAGAATCATTAAATTTGTGACATTATGAGTGATTTTCTGCCTGAGTTTCTGCTAAATCTGGAACTATGTTTCATGGAAATGTTGTCTAAGAAAAAGGTGATTGGTCATAGACTCAGTTACTTGGTCATAACAATCAGATATGAAGCAGAGAGGTCCAGATTTGTTTTCAAGGAGAATATGGAAGCATATGACATGCCTATCAACTTAGTCGTGTTTGAAATAAGTTGTATAGTCTCATATCCTTATCTGTTAGTGTATAGTCTTATATCCTCTGTCATTGGGAACTCTGTGCTGCAACACCCCTTCTCCTCCCTCTCTGCAAGTGTTGAACATGCCATACACTTCTTCTGAATAACAGTAACTTTTTCCAACCTGTTTAGTGGCACTCGATTTGTGTGACAAGTTGAACATGGAAGATATACATGATCTGTTTTGTTAAAGTTGTTGCTGACCTGAGCTTAATTTTTCTGGTAAATGAAATTCATTAGGAAGAATCTTTATAAAATTATATCATCCATCAACAAATGGTCTACTGTAAATTAGTCACCTTATTATGATTTGGGAACAATATTGCATGACTCGTGAAGTTTCATGCTGGTATCCCTTTTTGGATGAAAAAGGATCAAAGAAACAAAAGATAAATGTGCCTGTGATTGTGCCTAAGTATTTGAAAAATGCATATCAGGATTGCTACGTTGAATAAATTAAAATAGTGTCATCGTCATCCTAAAGGCGTGTTAGGTCAATTATTTAGGTTGGCTAAATGAATATCATCCCTTCATTAAACCAAATATAATGATATATTGCTAAGTAATCATGATTGCCAAAACTATCTCATATGAAGATAGTTATGTTTAGTCATCATCAGGTTTAGTATATGAACAAGAAGTTTTGGATAATTTGAGTGAAGCTAAAGTAAGGAAAGAAGGAAATTAATCAAAATATAGCTCTTAATGATTTGTGTCTGAAAAGAGGTTCTCAGCCATATGAAGTTTTTTTGCTCTATGTGATATATTAAGATTGGCAGTGCTGATTATAACCAAACATTGAAAAGTCTTAGCCTAGGTTAAGTTTGATATGTATATAGATCTCAAAGGTTTTATTAGGATAGGATCTTCAATTATGATTTAACAATTTCACGGTTTGCTTAACTGATACATTTCTCATTTTTGTTTTTCTTCCAACAGTTTATGAGATGTGCAAATTAGGATCACATTCACCTCAGTTTACTGGAGGACAAATAGAATCATCTCCTGGAACCCGTTTGTCTTCTGGGCTCGTTGTTGTTGATTGCCCCCAAGAAGTGAAGATTCCTAGCAATCAGATAAATGCTATCAGCTCAATTTATGATTACTTCTTATCTCTTTCGAAAAGTTGGAAGCCAAAGAATTTTATCAATTCCCTTACAAAGGTTATCAAGGAGTTAAAATTTTCTTCAAATACATTAGCCAATCAAAAAGAATGCAGCACATCTTGTACTGTGAGTATTTATTATCTTTTTTATTTATTTATTTTTCTAACCTTTTTGGTGCTTAAAAGTATTTGATGATTTCTATAGATCAAATTTTCTGATCTCCTATTCTTATTTTACTTTTTCTTGGTGAAAGTGTGAAACTTACACAAACAGGTCAAGATACAATCTTGATGAATGGATTATGTAGCTTCCACTTCCTAAATGATCATTATTATACAATCTTGATCAATGGATTATGTAGCTTCCACAATTATTATACTATCTTCACTTGTAAAGCCGAGCAGAAAGTATATCATGTGAATACCATCTTGGCTTTCATGTCTTGATTACATTTATTTTCCCCCTACCTTTTTGTTTCTGCTTAAAGCATTATAAGTGGCAATCTAAGTTTTGTGCTTTAAGTTCTTGTAAAGCCTAGTAATAATGTATCATGTAAAAACATTAGAATGGTATAATATGGAAAATAACTCTTCTTGTATAGCTGTCAACATTGTGTCATGTAAAAGCATTGGAATTGTATGATATGGCAAATTGCCAGCCCTGTCATCTTGGTTAATCTCAGTTACATGAATTCCCTTTGTCACTATATTTTAGTTGAAAGCCTTATAAGTTATAATGTAAATTTGGTGATATTGTGTAAACCTCTTCTCACTACTTTTCACAGCTATATCATCTGTAAAAATCCTTTGGACAATTTTCAAGATATTGTAATATTTTCTTTTAACCTCCAATGCAACTGGTCCTGATGTTCACAAAAGTGGTCTGGAGACATTTGGTTATCTCGCATCGAATTGAAAATTCATGTATAAAGCACGCCATTTGTTTGAATAGATACATCAAGAAATTATGAAAGTGACAATGGAAAAGCAGTAACCTTTATAGGTGCTGAGGGAAATTAACTGAATTGAGTGGAAGTAAAGACATGGTGAATCTAATTGTTGACCATGTTTCCCATCCAAAATCCCATATGCATAGTGAAAAGATCTTCCTCTCATTCCTGTACCTTCCATGAAATGTGAAACCCAACTAGAACTTATCATGAGATTGTGTTTCATGCGATTTCTTTCTTGGATACATGCAGCTGAAATAACAATTAGGATCCATCTCTAAAAAATTCATCAATGGCTACATGATATAATGTAAATGAAATAAACTTCACAGTTTTGGAAGAGAAATGTGTTTCAATGTTGTAGTTTTTAATGTTAAGTGAAATAAACTTTGAGCTAATTGCAATGTATTTTCTTTGGTTATTCATGTTATCTCATTTTAGCTGGTGTTAGTGTATTGGAATGGAAATTTTAGATTAAATAAGATGATGACACTTTGATCATCTTTGTGATGTTCGTAGGTGGTGTATGTTGTATGTCCTTTCCCTGATCCTATGGCAATTCTGCAAACTTTGGTCGAGTGCTCTGCTGCTCTTGGATCAGTTGCTTTTTTACCGGATAAGGATAGGCGATCCTTATTATATTCTCAAGTTGTCAAGGCCTTGAACTCCACTGCAGCTGTTGATGACGCATCAGCTTCAAATGTCCTAATGCTCTCAGGATTTACTGCCCCCAAGCTTGTTTTGCAAATTATTACTGTTGAAACATTATTAAAAATTTATCGGCCAACTAGTGAACTTGCCATTCTGAAGGACATAGCTTTTACTGTATACAACAAGGCTCGAAGGATTCCTCGGTATACTTCAAGTGTTGACACGTTTCAAACATCTTTCTCAGGAAGGTCTTCACTAATGCATGTGACTTCCATAGCTGGACTTTCAAAGGATTGCCTTGCTCCACGCATGTCAGGATCATCACTTTCAAGAGACGGTGAAATTGACAATGCATTGAGGCCTGGCTCATGGGATAATTCATGGCAAACATCAAGGATTGGAGGATTAAGTTTTGAACAAAATAGATCTTTAGATATGTGTGGGGTAGATGATGCTAGGTACATGTTTGAACCACTTTTCATATTGGCAGAACCTGGCTCTGTGGAGCATGGAGCAATCCCTACTACTTTTGGCACTCCAGCTTCAGAACCTTCAAGTCTGAAAACCGCTGATGATGCTGGTGGAATATACTCTCAAAGTTCAACTTCAGTTTCCAGTTCCGACACTGGAACAACTTCTGCGGTTGATGGATCAGAACATGACAATAAATCACCAAGTCTTCATTGTTGTTATGGGTGGACCGAAGATTGGCGCTGGTTGGTCTGCATTTGGACAGATGCTAGAGGAGAGTTTCTTGATAGCTGCATCTTTCCTTTTGGTGGCATCAGCAGCCGTCAGGACACAAAGGTTCTCCAAAGCATTTTTGTTCAAATTCTGCAACAAGGCTGTCAAATATTATCATCCTGTTGTGATACCGGTCTTGCTCGACCAAGGGACATAGTAATCACACGTTTTGGATGCTTCTTTGAGCTTGAATGTCAAGGTATTCGAATATTTACAACTTAGGCTTCTTTATTAACTCAGAAATATTTGCAACTTTTTTCCTTTCATGTACAGAGTGGCAGAATGCTATTTTTTCCTTTGGTGGAAATGACATCAAGAAATGGCCACTGCAACTTCGACGGGCCACACCTGATATAGTTTCATCAAGCAACAATTCATCTTCGCTACAGCAGCATGATTTGGTCATGATTCAAGAAAGGAATTTACCTACATCACCTAGCCCTTCTTTGTACAGTCCTCATTCTAAGTCCAGCTTTAACAAGAGTGGTATGGGACAACCTAATTCCAAAAAGCAGCTCTTGATAGGACAAACCGGGTTGGATAGCTCAAGGAGTACACTGCAGCTGATACAGAGCATCAGCTTAGTCGGAGTTTCTATCGACCACACGTTGCATCTGATTCTTCAGTCAGATCCTTCATCAGGTAAACTTATACCGGAAAGCAGCACATTATCATAACATGGTCCATCTTACTGCATTGGTAGAATTGTTTTTTATTGAACATAATTTCATGAATCTGCAAAAATGATTCCTTGTCTGGAAAGTTTCAAACTGATACTGCTAATATTCATAATGTGTCAATATGACCTAGATCCTTGCAAATCCGTTAGTCTCATCCCTATCTATGCCTTTCATATTCGGTCCTAATCTACATATTGAGTATCCTATTCAAGTCACTTTTAGATGTAGAGAAGTTCCACAATGGTTTCTTCTAAAGATCATGATTCAGGTTGTTGAATAGTCTATAACAAAAGAGATCGATGCAAGATCTTAAGTTTGTACCAAGCTCAACTAAGCATATCTATGCTTGTAGTTAAAACTTAAAATCATTTTTAGAAAAATACTGTAAATATTTTTATCGATAACACTCATTTCAAATCAAACTGTTTGTGTTGCATTATTGGTTTATACAGGTGCACCACAAAGCGGCAGCTCTAGCGCGCACAGCTACTTGGAAGGATTTAGCCCGGTGAAGTCTCTTGGATCAATGCAGGCATCATATCTTCTTATTCCGTCGCCTAATATGCGCTGTCTCCCGCCGCTCCCCATGCATCTTCCGACATGCCTTACTTCCGAATCTCCGCCTCTTGCTCACCTACTGCACAGCAAAGGATCTGCGATCCCCTTGGCAGTCGGTTACATCGTATCCAAAGCAGTTCCTTCAATGAGGCAAGATTTGGGAGAGACGACGAGAGAAGACTGGCCCTCTATTCTTTCAGTCTGCCTTGTCGATCACTACGGAAGCAACACTAACCACATGCAGGAGAGGATGACCCGAGGAAGTAGCAACACTAGTGCATTAAAGCAAGTTAGGTCCTCAGCTCCGGAAGCAGGCAACAAAGACTACGAACTGGAGACGCATATCGTTTTGGAGTCGGTAGCAGCCGAGCTTCACTCCCTTTCCTGGATGACAGTTAGCCCCGTCTATCTCGAACGGCGTACAGCATTGCCTTTTCACTGCGACATGCTTCTTAGACTCAGAAGGCTGTTACATTATGCCGATAAAGAACTCAGTAAGCCGCCAGAAAATACTCAGCAAGTCTAGCCAGCTTTCGTCGGCCCATTCATGATGTATCACCATTCGCTGAGATGAGATGTTAAAATAGAGAAGACTTCATGTATAGTGTATTCATATTCACCCAGAATGCAATAGCTCTGCGTGATACATTGATGCTTCTAACGTTTGTTCCACTAATCTTGTCGTCGTCGTCGTTGTCGTCGACGACAAACTTAACTTAATCCTTAGTTGTTTCTCAGAAAGCTTCACCAGCAGAGATAGTAGAGCTTGGTGTTTACTTGAGCAGAAAACCTGGAGTGAAGAGTTTCAACCTGCTGTGTTTTCTCAGGTCTCTTTAGTGTTGCAGTTTTGGTTATGAGTGTGGATGCCATGTTGTATCAGGCCGGTTGATCTAATTTACATGTGATTTATAAAATAATAATTCAGTGAAAATTCATCAAAAATACTGTTTTATTATTTGCTTTCAATTTTTATTTTTAAAAACAAAAGGGCAAAAATTTCGTTTTTTGTTTTTGAAATAATCAAGATGATGTTATATTTTTTATTTATTTTTATCATTCCATGCATGATTATCTAATTATTCTCCAGTATATTATGTTTATTATTATCTTCCTTTTGTATTTTTTATTTAAATCTTGAATTAAGAATTTATCATAACTATGAAATTGTATATTTTTTATTCCATTAAAAAAAAATCGATAGTGCATTAGCACACTTTCAAAAAGGGTTCGTCGAGGATTGAACCCGGTCCAGTTGGACCGCACCCACTTCCACTTCGACTTCGGCCTGCAAGCAAAACGCCACAACCCGGGACCCACCAGCCCCGACCACGTAATCCAGCGTCAGAATCTTAGAATTCCATAAATAGGAATAATCTATTTCCGACCGGTCCAGGCAGACCGGACCGTATCTATCATGTCGGATCATCCATGAATAGGAGTAATCTAATTCGAGCTGTCCGTCCGGTCCGAAATCAGACCGGACAAAATCTACCATGTCGGTCCCGACACCTGCCCTATCCCGCACCCACGTCCACTTCCACTTCGGCACGTAATCCAGCGTCATAATTTTAGGATTTAAATAAACTTCCATAAATAGGAATAATCTAATATCTCTCGGTCCAGGCAGACCGGACCATATCTATCATGTCGAACCGTTCCACAAATAGGAACCATCTAATTCAGGCTGGCCGTCCGGACCGTATCTACCATGTCGGACCCGACACATGCCCTGTCCAATAAGCAGGCGTGCTTCGTGGGCCGGCGGCAGGGGCCCACCGTTTCCTTCAAACAAAGTGCGTGCTTTGGTTAGTGCAGATTATCCATTTATGTCCCCGGAACCTAGTTGAGTTGGTTACGATGCAGCAGAGTTGCAGAAGAGGACAAGGATTCGAATCCTGACAAAGCCAAGTAATACCCTTCTGCATCGTGACCAACGACCAACTGCAGTTTCTCGATTTACCTCCTCACATATAATCGTGAGTCCGACTGTGTGGGGCTACTAAAGTGGCGGATTTCATCTTTAGTTGCAGAAGATTATCCATTTATGGACAAGGATAATTTTTTATTTTTTTAAAAAATGATCAAATTATTCACCATTAGTGTACTTAAAAAAATAATAAATCTCAGATAGTCTCATTGACTATTTCTGAGGATGATCGGCTCGATTCCAACGGAAATGACCCTCAGTGTACTAACATTTAGCAAGAAACAAAAATTTTATTCGATTAATTTAGATGTTTAAATTTTATTCGATTAATTTGGAAGATGGATGGTCTTCCACCTAATTCATTTATCAATTTGATCCGATTTAAGATCAAGAGATGGATTGACTCTTTAATGTACTTGCGGTGGAAATCTTTCAAGAGGTTGGATGTGCATCTAGCAGTTCTTCTGAGGTCGGCTTCTATTGGGTCAGCATTGGTCAGGTCGGGTCTTAATACTGTGCACCTATTTATAGTCGATAGCTTTCTGTTATGTAACCACTGCATCATGTCTGAACTCGAGCAAGGTTTGGGTTGAGTTCAGTCATGAGTTTAGCTAGTCGGACGACTTAACTCGGAGTGACTCGCCTTGAGCTCGGACACCTTGTCTAGTTGATTTGATTTAAGTCGGACCGGGTGCTGAGCCGACTGAAGTTGAACTTGGAAGAATTGGTCTGACCTAATTGGAGCTCATCGTGAGCTACACCAACTTGACTCGAACTCTATTGATCCAGCTTGACCGACTGCCATGCGACGCTTATCATTCCTGCTGTATTAGGAATAAATTCAAAGTATACAATTTATATTAACTTCTAGAATATTCATTTCTTCCTAGTTGCGGAAATGATATATTAGTAGATAAAGTAAAATACTTATTAATAATTATCATATAAAATAGTGTTTATAGATATTTATAAAATTAATCATTCCATTGCCGGTTAATTCGCTCAACATAATTTTCGTCGAGTGTATAAATATTTCATAGCATTAATTGCAATAAATGAATCTTTAAATATTCAACATGATAAATAATATTATAATAACACTCTAAATAAATAATATTAATCATTTTCTCTTTGAAATTGATTGATCATGGCATTTAATTAATGGAGGATGGAACCAAATGAACATTAGCGTTCACACCGTGAAGAAACAATAAAACAATTAGTGCATTAATTAATTAATTAATAATAAAACAATATATTAATGTCAACTTAGTGGATCATTTTCAAATGTTGAAATATTTTACAATTATATAATTATTATTTTCTAAATTATAATACTTTTATATTGCACGAACACGTTAGTATAAATTATTATTTTTATTTTTATAATGACTTGTGTTCTTAGAAAAACATAGAACAAATAATACCTTTTCTATTTATTTTGTTTGGATTATATTTTTTTTAGTAAAAATCAAAAAGACATCTCAGATTATTAAAATCATCAAAAGAATATATATATTTAAAAAAAGTAAAAATAAACATTATTTTTTCATCATCTTTGAAAATATTCTTATTTCAACATATAATATGTTAAAATAAATCGATTCAATTTGATAAAAAAATATTATAGATAAAATATTGTTATATATAAAAAAACTCTTTAGTAACTTAATTAAAATTATTTAAATTTAATAAACTCATTTAAACACGATCAAAATTAAGTTAAAATGATTATATAGTGTTGTAGTAACTATTAACTATTTAATAACTACAATGAAAATTTAATTATTTTGAGCTATTTTAATTAAATTTAAATAATTTAAATAAAGTGCTTTGTATATATATTGGAATATAAATATTTTCAGTATGAAAAATAAAATAGGATTTGTTTTTTTTAAGAGAGGGTCTCTTGACGAAAATGATAATAAGGGACCTTCTATTTATTTTTATCTTTATTTTTTAAAATGATAATAATGTACAAGTTTATCATTAATTATTTTTTTGTTTGAATTGATCTTGAATTTTGGTTCTTTTTATCTATTAATAAATATATTTTTTTAAGCGTAAATAAATTATTATTATTATTATTATTATTAATTGAGACAATTCCTCTTTTCTTACATTTTGGTTATGAGAATAAACTTCAATAACTATTATAATTTAATTCTTTTTATTCTTTGAAAAAGACCTTTTCATTAAATATAATATAATAAACAAATCATCCATTTTGCAAGTGATGAAAAAAATAAATATAATAAATACACGTGTCGATCTCTCCTTAACTTAAAATAGCTACAATATGTGACATTAGGTTGAGCTCTGTTTAACTTTAGGTCGCGCCTGATGTTGCAAGCGACGACTCGATCCAATTGCGCGCTACTTTTAGGACCAAATACTATTCACATCCGACTATCGAGTACCCTAATATTATCGACCAGTTCATTCGGTTGATGTGCATATAGAAACAAGCTGTTCTCCACCAATCGAACCCTCTAGCAACCAATCACGAACAAAAGTTACTCATATCGAGATTTGACGACTTCAAAGGAGACCTTAGTTCGTAGAAAAACAACTCTCCGTGAACGGCTTCCCCCTTCGCGTAAGTTTTCATTTATAGGATCGACTCCGACCAACTTGACCAAGTGGGTGGCATCGATTTACAAGTGGCCAAATGCACAAGGGCATGAGACAGACCAACTGAACATTCAAATTCAAATTCAAATTCAAATTCAAACCGCGTCGTTTGATCAACTAAAGTCAACGTTTCTGGAGGCTGCAGTGGCAAGTCAAAGTCAACGTTTGGTTGTCTGTTTCTTAGGGTTTTGTTTTCAGGGAAAAAGATAGGGTGGGATATTGCAAAGTCAATGAATTCAAAGTCAAAGAAAAGAATGAATGAGTTCCCTTTAATTTCTTTGTTTTTTTTTCTCATTTCACAAGCATTTGAAATGAAATCCATCCACTCATTTAGTTGAAAGTGAGGGCGGGACCGAGGGGGTGGTGTTGCACGAGGACGATGTTCGTCTACAAGAGGTAGTACGCGAGGCTTATCGGCCAAAATGAATAGGCTAATGGACAAAGTGAGAGTACATCACTTGGATCAATTCAAACTCGTTGGGTCGTTACGCACGGTTCATTAGTCGACTATCTAAGTGGCGAAATACAAAGTTTCATAAACATGTACATCCCCGAACAAAGAGAAAGGAGAAAGGGAGAGGCCTAATCGATCGAGTGCCTCCCTTTTTATTACATTCGTGCTCACACTTTTGCTCGACTAGAAGAGCTCAAACAACCACGGCTCATGATCCAACACACCTCTCGGGCACTCCCACTCCTCGTAGATGAACTCCAAGCCATCACTGAAATCTTGATCCATTCCATAGAGAAACATGGATTCCGGCCAGTTCGTGCATCCAATCTCAGGTGGTGTTGCATCAATGCTCATGTTGGGCTCGACCGCATCGTCATCTACCTTCGGGGGATCACCGTTCTTGAATGCAACAGTAGCTTGCGGCTTCTGTGGGGGTTCTTCTGGTGGAGCAATTGGCTTGTGGGTGAGGGGGTCAATGCCCATCTTCCTCAGCTTCTTCTTGATGTGTGTGTTCCAATAGTTCTTGATCTCGTTGTCGGTCCTCCCGGGAAGGTGTGACGCAATCTTAGACCACCTACAAGAAGAAGAAGAAGAAGAAGAAGAAGAAGAAGAAAGAATCGAGCAATTCTCCATCTCTTGCGAGCACGAAAAGACTATCATATAGGGGGAAAAAGAATCCCTTCCCCCAGTAAATATTAGAGAATTGAAGTCGAAAGTGAATTGATACTATAAGAACAAGAAGCAAACCTGTTTCCGAGCTGCAAATGGAGATCGATCACCATCTTTTCCTCGTCTTCCGACAGCAATCCCCTCTTGAGATCAGGCCTCAAGTAATTTATCCACCTCAACCTGCAACTCTTGCCACACCTCAACAATCCTACAACTCATAGTTTTCGACTCATCATCAACAACAACAACAACAATGATAACAACGATAACTCTTCTAACATCAAATCGAGCCGTTGGTGACCTGCAAGCTTAGGCAGAGCTCTCCAGCAGCATTGGCCATTGGCGAGGATGAAGCCGACCAGTTTCTTGTCCTCCTCGGCGGTCCATGGCCCTTTCTTCAGCCCCACTTTCTCGCAGCAAGGCCGCCTCCCCATTCACTAGACCTCAATCACACAAACACAAACACAAACACAAACACAAACACAAACATCTTCATTTATAGCTAGCTATGGCTGAAGCTTGGCCTTGCTTGGCAGGCCAAGTGGAGGGGACACGTGTCACCTGTTGATGAGAGACACGTGGACACATTTGTTGTCTAAAGAATTAGTGCTGAGATTGTGCACTACCCTTAATTTGTCTTTAAAAGGGACCCTCCATGTGGATTTCCCGCCATGGAAATCATGTACTTCTTGCGTCGTCCGCAACCGATATCGACTTGGTGCATCATTTCTTCGTATGAGAACACTAGCTTTGTTCTATGTGGATCTTACCGAAACCAATAACACATACGAGGGGATCCTTCATAAGGATTTCCCACCATACTAATTGGGTTCTCGTTCGTAAGGGTACACGACAACAACCTATGTTTGGCATGGATTTAGGGTTTAATCGTACAAGAACGCTAACGTGACTCACTATAAATAACATCCACCATACTAATTGTGTTCTTCTAAGAGTCTAGGGTACGCAACAACTTATATTTTACGAGCAACTTAAGCTATATCCACCGACTAAGAATGACTTAGGTACGATCATGTTATCGTAGTAGAAGGGCCGATTTCGAAGGACAAAGACAAGTAACTAGATATATGGTCAAAATATTAATGTTTAGGACATTCAAAATAGGTTTTTCTTCCAATGGATCAATGGGAAAGCATTAATGAATTAGTCAAGTATTAATCTAGAATATTGATTAAAAAAATACTCAAATAGAAAATTTTAATTTAATTTAATTTCTCTTTTTTTTTATATAAGACAATTCTTAGTCAAGGTAGAAAATATTGTGGTTGAGAATACATGCATCTTTAGACTTTGTGCTCAGTGACTTCAATTTTCATATCAAGGCATTGACCAAAAAAGATGTTTCGATAAAATGATATAATTAATTAATTATTTAATTTTTATGTGGAACACATAATGAACTTGTTGGATTTTTTTTTTTCTTGGAGGGCAAGTTTTAAACGTTAGTATTTGTAAAAGACCAAGGGTAAAAGTTAAAACATCTTTTTTTTTTTCGAATCGTTAAAGGAATTTTATATTCATTATTATCATGTCTGTATCTCCTGCTTAAATCCTAAACTAGTCGGACGCCTTTAAGAAATCTATAATTAATTACGAGGTGAAATTTATAATGATCTAGTTATAGACCTAAAAATATTATTTAAAGTCTTTCAAAAAGTTTTGAATAATTTTAGTCTTAATTTTTTTTTTTCATGTTCTACGAAATCATAGCTATTATAATTTTGAAAGACAGAATGAGAACAATATGAAAGGATAGTTATATCATTTTACAAGGGGTGAGATATCATTTTGATAAAAAAAAATCAATATAGGATATCCTTTTGATGATTCGGTAAAAAAGAAGTGCTCTTTTCACTTTTGCCCAAAAAGTAATTTATCTCTTTGATGTTTTTGATTTTCATAAAATAATTTGTCGTAATAATTATGAATTCATTGCTGCTATACAGTTGTAGCAGCTACGTTTTCGTAATTGCTATAATACGCCCAGTCAATTCATGATTTAAAAGGGAGATATAACTAGGATAATAATAAAAATAGTGGATAATTGTATTATTTTATAAGAAGTATGATGTTTTTGATAAAAACTTAATATAAGACGCTCTTTTAAGTAAAAAAGATGTACTTTTGCCGTCTATAAATATAGCTTATTGATCCTCTCTTGTTTATTTTGTAGCCAAGTGTGTTGTGTTGAAAACGTCCTTCTTTGTTGTGGTTAATTATAGTTTCTCAATTTACCTTTTTATAGATGGTCATGAGATCGACTGTGTAGGACCGTTGGGGTGGTAGATTCTATTTTTTTTTGCTGAAGTATTGTGTTGAAAGCCAAGTGTGTTGTGTTGAATTGAGTTTAAGTGTGATTTGTGTTTAAACCGAGTGCGCATCGAGAGAACCGAACCGGATTAATTTGAACTGAACCGGTGTAGTAATTCAATTGAGTAGTTTGGATCGATATCGAACCGGATTGAACCGGAAGGTCGAATTGAACCGAGTCGGTTTGGCTTATTCTGGCAAATAAATAAAGCCCTAGGCCGTCTCCTCCTCCAGTGAACCAGCCAGCGCCGATCATCATCGTCGCCGCCGCCGGTGTCTTCTTCCTGTGAGTGGCGTCTCGGGTATCTGCATTCTTGTCCTCTTTATAACTCTCCTGTCTTGGTTGTTATGTAGTGTGCCATTAGCACCTTCAGATCGCCCTCACATACCGCTCGATGTTAGTTAGCTGTTATTCTTGTGGATTCTGGATGTTGTTTCATGTGTAACTATTTTTATCATATGCGATATATTTACGTGTAGTAATATAGGCTAATCTAGTTGTGCATTGAATGTTGATATATACATTGATAATGCCCAGAAGTTAGAGTCATCACATTGTCCTGGACATGTAAACACAGGAAGTAATCTAATGTGGATAGTTTGATTACATATTAGGCTAAGGGCTTATACCAGTTTGATCACCTCGTAAGTGCATATTAATATCAGTGAGTGTAGGATGTTGGTTGTAGCACACTGAAGCTAACCTTGATAGCCATTCTAGAGTTGAGCCGACACATGATATTACTCAATCGTGAAATGGGAGAGTGTAGAGTGTAACACACAAGTGTGGATCCACACTATGCTCATTTGATTGTGGTTTAGAAGTTAGCATTTGATGCTATGTTGCGCTGCAATAATCATTCATGACATAAATTGCAATTGATAATCTTACATGCTTGTTTATGTCTGTCTCTCCAAGTCCATGAGAAGAGGCTGTCTAGGATTTGGTGCTTAAGATATGATCATTACTAGGAGTTTTTCTTTCCTGAGGTCACTTTTGGCCTTTTTGTGGATTCTTTATTTTTATTTTTTTGATTATTTTGTTTTATTTTCATCAATGTAGCTGGAATCTTATGTGTTTGATTGCTTGTTTTTTTTCTTTTTACTAGTGCCATCATTCATTTTGGTTTACTTTGTGGATTCTTTATAGCAAGTTTTTGATGCTGTTTATGGAAGTAATTATGATGCAAACAAAGAATGAAAGAAAATCAATAAATTTAGACTCTGATTTAAATTTTGAATTTGTAATTGATTTTAGTAATTGCCCTATTTTAGGTGTTGGTATCTTTAATTTGATAGAAGTTTAATAAGTTTTTTTTTTGATTTGATAAGAGATTATTGGGATTATTTTGCTTCTTAATTGTTGGAATTTTTTTTCTAGTTTAATTGATATTGAGTCTATAAAAGGGATGTGTTGATTTTAAGCTTTGCCCCTTTGTTTCATCAATTTTGTCCCAATCTTTTGTGTGATGTGAGGTTCAATTTAGTGTTGCATCAAATTATTATGTGTGTCTCATGTGACTTGTACTCTCGCTTTGTAGTTCATTTTGGCTTAGTGGATGTCGAAGAGATTGCCAAGTGATGGAAAAATTATCAAGGTTATTCTCAAAGGTGATTTCATATTCTGCCTCAATATCATTTTACAATTAGGCTATCAACAGTATCATAAAAATCTATCTTATTACAAATATATTCAGTTTGAAGAATGTTTGTTCCCTCTTCAGGTGTTATCGGTTGTTTGTTTCTTATACTCTGTAGTTGCTACTGAACTGTCGTCTGCTCACCTCATTGGCATCTATGTACATTTTTTTTTTCTTTCAGAAAATCGATGCTGTTCTTTAAATTTCAGCAGATGTCTCTAAAAGATGAAAGCATACTAAGAAAAATGATAGTTTTTTTTGCTTCTTAACAGATCTTTCATTTTGGTTTAGCAATATCGGTTCTCTTTTCAACATAGTTTTTGTGTCAACTTCTGCAGCTATCAGTGTGACCCCAGGGAGGAGATGATGTACCATTCGAAGAGCCATGGATGGTAACCAAATATTTCAATTATTAAGTTTTGGTTACTTTGATGATTAGACAAAAGAACAGAGCACATTTTGCTCAGAAAGAAATGTCTCAGAACTTGCTATTTTCTTGAAGATATGGCACAAAGTTTTTCCTTCCATTTTGTCGACGATAACTAAAAGATGCGAGCTATTTTCACAAGGTACTGTGGTTTTTTATATCACTTTGCTTGCTATAGTTGTTACCCATTTGTGGTTTGTTTCAACTTAACTTCTCCACTTGTAAATTGCAACCCAACTAATCCTTCCTCAATCTATTAGGGAGTCCCAACTCGGTAGGAAGCTCGAGTTCTTCTGTCTTCTAACTCAACTCGACCATTTGAGGTAAGGAGTTAACATCCTTTTGCTAGATTTTAAAATAGTGATGATGCAGTAGGTAGTCGGCCTTCACGTGGCATAGTCAAATCAAAAATTAAACTGAGCTGCAAGTCAAATGCAAGACAAGACCACACGCAGTCAAGATGGGGCCTAGGTCGAGTCAAGACAAGCCTGAGTGCAACCTAACCTCAGATAGACCCAGACACCCTAAATTCGACTTGACATCAATCTGTCTACTCGGGAGTAGAAGCCTGACTCCTCGATGTCGACTTCTTGATCCCCGACTCCGTAGAAGCCCGACTCCCTTGACTTCCTACTCTTGGAAGCTTGACTCCGTAGAAGTCGACTCCTCCGACACACTACTTAGTAGAAGCCCTACTCAGTTCCGAGCGTCTCGAGTACCTCAACCACACGTACTTGAGTGTGAACGACGTGGCTAGCGAAGAATGCGAAAAATGTGGGGTGAGGCATTCAGACATGAATGATTGAAAAAGCAGAGAATATGGGATGGTGTGGGATCCCTTCAACCAGAATGTGACAAACAAAGGATGTGGGTGCCATTTCTCTCTCCAAGAAAATAGTATAAAAAGGAGTTTGTTCTTGCGGGTGCAGGTATGAGAAGACAAATCCAACCACTTCTTTACTTTTCACACTTATTCTTCATTTTTGATCACCGGGGTCTGACTTGAACGTCAGAGTGACTGTATTAAAGTTCGCCTTAGCTTCGTTCTAACCCTTTTAAACTGTTATAGAGATTCCCCAAGCCTATTCGTTTCTAGCCTGGTGAGACTCACGTTGAAGACCTCCGACCCAACACCAACCTCATCCTTGGTGATTTCCTCATCCTTGATCTCTAGTTGTCATGATCAAGCGAGAAACTATTGTCAATCTCTTTTTGAGTCTCTATGTCCAATAGCTTTCAAATTCTTGGTTCTTTGATTTATGTTTTGAGTGCATTTACTGATTGCTTGTCGAATTGTTGATTTGTTTGTGTTTGTCGACTATTTTGTTAGAGCTAGTTGTGTACATTATACAGAGCTCAATGTTGGAGAACTATACAAGGCGATCCGAAAGAGAAGAATGTAGACCTTATCGACGGAGAGATACATGTATCCTCCCAAAGAAAGTGTGACACAAGAACGAAAGTTCGTTCCTAGAAACAAAAGGTGAGTTCTTCCTTTACAAGCATAGCTATGATACTCACTATCGCAATATCGAACCGAACTTTAGAAATGCATTCGACCATGTTACTTAGTTGCTGACATACTTTCGAAAGGCAAAGACAATGCACTTTGAATCGAATCAAAGTTGCTAAGTTATCGGTCGTATCGCGAATTATTTTGGTAAAATTTAAAAATGTGAATTTGATACATATGCTTCATTGTATGTTTTCTTTTGGTGAGTTGACCTTAAGAATTTTGACCATTTGATCATTTAATGGCATTCTATGTCTTTGACCAATTTGGCCATCCTTAGAGAAATTAAATTTTCAATGATTGGGGAATTAAATGAGCAAATACCCTATTGGAAATTACTCAATTAGACCCCTATTAACTTATTATTAAAAAAAATCTCCTCGTATACTCAATTAGATCCCTGTCATTGCTGGAGAGAGTAGGGGTGGAAATTTAAATAGAATTCTGAAAGGGGTCGGCACGGAAATAGTGTCTGATTAAAACACCCTAAAGGTGTACTTGCTGACAGCTCATCGTTCAGAAGCCGGGACCCACCCAGCCGGCAGAGGAACGAAAGCCGTGAAGGAAGGTAGATGCTCCCCCACCTCCCTCGCCTTTCAAAATTTTCATTTCGCCCTTAAAAGTTTAGCTACCTCCGAAATGGACCCCTCGAAAGTTTATCTGATGATCTTAAGATCTTGTTTATATCCCTACTTGGCTGTTTTAGAAAATATAATAAAATTTAATAGGTGAAATGAAGTTGTCCCCGTCCCTGCCAGTCTGCTTGATTTCGATTGCAGCACTCATAAATCACGTGACATCGAGAAATGCTCTGGTGTCTTCTTCGCCGCCTCCGCCGATCATCCACGCCGCTCCGCCGCCGTGAGCTTCCGCCGAAGTCGCCGCCAGCATCACCACCTGGAGCGCCGCGAGCAGGAGTCTAGGCGGCCATGTCGGTGGCTTGCGGGCTGGAGTGCGTCGTCTGTTTGGGCTGCTCCCGCTGGGCTTGGAAGCGCCTCACCTACGTGGGCGCCTACGACAGCGAGACCTGGCCGCCGGCCTCCTCCGAGGATATCGAGCCCATCCCTCGCATTTGCCGCGCCGTCCTCGCCATCTACGAGGAGGACCTAGCCCACCCCCACTATGCCCCCGCCGGTGGCTACCGGATGGATCCCGCCGACGTCGTCAAGCGCGTTCCGTACGACAAGATCCCCGACGGAAAGTGCCCGCCTTATCTTATCTACGTCGACCGCGAACACAAGGAGGTCATCCTCGCCGTCCGCGGCCTCAACCTCGTCCGCGAGAGCGACTACAAGGTGCTCCTCGACAACCGCCTTGGGCAGGAGATGTTCGACGGGGGTTACGTCCACCACGGGCTCCTCCAGGCTGCCACCTGGCTCCTCAACTGCGAGTCCGACACCCTCCGCCGCCTCCTGCGCGAGCTCGGCCCCGAGTACGATCTCGTCTTCGCCGGCCACTCACTCGGCTCCGGCATCGTCGCCCTCATGACCATCATCGTGGTCAACCACCTCGACCGCTTTGGGGGTATCCCCAGGAGCCAAATCCGATGCTACGCCCTCGCCCCTGCTCGCTGTATGTCGCTCAACCTCGCTGTCAGGTATGCGGATGTCATCAACTCCGTCATCCTCCAGGCAAGTGTTTGTCTCTGGTGCTCATCTTACTTCTTCAACTGGTTTCTCCTTTCCCAATTAACAATTGAATCAGTCTTCAATTTTGATTTCACCTAGTTCTCCCAATTGGTCTACTCGTTCTAATATTGAAGTGATTCTATTTCTTGCAATTGGTGATTTGGTGGTGATAGTTATTGAAGTTTCTTGAAACATGATTTCACGATTTTAGGAGTCGAAGATATCTTTTTTCTGTGTGTGCATTAAGAAAGTTCAGAGAATTGCAGTATGCTCTTTGATTGATTTGTATCATTGGTTTACAATACCATTATCCATGTAGTCGAACTAATACTATCTTCTTTTCAAATTTGTTTTCTCAATTTGAATTTCTTTCTTTCATCATCTTAAAGAGACAAATTGTGTACCTATTTTAAGACAAATTGTAGCATCTAAAAACTACTCTTGCCGCGATATAATGTCTTCCAGGATGATTTTTTACCAAGAACAGCAACACCGTTGGAGCATATATTTGGTTCTATATTCTGGTGAGTATCATTTGCTTATTTCAAAGTCTGAGTCTTTATTGTCGAAAGTTTCTGTTCTTTTTAACTAGGTGTTATTAACTTGGACAGCTTGCCCTGCTTACTCTTTTTGGTTTGCATGAGAGATACATTCATTCCAGAAAAGAGAAAACTTAAGGATCCGAGGAGGCTTTATGCGCCTGGTCGGATGTATCATATCGTGGAGAGAAAGTTTTGCAGGTATTCGATCCTTTGTATTTCACAGAAAGGATTTCATTCAATATCATACTTGAATCAGATTGTGAAACAATTCTATATGCTGACACAAATAAGCAATTCAGTAGTTTGAGATCTAGAACAGTTTATTTTAAACTTTCTTAGACTTTGTTGAATCTCAGTGCAACAGGAGGCTAACTAAAAGTATACAATGTTGCATCAATTGTTCAGAACTAACTTCCATGATATTACTGGTTGCAGATGTGGAAGGTATCCTCCTGTCATAAAAACTGCTATTCCTGTCGAAGGAAGATTCGAACACATTGTGCTATCGTGCAGTGCCACATCGGACCACGGAATTGTATGGATCGAACGCGAAGCTCAAAAGGCCTTGGATGTAAGATACTCCTCGACTCATCCTTCCTAGTTAACCAACTGGTGTATCTCTATCTCCGACTTTCAAATCTAACAGTTGTTGAAGGAGAAGCCCACCTCGCCGCCGCCTCTGCAGCTGATGAGTAGGAAACAGAGCCTTGAAATGGAACACAAGCATGCACTGGAAAGAGCAGCGAGCTTAAACATAGCTCATGCTCTAGCAACAACCGAAGACGACAGTGCAACAGGAGAGGGTAGCAAAGCCAGCATCGATGCGGCTTCTCCCGAGGTACTGCAAGATCCAACACCAGCATCCATCAGTTCGAAGTCGAGTGGAAGGACGAACTGGGATGAATTGGTCGAGAAGCTATTTACGAGGAACGAATCAGGGCACCTGGTTTTGAAGAAAGAGGTACTAAACATAGATGATGCCACTTAGAATCACTATTAAAGTTTCAACATCTGTTTTGGCTTTCTTTGGTTCATCAGTCATTGTTTTGTGGCTTCAGATTAGCCGATCATAAGAGCTCGGAGGACCCCTTTTAGGGTTTTCGCGTATCACCAGTGACTATCGATGATGGTATGTAGATCGTAGAGTGTCATACATTAGAATGATGAGTTACTTTTATTTATTAGGTTGTTATGGCGAAACAAACAACGTTCATAAGATACAATCTAGAGCTAAGGAGCCTTGGTTTGGTTAGGCTTAACGGAACCACGGGGACGTGCACGTAGGCTTAGCAGCGGGCGAAATAGAGTTTTTAGAATTCCCTTTAGAACTCTCCCACGTTTGGGCACGTAACAGCGGTGTGTTACCGCCGGTTGTGACGACCGGTGACGGTGGTGGTGTCGCCGATTTGTATGCTTCCTTCCAACATGAAACGCCATAGCAAGCTTATGTTCTTCTTCAATTAGCTTTCTCGTAGGGAATGTCGGTGTCTGTGAGTTGTGTCGCAAAGGCAGCAATGACTGCTGTGCTCCGGTGAGGTGGTGGTGGTGGCGGCGGCGGCGTTGGTCGACTGATGATCTAGTGCTTGGGCTCTTGGTGTATTGGTGTGAGATGGGTGAGCATTTTGATTTATAGGTGTGAGCTTGCAGAGTTCCGCATGAAGGTGTAGAAGACTTGGTCTGCGTTTCGGCCACGCGGAGCAGTGGGCTTGCTTGCTGTTGAAGAAGCTGAATTCCAGCCGTCGGATGAGAATCGTAGGGTCTTGATTTCGTGCCACAGCTTGGGGGTGTGGTCCAGGATTTGGTCTAATTTTGACTCGGTCCGGAATAGAAGAAGAAAAACAAAATAACTCGGTTTGGGCCGGACCGGGTCAGATATGTTGTAATTCGGCTTTCTAATATTCCTGGCCTATCATGGGTTTCCCCCAACGTTTGAAAGTTACACGTGTCAATTTTTAAATAAAAATAAAAATATTCAATTTAATCAGATAAATAATTGGGCATAACCCCTGAAATTGGATAATAAATGCCTTTGTTTTTTTATAAATAAATATTCTTATGATATTATATAACGGTAAAAAAAATCAAAGAAGGTGCTTTATTTTTATTAAAATTGTCAAAAATAAACCATCCAATTTTTATTTATTATTTAAATAACGTTCCATTGTATATTTTTATTTTTAAAAATATTTTTTATTTTTGATATGGTAGTAGTTATAAAATTATAGTTTATAATATAAATATTTTATCTTTGAACAATATTAATAATATCATATTGTAATAGTCAGGGATGAAACTAAGGAGGGGGCAATGGACGCGATCGCTCTCTCTTAATTATAAGTGTAGGAGTATAAAAATGAAAGACAAATAGAGGAGGATGAATGTGTTGGTTTTACCTGTTGTAGCGTGCCTTGCTGGGATTGCTTACTTCGGAGGAGTGATCACGAACTGGAAAACTTCTCAAATTTCTTAAATCAAATCCTCCTTGGTGTTCTTCTTCTCCGATGCAGCACCTCTGGAACAAATCCACAGCGCTGCCTCTTTGTTTGCTTCAACTTGGACGCAACAACTACACATCCAACAGGTATGTTCTCTCACCCTTATATAGTAGAAATATGGAAGACGAAGGGGTGGTTTTGCCCCTTCGTTTCATCAACCATAGTCACCAGAAGACGAAGCTTTCGGTAGATAAAGCTTTTGTTTCAGAAGATGAAGGGGCGACGCCCTTTCATCTCTGAACGTTCAACAGAATGGACATCCCTTTCAGTTTTGTAAATATTAATAAATTTAAAAATATTAATAAATTTATCTCTGGAGCATAGTTAAGTTAATTACGACGGAACAAAGTTGTTGAAGTGAGGAAGGGTCAAATTTCAACGAAGCTGAGGTAAAATCCTTCTCCGTCGTAGTCAACTGTAGCTTCTTGATTTACTTCTTCATAGATAATCGTGAGATCGATTGTGTGAGACCGTTGGGGTGGTGAATTTTACTTTTTGCTGAAGTAAATATTAATAAATTTTTTTCATCTCCTAATGTGATTTTTCTAGTTCCGTCTCGGATAACAATTATCGTTAATACTTGTTATAATAGGGTTACTTTATATTTAATTACACATTGATTAAATTAAATTGTAATAATTATGAATCACAACATAGATAATTTATTATATTATAATATTTATAAAATAGTAGTTATAACGACGGTATAGCAGCTATAAAATTATAATTATTATAATATCATTAAAAATAAAAATAAGTTGGATGTTGTTTTGATAATAAATTAATTGATAAAAAAGAAAACACTAGCGAAAATATAACTAGTGGTGAAATCCAAACTAGTGTTGAAGATTTTTCTCACACGATATGAAGATTTCATCTCGATTAAAAATTTCTAGAATTTAAAGAGTTCAAAACGCGTTTGAAGTAGTTAAGTTGCCATGAAGTTGTATTATGATAAACAATTATAAAAAATCCAATTAATTGAAGGGTGCCACGTCAACAATGCCTAGATTGACCTAGACTTGGGCGTTGACTTGAGCTCATAATTTTCGAATATGTCCATTTATTTTAATAATATTCATTTTCAATTGTTCATGATGGACACACTTGTAAAAAATTATTGGGTCAATTTTAGAATGGATAAGGCAAATTTTCCACATCCTCCATTACACACACTTTAATGATAAAATAAAATAAAATAAATAATAAAATAGAATGAAAACAACTAAAAAATGTTTAATAAGGAAATTATCCGTAATCACCTCGAAATTACACAATTTATTTTATATTTAATAAGGAAAGTTTCAATTCACCCCATAAATGTTCTCATTTTTTTTTTAAAAAAAATGTCTACAAAGTTTAAAATCAATAAAATACCCTCTTTTTTTTTTTTTTTTTTGCATTGTTAGGGTTTGACTCTCAACTAGCCTTAAAATAGATATGATTATTGTTCCAGTTGAAATCGCCTTCCGGACAAGTTGTCGGTCACTTGGCTTGGAAGTAGACAATCAAGGTGGTACTCATCGGCAGCGAAGGACGAGGCTGGAGGATTCTGAGACGCCGCTAAGATCTGCACAACAAGAGGGAAGAATGTGAGAACGAAGGTCAAGAACGCCCTGATTCAACCACTCCGATGCTCAAATCAGCTCTTGAGCATCGGAGAGGGAGAAGAAAAATATGGAGAGAATGAGCGTAAATGAGTCTATTAGTGTGAGTGCGTATTTGTCTCCACGAGATGGAGGGGAGATATATAGATTTATATAAGAGAATAATGGAAACATATCTTATCTCAATTAAGGAGAATATCCCTAAGTGGAGATTTTGTCAGAAGAGATCTCCCATCTGGGTAAGGAGAACATCCCATCACCGTCGTAGTAGCGAAAAGTTTTATCATCCATATTAATACGGCATTAGACTGCGCTATTATGCCACATTAATGGGGTGATAAATTACCCATGATATCACATGATTGCATATCTAAATGAGGAATTGACATGATTACCTGTGTCCTTTTGGATAATGGCGGCCAACTCGGATGATTTACCCGGGTTAATCGTAAATGAGGAACTGATACAGAGCTAATCTTCCTCTTTTTCTTTTCTCCCATGGAGTAGTGGTTAAGCATGATGTATGGGCCCATACCAAGGGGGCGGAGCATAGTCAACAGAGGGAGCCCGAGCCGAGGTCGATTGAGGTCTGAGACGGGATACGAGTCGAGAGGAGACTCGGTGGAGTAGACTTGGTGGAGTAGCCTAGAGTCGGAGCTCGGAGTCTGATGTCGAACCAGAGTTAAGCTTTGAGAGAAGTCGGGTGTGGGATCCTGAACTGAGTCGAATGTTGAGGGAGGTATTGGAACCCAACCTGGACCGAGTACTGAGTCGGGGTGGCCAAGTCAGGGACGAGGAAGCAAGCCAGTCAGCCTGGGAGTCATGTCTCCTGTTTGACGTGTCATCAAATCTGACCAAATCTTGACCTTTTAGACCAAGTCATACCGACCCATAACATTTATAGTATTGTGGTTGACCCGACATAACTTTAATGATAGTCTTGCTCTTTGTCTAACATACTCGTGCTAGCTCGAGCCACATTGATATTTAATTATTTTTTAAAATAATAAAAATATATATAATTTTAAAAAAAGTTATACATTTAGGTTTTGCTTGGTCTCAATTCGTGTTGTGTTGGAGACGACTCAACAAGATCGAGAAGAGATATTAAGTTTTGGAATTAGAGAGGGGCATTTTTGATAATTTTAAAACTCTTGAACTATTTTGAAAAATTTTCCGTCATTAAAGTCATATTTAAAATAAAATATATATAAAAAAACTATCCATACAAATCCATCATTAGGCAAAATGATTAGTGATAATTAATAATTATTAACATTAAGAAGAAGGAGAGAAAGAAAAAGAGCAGGGCGGACGCCACAAACCATTTAAATCCAGTTGAATATCGGAAAAATTATATATATATATTTATATAAATTCTCCTTCTCTCTCTCTCTCTCTCTCTCGGATCGCTTTCTCTGATTTGCTTCTCCAATCATCGCACCTTGTTGCGCGACGAGGGTAGAAGCCAGGAGGGGAAGGTGCCATTCCGGCGCAGGCGAGCTATGATGGTGGCCGTCGGGAAGCGAGACGGGCGGTGATTTTGCTCAGTCGACCGCGGACGCAGGGATCTTGCCTCGCGGTAGTGCTGCGTGTCGAGTTTGGTGGAATTCGGAGTGTTCCCGGCGCGATTCGGTGTTCTCTCCCTGGGTAAGCGGCTGCGACGCCCTTGTTCTACGTTTTACCTCGACTTCTCGTCGATTTTGGGTGTGTTAGGCTGTAAAGTTGCTTCCTTTGGCGCTTGGGAAGTGGAATAGAGGTGTAGTTAGACTGCAGTTTTGTTATAATTTGGATTCTGCTCATCAGCTCTTCTTATCAGTTTCTGGTTGATTCAATATTGCACTATTTTGAGGTATAGTTGACAAATATTGGGTTTACTATCAAAATCTTTTTTTGTTTACTTCCTTATTCGGCTTTGTGCTATTCAAGATTGCAATTAGGAGTTAGGAAGACGAGCATATGGTGTTAGATGTGAGATGCCATGTGTTACGGTGGTTACTTGGTTGGCATATTGTGCTATGTTCTTCTGAATTCTAAGTGTCGACACTTGCATGTAGTTTTGCTGAAGTAAAACCGTGAAAGAGTAATAGAGTATGCATTTGTTTTAAGTTCTCAATTCTCAACTAATGAAAAACAAGAGGAGCCACTTTTCTCTCTCTCTCTTTTCTTTTAAACTGAAGTTACCATTTTTACCTCTTTTACTGAAGTATGCAGTACTACTGTTAAAATTACCCTTTATTTGCAGACATCTTTCCTTTCTTGTTTTGTTTCTCTTACAATATGCTTCTCTTATGATGTCTAGCAGAAATACTATGGAGGAAAATTGGGAGAATTCGGATCCAATCCGTAAGTTAATTAGCATCACGATTGTCCAACTTGGGGATTTGAGTTTCTTCCATTGATAGCTGGCATTTTACATCTCTAACCTTGTGTTGTAGGTTCCTCATATTTTATTTCAGGGGAGACTTTAAATAAAACAAAAAATGTCTGGGAAATTCCATCTAGCTCCAAAGCACTTTATGGTTCTAATGATGTTAGTCTTTTCTCAAGTTCACTGCCGGTTATTCGTCATGATAAATGTATGTTGCTGTTGACTTACTAGCTGCTTGTTTATATGTATGACTCTTTCACTTTCTAAATGATGTGCTGCTGTATTCAGTAAATTTTGTAGATGCATTTAGTGACGATCAATTAACTGGTGATGCATCTTACAAGTTGAAAAATCCTATCAAAGATGTAGAAGGCAAGATTTCTGCAGATGATCTTGACGTCCAAGGGAGTGGGGTCTTATTACCTGATGATGAAGAAGCACTTTTGTCTGGTCTAATGGATGATCTCAACCTGAGTGGGCTGCCTAATCAAATAGATGAGTTGGAAGACTACGATCTTTTTGGTAATTTGGGGGGCTTGGAATTGGACTCTGATCCTCTGGAGAACACTAAAGTTGGTGCAACAATGGCAAGCATCTCTGATGGCTTTTTAGGAAATGGGATTAATCAGTATACTATTTCTAATGGTGTTGGGACTATTTCTGGTGAGCACCCATATGGTGAGCATCCTTCAAGAACTTTGTTTGTGAGAAACATTAATAGTAATGTGGAAGATTCTGAACTTCGATCACTCTTTGAGGTAAGCATCTCTACTTTGGTTATGTAAGTTCCTATATAATTAAGATTATGTGTGGCTTGATTCTTAGTTGAAAGTAGTTTTATCTTTCATAGTATCATAAGGTACACTTTTAGAATGAATGTTATTTTTTTTTTTTCTTCTTACCAGTTTTATGATTGCCCTGGTAACACCCTTATGGAATAGTGGTAAAATTTTAATTAATATCCTGTTCAACTGATATCAATTTTCAGATAAGTTTCGAGATGCAATACAGATAGCAAAATTAACTTGCAACCATAGTAGTTCTGTGCCTGGTTTTTTATGGTATGTGCATTGCCCACATTCTCCAGTTAATGTAATCCAAGTAGCACCCAAAAGGGTGATCGAACATAACGCTGATGAAGCTTAAAAGGACTGTAAGAAAAGAGAAAGTTGCTCTATCAAGGTTAACTAGTGTTAAGAATGCTTCCAAACTTTAGGCTATTTCCTACGGGTGAAGGAAAATAAGGTGAAAAAAAATATTAGTAGAGTAGATTAAAACCTGCAGAAAACTACTGAAAATATTCTCTTCCATGTGTCTCCTCTAAGGGAATAAATGATTTAGAAAAAAAAAATCCACATGTTTCCTATAAAATAAAGGTTGGAAAACCAAATTTTGGCATCACTAATATTTGGAGGAGTTGGCGATCAACAAAGTTCCGGCTTTCATGCACCGACAATATCAACCATGACCTCTCTTTTGATTTCCCCCTCCTCCTCGCTCGACCTCTACTCCCGGCTTTTTCACAAGGCCATGCCCTTCTCTCAACCGGCTTTGTCAGAAGGCCATATCCTTCTCTGAGATGGGTTTCGGCTGATTTGGAGGGATTTTATTTGCCACTGGAATTTTCCTTGCACCTTTTCCTTTCAAGGGAATAAGGTAAAGTTTTACTTTTCCGACCCACTTTTTCCATCATCAACTTTTTCAGCCGTAGGAAACAAGCCCATAATGTTTTGAAATCCATGCTAACTTCTGAGGATGGAAAAAAGGAGATTAAGCAATGAGAATAAATGAAAACAAATTGAACCAATTGAGTGGTTACAGGTCATGTATGTTGTTTGTGATTTTGGAGATTGATGTGAAACATTTGGTTTTAAATCTGGTGACTTGCTGATGTGAAAGAGTTTTAGAGAATGTTTTATGTCTGAGAAAGAAATCTACATAACTGTAAAGAAATAGGCTTGTAGAAAAAGAATGGATCAGTCATTGAAAAGAATGTACATGTGAGCCAACTCCATGGAAGTCTTATGCCATATTAACACCTCAAAGGTTGATGAATGAAGAAATCAACTGAAAAGCTGACAAGTAGCTACAAAACAGGCATGTCTATGATTGTTGATCTAAAGTAGAAAGTTAATTGAGAATTTGGTAAGTGATACCACAAATCCATTTCATACGGAAGTTTGTGGATCTTAGCATCAATTTGTAATTCAATTTGGTCTTATGATAATTCATCCACAACTATATGTGGTGCTCAATCACCAGATGCTATTTCTGGGAATCTGCTAGAGGATGGAATGGCATGCTTTGACCTGCATCCTGACAAGACTGCTCAAAGCATGAGCTAATGTGTCGAGGTAATTAGTGTAATGTGGTAAGGTAAATCGTCAGAAAATTTTGAGAGGAGCTACTGCAAACCCTGGAAATATTTTATACTACTATCTTGTTTCTACTTTTGGAGGCAACAGTATAGTGTGCCACTAAGATATTTGAATGTTCAATGGTTGGTGAATATTTAGTGTACCTAGTGATCTAGTATGTAGATCATCACTGTCCTTATTATCATTGTTGTCGTTGTCATTGTCATCAGAGTTTTTTTTCCTGTTTAAAATTGATTTACATGTACACATACCTACACACTACAACTCCAAGAGTAGGAAAGTCAGGTAGTGCAATAATATCCATGGTAAAAAGTTATTGACTTACTTTAAGTTTTTCTTTAATATAATAAAACTGTTTTCTTGCTGCTGCTTTTCCAGCTCTTGAACTGTGATTGTGTTTTTGCCCCTCTGATATGAGATTGTTCATGTGGTTTCTTTCAGCAATATGGGGATATCCGAAATCTTTATACTGCATGCAAACACAGGGGGTTTGTCATGATATCTTACTATGACATACGAGCTGCTAGAACTGCGATGCATGCATTACAAAACAAGCCATTAAGACGTAGAAAGCTTGACATTCATTTTTCAATTCCAAAGGTCAGAAGGAGATATTTTGCTTGTCCTGTTTGGATTTTCTATAAAACACTTTTTTTTTCTGCATCTTGTTTGTTATCCTCTTCACTAATTTTCAGGATAATCCATCAGACAAAGATATGAACCAAGGAACACTTGTGATATTTAATTTGGATTCTTCAGTTTCTAATGATGAACTCAGGCAAATATTTGGGGCATACGGAGAAGTTAAAGAGGTGGGATCTTTTTCTTTTATAAGGAAAATATCCAAGTGAATCTTGTTCCATGAGATTGGGGCTTATGAAAATGTGTTACTTGTTCAATATGGATCAGATTAGGGAAACTCCTCACAAGAAGCACCACAAGTTTATTGAGTTCTATGATGTCAGAGCAGCAGAAAATGCCCTGCGATCATTGAACAAGTGTGACATAGCTGGCAAAAGAATAAAGCTAGAACCTAGCCGCCCTGGTGGAGCTCGTAGGAAGTATGCATATGATTTTAATATTTACATTATTGTATTTCTGGCTTAATAGTACATCCTCTTGACAGTGAGTGCACTATTAATGGGTTTCCATGCATTTGAATTCGTTTTATGATTTTCTTTCATCCGCATGTATGAGGAGGAACCACAATCATGATTTGATGTTTTTCACTATCTCAATAGTCATGCTTGCTTTCATCCAACAACCAAAAAAATCTTCCATGATTGTTCATTATTCCTATATAAATTGATGAAATGATTTTAATTTATGTTTACTGCTCTGAGCTGCATGCCAATTTTAGTTCAAAAACTTGTCTGTGTTTTCTCTCCCAAACACATTGCATACTGGTCAATTCAGTTGCGATGTAGCTATCTCAAATAGTCAAATTATACTATTGTTGTCTAGAGAAATTCATGTAGTTCAGTTGCTTTTAGTGCACTTACTTTTAACATCACCAAGCTGACTTTCTTTTCACATGCCACAACTATGATTCTTGATCATTCACTGAAAGCTTGTTTTGAAGGTCTATTGAATTGATTGGTTCCATGTAGTCGCTGTTTTCTTTTACCCTTATGTTTTTATGGTTCCTATTGGGAGTTTGGTTTCTCTCATTTACTTCTGAATTCTGAGAGTCTATTCAGTGTCATTGAAAAATAGTCCATCCAAGCTGTGGGTTGGCCAACTGAACCTTATCATTTCAGTGTTTTCTTCCAAGGATATTGGTATAATGAATTATTATTTCCTATATGCTAGGTTAGACCTATCAATTTAACTTCTTAATGATTGTTTCTTTTGTCTTTGAAAGGCCAGATATGATTGTTTTACATGATTTTCTGTTTGCATACTGTGATGGTAAATGTTGGAAACAATTGTCTTTGAATCTCTTATTTTTTCTATTGTGATGCTGAAAGCTCAATCTACTGAACAGCATGATACAGCAACTGACTAATGATTTTGAACAAGATGAATCTAGAGCTTTCTGGCACCATGGAGGATCCCCAATTGGGAATTCACCTCCAGGTATACTTGCTAAGGCAATCCTGATTCTGGCATATGGTTGTTTATCTGTTTGCAAACTTTATATCATCCTTTATGAGTTTAATGGCTTTTATTTGTATGATAGGTCTATGGACACAATTTGATAGTCCAAATGATAAAAATTCCTTACAATTTCTCAGTAGGTCCCCTAATGGTGGACCAATAAGCCCTATTGGAAGTAACCATTTGCCTGGATTAAGTTCTGCATTTCCTCCAATAGTGTCAAATTCTGTTAAGATCGCACCGATAGGCAAGGACCAGAATAGGAGCAGTCATGCCGACCAAGTGATCTCTAATAGCAGTCCTCTACATGGAGGCGTATATCAGCTTTCTCATTCTTTTCCAGATCATAGTCAAGGAGTAGTAGCCCCATCTTCTGGAAACTCAGCTTCTTTTGGTCCTTCAACTCCAAATGCATCGGATGTTGGAACTCTAACTGGCTCACAATTTCTCTGGGGTAATTCAATTACATACACAGAGAATAAGCAGCCTTCTCGGCAGCCTCATGGTACTGGAGGCTCGATGATCTCAAATGGACAAGGACAAGGGCAAAGCTTTCTCTATTCAAGTTCTCATGGCTCCTTCCTTGGTTCATCACTCAGCCAACATGCCCATCGTGTTGGCTCAGCTCCATCCGTTGCTCCTTTTGAGAGGCAGTATGGATATTTCTCTGAGTCTCCAGAGACATCCTTCATTGGTCAGTTTGGATTTAGAAAAAATTTGATTAAGCGAAATGGTGGAACTTCACTTATGAGTATGAATCCTCAAGCTACAATGAATCAAGGTATCATATCGGGAAGCATACCAGATCCAAATGTAAGAATGATGCCTGCACAGAGATTTGGGCCTGTGGTATTTGGCAATGCTCCATTTTCTGGACTAAATTCTATAGGCATTGATGGTCTAGTCGATAGGAATCGCAGTCGGCGAGCTGACAATCAAGGGAGTCAGGCAGATAACAAGAAGCTGTATCAGCTTGATTTGGAGAAAATTATCAAGGGTGAAGACACTCGAACGACAATAATGATAAAGAACATTCCAAACAAGTAAAATTTAAAGTGATCACAATGTTCTCTTTATCAAGCAACAACTTGCAAGCTAAGTTTGACATCTATTTGCTCTTTAGGTACACTTCGAAGATGCTTTTGGCTGCGATTGATGAAACTCACAGAGGCACTTATGACTTTCTCTACTTGCCAATTGATTTCAAGGTAAATGAACATATAATTCTTTCTATAGTGAACTGAGCATAAGCATACCTTCTTTAGTTAAATTAACAGTTGACTCGTGCAGAATAAATGCAATGTGGGCTATGCATTTATAAACATGGCCTCCCCTTCGCATATTGTCTCCTTTTATGAGGTTTGTTCTGCTCCTTATTTGGAGAACAATTTATAGTAACTAGTTATAGTTAATGAAATTGTGGAACTTGAAAATCATTCAAGTTGGCTTTCCAACCAACAAAGTCATTTAAGTTGGAAACCTTCGATCGACTGCCTTGACACGTGTAGGCATTTAACGGAAAGAGGTGGGAGAAGTTCAACAGCGAGAAGGTTGCTTCTCTGGCTTATGCAAGAATCCAGGGTAGGCCAGCCCTTGTTGCCCACTTCCAGAACTCGAGCTTGATGAACGAAGATAAGAGATGCCGGCCCATTCTTTTTTATTCTGAGGGAGCAGCCGAGGCTGGTGATCAGGTAAAGGCATTTCCTGAGTTATTTCGCTCGACATATATAAGCTATCACTTGAAGATTTGCTCTTTTATATTGTTGAAGCCAATTGAAACATCTAATAATCAGCATTCAAATGGTAGGATTAATCCTTCAATTTTTTTCTCAAAATGAGTAATTTGCAAATCAGTCAAACGGCAAACCTTCGATGTATGCATATCCATGTGGACTGTGATGGAAACTGAAAATTTTAACCTATTCTCTCGATTTTGTGGCTTTCTTTTTATTTTTCGAACCAACCATGCATTCCCAAGTGCTTTGAATGATTCCAAATGGAGGAATCAAGCTGATACCTCTCACTTCTTTACTGCCATTGCTAGTCTCAGGTTTCATTTGTTTTAAGATCAAGATTGTGTAAGGCTTATAAGAGAGTGCTCTAAATGTTTTGATTCATTTGGATTAAGCTACTTTGACGATCACTAATATGTTAGTTGGTTTCCCAGGAACTCTTTTCAATTCACAGCATGCACATACAAGACGGGTCCATTCCAATGCGCGACTCCGAAAGTTCACCGGATAGCAGTTCAAGCAAGAGGTCGGAGCTAAGCACCTTACCTATTAGCATTACTAGCTCGGAAAGCTATTGTTCTTCACCTCAACCGCATATCTACCAATACTAACCTATCCGTCGGTTATGCAATTGTAAATTCCGTCGAGGGGGGAACTGCCGATGCAATTTGCACCAAATAGTGTGGCACACTTTTGAAGCCACATCCTCTTCCTAGCAAAAACAAACCCTAATTCTTGTACATATACTAGTTCTTCATATGATGTTCATGAATAATCTTGAAGTGTAAATGCAAGTTCAAGGCCAATCTTTTGTAAGGCACATTGCTATCATTAGGGCTTGTCATTCATCCCTTTTTCTTTCCTAAAAAGTGTACAAGGGAAAGTGAAGTGATCTGAATGTATCAAATTGTACAGTTTGTGGATTAAATTTGTGTTTTTTTGTTTCACTTTTCTGTGTTTACTTCAATTTTTATTTTGTATGACAATCAAGTAATGTGGTTTGTTAATCATTTTGTGAATAAAGGATGTTATTTTTGCAGGGGGATTTTTTTTTTAAAAGGGCACTCTTAATTGCCCTTGCTTTTATTATTTTAACATTGCTGTAGTTAGGGTTATAAACGAATCAAACGATCACAAGCAAATTTGATGTTTTGTTTATGTGCATTTAATATACATAAGATCAATTTGTGTTTGATGTGTTCAGTTTGTTAATGTTCATGAATAGAATATTCATTTCGAAGCATAGATTTGTTGAAGTAGGTATGGGTCGAATTTGGCGAAGTCAAGGAATACGGTCTTCCGTCATGATCAAAAGTCTTTCCCTGACAATGTCTTTCCCTGGATCGTGGTCAATCGTGTGTGGTGTAGCGAATTTTTTTGATGATAGAACATTCATTTAGTCGATAAGGGTTGAATTTGATGAAGTCAAAACAATGTCATCCCATCGTGATCAATTGTAACATTTATCTCCTCATATAGATGGGGCTGCTGGGGTAGTGGATTATGAAATATAATGACATGGCATATTTTTTTCAGATTTGTTCATACATCTCGAATCTCGGCAAAGCTATAATGAGCCTCGATTTACTTTCAATTCATCCCGTTAAAAGATTGAAAGTAGAACATTTAATTGGATTGATGATAGCTATAGATTTTTTATTTAATATCTAAATATTTGTCAATTTATTAATTAGTTAAATATTTGATATAATTAAAAAAATAAATAGAAATTATGAATTATTTATGAATAATATTTATAAATAAGATCCGAAAATTATATTTATCAATATGATAAAAAAATAAATAAATTTATTTATATTTATCAATATGATAAATCAAGATCACTTACGAATGAAATAAATAAATTTTAATAATTTCAAATTTTAAATATCAAATTAAATTTTAAATAATCATTTAATTTAATTTATTATTTTATTAAATAAATTTAAATAATATAATATAAAATTTGACTCGTTTACCATGTTAATCATAATAATTATAGAATAGCTACGGCGTGCTAAAATGAATTGATTTAAATGGATTAATAATATTACATATAAAATATTTTTATAATAAATTTTTTTTTATCAAATTAATTAAAATTATCTAAATTCGATCAAAATTATCTTAAAATTATTATAAGTCATTTAAAATTCCGTATTATAGCTGAAATAAAAATATTTTCGAAATGAAAAATATAATACATATCTATTTTTCCGGTTGTTATTATTATTAAGTAATAAAGGAATAGTAATAATAATAATAATAATAGTAAATGAGTTTCTTACAGAAATCAACAAATTCAAAATTAAAATTTTTAAAAAGGAAAATAAATTTTAAAATTCATGCGTTTTAGTCAGTTTGGCCCAAAATATTTGATAAATATCACAAACTCCATAATAAGTAGCGTCGTTCTCCTCTCCTCGCGGAGAGAAGGCGAGGAGATGATCCAATTGCTGTTCTCGCTGCTGCTGGCGGAGGCGCTCGCCGTGGCGGCGCTGCTCTTCGGCACCCCTCTGCGCAGGCTGGTCCTCCTCGGCCTCGGCCGCCTCAAGCGCGGCCGCGGCCCCCTCGTGATCAGGACCGTCGCCGCCACCGGCCTCGTGCTTCTCGGCTCCAGCCTCTACAGCATGGGCAAGATCCGCGCCCGATACGCAGCAGAGGAAGGCGGCTTCCTCACCCCGACCGATCAAGTTCTCCTCAGCCGACACCTCCTGGAGGCCTCCCTCATCGGTGCGTTGCTCGCCCTTCCCTAGGGTTTTAGATCGTCCGACACTTAATTTGCCCCCTTTTTTTTCTTAATCAGGGTTTTCGATACTATTCGTGCTCATTTATGTTGGTTAATAGGATATATACATGGAATCCGCCTCTCGATCAAGCTGCTTTACTCATTTAATGTGTTGTATAGCTGGGTGATTTTGTGATATAGTGTAACGCCTGGATCTTCATCTTCAATCTTGGCCGAAACCTGAGGTAGGCTGAATTGAAGTCGCAAGCTTGACCTCTCGATGGGTATCCTTTTATAAATAGCTCTTCCTCACATTACCCTTATTCTTCTTCCGTAGCTGATCGTTCAAAACCAACAAAGTTTTATAGAATTGAAGATCTCCATCTGAATTGCACTTGGCGAGCTGTGGTATGCTCTATCAACAATTATCATACAGGTTTGCCTATTGACAATGCCTTGGTAGAGATCAGTCCTAGGTTGAAATAAAGTTGCAAGCTTGACCTCTCCATTGATGGAACTGAATATCTCCCATCTCTGCTACAATTTCGTGCCTTAACATCACACTATAGTCAAATCACTGTAATCCCCTTTCTTTAATTGGGAAAGAGAGACTTTTCTCTTTCTTGAATCAAGTTTGAGACTCTGCTAGCAAGAGGCTCAATAAAACTTAGTTCTTTCTCTGGTTTATTACAATGGAATTTACTATGCCATATAGCCAGGTGAGTTTGGTATACTGTAATGCCTGGATCTTCATGTTCAATCTTTGTTGAGATCTGAGTTAGGTTGAATTAAAGTTTCAAGATTGACCTCTCCATAGATAATTTTTTGTAAAGAGCTCTTTCTCACGTCAGCCATCATCTCCTGTGGTTTGATCTTTCAAAACCAACCTAAGTTCGTAGAGTTGAATATCTCCATCTGAATTACACCTTTCTTTTATGGCATCACACTATAGCATTGCACTTTCTTTAATAAGGTTTAGAGACTTCTCCCTCTCTCTTTATATATATTCAAGTTTGAGACTCTAGTAGCACAGAGGTTCAATAGAAGTACCTACTTGATCTTAGTGAACTATGGTTTGCCTATCAACAAGTATCAAAGTAGTTTGCTGATCACTGAGGTAGGTTGAATTAAAATTGCAAGCTTGACCTCTCCATAGGTATCCTTTCACAAACAACTTGTTCTCTCATTAGTCTTATTTGTGTTCTGTAGTTTGTTATCACAAAACCAATTTAAGTTTCTATTAAGTTTATATAATTAAATATCTCCCATCTCTTTCCTGCATAATATCATGCTATAGCCAAACCACTGCTTTAATAGGTTATCTTTTTTGAATCAAGTTTGAGACTCTACTAGCATAGTGGTTCAGTAAAATACCTACCTGGAATAAGATCTTGGTGAGTGGTGTCTAATTTGCGGTCAAGTCAGTTGTTTACAATGTGCAGAACACTAGCTTATGAGTGGGAATCAATTTAATAGCTAATCATTTTGTCTTGGTCACATCATTTTTGTGGATAGAACAATCTTAAGTTCAAGTTTGTCTTAAGTAACAAGTCGTATGGAGGAATGGTTATCGAGACTAATATACTAGTTACGGCATGGGCATAATATATTGTAAATCAGTTAGAGCACTTGCCATTGTCATCATCAAATTGGGTTTGACCCAACTATTTAGGGTTGAATACATGAATCTTAGTGGCCCTCCATTGAGCTCATAGGATTCGTTCACATTGAGTTAGACAAATTTTGAAATTGACTATCTAGAGGCCTAATTCAACCCTCAACCTTGTCATCAGGCTTGGGACCGGCATTGCAGCTTTCGTTCAGTATTATAGTATCTGTACAAAATAACCTTGTAGATTTTGTAGCTTGATATCTTAGTTTTCTAACTGTTATACACTTATTATGAATATATATATTATTGCCACAACAAAAGTGATAGGTGCTATATATCTATGTAAACGTAAAAAGTGTTTGCGAGTTCTCAAACACTTCTGCTCAGCTGAGTAGACTCTGGAAAATAAGTTTAGGTTGTCTCTTTTCCCAACATGTTGCTTTCTCTTGAAACAAAGTTTAAACCATCCTGTTGATTTATGTGATAGAATATCAAAGCACAAGTCGTGAACTTTCCCTTGGTATGGGTCTAGAATTTCATAGCTAGGGCACAAAATGACATTTTATTTAAAAGAAACTCATTTTCTTCTTCTTATATTTGCTTAATCACATTTCAGGATCTCGATTCTTTATTTTTACAATCTTAGAATTTCAGAACTATGTTTTTTGCACTCATTGTTTCCAAGTATACATGTAAGTATTGAGAGTTTTGCAGGATATTCTCTGTTTCTTTCTCTAATCATCGATCGGCTTCACCATTACGGAAGAGAGTCGCACGGGCTAAGAAAGAACATGGAGGGTGTAATGAAGCAAAATAGAGTGTTAGAAGAGGCAAAAAGCAAGCACTTGGATGAGATAAACGGGCGCAAAGACGAGATCAAAAGCCTCACTGAACAGATAAAGCAAATGAAACTGACTTCAGAAGAAAAATTGAAGCAGTTGAAAACGGCCGAGGCAAATACATTGGCATTGAGTAAGCAATCTGAAGGGTTACTACTCGAGTATGACCGCGTATTGGAGGAGAACCAAGGCCTTCGGGAACAATTGCAAACACTCGATCGACATTTCTCGCATTCTGATAGCAAGAAGAATTTGTGAGAATGGGCATGTGTGTGTGAAATTGATGACAAGTTTCTCTTCTACAATTCTATTTCAGTCATTGCCTATGTTGAGTTTTGTATCCGTAAATTCGTTGGCAAGTCGATGCGCTAATACTCTCCCGACTTGATTCGATTGCACGATCGGTTATATGATTGCACCTATATTGTATTCTCTTAGAAGTTTGTCATTGTTCTATACTTGTTCCTTGTGATCCCCATGACAAGCATAAAAAGTCTCTTATTGTCTATCCTGAAAATATTTTTATTTCAGCATCATTTAAATAAAAATAAAAGCATTTCATTAAACCATATTTATTTGAACTATTTTGGATTCATTAGTAGGTTTTTTCCTTGGTATTTAAATCAAAATTTCTATGTATCTATTAATAGAATCTATTAATACTTTCGAATATGCTCAAATTAACATTCGAAATAGTTTAAAACAATGCGATTTAAATCAAAAATAGATGTTCTAGTTTCTCAAAAATCTATATTTAGTGTTCAAGAGTGAGGAGGAGAATTTCTCAAACTAACACAAACTATTTTTAGACTCGAAGTTTGACGATCCAAACCCCCTTTCAAACTATTAAATAGATGCCGGCTTCAAAGTCAATCGTAAATTGAAAGAGCAACATAACAATGTCTCGTATGAAGGCCTTCTTCTTGGAGATATCTTTCCTTCTTCTAACTTCCTCCTATGCTCATGGTATAAGTTCTTTCGACTCTTAGATCCTTTATACTTTTCATAATTCCATAATTTTTTACAAATTTTACTTTTGGGCCCTTCCTACAGATTCCATAAAATATGGGTACCAAGGAGGAAATGGGGCAGATAAATGGGGAAGCTTGAGCTCAGACTTCAGCTTGTGCTCTCAAGGAAAGCAACAATCTCCAATCAACATTAGCAAAAACACCACCATTTATGACCCAAATTTGAAACAAGCCCCTAGAGATTATGTCCTCACAAATGCCACCCTCATCAACAATGGCATCCACATTTTGGTTTGTTCTCATCTTGTTCTTACTACTTTGTTTGATCGATCGATCACTGTAACCGTGTTCTGTTTCGGTGAATCGAACTTAGATCTTATTCTTTTGGTTTATATAATTTTTGTAGTTGAAGTATGATCAAGGAGCTGGGAATTTGGTTTTGGATGGGAAGAAGTATGCCATGACACAAATGGTTTGGCATTCGCCATCTGAGCACACAATCGATGGACAAAGGTATTCGCGATCAAGCAAGTGTTTGTGTGATATCGATATGTTTAAGTTAGTCTAAATCATTTGTATGAATGGTTGTTTCGACAGCTTTCCTGTGGAGCTTCAACTCATCCACGAGAGTGACGACAATCATATCGCGGTCGTTGCGATCTTGTATCAATTCGGCAGCCATGACGCTTTCCTCCTCCAAGTAAGCAAGCAAACCAAGCAAGACGAAACATTAGAATAGAATAGCAAGTGACTAAAACTACTAGTTATCGCAACTTACTTATATTGATCGATAGATACAAGACAAGCTCGAGCAATTGGCAAAGGACAAATGCACAGACAACCAAGAGGCGAGGATCCCGGTCGGAGTCATTCAAACGAGGGCACTGGAGCGTCGCTCGCGCAAGTATTTCTGCTACAATGGCTCCCTCACCACCCCTCCCTGCACTGAGGGTGTTACATGGATCATCCTTGGCAAGGTGAGGGAGATGACAAAAGAGCAAGCAAGTTCTTTGGCAGCCCCTTTGAGCGCAGACTACAAGAACAACGCGAGACCGGTTCAGCCGATAAACGGGTGCACCATTCAGCTCTACGACGAGCTGCACAATGCCAAGAAAACGGCTTCCAACAAGTCCAATTGATTGATCCTGTGGTTGATGAAGCATTTGAAGTTTGTGTTGAAAAGTTACTTGTCATGACTTGCAAAAGCTCTACATGTTCTTAAATTCAAAAGGATTTCGCACCAATTAAGAATGCACATATGAAAAATTTTGGAGATCATACATAAAAGTAACCAAGAACTCACGCTAGGGTCGGTGCGTTGACACGAAACACGTCGCAAGGTGATGAAGTTACAGCCTTCTTCCCCTTCGGCCACCCTTTCTGCGTGTGCTATCGGTTGGAATTGGTGTAACATCCTCTGTGCAACATGAGATTATTCGAAAATGAGTTCAGTGTGCAGATAGAAGAAATGCACTTTATGATTCACAAAGGAACACATGATATGAATTGAACAGCATATTTCCATCCACAAATAGTTCCAAACCATACATTAACAAATCGAGATGAAAAACAAAGTGTGGATTGTAAGTAATCAAAGAGCAATTTTCACACGAAACGGCAGTCATTATCATTAACATAGTTCCCGACGATTCCAAGTTCAGCAAGAACACAACTTTTAGTAAAAAAGAAAGTTCAGCTTAATATGCAGAGAAGTGATTCCAATCTCCTAAGAGAACAGATTTAAAGAATGTTGGCACAAAGTTAAGTTTGAGAGATTGAATCTGCAAAGGGGCAAACCTTGCACCGCTGCGCAACATCTTGTGCAGCAAGCATAGCTGCGTACGGAGATGATTCATCCCTATCGGCTTTGACCTTCATACCGCCTGCAAGCATAAAATGACTAAAATGGCAGTTTCATATGCTAATTATTGAAATCAATCAACAGAGCTTGACGACAACAATGACAATGATAATCAGTACATTCACACATGGAACTACAACATATCTACAATGTTTGGAGAATTACTGATCGAATGCTTCCACCAGGTTTAGAAAATTTAACAAACCTGTAATGCGGACTAAGGTCTCCCTCCAAGAAAGATCTGTAACATGCTGCAACAAATCGATGTAGATACATTTAACAAAAAACTTGACTCACCATGAAAGTGTCATTGAAAGATGCAAAAATGTGGGCAACTCCAAAAACTTGCTCTCCCTCTCGGACTGTTGGCCCAAGCGTCACATTCTCCTCCTTGGGCTCCCTAGTCTTCTTTCTTCCAGACTGTGGTAACAAATTCCAAGATCATGATATCTAATTAAGGAAGCAAATTGAAGCAGAACAGAGTTTCAGTTGGATCGAGAAGACAATATCTATTTTGTAACATTCAATCTTAGCAAACTAAAACCGTCAATGCCGGTCCCAAACCCAGATGAAAAAGGTTGAGCAAATATTCTATGATTGGATCCATCAAACTAAGTATTCTTGAAGAATAATAACCACTTAGCTTCGAAGTTTCTTGAAGTTCTTAGCTTTCAAGTACAAGAAAAAAGAAGCAAAAAACGTCTTTTTTGATAGATCCAGAGGTCAAAACAGGATAACACTAGAAAAAACCTTTCTTTTGTCTTCCTAATCTTCGCAGATTGAGACCATAGCAAAGAAATCGCAAGCGAACAATACCAAATTCTAGAATTCCTCTCAACCTTCGAGCAGAATCGCTCAGCCTATGAAAATCGAATCGCTTAGATTGTTAGACCAATAAGGAAAAGGAACCAACTGTAGAGAACGGAGATGGTCTTTGATCTCTTACCATGGCTGCAGCGGAAGCTGAAGGAGAAGGCTGCGCGAGATTCCTGGAACGATAGAGAACCCTAATCCTCGCCGGGAAGAGGCGAGCTTGAACACCGGTTCCTTATATAGCTGACTGGAAAAGACCCCCATTACTCGTCAACCCTCATTTCATACCCGATCTGAAAACATACGGCACTCGATGGAGCCCACCAGAAATGGTGCTGGGGTCTTCACCTCCGTTCCCCTCGTTCGACTTCGCCTCCCTCGGCGAATCCGCTGCCCTTCCCAGGAGCTTGGCCTTCCGTCCACGCGCCGCCCCTTCCACCTCGAAGGTCATGCTTCGTGTTCTTTCTTGCTTTTCAGATGCGATCAGAATCTGATTGCATTTTTTGGTATTCTATACTTTCAAAGATCTCATTTTGTTGATGTCTTGGATCGTCCTTGTCGATCTGCTCGACATAAGCTATTCAGAAGAGAATGGGATTCGAAACTAATGCGACCTTCGTACTGTGTAATGCATAACCCTCACTGGTCTGCTTAGCGGTGTTCTACATTTCCTTCTTTGGTTAAAGTTCTTCTTTATATTCACAGTTGTTTCCCAAATTCCAACAGATAACCTCATTCGACCAGCATATTTGTGTAGAGCTCAATGATGGACTAGGTCAAGCAAGCAATGTGGATTAACCTAATTTGTGAAACTGGTTATCTGGTCTAGTTGTTGATCAAATTTCTACTATTCTAACTATTTTCCTGCCCTGATTGGAAGAAGTATGTGAACCAAATTTTCTATCACTGCTTGATTAATTGACTTCCCGTTTCCATTGTGGTGCTTTCCATTTGCAGGGATGACTGCTTTCAGTGACCATCTGATTGAATGCAGAGATTGTATGTGTGGTAATTTTCTTCAATATTTATAGTTTTTTAAGTACTTACATCCATTTATTGATTCACATCGACATGATATGATACTATATCTGTTGTCTTAGAAATGGATAATTGTGTGCTGACAAATTAGTGTTATGTGCTACTACTGATTTCCTTTTTCTTCTAGTTGCATTTCTGGTCCAATCATTCAACCATCCATTATTGTTTATTTCATGCTGATGCTTTTTCTTAATTGAGTTTGATAACTTGTAGGCAAAAATAAGGAAATTTAGATATACCTTCTTGCAAACCAATATGAATATGTTTATTCCAAGGGGATTGGTATCGTTTGATGTAATGTGTGTTTATTTTCCTAACAGCACCATACAAGATTTTTAACACTCTAGTGTCATCCAACTTTGAAGGAGAGTCTTGACACAACAATAAAGTTGTCACCGTGTGACTTGGAGGTCATGGGTTCGAGTTTTGAAAATAATCTCTTGTAAAATAGGATAAGGCTGTGTACAATAGACTTTTCTCTAGAACGCATTGGGAAAAACTTTATGCACCGGGCTGCCTTTTAGTGTCATCCAACTTTGTTACACTTTTAACCTTTCGGTTTGTTGTTTCTCCCCAAATTGACAGGTTTGGTCAAGTAGTTTTTTTTTTCAAGAACCAACTCAACCCAAACCAAGTTCCACTCCTATTGTCACATTCCATAAAAGACCACAAATATTAGACACATCAATAATTTTTCTTTTTTTAAAAAATAATTTTATTCTCCATTTGATAACTTGGTTGCCTTTGATACACCTTATTCAGTTCTGAACATGATCGACCTGTGTAATCTTAGCTTATCCTAAACTAACTAATCGAACCTTATTTTCTCAGATCTTCCAAAAAAAATTCAAAGTCTCTCTCACACACACATTGATCAACTTGGGTGAGGCTCATAATCTTACTCTAGGACTGAGCTAACTTAGTTTTTCATTTTTGATTTTCCTTCAATTTTAACTTAGTCTTTCTCCATCTTTTTATTTGACTAGATAAAATTGCATTTGTTAACCATTTGATGTTTTAAAAAATGAACCTATTCGATTAGGTGCCATGAAAATCTTCAATTAATAGTACAATTAATCCTCCTAAAGTGTCTTTCCAAATATCTATTGCAATACAATTAATCATAAGAAAATGTATTAATCAAATTTTGTTCATCTTGTAATTTAATAGCATCACAACTTCATTTACTCACTCTACTTTTCACTCTCAACTGCTCTAGTTCGCTACATGTTTTCTTTAGAGTTTGAAATAGAGTAAGATTGATATGTATTTCTCGAAATGTAAGAAACAACTAGAAAGGATAGTGAGATAGAAATAATTATATCTCAAATTTGCTTTCCTAATCAAATATACTCCATGACCAATAACAAAGAATATAAACCAAGCAAACTAAAAATAAAAAATTTTCACAAACCAAACAAAACTCTTAACAATCTTAAATCTAACACCATCTCTAGCTACTATGCTATTGCTAGGTCTTTGATGGACAACCAAAATGCTTTGCTGCACAAGATCCAAGACCACAAAAGACAGCAACATCAAAATGAGGACTAAATGCTTTGGTTTGCTTTGCTCCCGCTGTTCCCCTCAAAATAAGAGCACCACCTCATCCAAAAGCAAAGGTAGAGTGAGTGATCATGTTACACATCTTTCTGTCTTTTCTTTTTTCTTACTCTCAAACTTTATCAAACTGCCTTGCTCTTGTTCAAACTGTTGTCGTTGTTGTTCTCACTCAGGAATGAAGAAAGGATTGCACAACTTTATTCATTTATATATTATGTATATGATATATTGTTTTTTTTTGCTTTTCCTTTATAGCATGTTCCAGCAAATAATTCGAGAAGTTTTTGTTTCTGTCATGTCTTTTGCAGCATGCTGTTAGACCAAGCTTTTTTGACTGGGAACCAGAACAGGGATGAGACTGACTACCCTTGAAAGAAAGGCAAGGTATGGATTTTTAACAAGGAATGTTTTCAAAAACCATACCGAATCGAAATTATTGAAAAAGTAAATGATTGTCTAAGAAGCTTCAAAATAGAGTTTACTGTAGACTAAGACTACCACACATATCAGAAACTCAGTTTCAGCTAACCTTACACTAATGCTGTGTTTACTTTAAGGGAAAAGAAAAGAAAGAGAAAAGAGATAGCTCATCTTCTGTGCTAGGTAAACATAAAAAGAGATTGTATAACTTCTTTTACCTGATTTAAAACTCATCTGTCTAAATAAACTTGGTATAAAATTGAAACTGATAAATACTAATCTTTTTTCTTTAGCAATTCTTAACCACCTACCTGTATGCTCTTTATGCAGATATATGATATCATGATACATGATCTAATCCAAAATGATTGAGAAATGAAACATCTCTTAGATATTGTGCACTTTTTCTTTTCTCCCACTGCTTTAGATCAAAGTTGCTTGCACTGCACCCTCTGTGAGCCAAGTCAAAGCCCTATGAGTTATTCCTGATAATTCTGTCTTTTAATAAGTATTTGTAGCATCACCAAATACTCAACACAAAACTAATGGCTTCTCTCATGTGTTTATTCTCTTCATTGCACTCTTGAAATCCTTTTGCTACTTGTTTAATGACATGACAAGAGAATTTTAGGGTTGCTTTACACTTTTGAAACTTTTCCCTTGGAATTTGAGTTGTAGGGCATAGACTTCACTTTCTCATTTGCAAATCAACTTTAGGTGCCAATTTAACCTCCAACGCAAGAAAAGCACAATCCAACATTCATGTACACTTAATCCACTACTTTGGAGTTATGAATATAAAAATGAAATCATTTTTGCCTTGATTAATCTACTTTCATGCATATGTTAATTTCAGATCAAGGAACGCTTGAAGAATAAGTACACGACTATGGTGCAATAGTAAGAGATGAGATGGGAACCCCTAAGTAACGAGAATTCAAATTTCACCCAGAATATATTACACTTGCGGAGTTTGAATAACTTATGACATTGGACCGTCAGTTAGAATTCATCTATGGTCGATGAAAAATTTTTATGAGGTCAGACCGGTTACTTTTATAAAAAAAATTAAAGAATAAGGAAAACTACAATGAGAAAAATGTAAATTTTCTCTAACCTTTTGTTATGTTAAAATGTAGTAATGTTAGGACTTAAAGGTAAAATGACATCAATTTATTTTATTCTAATTAGCAAACACAAAATTCTAGGGACCAAAATGAAAATTTTCTCCTTACCCCAAATGTGATGTTCCGTTTGACAAGAGTTTGTTAATTTTTATTTAATATGTAAAAGATAAATTAAATAAATAAATTTAAGTAAATCATCAAATTATTTAGTTTGTTAATGTTCATAATAGAGATTATGAATGGCTTATCACGTAGGTTATAAATTATATTTGTTAATAAAATTTGTATTAAATTTATAATAGAATTTAGAATGTAAAAATAAATAAATAAATTTACAAATTCAAGTTAAGAGTTTAATAATATTTAAATTTAAATGAAGAAGCTACAATTTTAAGAAAAAAATTAATTTAATCAACGTAAAGCTTGATGTATGTTAGCTAGAGCCGTCAATTTAAGTTGAATCGTCGAATTGATCCATCCTACTAAATAATTTAAATAGGTTGGATTGAAATTTTATACCTTTAGTTTGTGGCAGACTTGGATTGATTCGCGATTGAGAAAATTTATTTTTTTCAAATTTTAAAATTAAAGTAGAAAATAAATCCGCCTAAATTGCAATCTAAATTTAAAAAATTTCAATTTGATCCATTTAAAATGTAATTTAAAGTTAAAAATTTTAATATCTTTTATATTTTTTAATTTTTGATAAGTCCATGGGTTGACCTCCCTAATCCACAATCCGTTTTAGGTTGGGTTGGATTACAAATTTCTCAACCTGTCAAGTTCATGGGTCAGCCGTTCTATCCCATCATATGACGGATTTCTGATAAATTGATCCACTCTATCATAGATTGATCCATTTAACGGCTCTAATATTAGCTCGTTTTGTTTTACTAAACCATAAATCCTAATCAGCATAAAGCTTAATTCGACTCCAAGACACTGTTAGCAAGTAACCATTTAAACCACAACTTAAGTCACGACCTCTCTCCTCCGTTAAGTCTATATACACGGAGAAGAAGCAGAGCAGAGAGGGAAGTGGCAGCCATGAGAGCGGGCGGTTCCATTCTACGGCACGGCCTCACGGCGGCGGCGGCCGCCGTGATCGGACAGGCAGTTGCGCTCGCCAGGAGGCGCGGCCACGCCCAGGTGACGCCACTCCACGTCGCCTCCACCATGCTCGCCTCCGGCGGCTCCTTCCGCGCCGCCTGCCTCCTGTCCCACCACTCGCATCCCCTCCGCTGCAACGCCCTCGACCTCTGCCTCAACGTCGCCCTCAACCGCCTCCCCGCCGCCTACGCCCCCCACCACCGCCCACTCCCCTCCCTCTCCCACGCCCTCGTCGCCGCCTTCAAGCGCTCCCAGGCCAACCACCGCCGCAGCGCCGCCACCGACTCCTCCTCCACTCCGCCGCCGCCCCTTCTCGCCGTCAAGATCGAGCTCGACCACCTCGCCGTCTCCATCCTCGACGACCCCAGCGTCAGCCGCGTCATGCGCGAGGCCGGCTTCTGCAGCGCCCAGGTCAAGCTCAACCTCCAGCAATCGAGCATCGAATCCAGACCAAATCTCCCACCCAAATCAAACCTCTGCGACGAAGAAATCAGACTCATGGAGGCTCTAATAAGCAAGCAAAGGAAGAACCTTGTCCTAGTCGGAGACTGCCTGGACGCCATTGACGCCGTCGTCAGAGCTGTGCTTCACAGAGTACAAACCAGCGGAGACGCTCAGATCATCACACTCCCACTCATCTCCTTCAAGAACACGCCAAGCTCAAATCTTGCTGAGAAAATCGCCGATCTGAGACGCATCTTCAGAGATTCCAGCCATGGAACAATGCTCGTCCTCTACCTGGGAGACCTCCAATCCATTGCTGAAAACAGAGCCATTAATGGCGATGCAATGGAGCAAGTGATCATGGAGATCAGAAGCTTCATCTCTAACAGAAGCAATGCTGAAAGAGTTCGTCTCATGGGGATTGCGACATATAAAGCTTACATGAGCTGCAAACTCGGGCACCCTTCTCTCGAAGCTCTTCTTCGTCTTCAACCTCTCACCATTCCTGCCATCAGCTTCGAATTGAGTCTCAATTTTGATAGGTATTAGAAAAAAGATAAGATTTTTCCTCTTCATGTTCCTTTTGTTTATCTGTTCTTCTTTTGTGTTCTTCAGTGGTTCAGATTTCAGTTGTGAAGCAGAAGCTGGAAGCCACAGTTTGGCAGCTTCTTCAGCTCTACCTTCTTCTTCTTCTTGGCACCAACATTGCAGGTTTGCTTCAGCTTCTCCGGGCGATGAAGAAGATTCATTGTCGTCGATCTCATCCTTCGATCAGCTCCCCCTGAGCTTGAGCCTGAACCTACAACATTTGCAGTCATCAGCCATTTCAACCTTCGATAAGTCGAACCCGAATTCGAGCACCTCCGAGCAGCACCATGGAAGGAGAGTACATTCCAAAGTTTCGGGAGCTTACTGCGGAGAATTTGAAGATACTTTGTGATGCATTGGAGAAGGATTTCCCATCGCGACGACGACAAACCGTCATGGAGATAGCTACCGCCATTCTTCAAAGCAGATCAGGGATGATCGAACGAAAATGGAAGTCGTTTGGATCGAATTTTGAAAGGAAGGAAGCAACATGGTTGTTCTTCCAAGGTGAAGATACTGAAGGTAAAAGAAGAATAGCTAAAGAACTTGCAAGCCTCATATTTGGTTCGCGAAGTAACTTCGTCTCGATTAGCCTCGACAAATCTCGACTATTTGATGCCGGAGACGATCATTCTCCTCGCGAGAAAAGGTCTAGAATTGAGGCGAGTGATAGTTGTCTCGAGAGATTATTTCGAGCTATCAACGAGAATCCCCACCGTGTTATCTTGATCGAAGATATCAACCAACTGAACCACCAAACCCAAGTTAGTTTCAAGAATGCAATGGAGGGAGGGAAAGTGAGGAGCTCCTATGGTGCCGAAGCGAGTCTCAGTGATGCAATTATCATTCTAACGAGCTGTTCTTCGACTAAACCAAACACTTCGGAGATCAATGAGCACGAGAAGGAAGTAAGCATCCATCTTTCTCTCGATTTAAATCTTTCGACGAGTGTCTATGATGATGTTGTGAAAGATAATGGTTCATTCGATGCGGTTGGGCTTCTTGAGTTGGTGGATGGGATGTTCTTCTTCGAGTTTCTTCATCAAGACTCGTCGGTAGAGAGGCTAGGGTTTTTTACCCCCCTTTGTTTTTCCCAAGTTTAACTTCGTCATCGAATCCTTCGGCAAGATTTAGTAACCAGATGTGGATGCTTGATGCGAGGAAACACTTGTAAATTGGTAATTTACTTTGAATCTTTCATGTTGGCTTTACTAGCTAGTTGTTGAACGAATCAACCCTTACGAGGGTCAAGCTCTTCAAAGGCGTAAGGATCAAGCTCTCCGATGATGACTTGCTAAGGTTTCGACAAACCTAACACACTCGTAAAGACGCGGGCAAAATGCTCGATCCATACGATTAAACCATTTGAGTTAAACAACTACTTTCGACCCTAATCTTACTTCAAAAATTATTATGAAAAAATACACTACTTTTATAAATGCTTAGTGATGCAATTGAGAAAAGAATCATCTTCTTTTTTGTTTTTCATTGCTTTAGTTAGATTTCATAATCCACCATTGATGTGGGTCAAAAGATTAGTAATGAAGAATAAAGATGAGCATCAATCTTTTAAAACCCTAATTAAAGATTTGATGAACCCTAAAAAGTTGATAGTCCTTTATCTTTTCTCCTAGTCCACCCCATTAATAATTCCCAAACACTAAGTATAGAAGATTAGCATCTAAATAAAAAAAAAAGTTAAAGATCAGCATATAAATTCATGAACTTACTTAGCATTAAAATGAGTTTAACATGAATTTCATTTGCATTTCAAAAATGAAAATATACTCTATGGAAGTTTGTTTTTCTACTTGTATATCATTATTCATTTCTTTTTCTTTGATCTTGTTGCAGCTGTTGAAGGGAGTCTAAAAGAGAATGGAGCAATCCCAAGAAAGTTGAAGGAACCCTAACCCTAACTTTTGGAACCAATCTCAATCCCAAGAAAATCACAAGGACAATTATTAGACTTCACTCAAATAATCTTAGAGGTAGACAATTTTTCATTAATTCATAAATTCAAAACACAATTTATGCACACTCAGAAGTCGATCTTGAAAATATTCATCTCGTTAGCATAGCTTTTGGAATACCTTCAAGGCAAAGTAAATTGTCGTCATTATGGCCAATGAATTCCAAAGCCATGTCCACCTTTGTATGGTTTTCTATGAGTAACTTTGTCTTCTAAGGTTAGGCAATGTGTGTGGAAGAGATTTGAAGTGAAGAACTAGAATCGATCGATTAAGTTAAACGCGACCCATTAATAAAGGGGTCTTACTAAATCCTTGAGAGCTACTACTTAAAAAGTCTAATTAGCTAACCAATCAAACAAGGATTAGTGGTGTCATAGGCTAGACATTAGTTGAATAACATTGATTGTGTTGTGTTTTTTACAAGCCAATCAATAAGTTTTGGGTTTAAGGCTAAGCAATTGGTTTAGCATACACAAAATCATCATGTGCACTTTCGATCCAATTGAAGAACCGAATCTGACCATGACTACTCCGAATCCAGTTTTCCCGGTTAGACCGGTCCAATCCAGTCGGAGTTTAATAACTATGCATCGAATTGTGCAAGTGTACACATTATAATCCTTAACAGGTATCTCAACTGAAATGATTCAGTAGGTAGCTGACCGAAAGCAAACTAGAAGGAAAAAAATAAGTGTTCTAAAGTGCAAAAGGATGAAAAGGATACTAGTGCTCTAAATGGAAAACATATTCCGTCAGACGCTGTAATTTGGTCGGATCTAACCTCCGCTCGGTGACCGTCTTCGGCTTCTTCACGATCACCATCCTACAAGATGAATCCAATTTCCACCCATGCTGCAAGGCATCTGCACCAACAAACAAACACACATTTGAAAAGGCTCAGTTAATCCACCAACAAAATTTTAAATTATTATCAACAACGAAAACAACCGTCGCTTTACATACAATCTATGGCGCAGTCCTCACTCATTCCCAAAAAGTGAGCTACATCAGCGGCGCTGATTGTTGAATATGCAGAATTTAACATCTGAAACATCTTCTTGGTATAGTTTTCTAGACACACCAGAAAGATGTCAAGTGACATGAGATTTTAGACGAACAAGATGGTAACAAGTTTCTAAAACCACAAAATCAAACGAGAACCGGCAAAGAACTCTTACAAACAATGTACTGATAAAGGCATGAAGTAAAACCAAACTGAGATATAGCCAATATGTCAAAGATGTAAGAATATGTATAAACAAGTAGGTCATCGAATCTCCTCCCGCATTAAACTAGTTCTCTTTAATGTAATATATAACATAGTTATATCTAATGCTGGTGAATTTAGAATAGAGAAAAGACAGGTAGGAATAATTTGCAAGTTCAAAACCTTAGATTAGTTCAGCCTATTCATGCTCAGTTGTATAATTCATCACCATTTTTTCAGGACAAAATCAGTAGCCAGTTTTGGTGGATATGAACACCATTTCTCACGACAAAAATGAAGATCATGAACTTGCAAGCAAGCAAGGATCTCGATCACATGAGATAACTATTTTTGTCAAGCAAACTTACCAGAAATGTTTGTTTTCAGAGGTTAGTGATAACATGCACTGAGGCAATATAACAATAATCAATTGGAAGGAGGAGAGGAAATAATGCTGATTCTTTGTCAAACAAGTTAAAATAGCTTCTGAAATAGAAAACACTTTTTGCGTATAATGGATCAGTGAAGTACTAGATTTCAAGCATCAGGTTTTCAAGTAATTCATTCTGTGTCTTTGCTGCTTCTATGCAGCAATAACCAGAATAACATGTGCAGAGTTAACACAGGAAACGCACACAACAGGCGATGCTTGCAATACAGAAGCTTCAAGACTATCTTTGAACTCTTTGACCAATCTTAAGCTGTTGCACCGATAATATGGTCTAAACTCTTACAGAATTCACCCAATTATTACATTTAAATTCACATCCAAACTAAATATTAATCTGAAGCCATCAAGGTTATGGCTAGTTACCCATGCATTCAAAACTTAAAACCATTGTCAACTCCAACTCCTTTTACAAAGAAAGCAACTGTCTACAACATTTTTCAAAAGGAGAGAGTTTCATAGAAAATATATCGCAGGAGACAATTTCCTAAACTGTCTTCACTATTTTCTCTCATTTCAACCAACACAGGTTAGAAAGAAAAGAAAGGAAATGATAGGGCATGGTTGTCAAATAAAATTGAAAATAAATAAATAAAATACTCTCAGCACCTTGACCTATTTCCAGCAATGTGAACAGTGCTGGACCATTCTAATACGCATGCAATCAATAACAAAAAACTAACCAAGCGAGAAGTAAAGGGATCTACACAATCTTCATTACCAGAATTCTAGTGCACTTTTACCAATTTTGATACTATTACAAATGCACAAAGACAGTCTTTTGAGTTTCAAATATTAATTTAAACGCACCAACATTGTTCTTTCTGCAAACTTTAAGTATCCCTGTCGAATCACACAATCCAAGAAAAAATTCCACTATCTAGACTAGGCTACTGTTATAAAACACTTCAATGCTACAGAAATGAGAGGTCACATATGACTAGGCTACTATCATTAAGGTTTTCAAGAGCTTAATTAGCAAAAGCGCTCAGGTTACTAACTCTCAACAAATTGGTCGAGGGAAGTGAGCTAACTCTAGGATCTTATAGCATGATGAACTCCAACACACACCATGAACATGTTAGACTAGCATGGATAAGATTTCTCTGATAGACAGGTAAAAGTGCTAACAGAGTTTAGGTAAACTATCTAAGCATGAAAATATGGATATTGAGTAAAGATATATTTAATGAGTAAGTTCAAAGTAATTTGACTCAAACTCTTGTTTGTCGTTATAGTGATGATATATTTAAGGTAAACAATCAAATATATCAATGTGATTTTATTAAAACAAACAAATAACTTCACAAACTTATAGCTAATAATAGAGAAAATGATCACCCAAAAATTATGCAATAATAAAATGGACTTCATTTTTTCTTAGACAAAACATACAAGAAGTCATGTGTCACAACTATTTGATGTCCATTGAATATACCTTATTGAGCTGTATGTAAGAAAGTTTTATAAGCTATAGTCATCTAGCTTTAATTGCTTTTAATCAAATCAACTAAAAAATCTCTTTAGTTACATCTAACTTCTCACACCTTCCAACTCCAATTGATCCAAGGCATTAGAATTCTACAACTATACTAGTGTGTTATGATTGTGCATAGTCATAGACCTAGTCTCCCTTCCCGTAAACATTGTTGAAAAGGAGTAACCTTGTAATATGGCTTAGATGGAATTAAAGGACTAGTGATCATCCAACAATTTCCATTAACGAGACTATTCATTGTAAAATCAAGAATGTGCATATCAGACGAAGTGTTTGTTGCTATCTCCTTCAACAACGTATTTGTGCTGAACTCCAAGTAATTTAACTCACAAATAATAATAATTAAAAAAAAACAATCAAATGAGAAACGCCACCTGAGAAAGCAACAACCATGCCGGAAATTTCAGCGCTCCAATCAAACCCACGAATCGCGTCGTACACCCCAGCATGATCCCGAGTCCATAAGCATTGCCCGATTTTCCAAACAGCAACAATCTCCGGTCTACTCTCCTTGATCTCCAGCGGTATAGATTTCCACAGAAACCTCGCGCTATTGCTGAAAAATAAACAATCGACCATCAGTTCCAAGCCCAAACTGATCAAACATAAAGCTTGAGTCTCACAGATCGTTCGCAAAGACATGTCCAAGGAGATGGATGGCGAAGGGCCACTCGTCTTGGTAGCGGATTCCCCGCGACGCCAACTAAAACCACACGGATCAAACACCGGATAAGCATCCAAGACAAGGCGAAAAGCGTGGAAAATTCGAGATGGGAAACCCTAGAGAAGCCGTAACGGAAGATGGATCTTACCTTGAGCATGAGATCGTCGCAGGTGTCAGCGACGGCGGCGTAGGACTTGGAGGCGAGGGCTTTCTGGATCGGCGAGAGATCCATCGCGAGGTACAAGCAGAGGGGCGATTTCTTCCTGCCTCTGTCTTCGCCCAGGCGAAGCCACGCTTAATCAGTGCGTTCTGATAAAGGAAGCAAAATTCCACTTTGCCCCTCGTAGTTTGTTTGTTTTTTAGTTTCACCCTTTAAATCTTACTTTCTAAGCCTTGAAAAAAAAAGATAAATTCAAATTCTATCTGAGACGTTTTGAAGTTCAATTTTGAGACGAATATCTTGGCGGTTAAGATTTAGAGTTTAGGATTTAAGACCTCGAACTCAATTAGTTTTGGGTGTAGATGATTTTTTTTCTTAATTCATTTATCAGATAATTTTGAAAGTACAAACAACTTCTCTTTCAAAAAAGATCCATCAGCGATCTCACACTGTCTATTTCATGATCATTTGTGAGGAGGTAAATTGAGAAGTTGCAGTTAACCACAACAGATGAGGATATTACTTCGATTTTGTCGAGATTCGATCCTTACCTACTTCAACAACGCTGCTCCATCGTAACCAACTCAACTATGCCCCAGGAGACTAAGTACGAATAACTTCTCTTTTGTAAAAAAAAATGAAATCCGCCACCCCAACAGTCCCATACGATCAGCCTCACGATCATCTATGAGGAAGTAAATCGAGAAACTGCAATTGGTCACGACGGAAGAGGTATATTGTCTCGGCTTTTGCAACTCTGCTCCGTCGTAATCAACTCAGCTATGCCCCGGAGGCACAAACAACTTTCCTAAACTTCTCTTCTCTTATGCAAAAGGTGGAATCCGCCACCCTAGCGGCTCCACACAGTCCTACGACCATCTGTGAAAAGATAATCGAGAAATTACAATTGGCCACGACAAAAAAGGATATTGTTCGGCTTCGTCGTAAACTTCTCTTCTTCTTCTGCAAAAAAGGTAGAATCTGTCCAGCGGCCCCACATAAACTTCTCTTCTCTTCTTCTGCAAAAAGGTGGAATCCGCCACCATAATTGATCACGATCTGTGAGGAGGTAAAGGCTATTGCTCGACTTTGCCATAAACTTCTCCTCTCGATCTAACGATCAATGGAGGCTAATTCCTCATCCATGTTAATTTCCATGAAAATGAAATGCTTTGGCTGCTTAAGGTACAACATGCTCTGCTCCGAGGCAGAGCCTACACAGTTCGAGCTCGCCTTTAGCCCACAAAGCTTCACAAGCATTGACAGGGAAACACTTTCCTTTTTTGATCACTTTATCATCTTCATTTCCTGCAAAAAGCTTCAAACTTTTAGGTTCAGTTACTCATGTTCTCATGCTCAAAGACAGCGACACCATTTCAACCAGCACACTTTCTCAGACTGCTCTCTCCCCTTCCTTCGTCCTCTTCGACCTGAACCAAACCAGACAAAAGCTTCCAACCTTTGTCTTCCAATTTCAGACAAAGTTGAACGCACCTCCATGAATGAATGAATGGTTTCAGGGAGAAAGGAAGAAAGAAACGAGTTTATGGATGATCATTAGTTTATGATTTGAGATTTTTATGCAATTCAGAAATAAAAATTTGATCTTGAGCGAAAACAGAGAAGAGATGATGATCTCTGTGTGTTTATTGGGAATTGTGTGCTTCGATTTCGAGTGAAGTTGCAGGGATTGATTGCTTGTGGAGCTACCTGAGACTGCAGATGTCCCACAGCTTCTTCCTCGCCTCGACGATCTCGTCGAGGAAGTCGTCGAGCTGGCCGGCGATGTTGTCGATCCCGGAGCGGAGAAGGGCGAGGCAGGCACTCAGGTGCTCCGCTCTGTCTTGCGCGTCTTCTCCGCCGCCGATCCTCTCTAGGTGCTCCTTCAAGTCCTCCACGCCGGCCTTGGATCGCCGGAACTCCTGCGCCAGCGGCCCGGTGCGGATGCCGGCGCCGTCGATCTCCGCCGCCACCCTCTGCTGCAGCCTGGCGATCGACGCCATGTAACCGGGCTCGAGGGCGGCGCAGGCGTCGCCGGCGGAGGTGGCTGCTCGGCAGCCGGGCCACCAGCAGACGAGTCCCCAGAGCAGCGCCGCGAGGAGGAAGGAGCTCACGTTGCTCATCGCGTGGAGCACGCCGCGGAATCCGTTGAACCCGTGGAGCTTCGACTCCGACGGCGCCGTCTCGTTGAAGCGGAGCGACAGCGGCTCGATCCGCGTCTCCATCAGCACTCTGTTCTCCTCCTCCAGCCCCGCCGCCGCTCGCCGGCAAGCAGACACCGCCCTCGTCGCCTGCAATGCAGCACCGCCTCATCAAAAACCCACCTTCAACGTCTCAACGCATCAAAAACCCGATCTTGACGATCCCAAAAACCTGGCGGAGGAGTTGCGGATTGATCTGGCGGCGTTCCACGGCCGCCACCACCTCCGCTCCGGCGGCGCAGTAGTTCTCCATCCCGGCGACGCCGAGCTTGAGCACATGGCAAACCTCCCAGATACGCGCGCTCTCGTCCATGTACTCGTCGAGCCACTTCTCGCCGGGCGGCAGTCGGAGCTTCTGCACCAGGCCGGCGAGCTGCAAGTGCGCCGCCCGCAGCAGCGCCACGCACCCCTGCAGAAACTGCAACGACATAAAGCCGCTCGAGCTCTCTCCCCCGCTCACCAGCTCCTCCACGCCATGGGCGACGAAGGCGTAGAACCCATTCACCGCCCCGGATGCAGGCTTCATCAGAGCGAGCAAGAGACCTTCAACCGGAGAAGAAGCTTTCTTTCTCAGTCGCCCATGGCTGCTCTCATCTCCTGGGATTTATAGCCAGCTGGAATTGAAGGTCAAGGAATCGTCCGGAGACGGCGATGATCAAAAGCGATCGATCGAGCCCCCTTGCTGTGATTGGAGAGCTGGCTTTTGCATCTCTTTTGGGTCATCTTTTCCTTTGCCTTTTGCCTTTTTCCCTTTTCCATGACAAATTCGATATTTCGCGGACGATCAGCATCGCGAGGGGAGGGAGGAGGAAGAGCGTTCCATGTGAGGCCTCAAAGTCAAGGCCATTTGAGTGTTGTCCTCTGTTTCAGTCTCGCTGCCCATCATTTCTTGCTCTTGCTTCTTCCTTCTTCCTTCTTCCTAGTGGTCCTGCTCTCCCTTTACCATGGCCATTTTGCTGGCGGCTGGCTGCCATTTTTTACAAAGTTTCGTTCGTGTCCAACTTCGTTAGAGGGCTCCGTCGTAAGGTCGCTCCTCTAGTTCAGTCTCGTTCTAAAAAATCGATCTTGCTAGTTCGTTGTGATTCTAGACGCTTGTTTGTGACTATCGGAGTAAATCGGAAAATGCACACAGCGGCCAGCTCCAGACGCCCAGCATCCTTTGATTGCGCTTCTATGAGGTAGTTCAGTTTCATTCTAGACACTTGTTTGTGACGACAAAAGAGGTCAATTCATATAAGTTTTAATCTAAATTCTCCCATGTCCAATGGACAATCATAAAGAAATATTTACGCTCTATTTAAATGGGATGAGAGAAGATTATTCTTAGGGCATAATTGAATTGGTTATCATAATCATAATTAACTATGCTGATAGCCGAGGCAATGCTTCTAAGTGAAAGAAAGCCTTCATTAATTTACAATGGTTGTAGGGCAACTAGAGTGGCGGAAAAAAAGTAAAATTCATTAATATGAGAAAGAAAAAGAAGAAAAGATAAAAAGTAAAATAACATATTATCTTATTTGGGAGGAAAAGAAAAAAAAATGAAGATTAAATATATAAAGTTATAAAAATATTTTCACTTTTTAAAATAAACAACGTATGTAGATGATATGAGAAAGGTACATTAAAAATAGACAATGTATACTTTTTGGATAACTCTTTATCATTGAAGGAGGAGAAAAAGAATATTAAAGTTATCTGTCTCTGTCCTCTTGAGTTTTATTCTTCAAAAAGATTATGGTGAGTGTCAACGCAAACACTAACATCGTGGAGTACAAACGATTGGACATTGGACGGTGACGGCGCACGTTGTGTAAGGAGCCACGGTGCAAATACAAGATATTTAAATAGATAATTAATTTGAGAATTAATATTTTAAAGATTAAAAAAATAAAATATTTTTGAATTCTCTTTTCCTTTCCTTACACTCAAATAGGAATGTAAAAAATTCTAACCATTCATGACCATAAAAGGGTAAAGCTTACTCTTCTCTCTCCTTTCCCTCCTTAACCCATTTCATTTCAAACAATGATTAAAATTCTTCTTTTCCTTATTTACCCTCTCCTCTCTTTCCTTCACCTCCTTCCAAACGAAGCGTTATTATGACGACATGAGTCAAACTGATAATCAGAATTTTCTACCTATAACATAACTACATCAATTAAATACCTAATTAAAAAAGATCTTTATTCATTTCTAAATTAAATTCATATAAGTTTTCCCGCCATAATCTTCTCTCACTTATTTACTCTTAAATAACAAACTCGACCCTACTAAAACTTCCACCAAGTAGTATCGTGTTTCGGTAACCTATTAAAATAATACATTCCAACTATGCCGACACTCAGCAAGGTACCAAAGCCTAATATCTTTTCCTTCTTTGTTTTAAGGGAGGGATCAAGTCCTTAATGATTAGGGTGCTTTGCTAGAACAAATTTAACAGCTAAAGTATGGATCAAGTCCTTAATCCATACTTTCACGTTTGAAAGACCATCTCTTATTCCTCCCTCCTCTAAACTAATACATTCCAACTATGCCGACACTCGGTAAGGTACGAAAGCGTAATATCTTTTCCTTTGTTTTTCTCTACTTTCGTTGTGTTTTAAGAGAGGGATCAAGTCCTTAATCATTAGGGTGCTTTGCTAGAACAGATTCAACACCTAAACTACGGATCAAGTCCCTAATCCATGCTTTCGCGTTCGAAAGACCATCTCTTATTCCTCCTCTCGATCGAATAATCCATCCATATCTTGATGACGAAGGAAGATTTGCATAGTGGAGGGAAAAAGAGTTGATCCACTGTACAAATCTTCTTCCTTTGAAGCCTCTCCCTCCCTTCCTTTAGTTCCTCCCCTCCTTTACTTAAACCCTGACACTGTAGTTTAATGTTGTAGCCACAAATTAAGTGTTGATGTTTTTGAATCTTAAGGGCCCCTCCAAATTATATTTAAATGGAGTTAGTGCTCGTGGGATTTAGGAAAGCTTGTTAAGCTTTTGAGGTATAGGGATAATGATCACCTATTTGATAATGGATTATAATTTTTAACTCGTAGTTTATGATAAAATTCATGATCAATTATAGTTTCTTAATTTATCTCTTTATAAATGGTCATAAGATCGATCGTGTGAAACCATTGGGATGACAGATTCTACCTTTTACTGAAGTAGTCTATGATAAATTAAAATTTTTTTAAATATCTATATTTGTCATTGAATAGATTCGTAATAGGTCAGTTTCAAATTTAAAAAATATCATTTATGATTTTTTCCACATACTTTGAATAATTTTATTATTATTTTTAGTATTTTTATTTTTTAGGGTTCAAGGATATTTCCATTCAATATCTCAGCGGCTCCACATGGTCAACCTCACGACTATATGTGAAAAAGTAAATCGAGAAGCTGCAGTTGACCACGACAGAGGGCATTGCCTCAGCTTCGTCGAGATTTGATCTTTGCCTACTTCAGCAACTCTACTCCATCGTAATGAACTTAGCTAAGCCCCGAGGGCTTATTAAAGACACAGACACATCACGTTGCCGGCTCGATCTCAAGCTACGAGTTCTTAAAACCATGGATATGATACGACACAACACAAATCATAGCATGCACAAATCTTAAAGCAACGTCTTCTTTTTAATGGTTTCTTCGCGCCCTTTAGTTTACGATAGCTGTAGTCAACACAAAATCATAGCATATGGCCTTTAAGATCTTCTTGATTCAACCACCTTCTAAGGTCACTCATCACCTTTCGCGAGTAGTTTCGTAAGCAAGACTCTTGACTTATTACCGATATGTATGTATGTATGTATGTATATAAGCATATGTTTGTTCAAATCGAAAGATTTGAAGGAGGAGGAGTTGAAAGTTAGTGCCGATCGAATGAATCAAAAGCATACAAAGTAAACATGGCTCATGGGTCATCAGAATCCTGTCTGTCTAAAAAAACTCATCAACAGCTTGGCCTACTTACTATAAGTAAAGAGGGCACTTTGAGTCATCCTCAACCATAAAAGTACATGTGGTTTTGACTCATTTAGCTAGTTCCTTCTCCAACTACTAGTCGACATACATTACTTTGTGCTTTAGTTGCGGGTAGGGGTGTGCCGGTGTTTTTCGGGCGAAGATTTTGGTTTTGGCAAAGGTGAGTAGTCTCGAAGGTAAGGCCTTGGACTTATAGCAACATGTACCGAGAGGGGTTCATAGCACTCAAGTACGCAAACTTCTTAGTAGATCCCGCGGGAATTCTTAAGTATAGTAATTTCAAAACTAAATGGTTATTTAACATAGTTCAAGTACTACGCATACTCTCTTCAATTTGATTACATAAAAAAAATGGATATATTTTACGTACGCATAAATTCTAAAGCGGACCTCTTTTTAGTTCACAATTCTAACGCATAATCTCTTCAAATTTGATTGCATAAAAAGGTTATATTTTACACACGCATAAATTCTAAAGCGGATCCCCTCTTTCTAGTTCACAATTTTGAAGTGCCACTAAACTTTAAAAGATTTGTGTGCACATAAAAGAATCTCCCTTTAGCATTCGCATGATTACTCGCGAAGGAGGCCTACGCGAAAAGGCGATATATGACCTTTTCTTCGTAAAATTCCTAAGATTTTATTTCGACTAATGATTGTAAGAAGAGTGATTCACAATGATATCTGAACATGAAAGAAGGATTTAGAAATTTAGGTTCCTAATGATTGTTTGCTTAGTGGAGTGGGTGTGGCCATCTTTTACAAAGAAAGAAGAGTTCTAAAATGATGTAAGTGGTCCGCGAAATCATCAAAAGTGAACCGAAAATTGAATCGATAGATCAATTGGTTGAATCGTATGTCGCATCAGCTACTAGCTATCGACTTTACTTATAGGGTATGTATTTGAGTAATAGTAATGACTTGAGAGGGAAGACTTAGGATCTATGATTCGATTTCAATCAAAAAAGGAAGTTGACTTAGCAAGCACATGAGAAGAGTATGCACATCTTCAAGTAAAAAAAGGACAAGGAGTCCTACAAATGTATGTTTCGATATCGTTTACCCTCTTCTACTCTCGCTCTTCAACGTTATCGATCTATCCAAGTAAACAGATTCGCGGGAAGGATTTCAAGCTTCTTTCAAAAATTGTCTCATAAAATCAAGATAAGTCAACCGCCTTCTGTGTTTACTTTGAAGGAGCAATGGAAGGAAAGGAAAAGAAGTTGAAGGCAATCTTAGAAGACAAATCTTGACAGTAGCGAGACAACTTACAGTCCCTAAATAGACAACAAGAAAGCTACTAGTTGTTTTCAATATGTAATCGCGATAATTCAAAGATCTAGAGGTAATAGCCTAAATGTGAAAGACGATGCAAACGAGCACAACGGGAAAGTTGCAAAGTCATCACCGAGGGCAAGTAGGTTATAGGCGACGAAGAGAAGCAAGCAACAAACATGAGGATGTGATAATTTAACTTCTACAAGTAAACAACAACAAACTACCCTACTCAGTCGATAAGGTATCATAATGATTGAACAAGAAAATTTCAAAACACCCTTACAACTTTCAAACCCTAATCAATTTATCCCCAATCACCAACACTCTTCGAATGAGGAAATAATCATGGGGTGAATCTTCAATCCCAGGGAATATGCCATTGCATGTTTACCGCATTATTAGTCGATTAAGTTAGTCATTAAGCAGTAAAATGACAGCTTGAACTACTTAATATATCCCAAGTAAAAGATGAGAGTTTAGTTTTTTTAGGTTCCATAGATTTCATTAATACACAACATCCTCTCACTCACTCCACAACCTACTCTACAAAATGGGTTCACGCTTTCGATGTCATCTTGAGCCACCTACAACTTAAACCATGGCAACCAAACATGCTCACGGGGCAAGATTCGAGTAGTAGAAACTTTTGGTTCTCCTTTGAGTCTTGACTTAGATCATCGAACGAGAATGTAGTGTTTGAAAACAGATAATTTCCGCAAGCATAAATTTCACTCAAGGAAGAAGAGGCCAAATGCTTTTGCATCTAGTTCTGAATGTTAGTTAGGGCTTGGAAAGTTTACCATGTTGAACTCGACGACTTAGAAACTCCACCGATCAAGTTGTGACCTAGCTTCAGCCATGTCTTTTTGCGCTTTCTTCCTTCGGTAGAAGATTGGGCAGTCCCGACTGGTTACAAGTAGACTAGTCATGTTACTGATAATGTCGAAGTCAGAAGAATAGTGGGATGTTGTGGAAATAATGAGCAGACCTTGTGCACAGCACGTCTTGGTGAAGTGAGCCTTGGCATTCTTGGCATTGTGTCCACAATTGGCCAAAAAGCATCTCCAATTCAGAAACTGGAGAAATACAGAGAAATGATATCAGAAACAAATTTTTTTAAAAAAAAAGTCAGGCCAAACTTGATCCACCAAATTAATGGCATTACTTACTATTCATGATCAAACATCAGGATGGAAGACAACCAGATGATAGAAAGGTGAGGCATGCTGCCCTAAAGGAAAAAAAAAAATACTACGACTATTTTTAAGATTCATATCTAACTAGTTCAAGTCAGGGTAAGTCTAACCTAGGTACGATTTGGGGCTATGCTGCAAAATCCAAACAGGATTTAGATTTGACCCATCTTCAGCTTAAGATTTGAGCATATGTATGGATTATCAGGTCAGAACTGAGTCCTACAAAACCTGATCCTTAAAACCACTAAAGCATAAAGTTGCCACTAGATTTCTTCAGAAGAAGGCCTTCAATAAGCCCCTGTATCCAGCTTGAGTGGATATGAAATAGAAGGAAATAGATATGAATTGTGTTTATTTGCATAAAAGATCAACTAAAAGGAATTGAATGATGTGCAAGTACAGACCCAATTGAGGTGGCTTAATATAAGACACCCCCTAGTGCATTCTCAAAACCATTCTCTTGCTGGTTCTGATGCAGGAGAGTTTTTATCCGGTTCAGCTAGAAAAGTTACCAGCTAAATATATAAACAACTGATCCAAATAGTTGCACAGCACCAATCATTGCAGTCTCATGGAAGCAAAATTGATGCAAACAGGATGCATAATTTTTTGTCCATTAATAGTGTGAAACGTAAAGAAATGAAGAAAATACCATTTGCTACAGTTTTGCAGTATAACTCAGCTTCTCTTCCCTTGCAATGCGAGCACAGTGTTTGTTCTTGATTGCTGCAAGGAGAAAACCTTTATCAATGTATTCTCTAAGAATTATGAAGAAAGCATATGTATATTTATTTTCCCCCATGTTGAAATTGTAGGGGCACTCATATAGCTTTGCATAGAGCTCTATCCGAGGGATAGGATTTTCTTTAATTGAACACAACTAGTTTGCACAAACACAACTTGACAATAATAACAGGAACACTCATAATTCCATTGTACACGGGGGCACATAGATGGTGTCTGATCCACATGCATAGTAATATAGCCAGATTACTATTCTATCAAGAATGGCAACTGCTTCATGATCAATGCAGATTGATCATTTCCGATTGTACAAGATACCAGATGCTCACATTACAAACTTGTGAAAAATGGCATTTTGCAAATAAAGAGTACGATGATGTTTTGTCTTGCCAAAAAGAACGAAAAATGTCATGAATACATATCAAATCAATCAGGTAAAAAAGAGACAAGCAGTGGCATCTGTAAGCAATGTAAATTATATATATATATATAGTATCTAACCTGATGACTGCCTTGCATCCAAGACAACTAAGTTGTTTCTTGGCAAATTTCATTATGCCACTATTTGAAGGCGTTGAAATAGATACGGATCTTGTATGACTTCCCTGAAGAAGCTCTTTACTGGCATTTTTCAGAATAGGCTCAAATATTCTTAGGAGTGGCTGCAACATCAAGAGAACTAATCATAATTTGAGGGAAAGTGTCAATCACAGATGATGAAAGATTTTCTTAGTCAACCTTGCTGATCTGATTTGTCAGATAGTATTGAGGGTCTATCGGAATATTATTCTCAAGGACATATATTGGATCTTCAGACTTCTCATAGGCCTGTTCAAGACATATAGACACTTCAATTAAAAAGATCTTTCTTCTAAAGGAATAAAACACTAGAAACATTTACCTTGGCATCTTTTGTGCCTTTAATTATAACAAATGGAACTCGGTCACCAACATTAGGAGCAGTTGCAGCATCCCTCTATCCACCACAATCAGAGCACCAGTGCTAAGCAATCTTACTCAAAGTTTATATTGATGAACAAGATATAAAAAAAATGCATGAATGTAGTAGAAACGCCTAGTTGCATCACTCTGATAAGCCAATAGTTGGCGAAAAAAAGGGCATAGAAATGAAAACATGTCAAAAAAATCAACCTAAGATCTTTATCTCTGCCCATCGAAGGGTTATGATGTGGATTGACTGTAAAGAGGCGATATTCATGATCATTATACAAAACAAGTGTTTCCACAAAGGCAGATAAGGTATGGGAATGACACAGTGGCACTTCAAATACTTTTTCACCCTTTCATATATCGCTTTTTTGATAATCTGAAGAAGCATACTTATTAATACTTCAGCAGAAGATTGTCCTCACTAAGTTAATGAGGGATATTGCCTAAACTAACCTCAGTTTAGATATGCATACGAAGAATTTTACAAGCTTGAATGACTTTTGTTTATGGTTCCACATAAACTGGCTTAAATTTTTCGTTTTTAGACAAGCTAATATTTCATTTATGAATTAGGCTCTCTCCTTACCAATCAAGAAAATTTTCATTCTAGTGACAGTTATTCACATAAATCTTTAAACGGAATCAACATCAGTCCAGTGAATCTGTTGTTAAAAGTTCACAAATTGCATGCTAGGCTACACTATTTTTTTCAGAAAATCTACTAACATCAGTTTTTGGTCAATTCATGAGCTAGGGACTCCTAAGCATAAATGGTAGTGCAGCACTTAAGCAGAATGTTTCAACCTACTAATGCCGTTCAATGCTAAGAAAGCAAAGAGAAGCTGCACAAATCACCATTACAGCTGAAAGACTCTTCCCATCATTCTCCCATTTCCATGAGGTAAACGAATGTTTTTCCATGCTAAAAGTATATGTTCTCAATATATCAATTTTTGTCACTTTTTTTTTTTTTTGACAAGGATAAAAAATAATGAAAATATCAGTTTCTAAATTAAGGCAAGATAACAAACAGATGAGATCCATACTTTTCGCATCTTTTCAGCAAGCTCAACATGTGCAGACTTTACACTATAATCACTTCCAGTTTTGGTCAGACCCTGCCAAAGAAGGTAGAAAAACTTGAGTTCATACACAAATGTTAAAATATAATCTTATATCACCGAGATGTAATGTTGTCTGCAGTTGGAAATTGCCTTTGTTATAACCAAAAGAGACAAATCCACACGGTTCATTAAAAGATCTGAAATTGTGTTCTTCACATATTGAACTGCACCAGGAACATCTCGGTCAATTAGTATCTTGTGTAGGCATTCGTTTACCAGATTCTTTACCAACAAACAGTTGTCTCTTCTGACTGTCTCGATGCCTGTTGTCAAAGAATTGAATGCCACTAAATCATGTTTTTTCAAAACTATTAAATAATTCAAATACTTACCTTTTGTGTCCATTTTGTCAAAACTATCAGGCTTTGTCCAGTACAATCCAGCATATCTCTTCTTGCTTATTAGCAAATAGGGATAATAGATCTTTTCAAATTCTAGCCTAATGGGCTTAAAAAAAAATTGAAATAAAAATTAATTAGAACAGAGACTAAAAACAAATTTTTAGGATATACACTATTATATTCTTGGATGGCCAATTTGGCTCATAGTAAATAAATAATCAAGAAAATAAAACGTGATTTAAAATGAAGACTAAAAATGTCAGCTAGGATATCTAGCTGATAATACACTGAGTTTACAATGTCAGTAATAGAAACTTAAAGAAACACATGATTTAAGACATCCACAACTCAAATAATCATGTCTCAACCCTCGGATACCTTTATGAAAGTTTCTGTAATATATTCTGATGCTTCTCTTCCTAACTTCATTGCTTCCTCTACAGAAGGCACACCGAATTGTACCATAACAGAGTCAGTGTCCCCATAAATAACCTAGAAAATTGATCATTAAGCAGTCAACTAAAGAAAAATTGTCAAATACTGACAGTATTTCATAGTCAATAAAAGGAAAGCAAATACATACAACAAAGTATTGAGAAGCAATATGGCCATCAACTTTCAGTGATGGCTTGAAAGAAAGCAACTCATCTCAGGACAGAGTATGCAAAGAACTGAATGTTCGCAGATGCTTACCAAGAGAAATGAAGCAACCAAAGCTTCTGAGATCTCATGACAGTCCAGAATCAGTTTTACTTTTTTGTTCAACATAGTTTACCAATTAGCAAACTTATGAAGTTCAAGTGCAACAATATTATTAACACCCCATATTAAAATAATAATAAAAAAAATCTAATCATCATATTCTTGAGTATGGCTTCTGCCAACAATTAGGAATACAGGCCTATAAAAAAACTGCTTTCTGCATGAATTAACCATGTCCAAGAAGTCTTCAAAAGTCGCCAAGGTACTGCAAAAGCTAGTGAAATTCCATTCCAGTATACACATCCAACGAAATCAAGAAGGTTCAGATTGACACAAGATCACTATTAAGAATATATGTTTATTTATTGATAGCCCAGGTCTTCATAACTTCTATTGCAGGTGATCACTTTCCTCTCAAACACTTTTGTTATGGCAAGGATGTAAATTTCATTTTAGTTAAGCTGCAGGTGTTCAAGAAATAGCTCACAAACTGTAATTCTGCTATATTCATTCTTAAGCCCCATTTCTTTTGTGATTCTTACCAAAAAGATTCATTCAAGTTTCATTTATTAATGCACAAATTAATCAATGTTATATGATGAACACTTGTACCTCTTAAAAGCTTATCAGTATCCACATCCATGAAGCTACTATCACAAAATGTAAATTTTCTTGTTTATATTTGCTCCAGCTTTCGTCAATCCCAAATGCTATGTTGAGTTGCTTGCCTTCATGGATAAACTAGTTGTGCCACCAATGTTATTGTGGCAAAACGTGACTGAGCTTCTATAAATTTTCCATCAGTGTTTAATGTGCTTATAGAAATTAGAGTGAGAAATACTATAATGTCATCATGTAAGCAGGTTAATTAGCAGCAATTAAGCCAAAGTCAGCAACAAAGGAATAAAAAATGATTACATGTGAAACAAAGCATAGCAATGCCTATATATAGACTTAACGATGAAACTATATACGTGTATCACAAAGCATTTAAAAGTTATAATCACAAACTCAAAGGAAAGTTTGATCAACTAATAGACAAGTACTACAAATTCTTTCTGCTGCACTTTTTACATGCTTTGAACCCATAAGCATACCTCTGCATTATGAGCATAACCACCACTTATAGTAAATTTCTCTTCTACCATCTTCTTTGTGTGCTCAATCATTTGTCGACCTTGACATTACCAGTGAGCAAAAGTTATGGACGACAAAAAACCTTTCCACATCTTGCATTTACTATAGTCCCAGTTAGCAATGAATAGTAATCTACTTATTTAGGAGTCAATCGCATACCATAGCTTGTCACACTGGAAGAAATTTCTAAACAAGGTAACTGACCAACGGTAGCTCCAGTAAACCCATATACAGAATTTGCACTTATCTACAATGATAAAACAAAAGGAAAAAGTGAGTTCAATCTCAAACTATCAATAATTTGTCAACTTGAACCAAGTATGTCTACAATAGTCATGTATGATGTACTTTCAAAGCCAACTGGCGTCCATCCAATACAGCCTTCTCAAATGGATCTTTAGCTTCCTGAAAAATATAATTTCCAAAACTTGAAGAGAGAAGAAAATTTGCATAATTTTATTACATAAGAATGCAAAATCAAACGAGTATGGACATGAAGACCAGATAAAATTTAGACATATGAAGTCATGAACTACTCAAAGTAGGTTGGCCAATAATTTAATATCTTCAAACAATTTTAAAGTTAATTCTATATTTTCAAACCATACCTTCAGATCAGCTTTTGCTCTCTTACGTGCAGTCAATAGCTCTTCTAGAATTTCAGGAAGTATGCCCTAGTTTTTAGACAGAAGACAAACTTAAAACCTTTTGAGTATATTAGAAAAAATCAGAAAATTGATTGAGCCGCAAATTTTCACCAAAAAGCATACCTTTTGCAATTCAGGTTTGACAAAAACTTCACCAGATGGAGTTTTGTTTACACTTTCTGCTGGCAAGTTTAACCTATGGGCATCTTCTGATTTAACCTTCACAAAAAATACAGTAAAATCTCAAGAAAATTTAATTGAAGGATATAAATTGCAAGATCAACATCATGCTGTTTAGTCTCCATGATAGAATTTATACCAATGTGCAATAACACAAATTGTACGCCATCATGATGGATGGATATAAAGAAGCAAAGTCCAAAGTCGCAATGGGCTTTTCATAAAAACCAGTATTTGCCTCCAACACCTACAAGTATGAGCATAATTAGCTAAAGGTCAGTCTTCATTTAGTATGTAAATATAAAAATAGAAGTTATAAACATGCAGATCCTTATATTCTTAGGAAGTCACAAGGAATTTATAGAATAACAGAATAAAAAACATCCCTTTGTTCACAAGTGATTATGATGGAAACTAATATAATTGCAAAAGGTACAAATTATTTTTCCTGGTTTCATTTTCTGGTCTTGAAAATTCTTTTGGCTTGCTTATACTGATAAATTTATACAAGTACATGCTAAGTAGGCAGGGAACTGGAAAAGGGCTATAGTTACTCACAGTTGCACCTTCAAAAGTTTCTTGAGCAGATCCTTGCCCTTTGACATTTGGAATAACAAGATTCCTCTGTTTAGCTTTCCTTAGGAGTTGAGAAAGAACCTGAAGGAAAGTCATCCAGGTTAGAGGGGGTCATTTTTATAATCCAGTATAATGGTAAAAAATATAAGTTGTCACCTTGATGCTCTGGCCTCTTGCAAGTAAAAATGATATTGGCACACCAGTAACTCGTGCCATCTCCACATAGTTGTAAATGTACATCAATTTGTCCAGAAGTCGTTGTGGAAGATAAGCATCCTGCATAAATAACAAAAAAAGTTCAGCGACATGGATGAGATAATATAATACTCCATAACTAGATCTTGGGGGAAAACCAAGACGTCTCAATGTCACTCTAAGCCTTTTTTAGAAAACAAAAAGTCACCCTAAGCATTAGAACATGGGATTACCCAAATCATCTCTATTCCTTTGTAAAACAAAAGATTAGATTCCGCCATATTCGAATCAACGCATATTCAATATTTGTCACTTTCTATAATACAACTACAGTAAAGGGCCATCATACCAAACTGTATGGATCCACTGTGTACCTTGATAAGACATTGCAATCAAATATGAGAAGATTGTCATGAAATCAGTCAGATGTGTGTCTGCATGCATCAAAAGAAGCAACTGAACATGCATCTTTGCATTCCATGGTCAATGTATTCAAGTGTGAATAAGTTTCCTTCAACTAAGCCGATCTCTTCATCGAAAGGACCACTTAAATATCTTAGTTATTTCAAGCAAATTCTTATATACATAAACATATGACAACAACCAAACTTTATCCCACTAAGTGGAGTCGATTATATAAATCCTCCTACGCAATTGACCTTGATCCCCTAGTATATCATCATCTATATTTAAATAATTTTTTCTTGATTTATCGTTTCTAACTAAGTCTTTTTAATCCCCCTCTTCCTTGATTAACGTGTGTATTTATCATGCTCTCACATCACTTAATCATATAAACAAACATATATGTTTAAAATTTTGCAAAGCCTATTCTTCGAGTTTTCAGGACGTTTAGTAGGTGTAAAAGAAGTCTACAGGCATAAATAAAGCTTGAGCAGTAAAAAAGTAAAAGGGAAAGAAAAACATTTTTTGTATACTAAAAGCAATGGAGGAAAAGGTTATGCGTTTATTGAAGTAATATTGATCAAATGAATAAGCAACTAATACACACCTATGCCATCTGTCGAGATCTAGCATTGTATATTAGCTTGCGACAAAATCTAGTTTAAATACTACTAATTAGTGGCGCACATCAACTAGATAGTTAAGTTGAATGTGGGGGACCCATGCAAAGTAAAATACATAAAGCAGTTTTATTTTCCTGCAATATTGGGCACCATTTTATTAGCACCTAGAATACAATAAGTACCTCCACGAGGTAATATCTAACATCTGATTCAGTTCAGAAATACCAAAGAATCTAGTGTCTACCTTGGCAGCCAAGATTAGAGACTGTTAAAGTTAATTTGGTAACCACTTGTCCCAAAGCGTAGGTTTGTTAAGAAAGATATCGATTTTTATATTTTTAAAACGCCCATTCACATATGGCTAGACTTACTGGGTCTTATTGGCCAAAACCAAATACATACGAGGTAATATTATGACACCGGTAAGATTTAGACCTTAGACCTTGGATAATTCAATTTGATACTGCGTTAAAGTTTAATTTAACCACTTATTCCAAAAGCTTAAGATGTAAACAGAGACCAATTTAATATTCTTAACAGAGGCCAAGTTTCTAGATGCAACCAAGCAATAGCAATTTTGCAAGCAAAGCAAACGCTAATTCTACGAATATCTCAGGCACACATAATGAATGAAGTCATTAATGAACCTTCAAACAGTAGACAGCTAGCCGTCTTCTAGATTCTGGATTACCATTTTGGAGATCAGATATTATTGAATGATGCACATCTTCTTTCTGCAAAAAAAAAAAAAAGTTAAATGAGAGGGAGAGAGAAAACACTAGTGAGAATTCCATCAGTAGAAACAGGAACACACCACATGGTGGTATATTTATTTAAATTACTTGTCTTAAGAACAAAGGCCGCATTAGGAAAGAGGTCAAAAAGCAGATACAACAAGCAGAAATCCTAATGGGAAGATTATAACTGAACACTTAAATGGGAAGACACACTACAACAAGCAGATACAGTATGCATCCATACAGGTGAAAGAGGTCAAAAAAATCCCTAATCAATCATAGGTTGGGGGAAAAAATTGAATTAAGCATTTATTCCCACTTTTGACATTATATGAAATCCTAATCATGTAGACTAGGAGCTTTAACATGTGCATTCTGCAAAGGATATCAGACAGTGAAAAATCTATCATGGATTCACAGTGAAGAATCTATCATAGACAACAAGCCAAACATAGTTAATATCCATGCTCCAACTTGAATGGGAGTGAAGAGTTAGATTAATGGGCTCAGTGATTAGTCCCCCATTGCTAGTTATAGGCAGGGTTTTATCATGAGTCCACTATATACTCATGTAATGATTATCTCTCAATGACTACAGTATAATAATAATATTCTCTTCCCCAAACTAACAGCCAAAATACCATGCAATTTGTCCTCTATATACTCATGTAATGATTATCTCTTGATGAATGTAGTATAATATTTTCTTCCCCAAATTAACAGCCAAAAAACCATGCAATTTGAACTGCAAAATCAAATAAAGGCATGTCTTTTTCAAATGAACAATGTCTTTTCACCTTTTGAATAAATCTAATTCCATTTTATATTCATTTTCAAAGTTAAAATATAGAAAGTAAAACCATCACATCTAAGAATCGGCTCAAAGGGCAATCTCCCTATATTCTTGTCCTAAACACAAGCATCTTCAAAATGCAGCAATATTCACTTCAAACTGCAATTTAATATACTCACTAGTCAACATTGTACATGTATTTTCTCAGCAGAGTCAACCAAAGAGTGGCAGTTAAGGACTGACAGAGTATTATCTTTTCTTCATAATTTACGATCAGATGTAATAACACAGGTAACAAGGGTACCATTCTACTTGTTAATTCTTAGAAGGAAATGGAAATAGATCAAGGATCCCCAAAATTCAAGCTTTTCAATTCTCCCATTTTCCAGAATATGGTGTCCTCAAAGATGTTAACATGGTTCCTCTCATTATATTTTTGCAGGAAAGTGTATGATCCCATTTTGTGGTTATTGTCTGATTCAAATCACTAGTAGGGCTGCATGGATTTGAGAACCAGCATGGTTGCTAGTCATGCCAAAATTGAGCTTGACTCATTTAAATTTCGACAAACCTGAGAATTATACTTTTCAATTAATATAGGTACTCAAGATCAAAGACTCGTCTAAAGGCTGAGTTTGATTCAAGCTGAAGTCAATTGAATCTAAAAGCCCAAATCAAGTCAAACTCAATATCGCTACCCATAACTTTAATGGGTATGAAAAAAATACTATATAGGATCATCTATAAAAATATATTTAGAACCTCAAAATGATTCATTGCAGGGGAAGCCCTGGGGAATTAAGTTTGCTTATATGTATGTTCAGGAGAAACAAGACAATTCATAAACAGAGCATGAGCTTATGCACTATAATTGAGCTATGTACCATTGAAACTTAGCTCGATAAGAGTTCTACCAAAAACAAATGCCAATACTTAGGCTTGTTGAGAGATCAAGTAGAGCTCAAACTGGTTTTTGTAGCTTCCACTACTATGATTGCTTTGTTTTCAGTTCTAATCACTTGTTATAATAGGGTTCTACCTGCAGATATATTTCATTAACACAAAAGGAGGCAACAGAAACCACAGGAAAATATCCTGCAGATCTCTCCCAGTTAATCTTTCCCACAGCTAACTGGTTGGGAAGAATCACCAAATAGTGGGATTGTGAAAAAATAAATGTTGTGTTACATTATGTTATTGTTACAAGAATTAACATTGTCCACAATAAAGGTGTACAGAAAAAATAGGACAACTATGCACTGCGGCTATACTTTTAACTGATTTATGACACAAGGTAAATTGTGACTCAAATAAAAAGGCAAAAAGTATACTCATTTATTAAATTTAATAAATGGCAAAACTTACTTGCTCCCTGAGAAAATGTGCCGAGACTGAATTAAGAGAATATGAACTAAGCTTGTAATCCCTTTGTATAGCCTTCAGAAACACAGAGAGGAAAAAGCATATCAATAAGACATTAACAAATCAATTATATGCTAACTCATATAAGAACCTGAAACAGATCAAACTGGACTCTTCCCTCCACTGTAACTTCCTTGCTCTCCCTCACACCATATTGCCTGCATGAATCAAAACTATATTGACCACAGTACACAACAATTGAATATGTCTAAATTCAGCAGCTAATCACATCTTTATTTAGTATAGCCCAGTTGTGAGTTGATGCACATGGAACCTGAAGGTAGGATGCATCATGCTCATTAGTCCAACATAGACAAGCATAATGATCCAATGTCTATATATTAGAAGGTTATCCTCTCGCAGCAGCCTAGTCTTCTTTGTATAGAATAAATTCCACCTCATTTCAACATGGCATATTTGAGTCATGATGAGTGTGAGGAGCAGCATGATGAAGCTAGGATGCTCAATGTTCATTTGTTCCATATGAATAAGTGTGGTGAACCATTATGTCTATGTATTCGAAGCGCATTCCACTCTACAGTGACTAGTCATTTTAGGAAAAAATGAGCCCCAACTTAATTCAGCATGGTACCAAAGCTAGCCCCACATCCTATGTCATAATGGGCCTCAATACAACAGACAAATAGAACTAGCCCTAAACCTCTAAGTCATAACGGGCATGAGGGTTTAAAGTTAGGATGCTTCATGCTCATTAGTTCGAGAAATATGTTGATCCAATAGCTCCATATATCCCATACTTTTAGATTGTATTCCAAAGAGCAAAGGCACTACGGCAGCAATAATACTTACATTTCAATCAAAATATAAATTCATTAATTTACAAATCTTGTGTTCATATGTATTATTTAAATCATGTAATTTTTAAATCATATATTTCCTTGAAAATACTAGAAATGTATTTTTAATGCTTTTCATTTTCAAATACATTTATAAAAAAAATTAAGGTTTTCTATAAATATTTTAATTGTCTAGACTATTAAGTCAGACAAGGGCAACCAAGATTGGGCCCATAGGATGCTTGATTCAACACCATCTCAGGCAAAGATGGCCTATGACAACCCTGTTTAGGCTTGTGATACACCTGGCTTCTGACACATGTACGTGCTAGTGCCGGTGGAAGCTCTAATTTTCCCTCAAAAAATAGATGGTATAGCAAGAAAAGGTACTCATGTCCAACTCTAGTATATAGTTAAAATTTACTCAGGAAGTGATGTAGCAAAAATAAACAGATAAATTTTTGCACAATCTGGTGTGAATCAATGCATCAGGATTTGGGACAAGTGACTTTGGAATATGTAAACGCTCATTGTGCAGTTGAAGTGACAGCCAGTAAATCTCCATGTCATGAGAAGAAACAACCACAACAGAAGTGTAAATACAAAAAAAAAAAAAAGAGAAAAAGGAAAGAAAGCAATACAACTCAAATATTTCTTAACCACTCCGTCCACAAAAAAGTAATAAGGAAAAAAATGGTTTATGAGTACGGAACCTATATTTTTTATTTATGAAGATCGCCTGTACTTGAACTGCAACACCAGTGAGCATGGTGAAGAAAAGGCACAACGCTAACTGAGAAATCACTAAGATATTTTTAAGATACAATCTACCTTAGTTTACATGTACATCAATTCAATGAGACTTAGTTTACACGTACAACAATTCAATGAGATGTGAAGTATGGAATACAAAATAATCGTTCAAACTTCAAATTGAATATAATGCAATGGGATTGCTAGACAGACAAGTATGAGATCCAAAAGAAAGGATTTTAAAAAACTCACTCATAATAATATTGCCAAAAAGCAACAACAACAAAAACAAACAAAGCACGCAATCCTAGCTATCTATGTGCCGAGGAAATAGGAATGCATAACCTCGATGAGAATGTTGTATCTCTAACACGTAGCCGGCTGTTTCTTATGCGACCAAGTGTTGGGAACTCACCTATCTTAAGGGCTTCAGCTCTCTGTGACAAGTAGAAGGAGGACAGAGTACACACTTATCCTTAAGAAATCAGTATGATATACATTTAAATTGCTAAGACAACAGGTACCTCAATAAGATAAGGCAAGTCAAATTTGCATATGTTATATCCAATTATAATATCCGGGTCAACCTCACGAATTAAATCCTGCAATTGAATTCATATTTGTTTCCCCAAATAAGTGCATGACTGCCACACTCCAAGCAAAATCCCTTAGTAGAAAGTCCAATGAACAATCACAAAGAACTGATCATATAAGGAAAGATAATACCAACATGTCAAAGTCATCTTGGTAATCCATATTCAATGAACTTTGTATAGCCTCTAAATGAAGAGCTGAAAGCTACTTACCCTCCAAGCCAGTAAAACCTCCCTCTCAGTATCAAATGACATCACATCAACTCCAACAATTGGAGAACATGACTTAAGAGTCATGACATTTTGTATAAATGGATGGTCATCTCCTTGAAGGGTGACTAAATTTGCAATCTGCTTAAAATAAGGAAAAGTTAAAGGAAAATGAAAATCACATGTAGTGCAATTGCCCAGTGTATTAAAACAGAAGGGAATACCTGAATTACAGGATCATGAGTTGGCTCGGGAAAGAGTCCTTTACGACCTGCACACTCAATATCAAAACTTAATATTCGAAACGGAGCCATTTTTGAGTATTTCCCTTCAGGAGTATGGCTGATCAGCTCAGAATATCTATTGAAGGATTGAGGAAAGGTGGCAAATAACAGTATCATTATCCTCAAACTGTCTATCTCAATTATTTGGATATACCTATATGAATTATTCCTCTACAGAGTTTATGTAAGGATATATCAGTATGAATATTTCAATCGATTAAATATTTTTATTAGATGAACTAGAATTTTCATTGGCGTCCCTCTAACCTTTACATCCTCCATCCTAAGCAAATTAAACAAATGCTTAGTTTAATCAACTAATATAAAATAGTTGATTAGATCAACTTCTAACAGAAAAATAAAATAGTTTTCTGCTTCCTGTAGGAAAGGATACAAGCAATCAACTTCCAGTTGACAATAAGACATACTCTTGATCACCTTTCTATAACTTCCAGCAGGCACTTCTATCCAATTTCCACCAACAATGTTACAATCAATCATGAATCGGAGTGCAAAAAGAACGTTGCTTTCGTATGTGTCAAAATTCCTTGAACCTATGCCTTCAATTGTAATACCCCTCTCAAGAATACCTGCCAAAATATTGTCCTTTAGTCCTGTACATACGAACTCCTATATCCAGACAAGGCCTCTACTAGATCATACTTAGATATCACTCATTTTATGCAAATGAAACGAGAGGTCAAATTCCAAATTCTAACAAAAGCATCACCATTTAGCAAAGAATGTGTAAGAAGAGCCAGGGTATTTTCTTATCTCATCGAAGAGGCCTTACCACGACAACTGGCAACCATGGTAGGTAAGGCAACTACAATCTTAAGAAAAGGCTGAAACTGATCTTTCTGGTAACACATAATGCTCTTCTTCTGCACCAACTCAATCCGTCTAATGAACCTTGCTACATTGCTGCTTCTATTTGATTCTCTCATTCTCCCCTATATGATTCAGATCACAAGAGAAATATCTTAGCTAAAAAATGTTAATTCAAAAAACATAACCAACAATGCAGAAATTGAGTAATTATGATCAAAAGAACAAACAATGGAATTATGATGAAATCACCTCTAGTGTTTGGTGGAAGCGGGAGATATCATCAGGCCCCATTCCCATAGGGCATTTTATATAGAAGTAAGGCTCAAATCCGTGAACATGACAGCAGACACTGTGACCTAACCAATTCCAGATCGATTTCTTCACTAAACCAAATTAGTCAGAAACTATAAAAAAAGTACGAAAGCACCAAACCCAACCTTCTCTCGTGACGCCAAAGATCCTGAGAATCGCTGAAGGCCCAGATGAGCTAAGCAACAGTTCTTTGTGGCTTTCCCCGATGACATAGTCGATCTCAAGCTGCTGAAAAACTGCAAAAAGAACAACAAAAAAAAAGTAACAAAAATCAAACTTTTTTACAACTTGGAGAAAAATGTGGTCGAGGTCACAAGTACCGATGTTTTCGGAGCCGGAGAGATAAGAGGGGGAGAGTGCAGGGCGTCTCCACCTGGAGAGGCGAGACGAGAGAGCCTCGTCGCGGAGGAGGATGAGGGCTTCCTCGTCCTCTTGGTACATGGTCTCCTCCAGGAATACATCCTCGTCCATCATCTCCTCCTCCGCCGCCGATCCATTCGTCGGCGGCGGTTGCTGGGGTTGAGGGTTTTGGCGGTCGAACTGCGATCGCTTCGGGGGGTTCGGAGGCGTCGAATGCTGCACCCCTCTCCGCTTGCCGTTGCCGCCGGCCATGGAAACAGCAGGAGGAGAGAGCGAAGGCGACGAATCGGAGAGTAGAAGAAGAAGCGGTCAAGCCGAAGTGGATGGATTCCCGCCACTGCCAGGGTAGGGATTTATTACCTTTTCAGAAACACCCCAGACATCACGTGCTAAGCGCGTGTCATTTGTTTGTTAACCCGTCTACCTTATCTTGATTTGTTATATTTAAAATAATGTCATGAGATCGATAGCCGGTATGAAAATAGACCGTTAGAATAATAAATTTTATTTTTTATTGAAGTTAAATTCAAGCTCATGGTGACTCAACCGCAAGATCATAGCCGTGTAAAAGAAACGAATCGAATTAAATAGTATGAAAATATTAATATTTAAGCAATATCAAAATTGCATTCGAATTTGATAGTTGAAATTTATAAAAATTTAATTTTAATCACAGATTTTCAAGTATGAGTTTGACTCAAATTATTCCCAGTTCAGTTCAAATAGCTATGGACTCGTGGAATTTAAATTTTTGAAGACATCGACACAATTAAAGATTTGGTTATAGCTTAATCTATTTTTATTATCAATATGAACAAGTTTTCAACACAATTTCACTCTTTTATAGGTTTGTTATTTTTCTATTATGTAATTATAGATGTTCAGTCCATAGCAATTTAACTCCAAAGCTAATCCGATCAAGTGAAATACATTTATGACCCTTTTCTTAGAGGTGGATCCCTTTAGAAAATAGCCGATTAGTCAGTTGGAATCTTTAAAATTAGATTTTCTACAACAAAAGAACTTCCTTATTCGATTTTATAGATCGACTCCAAATCGTCGTAACAAAGGCTTTTTCTTTTATCCTTATAATTATTTTAAAGATCTTTCTTTTTACATAATTCAAACAAATCAATAATAATTTTTATTATTTTATTTCATTTATTTGATCTTTTAATTTATTTTATATTTTATCTTCGGTCAAATACCAATTGCGAATAGAACAAATCACCGTATCAATTTTCTTCCCATGTTAATCCTAATTTTTGTCTTCGTCGATATTTAATTTCCGTAAATAATACGAATTTATTTATTTTTAACTAATAGGATAATAATAATAATAATAATAATAATAATAATAATAATTTGAAGAACACTGAAGTAGACGTTGAGAACTCGCGTCACTTCACAAAACTGCTGGCCTTCGTTCGCCCTCAACGGATAAATACGCACACGAGTCGCTGTCTCCGAAGCCCAAAGGCGCCTCCTTTTTCGTCCGCCTCCGCGGACCACACCCTGCGCCAATCCAAGCCTCCCCGTGCAAATCTCGCCTCCTTTTCTCCTCCGTCGATGGCGGCGCTCAATCTCGCTGCGAATCCCACCGCGGGGCCGTGGAATTGAGCTGATCGGGAGGGGTTTTCCTTCGGACTGGATGCTGGCGATCTGCGCGGCCCGAGCGGCGCCCGTCAACCTCTGCCTTCTTCCGGGCGAGAGGAGCAGCGGCCGTGGAGCCTGTGTCGGGCGGCTTTCGAGGAAGGGCGGACGGCGGCGACGCGCCGGCCGGGGTGAGGCCCCTCCTCATCGCTTGCCGGTCGCTGCTCGAGCTCGGCTCACTAATTTCTTCTCTTCCCCGATCGGTTTGGATTCGCAGGTTCGATCTGATTTCTCCCGTAAAGGTGGTGTTTTGGTCTCCGGATTAGGTCTGTAGTCGCCGGCGGAGGTTCTTCATACTTCTCCTAATTGGGTTTTGATATGTGGTTTTGAATCTGGAGAGTGCAATGCCTTTGGAATTGGAATTGATCATTATCTGCTAATTGGTTTGCCTTGCTTATCGTTTGCATGGCTACCCAGAAAATAAAGTTAATAAGTTTAATATCCAAGAAAATTATTTTTGCAATGATTTTCGGTACAGATTTCTGAAAATATATACATATTTATATGTAGTAGACATGTGTGCTTCGTGAATTGCTACATGAGTGTTGTTTGTGGCTGGTTCCCATCTATAAGATAGAATTTTGTAAACCCCTCTAAATGGTGTATGTGTCAAATTTTGTTTGCTCTTAGTTCTTTAATTATGTCTTTATTTCTCATTTCTTAGCTCTTGGTCTAGATCAAGTTCTCCATTGGCGAATATGGTTTCTTTGACCTTATCTTCATTTTTTTTCCACTTATGCCATCAATAGGGATTTTTTTTCTTTTGAAAAATGAAAATTACTGGAGGTGATTAGATATTCCAAAGCAGTCATACATTCTTGTTTTTATAAACTTTGCTTGGGAGCAGTCATGAAACTTTACCTTTCAAGTTCATGGTATATCTCATTGGTTTGACAACCTTGTTTTTAAGCTGTAGACCTTTCAAACTCAAGATGTATCACAAATGCTGTGGATTGGTCCTGTACCTGGTGACATTGCTGAAGTGGAGGCATACTGTAGGATCTTCCGGGCTGCTGAACAATTGCATTCTGCTATAATGGACACTTTGTGCAATGCAGAAACTGGAGTATGTGCTGTTCCTTATGATATCCCTTCTGAGGAAATGCCGATGCTTGAAGACAAGATAGTCGCAATACTTGGCTGCATGTTAGCATTACTAAATAGAGCTAGAGAAGATGTCTTGTCAGGGAGGTCATCTATCACGAGTTCATTCCGGGTCTCAGATATTACTACTTTGGATGGTAAGGTTCCGCCACTTGCTGCTTTCAGGAGCGAAATGAAAAGGTGCTGTGAGAGTTTGCAAGTTGCTCTTGCAAGTGTTTTTACACCCATTGATGATCGCAGCGTTGATATCTGGAGGCGATTGCAAAGGTTGAAGAACGTATGCTATGATGCTGGATTTGCACGCGCTGATGGCTATCCTTGTCCAACAATTTTTGCCAACTGGGGTCCTGTATACTTTTCCACTAGGAAAGAGGACAGCTTGCTGGAAGATTCTGAGATAGCATTTTGGCGGGGTGGTCAACTAACAGTCGAGGGTTTGACATGGTTGTTGGAGAATGGATTTAAAACAATTGTAAATTTGAGGGAAGAGGCATCCAATGACGAATACTACCTAGATACTCTTCAAAAAGCTGTTTCACATGGAAAGATAGAGTTGATAAATTTGCCTGTTGAAGTTGGGACTGCTCCTTCAATAAAGCAGGTTGAACAGTTTGCTATGTTGGTTGAAGATCCAAATCAAAGGCCTATTTATCTGCATAGCAGGGAAGGTGTCGGTAGAACTTCTGCCATGATTTCAAGATGGAGGCAGTATATAACACGTTCTTCTTCAGTTTCAACCCTCCAATCTAACTTCAATGGAAAAGCATGGAAAAACACAACAGAAGAGGAAAGCCTAAACCCACATAATCCTATTTTACCATTGCCTAATGAAAACACATCTTTAAGAGATGACCTCATTCTGCATTCTTCATCAGATGTGTTTATTGGTAACAAAAATCAAGGTTTTCCAGCTCCAGCAGTTGAAAACCAGCATGAAAAGATGAACTGTGAGGTTGCTTTAATAGATAACTCGCAATCAGGACAACAAAATTATGATACTAATGCAAACATAAGCTCCAACTTCTCTATATGCAGTGATCCTCTCAGGTCACAGTTTCCTACATGCAACATTTTATCAAGGAAAGAAATGATCACATTTTTCAGAAGTAGAGAGTTTGCTCCAAAAACCTATATGAAGAATCTGCAGAAGAAGTCTACAATGTTACCAGTTACAAGTGTGCCGTCTCAACCAAGGGATCAAGCTAATGGAGCTTCAGAGGGTCTCAAGTTACCAGTTCAAATTCAGTCTCAAATTCCAAAGGTAGAACCTACCGATGGCAATCTCCATTTTAACATTAGTACCACCAGTGGCCTAAATGGAAAACCTATCAGTACTGCAACTGATGTGGATGGCTATCCTAAATGGGTAGGCACTGAAACTACTGAACCTAATGCTATAAGAAATATGAACAATAGTAATGGTGAGCAAGTTTTAAGTATCACTGGGAGAAAAGAAAAAAGGAAAGATGCTAAAAATTCCTTGGAGATGGACGACGATCCTTTGGCTCTTGGTGGAGATATGTGTGCTTCAGCTACTGGTGTAGTTAGGCTTCAATCAAGAAGAAAAGCAGAGATGTATCTGGTACGTACTGATGGGTTTTCTTGCACCAGGGAAAAGGTAACAGAATCATCTTTGGCTTTCACACACCCAAGCACCCAACAACAAATGCTCATGTGGAAGTCTCCTCCAAAGACTGTGCTACTGTTAAAGAAGTTAGGGAAGGCACTTATGGAAGAAGCCAAAGAGGTACTGGTGTCACTGGTTTTGTTTTTATTGCTGTTGCTATGTTGTAGACTAATATTATGTTAATAAATTGATCTTTTGATTAGATAATACATGAAATGCAATTAGAAACTCAAAAATTGTAAGAATAAAGTTCAGTGGCACTTGTAAATTTGAGGTATGTTCTCTGCATTCTTATTTGCAGGGTTATTGGAGGGGCAGCACACGCTATCACTATTATGCATGGTTCTTATTATTATAAATGCTAATGACTAGTATATCTGCATCCTTCCCGTCTAGGATGGGAATTTGGTCGGGACCTTATCAACATAGTCTAATCCTACGGACCTTTCCCAATTCATAGATAGGATTTCAATTCCAATAATCTTAACTTACTGGAGTATACTTACATTTACATACACATTTAAAGCTGAACATGTATTGAAAGCTGGCCATTTTTTTCATTTCATACCATCTATGAAGATTTTTGCTACCTGAAAATGTTTTTTAAGTTGAAAATTGAACTTTTTTAATTTGGTCACTGTCTTTCATTGTATAGAAGTCACTACTTGCAATATGAAAATGTAACACATTAAGATTTACATTTTATTTGTCAGTTACTAATGAAGGTTTTAGTTATGTTTTATCATATGAAGTGAGAACTTGCAAAGTTTGCAATGTTTATAATAATATTAGATAATGAATGTTAATATGGGAAATTGTCAAAGGTGTCTGATAAATTTTATAATTAAAATAGTTGAATCTATTAGAGTAGAAGGTTATAAGGGGTAGGTAGAGATCAAAGAAAATATGACTTAATTAATTTGAATACGATTAGTGTTATTGCCTTGCATAGAGCTCAATGAGGGGATAAATTTGTGTAGACAACCCCAAATAGTTGGGACAAACACAACTTAATGAAGATTAACTTTTAATATATATGCCAATTATAAAGGTGAAATAGAATTTCATAAAATATTTGTTAAATTGAAGATTTTGCAATCACACACTCTAATCCAATAACCCAATTAGATCCAATAGCCGACTTTAAATAGTTGGGGCTCTTGATTTTTTCTATAACTATATAAGTTCCTTAATTTTTTTTTGTTTTATCAAATTCTTTATACAAATATCGTCAGGTCTTACTTTAGTAGTCGTATGATTTGATTTTTGATATAAAATCCATGAGGTTGAATCATTATTAGATCCTAGCTTGGTTTTGAAGATGATTTCTATTTGACAGTTGTGTTTTAGTTAGCCATTTTGCTTAATATTTAACAGGTGATTTAGCCTTGCATAGAGATCAACATGGTCACTAGATAGGATGAGAAAAGGTTGAGGGTTGCGCTAGGCCTTGACAGTAAGAGTATACATCTTAAGAGATAAGATCCATGTAGGTGATTCTGGTAGTTGGGGCCAACACAACTGAGAGTTAAATGGCTGGACAAGAGGTAGCCAACTTCAACTAGTGGGGACTAACACTGGCCTTTTGTTGATTCACTTTATAGTAAGAATGAGAATAAGATGAGATTTGTCTGAACAACAATAGAAATCGTTCTGTTTTTTGAATGACAACTGTGGGAGTCACTTATTCCATTTCAATTCTTCTATTTTCCATGTTACCAACCACATTATTAACAGATATGCACAAATGAAAAGTTTTATCTGGTTAGTGAATTTGTTACTCTTATCTCGCCAGCCTCTGTTTCAACTTGCTTTCTTGTAGAATACTCATTTTTGAATGTGCAATGGATGCTTCTTAAGAACTTCTGTTGCAGTTCTTGTCTTTATATTTATATGTTTGAAGTTTAGACCATCCTATGAACAGATTTATGTTTATCTTGTCTTTCTATTACATATCTTCTGCTTTGGAAAATGCAGGTTGCTTTGTTTCTTTACCATCAAGAGAAAATGAATGTTCTTGTAGAGCCTGATGTGCATGATATATTTGCTAGGATCCCTGGTTTTGGTTTTGTACAGACCTTCTATAATCAAAATACCAGGTAATGAATATATTTCCAAACATATTACCAGATGTTAATATCAGATGATGAACAGATTTCTGAGCATATTGCCAGATGTATAGATGTTCTCACATATCTTGGAATCATGCAGTGACCTTCATGAGAGAGTTGATTTTGTGGTTTGTTTGGGAGGTGATGGTGTCATTTTACATGCTTCAAACTTATTTAGAGGTGCAGTTCCTCCTGTAGTCTCATTTAATTTGGGGTCTCTTGGATTCCTCACATCCCATCCCGTATGTCTTTCCTCCAGTTTTAATTGTATTTTCTCCATAGTATGCCCCTTTTGTGATGATATTAGATTGTTTTTTCCTGCAGTTTGAAGAGCACAAACAGGACTTAAGAGCGATTATCTATGGGAACAACACAGTAGGAGTCTATATTACTCTTCGAATGCGTTTGCGATGTGAAATATTTCGCAGTGGAAAGGCGGTTCCTGGGAAAGTGTTCGATGTTCTAAATGAAGTAGTAGTTGACCGTGGCTCTAACCCATACCTTTGCAAAGTCGAATGTTATGAGCATAATCGTCTTATAACCAAAGTAATGTACCTTTTATGCATCATAGATCTTATATGCAATTAGTTATTTTAAATGGCAGGTTATTGGACAATTACTTTATTATTATAATTATATCTTTGAATAGGATCCTGCTCACATTCTTACTCTTCCTCGTGTCATTTGTCATGAACATATTATTTGTCCTAATAGCTTATTTCATGTTGTCTAAGAAAGTGTAAAATACTGCATGAGAAGTGTTTTCGCCTATTATGTTATATTGTAAAGGGTAAAAATCAAAAGGACACCACTTTTTATTCAAATTGTCAAAAGGACGCCCCTCTTTCATTTATTATCAAAAAGTGCCCCATCCCACCATTGTACATTTTACTTTTTGAAACTGTCTTTATTTTTTATGTAATTGTAGTAGTTATGAGATCATAGTTGCTACGTAATTATAACAATTACGATCTAGTAGCTGCTACACAATTGTAGCAGCTATGATTTTATAGCTGCTACAACTGCACATGGGATTATACAACACGCTACTTGTGGATCCGTAAAAGCTTGTAGCTACACAATATATTGACTTGTGTTGATCCGAAATAAAAGTATCAACTATGATTTATAGCTACTATAATATAGTGTTGACCAACGTTAACCACTATTGACTAGAGATAAAGTGGTGAGTGTTATGTAATTGCTACATCACAGTGTTATTAGTATTGATAAGAGTTAAAGTGTTGCTACAATATAATATTGACTATTGTTGTCGAGAGATAAAGTATCCATATTGTAACAACTATACACTATAGCTACTAAAACACTGTTATTAGTATTGATCAGAATTGAAATGTTTATATTGTAGTAGCTATGAAATTATAACTATTATAATTGTGTAGTAGTTATTGGATTGTAGCTGCTATAATTGTGTAACAGCTATGAACTCATAGCTGCTATAATAAGGCCACATATAAGGGTAGATTTGGAAAATAAAATGTACAGTGGCAAGATGGGACACTCTTTTGATAATAAATGAAAGAAGGGCGCCCTTTTAACGATTCCAATAAAAAGGGGTGCCCTTTTGATTTTTACCCTATTGTAAATAATCCTGATAGATGGTTCATTTGGTCGTATTAAGATACACCAACCTTAGTTACATTTTCTTAATAAAGACTAAATTTATTTTTCAGAACTTGACCTTGTTGTATTAGAGAACTAGTTTAACTTTTGTCTAATTTATCGTAGGTACAAGGCGATGGGGTTATAGTAGCCACACCAACGGGAAGCACAGCCTATTCAACGGCTGCGGGGGGATCCATGGTCGGTAACTTTATCTATCCTTTTTTATGGACAATTTTATCTCATTGATGTATGTTCATCATAGTTTTAAAATTTTTCTATTTTATTTATTTTCAATATTTGAACTGTTTGACCCAACCCCAAATAGTCACACAACGACAATGAGTATTTGGATTGTTGGAACTTTAAAGTAACTTTGTTTGCTGCTCAGAAACTATGCATAACTAGAAATAGGTAAAATAGTTTATCTCTACCTGATTAACTATATTTTATTTTAAAATTTTAATTATTTTAACATATACATAACAATATAACAATAATGTTTGTGATTGCAATATTTGGTAGAAATGTCAAGGTGTTATTTTGATCCTCTTTCTCTTCTATTTTTATTTTAGTTTTTTTGGTAATCCAACTCCAATACTACTAATCCAGTTCCGCAATAAGCACGATCTGGATAATACTGCGATGGCCTACCCTGTCCTCAGTTCCTATACGGCAAACTATAGCTCATGTAGGTATACTACTAAAGTTTACACTTCACTTTATATCATCGCCTAATTTGCGTAGGCTATGCAGTTCAGGCATAACTATGACTATTGTAGCTGCTCAGTAGACCTTACCTTAAGTAAAACATTATTCAGAATCAATGGCAAGAAAGAAGAGTAAAAGTTATCATGTTCCAAGACACCAAATCTGTTTGAGAAATCCAAAGTTCATATGTGATATGTTTAACGGAGGAATAAATATCATTCTATCCATGATATTCTATTTTTAAGATATTGGAGGTCTCGGAGATTACTGACTATGTTATTTAATTTCGGTGTTCAAAATGATCTGTTCTGGACTTTGCTGTAATGATTCTTCATTATTAATAGCAAGATAGAACTTACAGACTTTAGGCGTTTGAAAACTTGTAATCATTCTGACTTGAATTCATTTGTTGATTGTTAATGGTGCTTGTAGTGGTTTGTCAAAATTTTCTCTTTTGATTTCAGTGTGTGCTGAGATAGCTGTTGTAACTTGCAGGTTCACCCAAATGTTCCATGCATGCTATTTACTCCGATTTGCCCGCATTCTCTTTCGTTTAGGCCCGTCATACTTCCTGATTCTGCACAGCTCGAGATGAAGGTGAGACTCGTCTAATTTACTCAAATAAATATACCGAACATTGTGAAACTTAAAACAACTTTTAAAAAATTTGGCATCAAAACTCATCACCTAAAATTAAACTCTAAATTCACCTGTTCCATTATTTGCATCAATGAAGTTTCTTTGAGTATCATCTGGATGAAGATGCTATGCCTTCTACTGATACATTTTATTTTTCATCCTACTAATCTGTGACGTCTTACCAGATTCCTGAAGATGCAAGAAACAATGCATGGGTTTCGTTTGATGGCAAAAGACGACAGCAACTCTCTAGAGGAGATTCCATTCGTATAGCAATGAGCCAACACCCACTCCCAACTGTAAATAAATCTGATCAGACAGGAGATTGGTTCCGTAGCTTGATTCGATGCTTGAACTGGAACGAAAGGAAGGTTCAGAAGGGACTATGACCCCAAGTAGTATACCTCCCTTCCAAACTCAAGCAAGGGCTCTCAAAGACCTCGGCTATGCCTGTACATACTACAAACCAGCATGGTGCCTAATTCTCCTTAAAGAGTACAATGCTCAAAGTTGTGAACTGATATCATGGAGATTTTGTTGGACTTCTGCAGTAGTTACTCCTTTGAGAAGGCATCTTTCCTGAAAGTTTTTTTCGTTGATACACCGAGAATTCTCTGTTACTCATATACCACCATGTAATATAACAAAGAGATCATGTTTCTCTTCAGCCTTGTTCAAAAAGGAACTGAAGCTGCCTACTTGTTTTAACTAACAAATCTGTATCTCTTATTTGCATTTAAGTTGACTTTCTTATTGAAATGAACAAGTGCTCATAATGATCAGGTAACTAAAGTTGTCTGCTTGTTTTAACTAATAAATCTGTATCTTTTCTTTTCATTTAAGTTGACTTTCTTCTTATTGCAATGAACAAGTGATCACAATGATTAAGGAACTGGAGTTATCTGCTTGTTTTAACTAACAAATCTGTATCTATTCTTTTCATTTAAGTTGACTTTTTTATTGAAATGAACAAGTGCTCATAATGATCAGATAACTGAAGCTGCCTGCTTGTTTTAACTAACAAATCTGTATCTCTTCTTTTCATTTAAGTTGACTTTCTTATTGAAATGAACAAATGCTCACGATGATCCAGTAACTAAAGCTGCTTGTTTGTTTTAACTAACAAATCTGTATCTCTACTTTTCATTTGAGTTGACTTTCTTTTTATTGCAATGAACAAGTGATCACAATGATCAGGTAACTGAAGTTGCTTGTTTGTTTTAACTAACAAATCTGTATCTCTGCATTTCATTTGAGTTGACTTTTGTTCTTGTTGTAATGAACAAGTGATCACAATGATCAGGTAACTGAAGTTGCCTGCTTGCTTTGACTAATAAATTTGTATCTCTTCTTTTCATTTAAGTTGACTTGCTTCTTATTACAATGAACAAGTGATCACAATGATCAGGTAACTGAAGTTGCCGCTTGTTTTAACTAACAAATCTGTATCTCTTCTTTTCATTTAAGTTGATTTTCTTATTGAAATGAACAAGTGCTCATAATGACTAGGTAACTGAAGCTGCCTGTTTGTTTTAACTAACAAATCTGTATCTCTTCTTTTCTTTAAGTTAACTTTCTTATTGAAATGAATAAGTGCTCACAATGATCCAGTAACTGAAGCTATCTGTTTGTTTTAACTAATAAATCTGCATCTCTTCTTTTTATTTAAGTTGATTTTCTTATTGAAATGAATAAGTGCTCACAATGATCAAGTAACTTAAATTATATATTTATTTTAATTAATAAATCTGTATTTTTTTTTTCATTTAAGTTGACTTTCTTATTGCAATGAATAAGTGATGATCAGGGAATGAAGCTGCCGGCATGCGTTGACCTGCATCTTCAACACTTCCGTACTTTTCTCTTTCTTTGACTTAATTTATATTTATATATATAGAGAGAGAGAGTTTTGATATATTGGCGCGACGGGTTCGTGCGCGCCGTGAGCGACACCGCCGATCCACCGCTGTTGCCGCCGGCCTCGCCGTGCCGTCCGGCTATTGCCGGCCGTCGGCTCGGGCGCGATCGACACGCCGCTCGCCGGAGCTTCGTCCGGCATTGGATTCCGATCAGATAATGGTCGGAATCCGACGTAATTTGGTCGGAAACAGCCAAATCACGCTGTGCGCCACTGCCGACCGCGATCGGGCCAGATTCGACCGGAAGGCGGTTGGAATCGCGGTTGAGGATGGGCCGGCGTCGCACGCTGGTCCTTCCTCAGGCGGCATATTTGGGGGGGGGGGGGATCGCTATTTGGCCAGAATCCGGCCCGATCGCGGTCGATAGTGGTTGTGCGACGGCGCGTGCCTGATTCCGATCGAAATTCGATCGGAGTTCCAGGTCTTGACCGACCGTCCGGGTCTTGATCGGCCAAAGGCGGCGCCTGCCAGTCGACCGTCGGATTCCGATCGGACCAGGGCCGGCAGGCGGCTGCCGACGGTGTGCCGAGTAGAAATGGGACAGTGGGTCGGCCGGAACACTGTGTATTCCCACATTTGGACGGTTCGGATCTGGCACGTGATCGCGTGATAGACGGTGGATCACGTGTCGCTCACGGGTACGCATGAACCTCACACAGTCATCAAAGTATATATATATATAAATTTTTATCAACCAAAAGAAAATATTAAAAGATAAAACATACAATTGTAAAATTTTATTTTTTAATATCACAAGTTTAATCACTTCATCATATGCTAATCACCATCAAACTTTCACAAATTACTGCCCTCTCTCTGTTTCTTAAGACAAACATCAATCCACACAAGGTTTTAAATTATAAACCAATAACAACAATAATAAGTAATTATATAATTAATTATGTGATTAATTAATAAGCTTCTAATTAACCGTTTTAACCGCCTCAAATCTCGGTTCCTTCGCCATGTACTTCTGCTTCACGTACACGTCCATGTAGTCGCCGAACAAGAACTCCGGGTACTCGCCGGCGCCGGCGCCGTCGCCGGCCGGTGAGATCTTCGCCTGCAGCGCCGGGTTGTAGAACGTGGCGACAGAGCGGCGGTTGCCGTCGCCGGAGGCGAGCACGCGGTGCCACGCGCTCTTGTACCGCCCGTTGCTGAGCACCTCTATCTGGTCGCCGGTGTTGATGACGATGGCGTCGGCCAGCGGCTGCACGTCGACCCACTCGCCGCCCTTGAGGACCTGCAGCCCGCCGACGCGGTCGTCCTGGAAGAGGAGGATGACGCCGCCGGCGTCGGTGTGCGGCCGGAGGCCCAGCTCCACCAGGTCCAGCCGCGGGCACGGCGGGTAGTGGCTCACCTTGGTGCCGAAGAAGGGTCGGTGGCGGCCGCCGCCGGTGAACTTGCTCTGGATGGTTCCCCTCTCGAGGCCCAAGTTCTCGTCCATGATCTCCATCATTTTCTCCGCCAGCTTCTTCACCTCTGCTCTGTACTCCTTCATCGTCTCCCTGTTCGATCGATCGATCAAACAATTTGTCAATAATTCAATAACAATTATCATCGAAATTCATTCATTCTTTTACTTGAATTCCGGAGGATAAGAAGGCCATTGGTTGTCGTCTTCTAGAACAAAGACATCTTCCCAATCCACATCGTCCAACTTCTTCTTCTTCTTATCGTCTCCTTTCTTCTTTTCCTTCTTCTTGAACAAGTTGGCCGAGGAGCTGAACAGGCTTCGAGGCCTTGAAGCCCTCGGCCCTGTGCTTGTAGGACTCATGGCACACCTTCTTCACCCTTTCGAGTAGCTCCACCGGAATCCCATGGTTCACGAGCTGCAATTCGATAGTTCCTTATCGATTCTAGAACGAACAAAAGCTCTATATCGAATAGAAAAGGAAAAGAAAAGACCTGAAAGAATCCCCATTCTTCGCATCCATTGGCTATCTGAGCCAAGGCCTTGGCCCTCTCCTCCCCCTCCAACTTCGAGAAGTCGATAACCGGAATTGCCATATAATTAACGATCGAATACAATTTTAGGACTAGAGAACTTGTGGAATTGGTGTGAGGAATTCATGGCAAGTGAGGGGGCGTTTTATAGAGCAGTGCCACCATATGAGGAAGTAGCAAGGAAGTTCCTTTAAAGGATGAATAGAGATGAGAATTAGATTTGATCAACTTGTTTTCTACTTTTTAAAGTGGTTGTCGTCGTCATCATCATCGTCTTCTTCTTTGTCACTCGAGTTCTTGTGATCATTCGTCGAATTGTTGGGGGGTGAGATGGGTTGTGTTGTGACAAATTAAGGAGAATAAGATCTTGTTTGGCTCAATGAGGAAAATTTATCAATGGAAGTTCCTCCTTCCCCTTTCTTTGATCTTCTAGTAAATTTTATCGATCGATAGATAGCTAGTTAGATTTCGATTCTATATCTAATTAGATTTTGATTCTACATGGCAAACATGTTTATTATATTGAAAACACTTTCTTGGGTTTTTTTTTGTCTTTTGGGGTCAAACTTGCGTATTTTGGCGGCTTAAGTATTTAAATGGAAATTTTCATTTTACCCCTGATAGTTATTTATTTTCACAAACGCCCTCTAGGGGCACCTAATAATTGAGTAATTTAAGTGGAATTTGAATACTTAATAAATAAAAGTAACAAATATCCATGGACAATTTGAAGATATTTAATATTCGACTCACTCTCATATTTATCTAAGAGTTTTAAAGTCTTATCGTTTTATCTTTAGTCGCTATAACAAAGAATCATGTAATAACAAATAGGATAAAAGTTGAACACTCCTTTTTAATCAAATCATCATTAATTTTTTTATCAAAAGAGTGCCCATCCTTTTGTACATTTATTCTTTTATTCCTCCAGTATTATTCTTATTATTATCCTATCTATATTTTCTGTATAAATCGAATTTATTGTAATAGTAATAGCTACGAAATCGCTCAATATAGAAATATTTTTTAAGATTAAAATGGTTCAAAACCTCCAAAAAAGCTTTAAACAATATTTTTTGAGTGGTTTGAAATCGGATCGTTATGATTTCCACTTAGTAATTAGTTGTAGATCTCTAAAAGAACTTCGATTTGATATATTATACTTTGCGTGGTTTATTCGAAGTCAAAAATTATGACATCTCAAAGTTTAAGGTTTAACATTCACGTTGTAGTAGTTACAATTTCATAGTTGCTATAACTGTGTAGCAATTACGAAATCATAATTGTTACAACTGTATAATAATTCAGTTGTAACGGTTACAAAACCGTACGGAAAGATAGTTATATCATTGTATAGGGGATGAGACACCCTTTTAATAAACAAATTCAACACGGGACTCATTCTTAAAGATTCGATAAAAAAGAACACCCTTTTGACTTTTGGCCTAACATATACATGACTTTGTTAGAGGTTTTTTTTTAAGTGCCTTGTGATACAGGACTCCTAAAACTTTGTAGGGTATCTCGATAATTTTAAAATCATGAGGGCCATTTTGAAAAAGGCAAAAAAATTTTGAGAGTGGATTGAGAATGATTGATTTGACTCACCAAAACTGAAACATGTTTTTCATTAATTAGATGCTGAGGGTCCAAATTGGGAGGAATAATTTGGAAGTTGTAATTGTCATTAGCTATTTGGGTGAATCCATGACTAGATAGTGATGCTAGAGCTATGGAGTTGCCTTGTCTTGTTCTTCCAACTTTCTTTTGGCAAGTAGGCAAGTTCTTATCTCTTTAGCTTTCTTCCGGGATACTTCTTCCTCTTAGGTGAACGATTGATTGATCTTTCATAAAGTGAACGATTGATTGATCTTTCATAAGAATAAAACTGTCAAACGAGCTAAACCGTCAAAGACTTGGCCTAACACATGGGCTTATGTTTGGTATGACTTGAAGTGCAAATGCTAATTCACTCGTCATGCTTAGCATTGCTTACGGGTCCGTGTTTAGACATAAATTATTAGAGGTGGAATAAGAGAGTAATTGATCATCACCTCTATAGATCGTGACAAACAAACCAACCGTATCATGTTCAACAAAGTTTGTGACATATGATGGAATTCAAAAACAACAAAGTATTAAGTACTCATTACTCAAACTCTATTAAATATTTCTGTTTGACCATCACAAGTTACAAAACTTCTTACTTTTGAAGGAGGAAGAACATCCTACAAGCAAATATTTCTTTCTTAGATCTCACTAGCAAATTTAGAGTTATGAACAGAATGGGTATGTTCGATTTCAGTTTGGACATAACATTACAAGTATAGAAAAATAAGCACCATCAGATCACAGCAAAGCAAAAAAGCAATCGCGGTTCCTATAGGAACTACTCTCCGGTTCAGTCGCATCGTTGCTCGAGAAACATTGCTTGCACTTGTGCTTAGACGACGCACATTAGTGATTTGTGGCTCAGGCAAGGTTGAAGCCTCTACAGTCGAAGAAGTTGAAGGTTCAGGGGGCTGAAGCTTAAACAGTAGAAGAGGTTTGAGGTGCTGGTGGTACTGAAGCTTCATCTGTCGGCACTGATTTGAACTTGTCGATGTAGTAACTGAGAGGTGGTCCGGAATAGTCGACAGTTGGTACTTGTGGCTGATTTTTGCCAACTTGAATGAGTATGAAGGAGGCTGCAGCGATAGAAAACAGCGCTACACCGGCAGTTATGGCTAGAGTATTCCCAGTTCCATCTGCTGAAGTTCCAGCAGTGCCAGAACTTATCACACTATCTGCGACATAAACTGATGGCTGGACGACAAAGATTTGGTAAGAGCAAAAGCGACTTCGTGTTTATAATTGTTTTACTTCTTACAGTACTTTAAAATTCTGAGAACATTTGTTTGTCCAGCAGTAACTTTTGTCGACATAACTACTGGCTTTCTATGAACAAAAGGTTACACACAAAGAGGCAGAAATTGCAAACCTCGACCGAGTAGATGTTTGTTTGCCCAGCAGTATCTTTCTCGACATAACCAGTCCAGCCCTTGTTTCGAGGTGGGAAAGTCCCAACCACCTTTGTTCTTTCAGCGGCTAACCATTCTACGCTGACCTTTCCAACCTGCAAAAATATGCAAGCTTCGCTTGGATTATTGTCTTGCCAGTCAAGAAAGAAACCACATCTTTGATGAAACCAAAAGAATAACATGTTTATTCCGAATTGCTACAATGATATCAGGCCAAGAATTTAGTTACTGTTGCACTGGCAAACATAAGTGTTCTCTAAATTCTACTAGATGTTTGAAAACATCGAAACTAAGACAACAATTCAACTACAAATATCAAATTATGAATTTGATATTTTCTAACTTGTATGCTTTCATTTTTCATACTAATTTATTTTGTATGGATTCTTTCAAAGTTGTCCAATACTTTGACCCGTAAAGCAATTGATTATATTTAGAGATCTATTTTTTTGGCCGAACAAAAGATGATCAAACGAGAATTGAGGAATCTCTCTATATATTAAATATGTATGCTGATCTTGTTGTTAAACAGTAGATGCAAAGACATCTAAACTCATAGGAATTTCTTGTCTGTCCACTTCAAGCTCAATTCCTAACTATTGCATATAATCCATATATATAGACACCATTTATACATAATTTTGAGTTTGATCACCTTGCAAACTTTCGGCGTGGTACTGGAACTAGAACTATTTATAAAACTAACAAAGCATTTTGCAAGTGAAAGAAGGAACTAATTAATGGCTAGAAAAAAAATCATCCATAGTGAAACCCTAAATATCAAGAATCCTTCTACAGGTTGAAGGGAATCCATGTTCACTTGAATGTTCAGGTTCAAGTAATCATAGCAAGGTAGTGAGAAAGAGGTAGTGATCATCAAAATGAAATATTCCCATCTGGATCTCTTGTCTCAACAAGAAGGGGAGAAGATGACAAAAGACAAACTAGTTGAACCCTGTCTGATGGAAGCAAGAAAAGAGGCTCTCCAATGACAAAAAAGGCAACCTTTATCCAATGAATGTGAATTGATTTATACATTACAAAGGCTTGTTAAATTGGTATAGGAGCATTACAGTTTGCAAAAGGAGTTAAGTTAGAGCAACTAAGAACATGGATGGCAAGAACAAGAATAAAAAATGGGATGGACATGGACATACCTACCTCCTTATCAGATAGAAAAAAAAAGATTAACAGATTACCATCTAAAAGACAATAATTACTCAAGAAAGAAAACTGATTACTAAGAAATAAATAACTTGAACCCTAGTGTAATTGAATCATGAAAGGGGAGTATCAAAGAATAAAAACACAAAAGGAACATCATTCAAAGCAAGTGAATTGACTCATAGATTGCAAAGGTTTATTAAATTGCTATAGTAGCATTACAGTTTGCAAAAGGAATAGTAAAGTGGGGAAAACTACGAGCATGGATGACAAGAAGAGCATCCTCACCAGAAAAAAAGACAATATCAATAGACTACCTACTAAAATGTAACAATTACACAAAGGGTAAAGTTACTACTAAGAAGTAAGTAACCTCGATCCTACGGAATCATGAAGCGGAAACACTATGAAGAAAAAAAAAGGAACTTTTTTTCAAAGCATGTGAATTGATTTATATTTTATACATTGCAAAGGCTCACGAAATTGGTATGCAAAAGGAGTTGAGTTAGGGCAAAAATAAGAACACGGATGACAAGCACAAAAATCTAACGGAGGGGGATTGACATGGACCTGGGGTCCTGGACATGAACATTCATACTTCGTTTTCAGATAAAAAACAACATTTTAACCCTATCCTAATGGAAGAAGAAAAAAAAGGACTCTCTAGCGACCAAAGAAAACTTATCCAAATCATGCGAGTTGATGTATACACAAGAACACGAAGGTGGATGGCGAGGAGAAGGATAGAAATGGAAGGGATGGAGGTGGAGATGCATACCTCCTTATCCGGAGCACAGTCTTCGGCATTGCAGTCAGATTCGTCGGGGCTGGAGGAAGAAGCGGCGGCGGAGAAGAAGAGCCCGGTGCTTCCCCAGTTCCCCCGCCGTGGATTCCTCCCCAGGAAACTCTGAGAGGTGAGCGGGAGCAAGGCGGAGACCATGGACCCGGCGGTGGTGCGGGTCGCCATGGAGACGAGACGATACTCGATTTAGTGGACTGGAAAATAACCTCCGGGAAGAAGATTAAATTGCGAAATTTATTTTCATTTTGCACCTTATAGTTTAGTAAAATTGTTTTCTAAAATACCCCTACATAGTTTTAAATTCACCACTCACTCCCCTAACATTGAATTTCTTATTATTTTTTATCCTCTTAATTTTCAAAAGGTGGAATTCAACCCCCAAACGACTCCGCATAATCGACCTCACGATCATCTATAAGGAAGTAAATCGGGAAGCTATAGTTGACCAATACGGAAGAGAACATTATCTTTATTTCGTCGAGATTCGATCCTTATCCACTTTAGTAAATCTGTCCCGCATTAACTAATTCAACCACGCCTTGAGGACAAGTAATTCATACCTAAGATATTTAAGATAGTGACTGAGGGTACAATACACTTTCGTAGTTAATCAAACATTTATATGTTGATTCCTAACTATGATGCATTATCGATTAATTTTCTCTTATGAAAAAGATAACTTTGGAATGTTGGCTACGATATAATACACTATTCACACTTTTTGATTTATATTGGTGATCGATAGAAGTTTTCATAAGATCGAATTGGTCACCACTAAAATTAGTCGATGGTTCGAAGAATTAGATATCTAGATTATAAAAAAAATTCAAATATTAGATAAAATATATTTGATACTTAAATAAAATATAATTTATTTTAGATAAATTTAAAAATGCTCCTATTTTACTAGTCAAATAGATTTTATTATTCGTCGGAGAAACTGTTAAAAAACTATATTTGAAAAAATAAATATATTTTTGTAATTTTTTTTTACTTCCTTATACTTCTCTTCTAATAAATTTAAAAATGGATTCTAATATTTATCTAATTTATCTTTTCAACTTTTAAAATTTATTTTCTAAAAGATTAAAAAATTTAAAGCTTATTATAATTACAATGTTTGAAAAGATTTGTTATATTTAAATCATAATATTTCTTAAAACGGTAATTTGTTTTAAAAATTAAATTATATATTTTAATTGCTTCAACTCAATACAAAATATGCGTAACTAAAGGTCAATAGATTTATAATTAATAATCTTTTATTATAAAAAAATAATATTTTAAATTTATTTTTACAGTTAGAACTCTAAATATTCAGATACCACTTCTTATCAAAATAACTAAATTATATTATACATGAATTTATTCAATTTTATTAGAAAAATCAAGAATTAATAATCTTTGACGAAGTATATATTTTATGTAGATAAAGTTAAATACGGCAATAATTTAATAGTTAAATATATTTTATAATTATTGAGGAAACTATTTTTGAAAATATCATATTTGAAGAAAATAAATAAATATATTTGGAAATTATCATTTTTAATAATGAAAATAATGGACTTTTTAATATTTTTAAATATATGTATATATTAATTGCTATCAAAAATAAAAAATATTATTATGTAATTTTAATTTGTACTTAATAAAACCTTTTTTTTTGCAATTGAATAATAAATTGGGTCAACCATTCCGGTCCACGAGAACCAAACCGGGTTCTCTATAAAAGCCGCGCTTAGGCCCACGGGTTCGGCCCACAAGCGTCCGCAAACCTACCGCCGCCGCCCGGCTGCCCTCCAAACGCTGGCCCAAAGCCTAGTTTTCTAATTGCGGCCGCACTCGCCGGCGTCGATCTGCGGCGGCGCCGCCGTCAATCACCAGGCGTTCTTGTTGCCTTCGTCGAGGAACCCAGGTTCTGTTCTTAAGGTTGGTCCTTCTCCCGTTTCCCGTCGATGTTTTGCTAGAAAGTCTTCTTCTCGTAAATCCATCATTGTTGAGGGATTTCGGAGGTTTTCTTAGCAGTCTTCTCCTTTCTGACTTCGCTGTTTCTGTCACTTTCGATTTCGTATCACACGCCTCCCGAAAATTCATTACTGGCGCGGTTGCAAACTCTATTTAACCGGTTAGGATTCAAATAGTCAAAGAGATAATGCAGAGATATTGTCCCAATCGTATCCTAGTGTCGTAATCCTACTGCCTTAGATATCATATGTGTGTTCGTTGTTTCGATATTTACCAAGCGTTAGACTAAGTCCACTTGTAATTATGTCTCAAAACTGCTTGTGAGCTAGATAAGTTTTGTATTTTTTCTTCTAATCAATCTGTTACTGGAGGCTTTACCAATTAAGAAGTTTTATGCCCGGGGAAAAAGTGTTTTATGATCTGATTACTGTGGTGCATTTGCTTTGTCTTTGCTACTGAATTAAAGATTTTATTTTTATATACATGGTCTTGAAATGTGGAACAGAAATTGCCTAAGTAGCTCAGGTTCTTTTTGATCTTGTTACATCTGATGGTTGAAGAGTTCCTACAACATAGATATTGAATGTTGTAGTCTTCTTAGATAAGAGAGGATATACAATTGTAATTATTTTTGTTTTTTGCGATTTTTGTGGCTGTTAGTGTGGTTCAACTCATGATAACCACGGACTAACATCAAATTTGGTAGCTCATCATGCATTGCTATTCACTATTCTTATGAACATGGAGTTGTTTTACCGATCTTAAACTAAATGTATGCTTATGAGGCAATTGATGTTTTACCTTCCCAGGGGTTACTCACCTTTCTTTATTTGCCAAGTGGTGTGTCCTTGTTGATCTGTAGAGTCAACTGTGAAACTTACTAATTTTTTGTTCCTTGCTGGCATTTTATAATAAAGTCAATTTAAGAGATATTGCTTCATTTGTTATTTTGGTGTACAGCCAGGATACTGAGTCTTGTCTGATAATAGGTGTTGTTTTTGAGTTTTTAAAGTTGTTGCAGGCGCTATATTAATCTTCTGAAAATTTTCTCAGTGCATATGTTTGATTCTGTATTTTGTGTGAGCTTTCTTGAGCTATATTTGCTTTTGTACTATCTGACCTTAATTCTCTTCACTATTTTCTTTCTCAATACTTTTCAATCTTATTCTCATTCTCCTACTCTAAAATTCGTTTGACTTGCAGAATGTCACCTTCCACTGTTCTTAGGCTTGTGTTATTCTGGATTAGTAGTTGTTGGCAAATTAAGTACCTCTTGCATCTCAACTTCTCTTCTTATTTGTGCCTCAGATAAGGGAGAGTTTCTTTGTGCATTAATTCTTACCTATAAATTAATTCATCTCTCATCTGTTGGGACTATAAATTTGTAGATAAATATTTCCTTATGTTCTCAGTAAGTAGGTTTGTGTCAAGAATTGCGGGGTTTTATTTCTACCGATCCCATGAGTTCATGATAATGACATTTTACTGCAAAGAAAAGATGCATTGTCACTGTTAATGTAAGCCAAATGTCAGAGTGAAACTTTTGTTTGTCTTATTTATAAAGCCATCTCAAACATTGGATCTTCCATCTTTGAAATTTTGTTCTTGTGTCGTTGAGTTTAATGTTGCTAGAGTTTGAAGATTGCATCATTAGTGTTTGTATTGATTTGAGAAATTATTTCTTCTACCTTTATTCTAGCAATTTGACTTAATTTTCTTTAGGGAAAGTAGTTCATCACTATATTTATATTTGATGCAGCACAATGGAAGCATGTGATGCAGAACTAATTAACATGGAAACAACAACACCTATTAGAAGGCATAGGAAAAAGAAATCAATGGTATGGGAACACTTTACTATTGAAACTGTATCTGAAGGATGTACACGGGCATGCTGCAATCTCTGCAAACAAACTTTTGCATACAGCAACGGCTCAAAGGTAGCTGGTACTAGTCATCTCAAAAGGCACATTTCTATGGGTTCCTGCCCAAAAATTAAAAGTCTTGAGAGGCAACAGCTTGCTGTTACTTCAGGTACAAAGAGTGATGTTGACACGACTGACCCGCCCAAAAAACGCTATAGAACATCTTCATTTGGGTATGGTTTTGACCAGGAACAGAGTTGTACATTTCTTGCGAAGATGATAATTCTGAATGGATACCCTCTCAACATGGTCGAACAGCCTGCATTTGTGTCGTTCATTCAGAGTATCCAGCCACGGTTTAGGATGGTGGATGCCAATGCCTTGGAAGGTGAAATTCTATCTGTATATCACAAGGAGAGATTACATCTCATGCAGGTCTTTGGAAATATGCCTGGAAGAGTCAGCCTCACTGTCAGTCTGTGGACCACAAGTCAAACTCTTGGGTATATTTGCCTTGCTGGACACTACATCGATAGTGATTGGAGGCTGCAAAGAAAGATGCTTAATTTCATGATGGTAGTTTCTCCTCATTCTGAAATTGCTCTTAGTGAAGCCATCAGTGTTAGTCTCTCAGAGTGGAATATGAAAACTAAGTTGTTTACCATTACTGTTGATAACAGTTCTTTATCACATGATATGTACAGTGCGAGTCTCAGAGATCATCTTTCAAAGAAGCATACAGTGGTACTGAGAGGTCAGTTGTTTGTCGCACGTTGTTTTGCTAGTGTCCTTAATCTAGCTGCGGATGTTGTGACAGCTTCAATTCATGGTATCATATACAACATTCGTGAGAGTGTGAAATTTGTAAAAGCATCTCCTGCACGGGATGAAAAATTTTCTGAGATTGCCTCACAAATTGGACTTTCTGGCACCAAAGCACTTTCTCTTGATGTTAGAACACTATGGAACACAACTTATCTCATTCTTGATGCTGCTCTGGAGTATAAAGATGCATTCACTTCCTTAGATGCATGTGACGATAACTATAATGAAGCGCCATCAGCTGATGACTGGAAGAAGGTGGAGGTTGTTTGCACATACCTGAAACTTTTATATGACTCTGCAAACAATATCATGGGAACACCAGAACAAACTGCAAATATATTTTTTCCAGAAGTATATAAGATCCTGCTAGCGCTTGTCAATGCGACATCAAGTGTAGATCCCTTGGTGAACAGCATCGTGAAGCAGATGCATGACATGTTTGACAAGTATTGGAGAGATTGCAGCCTTGTCTTGGCAATTGCCGTGGTTATGGACCCTCGCTTCAAGTTGAAGCTTGTCGAATTTAGTTACTCAAAACTTTATGGTGAAGATTCTTCCAGATACGTAAAGATAGTGAATGATAGTGTCCATGAGTTATATCAGGAGTACGTTTCCCAACCACTTCCATTTACACCTTATGTAGATCAAGGTGATGATAGCCACATGAACGGCATCGACAGCAATCTATCTTCGTCTCCAAATGTGACTGGCTATGAGCTTTTGAACTTTGATATCTATCTCTCTGAGACGGCAGTGAATGAATCAACAAAGTCCGAGTTGGACCAGTACCTGGAAGAGTCCCTCGTCCCTCGTTCTCATGGCTTTGATATCTTGAACTGGTGGAAGCTCAACAATATTAAGTATCCAACTTTATCCAAGATGGCTAGAGATGTCCTAGCAATTCCTTTATCAAATCCCGATTGCTCCTTCTTCGGTTCTGGGGCTGGAAGCAGAGAACTTGATGAATACCGGAGTTCTTTACGACCTGAGACAGTGGAGGCCCTTTTTTGTGCTAAAGACTGGCTCCAGTATTCACCCATCGCGACAGAACAACCATCAACTGCTATAAACAAAATGGAACTCTAGGTAATCTATGGCACTGCACTGCAGATTTGCATTGTACAAATTTGCATTTTGAATTTAATTAAAACGTATGATTCCGTAAATATTTTACTGAATAGAAAATGAGGAGCAGGCAAAGGAGTAGAAAATGAGGTTGTAGAACAACAATAACCAAAAAAAAAAAAACATCCTTGTCATTAGTTATGACCAACTGAGATGTACAGAAAACTACCTTATTTACTGCAAGTGATCTCTAAACTAAATTGTAGCAAGCAATTATGTGAGCTAGACTTGTGTTGAATTTGTTAGGTATATCATTAGTAATATTTGAATCAAGTAGATCATTTTCTTCTTCTTCTGGATACAGTTCTAAAGATAGCTAAATGTGTTTGAGCTTGCCTACTATGCATTATCATTATTTAGTTGGCTTTGTTAGACTGTCTTTGTTGGTTGTTCTCTTAGCAACATGTTTATCTTCAGACCTGAGCACTTATAAACCGCGGTGCTCGAAGAGTGTCCAGCATTGAGTTCGACACATTTAAAATAGTGAGGTGTTGAGTTATTACTTTGCGTGTGGTTATCGATCATCATGTGTGAACATTAGCTAGAAAGTTATCGTGCATTCGTTTATCGAGTAGGACGGGTAGTTGTTAGCAATGGTACATTGTGTTGTTTGAGTATAATGTATAGTTGGTGCCAACATCCAACTACCAAAATGGTCCCAACACAAGCATCCCTTTTCATCTTTTCCATACAATTAGGTTTCCTTTTGCCTCTAGTTTCATGTGGGTGTCGTGTTGGCCCCGGCCGCGGAAGTCTTAGAGACTTGTTTGGTTACACGATACTTCGCAAATTCGATTCTAAGACTAGTAGAATCGAAAGTTTCTATACATGGTTTACTATATTGATCATAGATAAGATATAACATGACCCACTTAGTCACTAAAGCTCAACTAATTTGCATGATAAAGCACTAAAATCTCATCGAAATAGCGCATGTACTCAACGATTAACGATGAGTTTAAGCTCGATCGAGCTATCATAGAAGATGAAAAAGAAGAAGAAGCTTCTCACTTTGTGTTCCACAAATTGTACATCTCATTTGAAAGGGGAAGAAGCAATTCCACCCGGATCGGAGGGCACGAAAGCTAAGATGAGCAACAAACCGAGCAAGCATATCGGCAGCAACAACACCACCATAGGCGGCGGGGGCAACGCCGGCAACACCAACGGAAGCACCAACAGTGCCACAGTGATGCTACCAAGCACCACAAGCTTCTGCCCGCTAAAATACTTCGATAAGAAACCTCCCTCGGCTTCTCCTCCTCCATGGCTACTACTACTACCACTACTACTACTCGGGCAATCCTCCTTCCTGTCCTCCATCAAGCTTAAGCCAAAACACAAAGAATCAAAATTTTCTAACAAAATTCATCAGCTTTATATATAGATGAAGTTCATGGAATTTGCAATGAAGAAACAATCCAAATGATGAAACACATAAGATATTCAGATCAAAAGTAACAGATGAGAGATTGAAACATACAAAATATTTGGATACAATCCAAATTAAAAACAAAAGTGATTGAGTTTGTGAATCCTTCAAACTCCTCAAGAGAAACAGAGAGAGAGAGAGAGAGAGAGAGAGAGGAACAACAAAGGAGATGTGATTCTTGTGCTTTAGTATGAATGAAGGTGGTGGGGGCAAAAAAGAGAGAGAGAGAGAGAAGAGATTTGGTGATAAGTTCTTTAGGTTTTTGAGGTGGATGCAATGCATCTTACTTAATGCAAGTTAACCAAACTCCATGAGCCCTAAAAGCTTTAGGGCAGGTGGAGGGTCATCTCGAGTCAAATCGTTTACTCCGTGTGTGGCTCGGTTGCGGTTTGAAGTATCGGTCCTTGTCGAACGACTACTTCAACTTATTGGGAGAGTTGATAGTGAACATGAGAACTCAATATAGAGCCATGGCTCAACTCTTCAAATAAGTTTCTTTTTGGAATATTTTTAAAAAATAACATTTATTATTTTTAATTAAAACGAATATGTTAGTCTTTTGAAAACAAAACCATCCATAATCAAAACAAATAAGAAATTTTAATTCAATTTTTGACTATATTTTTTTGATTTAAATGAGTAATAATGAAGTTTTCTTTTATTTAATTGTCAAGTGCATTTTACTTGGCTAGATTCTATCACTCTCATTGCCTCTGTCCCTTTCTACCTTTTGCATTTAATTTTTGTCTCTCTTCTTTATTTATTTATTTATTATTATTATATTATATATATATATAAATTAATTTTATATAATTAAAATAATGATAATAAATTTTAAAAAGTTATCAAAACATATTAGTTTTTTTAAAATTTTTATTTAAGTGTACACTTCCACTTTCCTACTTTTTGCATTTAAACTCTATCTTTCTTATTTATTATATATAGATTTGCTGTTTAGGATGATAATTCTTATGATTAATATGAAATTTCTAACATCCCGAAAAGTACGTAAAGATCGAAACTTCCACACGACTAGATATGTCATGAAATAGATCGAATGGATACTATGTGTTGATCTCCTAAAATGTCACATGTCATATATATATATATATATATATTCATTTATCGAACGATGACACGACACTACTATAATGCATTCTTTTAGCATCACAAATGATCATCTACAACCGATGTTTAGGCATCAAATTAAAGATGGTCTTAGCCCTATTAGATCAACCACTAAATATGATACTCGACCAAAATTCATGATCATTACAACTTGATGTTGGTACTGATCATAACTACGAACAATCCGCCACACGCGTGTGATCTTTATCCTTCGTAACTTGCTTGTTACTCATCGTATACGACTCAACACCTTTCGATCACTAGGGTTAGGGAAAGAGTTTTTCCTCACTTGACTCAAGTTTGACAAAGATGACCAAACAATCACTTTTGAGTCAAGTCCTAATTGTATAATTAAGATTCATATCTATCAATCTAGATTCTCTCGACCGGTAAAACTACCTAACGCAACTCTCGATTCCTTTACATTAGTATCGAATGTGTTTTTCCAAGCAAGATTCCTAATTTCCTTCTAGATTTGCTCGCAAAATCTTCCTAATCTAGTATTTAATCCATAATCTTGCCCACTTTGGCTAGGTGTTTGGTGAAACCCACTGAATCTGATAAATGTAAAGTTATAAACTAATTAAATTCTCTATTCCATCACATAGAGAATCAATCAAATGTTTTCAATCGAGTAAAGATGAAGAGTAGAATTTTGTCAAGAAATCGATAAAAAAAGCTTTAGAGTTACTCGAACGTCATAGACTTTGTAGCGGGATGAATGATTCGAGTCGATCCAGTTCGAGTTCAAAAACACAATTTCTAGCATAAAGGGGAAATAAATCGAAGCTATTTCTAAGAAACTTCGCTTGGCACTACTTTAAAACATTCTCGTTACCGCAAGAAGATATCGACAAAATTTTTCTCATTTTTTCGTTCCTTTTGTTTGCTTTTCGAGGATTTGATGTTCCTTGGATGAAGTCTAAAAGAATTTTTTGTGTTGAAGCATCTTTGCCACTCATTTTATTCTCCATCACAATCTTTGCCTTTGCCTCCACAGTCTTTTGATTCCTACACTATAAGTTGACAAAAATATGTTTGATACATTCCTTAATTTGCCGATCGAACCAATCAATAGGTTGAATCGCGAAACAACTAGGACAAGTTAATCGGTTAAACCGGTCATGTTTAACTAACTAGCCCAATTATATAGCTCTCACAGTGTTGAAATCAATGGGGTTTAATAGATGCTCTCGAAATCTTTTTTGCGATACACATTGGTACAATTTTAAAAAATCGATCAATTCTTCCGGTTTGATACATGTATCTAGTCTAATTGGAAAACCAAATCGGGCTAGAACCCGGGATATTTTTTCGATTTGATCTTAGCACGTATTCTCTCGACCACTTAGCTTTCACTCCTCGACAAGCTAGAAAAAAGATCAAGAAATCGAATGTCATACTTGATTAGAAGAAACAATTTGGCATGTTTGGTCCAAATTAAGAATCCCCCAGGTTCTTACTTGCCCTAAGAGCTTACAACTTCCCTTATATTCCCTTACAAAAAAAAATAATCGATAAATTCCAATGACCAAATCTAGGAGGAATATATTTCAATAGCTTTACTAGACTACTATATAAATGGATCTTCCTTCTCCCATTTTGTGTCAAAGAGCTAGTTCAATTTGAGTTCTCGACGATCTTGTTCGATTATGTCGAGGGATCCTCTCGTCCTTAGCAATGTAGTTGGAGATGTGCTAGACCCCTTCCTCAAGTCCGCGACAATGAAAGTGGTTTACAATAATACTAGGGAAGTGACCAATGGGTCCGAGCTCAAACCTTCAGCCATTGCAAACACGCCACGAGTCGAGATCCGAGGACGCGACTCAAGGACCCTTTACACACTCGTAAGTTACTCGCCCACAACTATACACATTAATCAAAGAAGACTAAATTAGTCATTAATGATAAAACATGATAAAATTCATTTACATATAAATGAAGATATAGTAGGAGATTATAATCTACTCCACTTAGTGAGATAAAAATTTAATTGTCGTTGTCGTCGTACAAAGTACTTTCGTCCACTAGGAAAACTATTCAAACTTTCTATTGTTAGTCATCTCTTGTGTTTCTACAAGAGAATCATGCCAACTTGGATGATAAGCCAGAATAATCAGTATTCTTTGGCATGACTACAACTAAATAGATTCTTTTATGATTATGAAATGCAGAATCTTTTCTTTGTTCTATTCAGAATGATTCTTACAAGTTGACTATGATGATCATGGCTAGGTGATGGTGGACCCTGATGCTCCAAGCCCCAGCAATCCAACCAAAAGAGAGTTCCTGCATTGGTAAGACGAATAAGCATATTGAAAACTCCTTTTCCTCGTAAAGGTTTCCTGTTCTTGATGATCATGATCATCCTTTTGTTGTGTTAGGTTGGTGACAGATATCCCAGAGACAGCCAATTCTAGTTATGGTGAGTGGAAAAAGTAAAGTTTAGAACAGTATTCATACCTAAATTTCAATTTCTGATTTGAACGATACCGTTTTGGCACGGTGCCATCACGTGGCCTTATGCCTAAAAGCAAGTGGAAAGTCAATTGAATTAGAATTTTAAAAGTTATATTGACAAAAAGGGAATAAGCATATCAAAAACTCCTTTTTCCTCGTAAAGGTTTATGTTCTTGATGATCATCCTTTTGTTTTGTTAGGTTGGTGATAGATATCCTAGAAACCGCCAAATCTAGTTATGGTGAGTCGAAAAGGTAAAGTTTAGAACAGTATTAGTATCTAAATTTTATTTCTAATTCGAATGATACTATTTTGGCACGGTGCTAATTTTGATCTTATAACCTTCCTTGGTTGTTTACCTCTAAACATACGCCTAAAGCAAGTAGAAAGTCAATTGAATTAGTTTTTAAAAAGTTATATCGATAAAAAGAGAGTAAGCATATCAAAAACTTCTTTTTTCTTTGTAAGGGTTTCCTGTTCTTTATGATGCCTTTTGCCGTGTTAAGTTAGTGACATATATCCTAGAAACAACCAATTCTAGTTACGATGAGTGAAAAAGTAAAGTTTAGAGCAGTATTCATATCTAAATTTTAGTTTCTGATTCAAACGATATTGTTTTGGCACGGTGACATGCTGCGATGATCGGAGTTAAAGAAACCAAGATGTATCCGATAACACAACACTATAGCTGATATTTATCGATACCGGTGATGATCGGAGTGATATGTTTCAGTTGTGTAGACGAATACCAACCGAAATTTGAAACTATGATAGAAAAACAAATTCATTTACATAGCCAAACTTAACATTTGCAATACAAAGGCTCTTGAACAAGGAAGATTCACAATCTTATGCAACAATGGTTCCATTTACTTGGTCCCAGGTAATGAGATTGTTTGCTATGAGAGTCCACGGCCGTCGGTCGGGATCCATCGGTTCGTGTTCGTGTTGTTCCGGCAATCATTCAGCCAAACAATCTACGCGCCCGGGTGGAGACAAAACTTCAACACTAGAGATTTTGCAGCAGCTTACAATCTCGGGGATCCCGTAGCCGCGATGTTCTTTAACTGTCAGAGGGAGAATGGATGTGGTGGAAGAAGGTATGTATGTCAACCGAACAGTCGTAACCGAACAATTCAAGTTTTTCTGACGACTCAAAACTCTTTCTTTCTTAAAAGGTATCATCAAACTTCTAGCGGATGGGGTAGAGCTTCTTCAAGGAAGGTTGAATGGTTCGACATATGATGAAAGTGTTTATCAAGAACTATTGTTTGAATGTGTTGTGACTGATTCATGATCAAGTTTGCTATCGATGTTTATCTTGATATCGAGTATGCATTGTCAAGATCAAGTTGCAAGGCCATGGCTTAGAATCTTTGTAGTTTCGTTTAAACGATTTGATCGGTTCTTCGAGCAAGTTCAACTATGCACCCAATCCATAGCATAAGTGCTAACTTCTTCAACCAGTTATTAAAACTAGTTCATGAAACTGCCCTCTCTAAGGAAGCCAAGGCACGTTGAAGATCTGTTTGTCCTCGTTCAGGCAATTCGTCGAACAGAAACCAAGCATCGTCATTGCACTCCAAAATTCTTGGAGATGGTGGTAGAAAGATTGGATTTTGCTCCAAGATTCTAGGAGTTGTCTGGATTCAATACGGCTGAGCATAACTTGATCCAAGATTCTCGTGGTCGCCACGAGCTCGCAGCGGCAACGATAAAGAATACAAACGAATCGAATCAAATCGAATAATATGAAAATATTGATATTTGAGTTAAAATTTTAAAATTATATATAATATTTGAATTTGATTCAAAATTAAAAAATATAAATAATTTTAGTTCAAGTTCGAATTGAAATTCAAGTTCGAATACAGTTTAAACTTTAATTTGAGCAGAATCGAATTATGATTTGAAATGACTTAAATTCAAGTTGAGTTTGAATTATTCAAATTTTAATTTAAATATTTTAAATTAAAATTATATAAAAATAATTAGAGTTTCATTTGAATTCAGCTCGTGAACGATTCGTCAATAAAATAAATAAAATATTATGAATTCGAATTCGACTTAAAAGAATCATCGAACATGTTCGAATTTGATTTGAATTCGATAATCTCAAATACAAATTAAATATTTTTGAATCAGTTCGAAAAATATATCAACATGCTCTATTTATTTGACAGTAAATAATAGAGGTGTTAATTCGAAATCTAAGGTTGGATTCAGATAGGATTGAAATAAATTATTAATAAAAATCTAACTTGAATATAAATTTAATCTGAAATTCAAAATTCTAAATCCCAACCCGTATAATCCGACCAATCAAAAAAATTAGAAAGAAAAAACTTTTTTTATTACTTTTCTTGATAATTCTTATCTTTATTTTATTATTTTATCATTATCATAATTATATTATATAAAATATCTTAATTTTTAAAATAAAATTTAATTAACCCTAAAAAAATCTCGTAAACTGATTAGGTCAATCAGTTTTTAAAAATAAATTTCCTTATTTAATTTGTTTGGTAAAAGATTTTGTCGTTTTAAAAAATATTTTAAAAGATATTTAAGGAAAAAAATATTTATAAAAGGGAAATTAGATCAAATCACGTGGTGCAAATGCATCTTGTCAGATTTTCCCTCACCTCTAGTCATATTTGACACGTGTAACGACTTGGCAAACACATGTTGCAAAGGGCCCTGCAGGGGATGCGGTCAACAAATTAGAAACGTGCCGTTGCCTTTTTTTGCCGAAATCGGACCCTGGCCGTTCGATTAAGACTCAGATCCGCAGAAGCTTCCCACCGCCCGTGCTTTATCTTTTCTCAATCTTGAAATCCTATTACTTACCGTCGGATCGAACCATCCAACGGTCGGATCTAACGGAGCGCCGCGCCGACCGAAACCGATCTCCTCCGCGTTCTATAAATACCGTCGAGGCTCGAGGCGAAGGCAACTCTTCGGCTTCGGTTCTGGATCTGGACGCAGCTGCCTCCGCTCGCTGTAGCCGTCGCAAGGCTCGTCGAAGAAGAGGGAAGGGGAGAGGCGGAGGAAGAGATAGAGAGGGGGAGGCGGTCGGTTTCCAGGGTTTCAGTCGGGGCGTGGCGTCGTCCTTCAAACTAGGTTTCCGATCTATGCTTCTTTTCTGTTGCTTTTTCTGTTGATTGGATTTGTGCCTCAAGGTGCATCTTGCTGGGGTTTTGCGCCGTCGAGTGTTTATAATTGGATAAGAAACCTCTCCTTTTGGATTTAGAGGCGGCGGCGTGTCGGATTCTGATGCCCTTCTGTTTTTAGGGTTTCTTCTGTGTTATTTGCATCTAGGTTAGATTCTGGTGGCAGGGTAACGGAAGGTGGCTTCGAATAAACTTGGATTTTACCTTCTGAAACATTTGATAAGGAAAACAGTGTTTTCGTTTCCGGTACGTTTGGGTCAGGAAGAATTGGGGTTTTGGTGTGAAATTGATGTTTTCTTCGCATCAATTTTAGGGCTTTTGTGCTAATTGCGTAATTCCTGGCACAATCGTTCGCAGCGTGAACGCATTGTTATCAGCACTAATCCGAATACTATATATACCCGTAAACCCAATCTGGTTGAGTAAAAGTGCACTGTTGGTGTATTACTGAGTTCAGAAAGTATAAAAAGGGCAGGAAATTTATTTTTAGCAATTATATTTCTGTTGGCTTATCCTTATGCAAGTTTTTGCATGATGCGAACAGTCTCAAATCGGATTGACTGCATGGCACCTACGGTACTTATGGAGTACACCAAAGAGAAGCAGAGAAAGAGATGCTCACAGGATCTTTCATTTTCTTTGAAGGAAAAATCACATAAATTGTCTCAAGGTTATGAGCCTCTTGCTTCTCTACCTGACTATCAGCATGATTCTGAGAAGATGCATGATTCAGAAGATGTGGGTAGTTTTGTACGTGCTCAATCAGATGATTCCAGTTCTGCAAAGAGGCAGAAGTGCATTAGTGTAAACCTAGATGGAAGTGAGGGCTTTAATATTCCACTTCAACAAATTCCTTACTTAAAAATGTCTGGCTCTCAGAGAAAGAAACTCAAAATGAGACTCAGATCAGAATTGAATCAACTACAACTGTTACAAAAGAGATTCTTCTTGAGTGCAGAAACAGTCGGTGTTATTACATCTTCTTCAGTCAATGAGAGTGAGAAAGAAGTTGACCCAAAGAGTGTTACCCAGCTGAAGCGTGCGACATCAGGAAAGTCAGAGTTTTCAAAAATGACTGTGCCTCCACCTCCTGTGGACATTTCAAGTTTGGCACTGATGAAACAATGTGAGGGACTTCTAAAGCGCTTAATGTCACACCGGTTTGCCTGGGTCTTCAACATTCCTGTAGATGTGAAGAAACTGAATATTCCAGACTATCATACTGTCATTAAGAATCCAATGGATTTGGGAACCATTAAAACGAAAATAAGCTCAGGCGGTTACTCCAGCCCATGGGATTTTGCTGCTGATGTCAGGCTAACTTTTACCAATGCAATGACATACAATCCACCCACAAACGATGTCCATTTGATGGCAGATTCATTGAGCAAGTACTTTGAACTTCGTTGGAAACCAATAGAAAAGAAGTTGGCTGCAGCTGATGCATATGTTAAGAAAGAAATTCAAGTTCCAAAACCTGTTGTGTCATCTCAGGCGAGGAAAAATCTCAGCAAGCCAGAGGTGTGCTCCCGTAAGAAAAAGAAATCCCATATTGAATGCATTGGAACTGTGTCTCAGAAGGTAATGTGCCAAATGTCAAAGGAGGAAAAACTTAGACTAGCTAGTAATTTGGAATCTCATTTGGATGATCTGCCAGATCACATATTTGATTTTCTGAGGCAACAAAGCAATATGAATGATAGTAGCGGAGAAATAGAAATTGATATTGAATCTCTTGGTGATGACACACTCTTTAAGTTACAGGATCTTCTGGATAAATATTTTCAGGAGAGAGAGATGAGACAACTGGTGAAATTTGAGCAGTGCCAAATGGAGGTACTGTGATAATAATTTAGTGTTTTTCCCCTGACACATTAATATTTCAGACAACTACATTGTTATTATTGTGTCTCTGCAGGTTTCTGAAAATGCCCTTAGCACGTCAGTGATGCATCAGTTCAAAGGTTTACCTCTTGGCTTGGTCATGATTCTTTGAAGGACATAAGTAGCTGTTGTGAGTTTGAAAACTAAGCTAGTTTGGTGATTTACAGATAATAATCCTGCTGAAGAGGATGTAGATATTGGTGGTGATGATCCTCCCATACCTAATTACCCCACCTTGGACATTCGAAAGGACACAAAGTCTAGAGAAACCAAGTGTGGCAGTTCAAGCAGTTACACTAGTGATTCAGGATCTTCCACTGGTGTGTACTTGTTTTTGTACTCACATGACCATGTGTGTATGTTTTGCTATAATGATCCAATATTAAAGATTTATACTCTCTTTTCTTTTTGTCTCTTTTTCTTTTCAACTTTGGCTATGTCATATAGATGTCGCTGATCTTGTGCTTTTATTCTAGTAGAAAAAATTCACCCACTCTGTCAGATTTCGTATTTTGGTTGTGTTCGTGATGATATTTGGTTTGTTATATTTATGCTAATTTGTTTTACTTTGCTTCAGAGTTTTATTTCTAGGTTTGTTCAAACTTTCTTATCATAGTGATTATAGTTTGTGGACACTTTATGGTTTGTATTGTTTAACAATGACCAGGCATTGCTTAGGAATCCGTCTAACTCTATATTTTATGATATGCGTAGTTTCTGGGAATCTTGAACTTATAGTGTTTTCCTTTCATGCAGAAGATATGGTTAGGAAGAGTATGACCATATTGTAAAATTTTATATCTTCATGATGAGGTTCTTTTAGGTGGTTTTAACATTATTAATTTTCTACTCTATTGCTCCATGATCTTTGAATTATTAACATTATTTTGTTTCAATACCTATTCCCAACACTTTTATACCTGGGAATTCTTGTGCATCTAGTACCTGGGAATACTTGTTATACTTGGCTTGTTTGGGCCTTTTGATATTATTATTATTATTGCTATGAGCATGTAGATAATGTAGGTTTTATTATTTTGTTACATTGAGAAGACCACAACAAATGTGTATATATGGCATGTAGTCTTAATTAATTAATCAAAAGTTTGATGTTAGATTAACTCTCCCTTGGTGTTTCAACTAAATTTATAGGATACTGGTTTGTTTTGGTGTGATGTAGGTTTTATTATTTTGTGACATCAAGAAGACCACAGATAATATGTATATATTGTGTGTAGACTTAATTAGTTAATCCAAATCATGGTATTAGACTAACTTTCCGAAGTTGAAGCATAAATATCTATTATGCTCAACTTATTACACAAAGCATAAAGTGATCCCCATTAAGTGATTTGCCAAATAATGTTAGAATGATAGAGTTATATACACGTTGACTTTTTGAATGTAACATCTTATATGAAGAGGCAATCCACTTCAATGTGTTTAATGTCATGAAACATGAATCAATTGGCATGCAGATACCTCTTGGTTGTTGCTATGCATATTCATCGCCAAGCTAATATGTAAAATCTAGATTATCAATTAAAAAGCCACATCATCTCATAGTTTATTTGTATCATTTATATTCTATATGAATTGAATTGCAACATCAATTGTAAATGATATATCTAGTCTAGTACCTAATTTCTTGCAAAAGATCAACTGCACATTTTTTTTCAGAAACTTCCAGAACTTCAAGTAGCTTCTTTCTCAGTTAATTTTACCCATTCCAAATCTTCAATAACAAGCTTTTCTTTTAGGCATTTGTAATTTTTTTTATCATACATCATCACGTTTTGATAAAAGATTCATCAAAATTTACAATCTTAATTATGCGATATTGAACACAATCTGGACTATACATTTTGTCGTTTTAGAGAGCAAATACAGTAATTGTCTGATAGAATTTTTAAAACAATTTTAGAATTTTTTCTGAAATTAAAATTTTTTTTGTCCTTTGGATTTGCATATTTTAATTTGTCCCAGGCACTATAATTTTGAAGTTGCTTCTTATAAACTTCTCTAAGAAGCTACTTACACTATCTGGGAAAGTGTTCTTGACATTCCCCTCAACATCTCGCAACTCTAATTAACTATCAAGGAAAAAAGATAATGATTGAATTGAGATAAGAAATAAGATGAAAGATCTTGAATTAATCTACATTATAGGTTCCTCATGATAAAGGTGCAAATATCTCATTTATTTCCATAGGAAGACTTAGATTGCTTCATTATGCAATTTAAGAAGCTTCCTAAATGACAAAGAAAAGGATAACTCCAAGAAAGAGGGATTTATTATTATTATTATTACTATTCGTACTGAGAAAATTGATGATAAGATGTATTAGAGTACACTCATAATCTTGGACAGAGGAAAATTTTTGTGTTAAGGGGTCTGTTGATGGTCACTGGTAAGTTTGAGAATTTAATTAACGTATCTGAGCATCAAAGATATGCCTATAATGAGGTAATGGATGATTTTGGTGGAGGGAATGAAGCTTGGTGTTACAAGACAAGTATATTTGTTAAGAGCCCACGAAATAGTGTTATTATTTAACAAGAAGGTGCATTGACAAGCTTAGATGAGAATATTAAAATGGATGGTTTAGCAGTGTAACACCTAAATGGATAATTTGTATCAGCTATCGAACTCAGAGAGCTGCATGGTCTTAGTCGATAACAAGAGAGGAGATAAACTTTTTAAAGAGGAAGTTATATTATTGCTTGAATCATAAAACAGTGAAAGAGGCTTCATATATAGGCATTTTAATAGTATTAATAATATGATTTCATAAGACATGATCAGTATTTACTAAATTTATTAGAAATAATAAAATTAAACCATGTAAAAATCAAATAAAGGTAAAATTAGTCCATGAAAGAATTTTTTTTATCAGACTGTTATATTTTTAGGAAGTTTTTTTTGTCTTATCTATATCAATGACGTTGTCAGAAAGGATAGATTAAAAAAAAAATACTGCTTGAGTTCTTTTCCTCTAATCACAACTATAAGTTCTCTGAACTTTGGTTCATTTCTCTGTCTAGACTCTGACAGTTCCAATGGAAGTGAATTAAAGAAATTTTCCATTCCCAAAGATGATGCTAAGGTATGCCCATCTCACTGACGGATTTCATAGGGTGTATTCTTCATTAATGATCGACATCCAGACATGTTTTAAGATATTACTCCTTATAGTGTTTTCACATTTGTGCCTTATGTTGGCTTATTCTTTCTCATGGTTTATTCATAAGAAATAAATCTATGTAAATCTTATATTTTTATTCTTTAATCTCAGGAAAATTCGGCAAACAAAGCAGGTTCAGATCAAGAGAAAAGTGATCTAATGAACCCGTTCGATATGACTAGTAAGTTATTTTATATCATAACCAATTGTTTTGGAAGATGTTAAAAAACAAACATGATCTTAACTAGTACTAATGGCAATATGCAGGACCTTTGAGTGAGTTTAATTGCTCGGAAAAGACTGCTGATGCGAAATCTGCGCTAGTTGACTCTGAGAGGTGTCAAGAGGGTAAGCATGAATTGTAAGAAGAAACCTGAGACCCAATGGTCCTAAGCTCTTAATTTGCATGGGTCACCTTACCTTTTACCCCTGGAAATGTTAGGGGAGCATGCTCCATCTGAGAAAAACCTATCCCCAGAAAAGCAATATAGAGTCGCTTTGCTGAGGAATCGCTTTGCCGATACAATTCTAAAAGCTAAGGAGAAAACACTTGGTCAGGTAAGGCTGATGTTCTGATGCAATTTAAACTTCTCTATTTTGCTGTGTAGTTGCTTATGTCTCTGTAGTTTTCTGATATCCAGATTATCGTATCAGCGGAATCATCATTTCATTTCCTATGAATAAAAAATTTATACAGTTTATAGATTGAATTTGCATGGTCAATTCAGAAATAGCCTTACTTTTATCTTTTGAATCTTTTGCATTTTCATTTGGCTGGGCTGTCCATGTTCTTGAATTCAAATAAATAAATTCTGATTACTGGGTTCAGGGTGCTAAAGGTGATCCTGAAAAATTGCAACGTGCAAGGGAGGAAATTAAAAGACAACAAAAAGAAGGTAATGATAGATGTCGAGTTTCATCTGATTGCACCAGAATTTACTCCATGTTATTGAGAACCTTCTGTCCTCTACTCGAATAGATCGAGCACGGCTTCAAGCAGAAGCAAAAGCTGCTGAGGAAGCTCGTAGACGAGCTGAAGCAGAAGCTGCAGCTGAAGCTAAACGTCAAAGGGAACTAGAGCGAGAAGCTGCACGCCAAGCCTTGTCAAAGGCATGTATTTCTTGGTTTTCTAATATTCTTTTGACTTTCTTTCTGCATTGCACCTTTTCACTCATATGCACTTTTGGTATCTGTGCAGATCGAAAAGACAGTTGAGATTAATGACTGTCGAATTCTTAAAGATCTTGAAATGCTTGGAACCGCTACAGCTGAGGAAATGCCCATATCTGATAAAGAAAACAACTCGGGCTATTCTCTTGATGACATAGGAGGCTTTAAACTAGGAGGCGGTAACCCGCTAGAGCAACTTGGACTATTCATGAAAGCAGATGACGAAGAAGAGGAAGAGTGTGAAAATATGCCTCTACATGATGCCGAGGAAGGGGAGATCGAATGATTCCATGTAGACTTTGTATAACTCGACTTAACTCTGGCATCTTTTCAGAAACGAGGATTCTGACACCTGCAAGAGGTAACAGACTCAAAATTCGATATGATTGGTCGCACCGTCAGTTTCTTCGACAACAATGATAGGTCCTCCTGAGGGAATTTAAGTGATGACCGATTGCTTACTGTTGTGGATCATTTGCTATAGTTAGCTTTCAGCTTTGCATAAGTTGAGATTTTTTACCCCAGAGAGGACAATATGTTTTGTGTTCTGGTGCCTGACAATCTAAACCATCTATTTAGGGAGTTGTACATAGAATGGAGTGACTGGTTTGGTCTTTGCATCATTCCATTACGATTGGCATAATCGATCATTTGTTTTTTTCAAGTAGATCACATAATTTAGATATAGTTTGTGTTTGTTGGCGTGCCGATGTGGTGATTCTTTTAGAAAAACAGAGAGACATCCCCATTAGGTATCTCAAGAAGATGGGATTCACTATTTTTTTGTCACTTGTATCCACTTTTTTTTTATCAACTTGTATCGACATCTCATGGCTTGTATGCTTGCGAATAGATCTTGAATTGATGCTAGTGTGTGATTGGCAACTAGATTCTCTCATTTACTTGTTTGTCGGTTACTTGTTTTAGCGAAATTTCATCGTTCTATTCATGTATCCACTTATCGTATGCATGCCTGGAGTGTCTGTTAGTCATGACTTGAGTCCATTGCGTGTGGAGATTTTGGGTTGTGATGCTTATGAACAGATCGTGAATCGAATGATTATCAACTAGAGCCTGTCGAGTTTTGTTTCTTAGTAGATACTCGATTAGTTCATCGGATTTGTTTGGATTGTATGTACCTATCGTTTGGTTGTGTTTTTATCAGATATATGTTTCTTCTCGATACCTATAGATGTATAGTCTTGAGTGTTTGTTGGTGATGGCTTGTGTGCTTGCAAAAAGTGTATTCACTTATCGTTAAGTGCTAGATGATATCGATAAAGTGTATCGACTTATCGTTGAGTGCCAGATGATATCGATTGTGGTGTGTGGTCACAATTGTGGAATGATTGCTAAGTGAGGACTTGTATGTTTGTGGAGATTTGGTTTGTTGATGGTAATGCACAATGAATTGACAACAGAACCCACCACGATATTTTAGTCACCTTTATTTTAAAATTAATAATTAATGAAAAAAATAGAAAATATATTTATAAATATTCAAATATTTTTTGGATTTTTTTCTTTCAAATATCAATTTTTAATACATGGGGTTTTAAAAAATATTTATTGAATTGTTAGTCATTTAAAAAATATTATTATTATTATTATTTAGTCTAGTGAGTTTAGTCAATCAATAAAGCCATGATTAGGGATGATAATGGAATCGATTTGGGTCGGATTTTATATTTTCCATCTCTATCTTCATTTATTATATTTATTCCTATTCGGTATTTAATTTTCATTCTCGTAAATCCATCTCTATCTTCATATCAATCAGAGGATCCAATATTCTCTACACTAATAATTTTCTCTATTTCATTCAATTACTAATTTATTTTTTTATTTCATAATTAACTTTGAATGTAAACTACTATGATATTGATATTTGAAAATCAATATTAAAATAGTGATGATTTTTAAAAATCAAATCAACATCAAAGTAGTGATGATTTTTAAAAATCAATTCAATACCAAAGTTTATTTATTTTTGAAAATCAATACCACAATAATATTAGATTTAAAAAAACAATACTTATATATATATATTATTTAATTGAATATTCAAGTAGAATATAAATAGGATTTTATCATACCTCCATACTTAAATCCTAAAATTTCCATACCAAATTACTTAATTGAATAATAAAAAAAATCCTTCTACATCCTCCTTCATTCAAGTTAGGTATATTGGATTCTGAAAAATTATAATCCCTAACCGTGATCAACCGGGCCCCAGCTTGTTCTCAATGCTTCACTCCATAAGATCATTCACAATTAGAGATATGGAACTAAAGTTTCAACTCTCAACCTCGAAAAGTTCTCTTCAATTTTTTTTGTACAATCGCTAATACTTATCGATAAATTTATCAACATGAATCCATCTTCAAGTAGAATTGGGAAGGGCTCTTCTATACACAAATATTGTCCTTGTTCTTACAAAGTCTACAAGAGTGCCAACACCTGAGCTCGGATTCCACCATCAACAATTAAGTAGGGATCACCTGACATTGCTTATTGCTCCTTTGTCGCTTAATTCGCCAACAAAAATCAGCCACATTTGGATGAGAACTCCGAATGAGGTGAGGTTGTTATCGAAAAGGGTATTTACTCGGAACGAATCTGAGCATCATTGGAGATTTGGATGATGAAACTTGCTCGTTATTTTTAACTTTGCAAGCCTTATTTTTGATGAAGTACTGACACTCTGGCTTGCCGGTCTTTCGGAATATTCATCGGTGTGTATCTGATGATTCACAAGGGCATAGCATTAGCTCTCATCGTCGTCGTAGAAAGATATAACTACAATGTAACAGATATACATTGCCGAAACAAACGTTACATACAAAACCTAAAAACAAAAAAGCATGCCGAAACAAACATTACACTAAAAATGTTTCATTGCTTCATGAAAAGAAATTCTCATTGAAGCATGGTTATGAAGCTTTGGAACAGAAACATTGAAACCGGATATCTCTATGTTTCGGTTAGTTCACACGCGCGCAAAAAGGAACTAGTCAAAGATCAATCCGATCAGCTGGCTTCTACAGAACCAGTAGAACTGATTGGTTTTCAAGAGAAAACAGAGTCAGTTTTGTCATGTAACTAGAAATGTCAAAAGTTTTCATTCACAAGTTCACATAATTACAATCATATTTCACCCTACCCTAAACCCTAAATAGTTCAAAGGTAAATCTCCTAGAATCCTCTGCTTAAAATACAATTGTAAATTGTTTGTTTTAATTTTTTTTAATATCAATATATTTATTTAAATATATTTATTTTATTTAAATATAAATGATGATATAATAGGGGATAGAGCTCAATGGCGTAAAAGGATCCATATAGCCGACCCCACTTAGTGGGATAAGGCTTGGTTGTTGTTGTTGTTGTTGTTGTTGTATCGAATCTAGTAAACTATTATTTTATTTGTTATATATAATTATAATCTTTCATAAGGAGATTTTTAGTTGATTTTGATAAATATGCAACTCAAACAATTAATATGGCTTGGTTAGACCAACTAACTTGTTTTGGTTGATGCCTGAGTTGATCTGCAACTTGCCTGATCGAACCATTGTTTTGACTAGCAAACTTGTAACTTTAAACTCGATTTTTTATTTTGATTTTATAATTATGCATCTAAGAATACTACCAGATGCCATGCCTAAAGTTAGTGGTGTGGAAATTGTGCAAAACAAAACCTAGCACACTAAGATTAAGGTTTGGTTTCGGGTTGGGGTTGAGAAATTTTTTCTAAAACAAAAATAGCATATGAGAAAATATATGAAATATAGTTGGCAACTTTTTCCTTGCATCTCACATGTGTAAACAAGATATTATATCAAGTACACATTCAAAGCAGCATCAACAATATAAGAATGCATTGTTTTTAATGGGAAATCTCTAAAAATACTAGTAGTTATCCTTTAAACAAATTAACACATTTAAGATTGTAGATTCGGAAATAAGCACAACATATTAAGACTGAAGCTTTTGCATGATTTTTTTGGCATTAGGTTTTCATGTTATGATATGCATTCATGAAGTTCTTAAACAAAGTAAAGGATTGCAGTAAGGATTTCATAATTCTAGCATGAGATTGAGAGGCAAGTTACCTGATAGTCATTGTATTCTGAACTTGAATGGAATGGGAATACTTGAGGGTGTAAGTTTGGTTCCGGGAAATAAGACGGCGATGCAACTGTTAAAGGAGTTGGCACATGAAATGTTCCTTGAGCAAGGTTGGGTGTATGTTGCACAGATCCAGGAAGGGCACATTGTTCATCGATTGCTATGGTAGGGTCAGGATGGTGGTACTTACAATTCACTGTGTATTTACAGTTACCAGTACGCATATAGTATGGGCATTCCTTCTTTCCCTACGATGCAACATAAAATTTGAGATGTCGAACCATGCAATAATCATGCTTGAAGTTGACAAATAGTAAAATATGTTACCAAAAATAAGATTCAGCCTTGTTATACATGTAACATGTTACGAACCAATAAAAATCAATGAAAGTGATGATCACATTGCATAACTTACTGGTCTAATAGGAAGACCTAAGAAGTTTAGTACTATTGGAGTGACTTCTATTTTCTTCGGAAAATGAGCATACTTGCAGGAGTTCCCAAACTTGCACCCGCCAGGTGTTGTGTAGAACTGTAGAATAAAGTGCATGTTATCAACGCAATTAATGCAGTTATAAATATTAAATGAATAAAATTGGATAGCAGAAGTATAGTATTTAGTCTTAAACCAGTGGTGGTGAACCATCAAGAAAAGTAGCAATTGGAAGAAGTTTATAATAAAAGCCTATGAGAGTTGTAATTCAGGGTACTAAATGCGATCCACATAGACGATTGAGGCATTAATACTGTTAGTTTGCTGATACCAAATCATAGATGCAACAAGCACCTTTATGGCTCATTCTATGGTTCGTAAAAGTTGGTTATACACAAAATTTTGCATTTTTAGTTTTCATTTCTCCAGAAAATTGAACTTTTGGACACCAAATTTATGATTAGAGGTGAATTGTGTCAAAAAAGTAATGATAAATATTTGTTTATTCTTCTATTCAATTTTAAATTCTATTTTACAAAAGATGAAAAGTGAAAATAGATATTTTCATGAACCAAAACAATCAACTCACTGGAAAAGCATGAAGCTTAGTGGCTTGGTAATGCAAAGAAAACTTGCTTCACCTCCACATTTTACATTGAAGAAAAGTAACAGAAAACCTAAATAAGTGAAACTAACATAAAGGAAATTTTGACTGCATAACCTATAGTTCGTGATTTACAAACACTGTATATCCATAATTGTAGAACACAATACAGATTGTATAAAAGGCTAAACAAGAAATATAATGATCACTTAAAAAAAAACCATACCTTGCATTCTATCACCCCAGTCTTTCCTGAAATGGCTTCGTTACTCATTTTTTCTCAGCAATCTTTCAATTGCAATTTTTGGGAAGAAAAAGGAAACTGAGATTTGATCAGAACCTTATATAATAATGAAAAGCTTGATGGCACAGTCAAATTTTCTATCACAGACAAAAGAAAAGCTTTTATAGGCTAAAAAATGATTAGGATTATTGCTTCTTTTCTTCTTTCATGTTCTTTTAGTGCATATATTTTAAGTCATGTACTGTTTGTTAGAATAAATAATTTAGTACCCTGAATTAAGCATTCGTTTTCTTCATCGTACTCGATTTGCATGAAGTGATTATTAAAATAGATAGAATGATATCTGAAAATTAGAGTAACTTAATGGACACTAACAACCAAGCAAAGCCACTTCAATTTGCAATTTCATGAGAGAGTCAAAACTTTAGTCACAAAATTCATGAAGTTTCATCCATGGAACCACTTTTGCAAGTCCAATAGATAAAACACCCACTTTAAATTCTAGCTTATGATAAGTCTTTTGTAGTAACAGATGATTTTTTAAAAGGTGGTCGTTAAGTTTTTGTCAGCATGTTTTAATTATAAGACAGCAAACTTCCATATCCAGTGTCTCCAAGCAGGAATGCTTTTAGAGCATTGTTTGGCCGACACAATTACTGGACATCACACTAGCTTATGCTAGAGGAATCACTTGTATGCATTTTTGCAAAGCTATGCAAATTTTCATGAAAAAAAAGGGTAAAACATAAAGAAAAGATTGTCCCCAAGATTGAAGCTCTCCAATACTAGGACTGTTGACAGGCTATGTTGGAAGGATTTGGAAGACCTAATCTACAAAATTAATCGTTAAAAAAAATGGACTAGCAACAAAAAATGCTAACCTTGCTATCTTCTTGTTCCATCCTTCTGGAAGAAGTTTGTAACTCCACCTTGTCAACCTGTCAACGAAAGTCAAGAAGAAAATAAAAAACAAAGGCATTGTATTCTGATGATAAGTTGATAGGAAAAAAAAATTGTAAATTACTGCCGTTATGGACAGAATTATTGACCTTTTTCTCAGTTTGCTCAACCTTTTTAAAGGGAGGTCCCTTTTGCTTTCCCATATCATTCTTTTGAAACAAACAAGCAAAAAAGCAAAGCCATGTCAGTATAAATGCAAAAGAGAGTTCTTACCTAGCATTCAGGAGTTGTGATCCTAAAGCACATGCATAATTGTAGAGCTTCCTACAGTTTGTGTAAACAGCTAAAGAAGAAACATAATGGTGAGTTTTTTTAAAAAAAAAGAAAACCATATCTTGCATTCTGTTAATCCAACCTTTCCTGGAATGACTTCTATACCCATTTCCTCAGCAATCTTTCAAATGCAAATTATGAATAGAAAAAAAAAGGGAGAAGAAGAAACTTAGATTTAATCAGAAGCCTGTAGAATAAAGGAAAATTTGATAACACATAAAAGTTACAAGAGCTGAGACCCAAAAAACCTTCTGCAAACCAATCAAATGATTGACAATATTTCTTTTTTTGTTGTTGGAATAAATAATTTACTCCCCCCGTACTTGTAGCATTAAAAATTGTCAAAAATCCAAAAAAGCCCTATTCATGGAGGCACTTTCAAGTCTCTAGGTGATAAAATATCCTCTTTCAATTCTAACTTAAGTCTTTTGTTGTAATAGCTGATTTTTATAAGGTTAACAATGTCTCTTTGTTGGCAAATTTTGATAATAAGGTAGCAAACTTCCCTATCAATTTTGCTAGTGTCTCCAAGAAGGTTTGCTTTGAAAGCATTGTTTGACCAACACAGTTACTAGACATTGTACCTTCTTATGCTAGAGGAATCACTTGTATGCACTTTGCAAATGAGAATTTTCAAAGAAAAAGAAACATAAAACAAGGACTGCCCATGTGATTGAAGCTCTACAAATGCAAGGACTGTGGACAAACTTGCACAGATCCTTTGAAAGGGTTTGAGCTACAAAAATAATCCTTAAAAAGATAGAGCAGTAAAAGTAGTAGCAATGTTAACCTTGCAATCTACCTGTTCCAATCTTCTGGAAGAAGTTTGTTTCTCTACCTTGTCATCCTATCAAACGAAGGCCAAGAATAAAAGATAAACAGATATTTATTAGGATTTATAAGTTGAAAGAAAAAAATAAGGTAAATAATTACACTTATGATAGAGATGTTCACCTTTGTCTCAGTTTGCTCAACCTTTTTTAAGGGAGGTTCCTTTTGCTTTCCTGTAGTATTCTTTGAAAACTAACGGGCGAAAAAGCAAAATTATGTCAGTATAAGTGCATAAGAGAGTTCCTACTAAGCAAACAGGAGAATGATGCAATCCAACTGCTTTCGTTCCCACCTAAAACCTCCAACTTACCCCTCGATTTCATTTTTCAACCTTTCTCTATGCACATAGCATCTCCTCAATCATGTGTCAGCTATTCCATTCGCAAAAAAATTTGCAAACTTCACCCTATCTACAGATTTTTTCCCTACCAGCCATTACCTGTATAGCAATGATTGTAGACTCTTTCTTTGTCCTTCTCAAAAGTATTGCTTCTTGTTTGCCACATTGTGACATGTTCTAGTTAGTTGTTTGTTTGTTTAACTCCTTTCTTTTCATATTCAATCGTCGATTTGCTGCTCCATGTTCATCCAACCACCAATTCTTGTAGACAATCTGTACTCATGTTAGAATGCAAAAATCGTCTTTTAAGCCCGGTCGGCCTCCAATCTCACAATAAGCAGTAATTCGAATTTGTTGGCATTGATGGACATGTCATAAACAAACTGTTTCTCCTGAATGAATGTATGGATCATCAGGGGACCAAAGAAGCTACCTAATTTGACGTTATAAAGTGATTTAGAGACCATAAAATCATCAGAATCTATTCCTTTGTAATCCTATCAAATTTGATCTTGTTTATTCAAACTTCAAACACTTGCAGCGTTTTTATCCGAGGAGGCGCGACTGATGTATAAAGCTAGTCACTAATGTGCCGTTGTAGAAACTCCAAGAACAACAACGAAAAAAAAGGGGCAAAATCAAGAAATTTCCTAAGAATTTGGGAAAAGATGCAAACTTTGAATCACCTGAGCATTTTCCCCGTCTCTCTTCCAGACCTGCCAATCAAGAACATATAATTCTCCGATTATCACCAGGCAAACACTCCGTATTCGAACCCTTCAAGAAGCAAAACTGGGAGAAAAAAAAATCCGTATAACAGAAACAAAAAAAGTAGAACAACCCAAGGTTTCGTTCGCCCTGCAGGATGATTGAACCTGCAGCTAGTCCCAAATTTGCACGTCCCGGTCTTCATATAAAATGCGCAATCGGGTCTCCTGTGAAACTGCGTCGGGACCTCCTTCTCCGTTTCCTTCTCCCCTTCATTAGGCGTTCCAGGATCGGGATCAACACCAGCACCATCACCAGCTGCGGCGATCTCCTGGCCACCAACCCCGTTTCCAGTCTTCTCCTCCACCAACAACCTTGCTAGTTCTGTGAGGACGTCCATGGATCTCGGAGGAGGAATATGAAGGGTTTCATAATTTTCCACGGCGGGCTTTCCCGCGGCGCTCCCCATTCGCCCGTCGCCGGCGATGGACAGGGCCGAAACAAAGCGAAGCAGGTGGGAAAGTGAGCCACTGGAGTCTTCGTCTCGAAGTGTATAATTCGAGTGCCTACCAATCCTGTGTGTTTATGAGAACACCAAACAGATCAAACCGATTTTTCCATTCGACCAAATTCATGGGTCCCGCGCTTGATGAATGACGTGGCGTCTCGAGAAGACATGCAAGTGCAAGTCGTTCGAAATGCTGAACCGTGATTTAGCCGAAATAGGACGACGTCATACTTCTGCTCGTTGGTAAAGAACGAGCTGTAAAGAATCAAAAGCAAATGTCATACAGATAAAGTTAATTAAACAAATAAATTTAAACATAAATTATGAATTATAATATTTTTTTAAAAAATAAATAAATTTATATTATCAAAATTAATAATCAATCAAATAAATATAAAATTATAAAATTTTTAAACAATTAAAAACTCAATAATATTTAAACAAATTAAATTTAAATTATACTTAAAATCAAAAAGTTTTGAACTTTCGACTTCTCCGCATCTTTTCTTGAGTCATTGCTGAGTCATCTTCATGAATAAAGCCCGATCCAACGTCTTTCAGTAAGTGCTAACCAGAGAATCAAACATCCTTATTCAGATATAAATGCAGTTGATCTGTAGGTGAATTGGAATATCCGATCACCATCTTGAACTACTAGATGCGGGCAAAACTCGACTAGTCGAAGAATTTTGTTGAAAATAATTGTCTTTCGACAGCTTCCCAGAATGATAGTCATGATATATCACGCTCTACGAATATCATCATGATCCACGTGTCCCTTGATGGCTATGAAAGTGAAACTTCTAATCATGACAGCTTAACAAGCTCCATGCAATCACATTCTAGTAAGATTTTTAGTAAAGTCATTCCATGCTATAAAATCAACATGGTAAATTTAAAGATAATCAAGTAGATCCTCAAATAAAACTCCATCTAAATAACAAAATTTCCATCTAAAGTTGCTCCTCTTTCCATAACTCTAAATTCAAAATTCTTGATTTTTTTTTCCACGAAGGGGAGCCTTGGCGCAACAGTAAGGTTGCTGCTGTGTGGCCTAAAGGTCACGGGTTCAAATCCTGGAAACAGCCTCCTGCCAAAGGCAGGGTAAGGCTGCGTGCATTGGATTCCCTCCCCGGACCCCGCAAGGCGGGAGTCTCGTGCACCGGGCTGCCCTTATGTGGTTTATTCACTATCCATGGCATATCTACTTAGGCAACAAAGTTAAAAGGGGCAGCCCGGTGCACGAGGCTCCTGTCTTGCGGGGTCCGGGGAGGGAATCCAATGTACGCAGCCTTACCCTGCCTTTGACAAGAGGCTGTTTCTAGGATTTGAACCCGTGACCTTTAGGCCACACGGCAGCAACCTTACCGTTGCACCAAGGCTCCCCTTCTTAGGCAACAAAGTTAAATTTCCAAAATCCATGGCATATCTACTTAGGCAACAAAATTAAATTTTCAAAAGAATGATTGAAAACCAAGTAATTGTACATAGATTATAACCTGAAAGCTTCATCAAATAAATGAAGAAGCCTTGCCGATTGACACCTTTGTAGGGTCATTTCTTATTGTTTAGACTTGCATACCAATCAACTCTAGATAGTGACTAGCAGTTTGTCATTTGGTCTTAACACTATCTTGGCCAAAAAGTATACTAAATTTATGTTAATAAGAACTATCCACTGAACATCAAGTATTCTTGCACCTAAGATACATACATCCATCCATAACTCTCATTGTAGTTATGTAGACAAACAAGATTTAAAAAAAAAAGAAAAAAGTATTCAACACAACCAACTCAAACAATCCATGCGAGTGTCACATAGGAGTACTAAGATTCAACCACATCAATGACCTTTCCACAAACAAGATGTGCAAGTTGTGTAACAAACAAATGAACCCTAACCACAAATCAAAGAATTATCATTAGTCTAGCTTTTGATGGTGGTTGAGTATGTTTAGTGCAAAAATGATATGAAACATCCTCAAATGTTTAGCACATATGAGCCTTTATCGCCACCACATGTTGTGTGCCGACCATGGGTTTGCTCTTCATAAATTTCTTGCAGGTATTGGGTAGGATTATTGTGGCACCATTCGTCCTAGCTGCCTTGTATGTAGGTCTAAGCTACATAGAAGAACCATCGGCGAGTGAGCAGTCGAAGACCAACTCTCAGGTCCTCCATTGTTAGCGTCACTAACCCATCAGCATCAGTGGAATCAAAAGTGAGCTGAAGATCCAAACTTTGACGGGCATTTGCGAGTAGTGGAGATATCTTTCATCCTAGCCATTCATGGTTTTGTTCTTGGGCTCAACCCAAAAGACTTCATGCCAATGGAGATATCTTCCATCCTTTTATATCCATGATCTTTTCCATGTATTTTAGATGTGAGACTATGTTTGCACTCTTGCAACCCAATAGAGTTTAGTCCTACATTTGGAGTTTTAGGGAAGTATGGCTGGTTTATATTGAATTACAACCGTAGAGGTCGTGGATTTGCAGGGGATTGTAAATTCAAGACCTGAATTGCATTAAACTTACTTGACTCTTGTGTGAATGCGACCAACACGTGTTGACTAATGAACTAATGTTTTGTCACTTGGACTTTTTTCTTGCCTGTCTTAACTGTGTGATAGGCACATTAGCGGCCAACTTAAAATGGTTGAACATTAATGGTTGACTTGTAACGACCCGATCTATAATTATTTGGTCATTAATTACTAGCTAGATGAGATATTAAATGACTGAGTATTAATCAATAAGATTAATGATTGGCAAAGTTTCGAATCTATAAAAGGAGGTTTCTTCTTTGGGCAAAGGTGAACAGAAGAAGAGAAGAATAGTTTATCCAACAAGAACTCCTTTTCCCCACATTCTCCACCTTTCTACTGGGTAGCCTTGCTCTCTGCTCACCACAAGTATTCAGTTCAACACAAGTAGCTAGTGCTTGGTTGTTAACATGATTGAGCCGTTGTATTTTGGGAAACAGACGTTCGTGTGAAATTTTAAGCACCACTACGGAGGGGTCGAATTTGTTTTAAGGAGATTGTGTCTATTGCAAGTTTTGACAACTCAACCAACTTGGTAATTCAGTCTGCTTGGCATCTCGACAACTAGGCTTCCTCGACAGCTCAGCAACGTTATTTCCCTACCAGGCTTCCTGCTTGATAGGTCGGCCTCCCCACTAGGCCTCCCTACCCGACTTGTCGAGTTAGTAGCTTCCTACTTGACCTTCAATTTGGTAGCTCTTAGTTCGACAACTCGACCTACTCGGATAGTCCATCCAATAAGCAACTCCTTTCCCTCATGTTCTCTGCCTCCTTAGCAAGCGACTCTTTTTCTATTTGGCCATTCTTTCTTTAGTCCGCTGATGATAACATTCGAGTATTGTTCAGTTCACTACAAATAGTCAATGTTTAATTGCTAATGTGGTTGAGTCATTGCATCATGTAAAATAAATGCCCATGTGAACCTCTAAGCACCAAAGAGAGAACGAATTAAATAAATGTCCATGTAATCAATCATGCTACAAGAAAGAAATGAATTAAATATTTCTAAGCTACCTAGAAGAAAGAACCATCAGCGAGTGAGCAGTCGAAGACCAACTCCCAGGTCCTCCATTGTTAGCGTCACTAACCCATCAGCATCAGTATCAGTGCAATCAAGATCAATCCGAAGATCCAAACTTTGACGGGCATTAGCGAGTAGTGGATCTATGAGTCCTCCGTTCATCCCTCTCCTTTGTTTCTCAGTTATCTCACTATCGATCAACTCTGCAATGGCAGGGATGCTGCAGGATGGATGGAGCTTGAATCCATAGAGAGAACTGTTTTGATCTTGGTTATTCATTTTGAAATGAAGGATTTCTGCGAGTTCAGTTGCGCTGAAGTCGTCAAAGTAAAAGAAGGTAGTTACCTTCTTGCAAAAACCTTCATTTGACTTGATCACGCGTTTCATTGGTTCTGAGTACCCAGCAAAAATCACCACCACTTTACCACTGTCCATCGCAGACATTATCTCTTCTAATGCCTCCAAGCCAAAGTCCTTATCATCTGTTTTTTGCATCGAAATCAATCTGTAAGCTTCATCTACAAAAAGAATTCCTCCCTCTGCTTCACTTATCTGGGAAAATCATTCAATGTAACATCAGGATGCTTACTCTAACAATACTAAGATTTTATAGATTTACAATATTGCAATATGATATTTAACTATAAGGACCTCCAAAATTTTGAAGGTGTCTGTCATACTAAGCAATTAACTACCAGAAGCAACGTTGTGAGAAATTAAACATGTTTCGTGGTGCCATAGTGTCCTCGGGTGCATCAAAAGATGCAAACAAAAACCCCATGATACCAGGATAATTGATGATTAATGTACACATATACCTTTCGTCTGGTTTTTGGTCCTGTGTGCCCCACGAATTTTCCAACTATGTCAGTTCTTTGCACTTCTGTAACTTTATCAGTAGATAAAATTCCCACCATATGAAGGAGTTTACCAAGAACACGAGCAACCATTGTTTTACCTATCAAAGATAATAACCCTTCAACACTTTGCATATCCAAATCATAGAAGCAGCAAGAGAATGGGAAGATAACATTTAATATCATATTACAAACATGATCAGGATTTAAACAATAAGATTGCTCCATGTGTCCAACTATTTGCCATTGACTACAAGGATGTTTTCCACCATTAAGTACCATATTAGATTATATCACTAGTGATACCAAAATCTAACAGTTTTGTGGTTTCTTTATTTTCCCATTTTCAAATCTAGTAGGAGAGAATTTTTTGCATGGAATCAGAAAGGTGCTGTAATTAACCTGGCAGGAATCAATGTTTCAACAATTGCACCAGGGTAAAAACCTTCATTGTAGAATCAAAATAAGTGATTGCTAAAATTCACCCTCAGTCTTATCACCAGCAGCCTTATTCAAGGTTTCAAACTTAATGGTGGAAACTAATTAGGAGATTGTGTTTCATCTTGAAACCTAGAAATCAATTAGTGATCCAAATTGAGCACCTCTAGGAGACAACAAAACTCTTGATAGCTGCTGATTGAGTGGCCACTTAGTTGCTCCCATAGAAACGAAAGCATGGTTTTGACTCATATTCCCCCTAAAAGTGGATTGTTACTACCAACACATATCGAGGATTTTAGGTGGAATCCTAAAATTGTTTCATCACATGAGAAATAGGAAATTCCTCTTGAAGGACTCATAGAGACAACCACATGTTTGTCATGTTCAAATATACATCCAAGTTAAAGAACAAATAACTAGTTTGCTATTTGAGAAACGTAGACTAAATTAGTGGCACTATAACATGTCAAATTGAAAAAGTATATCCTATGTTTGAGAAGAACCTCATCATGTATTATATCAAATACCTGTTCCAGGGTTACCAAGGAATGCCATATGTGAGGGCCTTCTTGGAGCTATATGTAATCCAAATGCTCTTCTCTTCTCATCAAAAAGCATGCCCCTTGCCCATCTGCGCAATTGCATTTTGAGATCATGCAACCCTACAATACCTGAAATAGCTACTTCAAACTCATCCATTTTAGCTTTTGGATCACTACATGATTCAATAGCTTTGCGCTTCCTTTGCTTCTCCCTGTGCTTCATAACGATTACTCGAAGTTTCTCACTACTAGCACCATCTGATAGATGATTTAAAGGGTTCATACCTTCCTACAAAGAATATTATTAGATCTCACTTCAAATGATTCTAACCAAACCTTAATAATGCTGTTAGATTGACATAGTGGAAGAAAAAGTTCTCAAGATCTTAATAAAAGTACAGAAAGCTAACAGAATAAATACCAAGACCACAAAGGCAAGAAACGAATCACTGATATACCAAGAGATCCCAAGGTTATATCAAACAACAAAAATAGAAGAGATTATCCTAGGCATTGTGAGTCCATGTTAAGAATCCAGCCCACACAAAATATCTAACAAGTGAACATGAGATTGTTTAGGCCATCCACATAGTCCGATTTCCGAAGCTTGAGCGACATGAAAACCATGAAAGGATAGATCTCCCAGCAAGAATCTAGAAAACAGAAAATCTTTGCCCTAATGACAAATAAAGCGCTGAGAACCTATCAACAAGCAGCTCCTACAGAAGAGAGATCGCCGAAACAGTTTTGCCGGCAAACAGAGACAGAAGCAGTTCCTACGACAGTGTTTGTCCAAAGGAGGCAATAATTTCCAAACAAGAAGCCAAATTGCAATTGAGATCTTGGTGATACAAAAAGCAAAGGAGAAGAACGATGAATGAAATGAAAAAACAGCCTACGATTGATACCAAAAACAAGCCTATAAATAGGCTTTACAATAGACCAATCGCAAAAGAGATATTTTTTATCTATATTTTATGTTTATTAAAAAAATTTTTTTTTGAAAATTTAATTGGGATGGATGGTCTAAATGTAATTGAAAATAAATGGATTTATAATATATGATTATCAAATATTAATTTAAGATTTTTGAAGAGTAATTTTTTATTAATATAATTTAAAAACATTGTATTCGTAAATTCTTTTTGTTCTATTTTATATGCTATAGTGAGAGCACTCGATGCAAAGACTTGAGAGAGGAAAACTCAGTCGTGGAGCCGACCATATGGGTCACTAAGGTGACAAATTTCATCTTTTACAGAAAAAAAAAGGAAAACTCATGTATCTCATACACTATCATACAATCTTAGAAAAGAGAACTAAGTAGAAGATCGACATAAGGAGACCTTAACTCACTTATCTTGTAGAATGCCCGATGCTGTTTTTTATCTTTCTTTTGCCACTTCGCTGTAGGGGTTAGCTTGATCTTTGTCGGGTCAAGCCATGTTTCACGCTTCCATTTGTCGTGCTTGTGCCGGGCACGACACGATCATAATGGAGTCTGGTCGAGGCTGAGATGAAGATCATCAGTATCTAGATCATCAGGATGATCAGTTGAAGAACACCAACATAGCTCACTATCCACCTCAGTATACTCACAATCAGACAGCCATTCTATATGTTGGTTTCTAATGGTTAAACAAGTGTAATACTAATCAAGGGAGTTTAGAACCCCTGTCATGGCATGATTAGCCTCGTTTCATCAGTCCTGTTTATCGACATTTGGATGATACGAGCCGCGACTTTAGAGTCGGCTCGATCAACAATTTGCATATGCTCAAGGTACCCGAGTTAACTCCATCTTATCGGCATAGCTAATACACAAACTTATCCATACAAGACAGTATCTGAATATCAAACCAGGCTCAGAGATGCAATCCTGCTGGTTTCCGTCGATAAACAATACATTTGCCGCGATCGACTAAGTATGATTAAAGCGCGAAGGGATCGATAATAATAACTCATCAGTTTCCCTGCAGATAACCTGCAAGAGTAATGGGTGAAGCCAGAAAATATATCGAGCTGGATAGTGAGCATGATTATTGCACAGAGATTGATATGAGAACTTATCGGCTTCCCAACAGAGAGCCAATCTTTTGCCTCAAAAGATTGGCTTAATCAAGATTTGCAATGACTGCATCGACGACTTCTTGGGTCGTACTGCTCCCTCCCAGATCTTTGGTTCTGTATTTGCCTTCCGCGATCACGCGCTTGACAGCAGTCTCTAGCCGGTCGGCGAATGATGGGAACTGGAGATGTCTCAGCATCATGGAAGATGAAAGGAGAAGAGCCACTGGATTGGCTTTCTTCTGCTCCACCAGTTTCTGATTTCCAACGTTGCCGGCCGAAGCACCTTGCTCAAACACAGCATGATCCTGGCCAACATTACCTAGGGAAAAAAAGAATCAATCAATTGAGAGAATGATTTTGTCGACGAGGAGCTGTATGAGTAAGCTTGTTGGTCTAAACTTGATCATGTTTGATGCTAAGATTTTTACATGGATTATTCTCCAAATAATTAGCAATTGCAACAATGTCAAAACAAATGAAAATTTTGTTTCAGATGCCGCAGGCTATGGAGAGACAGTTTTGGTAGAGGTGCATTGGAAGTATACTGATTCAGAACGTCAGCTGTTACTCAGAGATGACGATCTAACAAACCACCATAATGCTGCCAAATCACCATTGTTAATGCTAACACCTGCAACCCTTAACGAGCACCGTTCACGAACTGCTAACAACGCTACTTCCCGTCACCACTAGCAACAACTACTACCACTAACTGTTAGATCCCTGTTAGATATGAGATACTCCCACAAATACATGCCATGCCTTTCTTGCGGTCAAGGGGTGCCGCTTTGCCAGTCGGGTTATGTGCATTTTCAGTTTCCCTCTGACCAAAAAACTGAGACCAAGAAACTCATACACGATCACTGTTGGATCATGACATAGAAAAATATTACCTGACTTTATCAGCAAAAGGATATTATCTGACTTTACGAATTCGAATCGTTATCCTCTTCTGCAGTCAGAAAGTCATTTGCTACTTGCGTGGGAAGTAAACCTAAGTAAGATCATGGTTCCGTAGAAATCGTCCGCAACCAGAACCAGCGCCCTTCCCCTACGGAATCGACCTATCGCTGTCAACTTTCCTTCTTTGTCGGAAGCTCGAATACCTGCTCCTGCCTCTGGAGAAGAGAAGGAGAAGGAGAAGGAGAGATGTTGCGGTGGCTGGCGAGGCGGCTGATGAGCAACGTGCCGGAGAGTACAGTGTACGGTGGGCCGAAGCCCCAATCGCCCGCCCAACGCGTTACTCTGACCCACCTCCGCCAAAAGCACCGCCGCGGCCAACCCATCACCGTCGTCACCGCCTACGACTATCCCTCCGCCGTCCACGTGGACTCCGCCGGCATAGACATCCTCCTCGTCGGTGACTCCGCCGCCATGGTCGTCCACGGCCACGATACCACTCTCCCCATCACCCTCGACGACATGCTCCTCCACTGCCGCGCCGTCTCCCGCGGCGCCTCGCGCCCCCTCCTCGTCGGCGACCTTCCATTTGGATCCTACGAGTCATCCGCCTCCCAGGTACGGCCTCTACTAAAAAAAATCCCTCCTTTTTGCTTGCAAAGTACTCATCCTCACTTTCTCGATCTGTTTCTTGGCATGTCAGGCCGTGGATTCGGCGGTGAGGATGTTAAAAGAAGGGGGCATGGATGCGATCAAACTGGAAGGCGGCGCGCCGTCCAGGATCTCTGCCGCCAAGGCAATCGTTGAGGCCGGGATTGCTGTCATGGGCCATGTTGGATTGACTCCGCAAGCTATTAGCATTCTCGGCGGGTTCCGGCCGCAGGGAAAGACGGTTGCTAGTGCTGTCAAGGTGACTTTTTTAAACCTAATACCTACCCAATTAACTTCGGATGTGATTATATTAGGTTTTATAGTGCTTAAAACTGCTAGCTATGGACAGGTCGTGGAGACAGCCCTTGCTTTGCAGGATGCAGGTTGCTTCTCAGTTGTTTTAGAGTGTGTGCCCGCTCCGGTAGCTGCAGCTACAACTTCTGCTTTGCACATACCCACCATTGGCATTGGTGCGGGGCCTTTCTGTAGTGGCCAGGTTAGATTGTCTTTGGTCCGAAAATGGAGGTTTCAATGTTTATTCTGTAGACTTGCAAGGAAGGATTTTTTTTTTTTTTTCCTGGTGATATCTGATATACAGTTTCTCTCTATAGGTCATTTAGTGGTTTTCAATGTTTGCATAATGAGCAAGCAGCACGAGAAGATTGAACAAAAGTATTCTTAATCTTTTAGAGGACTCACTGAAAACTACTGACTTGTGTTGAAAATTGTTTTCCCCCTTTTTCAGTTGAAATGGTTTCTTACTTTTCTTTAAATTTGCAATACAACAGAAGTTTCCAAGAGAAAGATACTAGCAATCAGAATATTTTAGATGATCTGGTACGTGAGTATCCACATTACACTCAATTGGGTCATTCACAAGATTGCTTCATCCAAGCGCACCTGCCTTTGCTTGATCAGTCTATACCATTTTTCTGGCACGTGTCTAAATTATACTCCACCCTCAATGTTCCATGTTGAAATGGTGGTTTGATATCCTCCATGATCTACTTAACTCGGTGGCAGCTCGTTCCTGTCTACACATGCTTTCCGAGTCAATGTTGCCTTGCTGAAACAGCCTCCTTGATCTCTTTGCATTCTCTGGTTGGGGTGTTGTGTCATAACATAGTATACACCTACACTACTCAATCTTCCTCATATGATGACCCTTTACTTCTCCTTATTGATCCCTCACTTGTAATGATGACTAATAATTCACACCACATATATAAACATGTCCTGCTAGGGTGCTATTTACCTTGGTACAAACATCTATGACACTCTTGGTCCTCCTCCCTAAAATTAAATTCACGGAGAGGATCATCCTGCAAAGCAACGCCATAACAAAAACTTCTGCTGAAGAAACATTAATGTCAACCTCACTTGCCCTTTATGAAAAACTAACAGATAGACTGTTACCCACTCATTTATTGTTCGTGTGCCCCTTTGCACTTACAAGGCGAACTGTCAAAGGTAGAGGTGATAACTTCCCAACATCCAATTATCAGCTTTGCAGTCTCATCACTGGATATACATGGGCTATTTAGCATGAGTGAAATTCACATGTCTCAACAGGAATTACCCATCCTGTTGCCATCTTTGCTTGTTGATTAGCTTCATTGAGAGGGAGGATACCTTAACAATCTAACTTGCTTGTTATAACTGTCTACCATTGCGCTTCTGTTTCCTTCTTCAATGTGTAATTTTCTCTTCGGCATTGTTTCTCTTCCTGACATGATGCATTGTACTTGCTGTATAAACTTCTCCAATGGAGGATATGTAAATACACTGAATATTAGTAAGACAGGTAAGAGCCTCCCATTTTCATTTCCTCCCAAGAAAAACATTTTCTTGATGACAATCATGAAGAATGGTTCTGTATCTTTAAGTTAGGAATTTGGACCAACTATTTTCAACATAAATCAGGGTTTATGATCAGGTAAATGTGCTTAGAACCTTTTCTTGAGTTCAATCATTAGTGAATCTAACAACTTGCTGGAAGTTAATTTAGGTTCTTTTAATGTTTCTTAATCACTGGCAAGACTCATTATTTTCTTTTTCTGCTATAAAAAGGATCACTACCGTCATAGGATCAATTTTGTGTTGAACCAAGAATCGAATTGGTGATTGTTATTATACAATAAGTTGTCTCGATGTTTTCCAGTTTGTATAGCTTGTTTAAAATATTTGTAGTCCAATATGATTATTCAATGTGGTCTTGATTCAGCTTTCTAAAACTCAAATTTACCCGCTTTCATTGCAAACCTAGGATTTTTGGGAGAGTATTTTTTTTCTTCTATTTTTGGGACAAGTTTCTTGTTCTCAAGCACACAAGTAGATAATGAGTCACAAAGATTTACGGACATATGAGGATGGAATAGTGAGAATATTAGAAAGAAAATCGAAGTCATGAAAGTTGAATTTGCACTTTTTGAGGAAAAATTCTGAGAAATGCATTTCAGATGGTACGAACGTGTACTTAGACGGCCAATAAAGATTTCAATTAGGCAATGTGAAACTATGACAAATACGCACATTGAATGGGAAAGAGGAAAACTAAAGAAGGCTTGATTAGTAATAATAAAATAAGATAAATTTTATTTACATATAAATAATAAAATAATAGGAGATAAAGCTCAATGACATAGGAGGATCATATAGCCGATCCCACCTAGTGAGATAAAGCTTGATTGTTGTTGTTGTTGTTGTGGGACAAGTGTTCTTGTCAAAATATTTTGATAGAGATTATTGCAGTGATTGTGGTATTTTATCGAATCTAAGATGTATGACAGTCTTGTTACTCTCAAACTTCTGTAACCTCTATGATAAACATTATCATTCCTATTCTGCTGTATGTTGACTAAGATGTAGCTTTTTACATGACACAAGGAAAGGGGTAGTGTCAATTACTAACTGCATAGATTGCTATTACAGTCTTTCTCCAGTTGCAAATTACAGTAGAGGATCGCATTATTCCTTGGATATTCAAATTTTCATTACCGACCAATTTGGCTATTCCTTCTCGATTCATTCCTTCAACTTGACAGTATTATATAAGCCACAAGGGTAGGTTTTCTTTATCTTTTCTTCAAAACGTACTATAAAGCCATGAAAATTGATGTTTACTTATTCCCTCATAAGCAGCGCAATTGATTAGCATTTTTGTATTAAAATGAATGTCTCCTAGTATGCCTTTTGTGATCTTTGTTGTTCCTCGGATGATCAAATGTTTTCTGACTGCAAACATCAAAACTTGTGCAGGTGCTTGTTTACCATGATTTGCTGGGAATGTTGCAACATCCTCATCATGCCAAGGTAATTTTGTTTTAATCAAATTTTCTTTATCCGAATCTCATATATCCATGGATTATCAACTTTCCGGCAGGTCACTCCAAAGTTCTGTAAACAATATGCGCAAGTGGGTGATGTCATAAACAAAGCCCTCACAGAATACAAAGAGGAAGTCGAAACTCGTTCATTTCCGAGTGCAGCTCATACACCGTATCGAATAAGTGAAGCTGACGTCGAAAATTTTACGAAAGAATTGGAGAATAGAGGCTTAAATGATGCAGCATCAGCCGCAGCAGCTGCCGCAGAAAATGAGGTTGCAACTGGAAAACCATCAGCTGATGGCAACTGTTAGGTTGCCTAATCCTTTTCAGGTCTAGTTATGTTCCCTTCTTGCCTTGCAGTAGCGTAGTAAACAAATAAACGTCTGATTTTTTTGAGTTTAACAGGATTTTGCTGACCCCCCCTCCATGTTGATTTTTAACTATCTTGCACCTTTTTATTGGGCCATCAGCAAATGTTTGTGCGCTTTTGATTAGCATACAACTTTTTTTCTTCATATCAGAGATTATTATGCAGTTTCTCAAGTTGCGTGTGACTTTGTGATCATGAGTTTTTGAGTAGTGAAAATAAGATAAAATTGCATATAATAAATTCAATATGGTTTAATCCTTGTTTGGGATCCATATTGATGGTAGGCTGCACCCTAAATTCAAACATATGACATGAAGTAGATGCTTAGCATCCAGTTAATATAGACAATTCTTAGCATCCAGTTAATTCTTGAAGTAGATGCTATTCATTTAAGCACCCCCTCAATTTTTCTACAAAAAGATGGAATTCGCCACTTTAGCGGTCCCACACGATCGGTTTCATGATCATTTGTGAGGAGGTAAATCGGGAAACTGCAGTTGGTCATGACACAGGAGGATATTGTCTGGTTTTGTCAGGATTCGAACCCTTGTCCTTTTCTGCAATTTTGCTGTGTCGTAATCAACTTAGTTATGTCCCGGAAGTGAGTACCCCCTTAATTTAAACATATGACATGAAGCTAATGTAGGCTGCACCCTAAATATTAGTACATAATGGTGGCTAAGATAAGGCATGTAACTCGATGTCTTTATCACTGATCCAATATATCTACATCTCGTAATATTTAGTTAGCTTTAGATGTTAAATAAAAATTTGGCTCGTTAACCTCTTTACCAAATTCTATAATTTTTTTTCATAATTGAGATATTCAACTTTTTAAACCGACTAATCTTGAAGTTTACTGACTCAATCTCATAGAAGTTTCTTATGGGTCATCAAGATAAATAGAAAAGTACAAATAACACATTGCTCCGCGATCAACATTTCAAGAAATTAATTTATAATGCGACGTAGTTAAGAATCGAGCCATGAATATCTGATTAACTACAGAAGTATTTTACAATTGCACCGTAGCTTCGGGGCTTACCAAAATCTACATTTGAGACTCCACTTTGTAGATATGAACAAGAACATGTCATTGGCCTATGAATTTTGATCATGCAATTATTGAATTTTAGTAGTAGTTCTCATGATATAATATATATATATATATATATATATATATATATATATATATAAAATAAATTTTTATTAATAATTTTTAAGTAATATTAATGAATTGTATGTTTTAGATTTTAATAATAATTTCACAAAATTTAAAAATTTTAATCAAGATATAAAATTATAGTTATATATAATTTGAAGATGCTATAATGCTTACATTGCATATTTGAAGAGGGAATATTATGGATATTCAGAGCATCACAGTTCAATTCTCGATTGGAATATGCGCATACTCTATTTGATAAAAAAAAATATTGAAAAACGGTATAAAATACAATTATCCTGATTCGGCGAAAGTAATTCGTAGAGACGTGGATGATGAGTAAGAGTCGGGGAAAATATCTAGCAATGACGTAGATCAAGGATAAAGAGATTCCGATCTCTTGAGATCATAATGAAGGCAAAAGAGGGCCGACCTCTCTAAGAGGATAACAAATTCCTCAGTACAAGATCTGAGGTCTTCCTAACCTTCATCCAAAATGTCCCGACCTCTCCTCCTCTTGGGTTCAATACTCTCGCCCCAAGCAAACCGCCGACCTAGTAAACCAACGACCTCATTAAGAGGTCGGCGCGTAACGACCTCTTCAAAGCTTCAATCTACAGCCAACCTCGTTCGGAGGTCAGATCTCTTCATCATCTCTCCCTACAAAGCTCGATCTTTTACAAGAATCCATTGCCGACCTCACTAGGAGGTCGGTACGGGATTTAAGATGTAGACTGAGCTCTTCCTAACCTCAGTTTATATAGCCTGGTCTCTTACGATCACCTTAGTATCAAACTGACTCCATATACTGACCTCATTAGGAGGGCAGTATATATGCAGACCTCATGACCTGGTCCCGGTATCACATACCGATCTCATGAATTGGTCCTTTCCTCATGAGCAGACCTCATGACCTGGTCCCGGTATCACATACCGACCTCATGAATTGGTCCTTTCCTCATGAGCCGACCTCATGACCTGGCTCCGGTATCACATACCGACCTCAGGGATTGGTCCTTACCTCATGGACAGATCTAGTGACTAGATCCCAGTATCGCACCATAAGCTCAGTCATCCGCTTCAGACAGCTTGGTAATTCAAGTGAGAGTCCGATCAAATGTTTGGATACACACCACAAGTTCGGCAAGTCACTTCATTCAGCTATGGCATACGTCAAGAGTTCGGATACATACTTAGTTCATCTCATCTTCCCATATAAGCTCTCGGCACACCTGCACCTCCCGGTCACTCATACAAAACGGCCATTACCGACCTCAAGTAGCTGGACAGATGTCAACGGATCACCACCCTGACCTCTTCATCGGGCTTAGCACCTTATCTATAAGGATCAAGATAGGGATCAAGTTTCCGTACTTGGTCCCGGGCGATCTCAGCCGTCGGAGGGGAATAACTAACGCTGCTAAGCCGTTAGATGATTGGAACTTGTCATAGATCGATCCGCCGATCACGCCTTCATGACCAATCGCAAACAATGGGATCCGAGGATATCGCTCCCGCCACCTCTATATAAACTTCGTAGGTATGACAATCAACCGGGCGAGAATTCTCTACACATACTACTACTTCAATTTCTGACTTGAGCGTCGGAGTGGCGACACCGGGGTTCCCTGGCGCCTTGCTAATCCTTGCGTTCAGTTCTTGCTTCTTCAGGGGTCTTCTCGTCAGCGAACATATGAAGGTTGACGCGACATCTTACTGACTGGTGGCTTGACTGTCGTCGGCATTGAGCCGGAACATATCCTAATAGGGTTGGATGACCTCCACTTGGTGGAGCTTGCGACCCATGACTCTAATGCTTAGATGGAGCATGACTCACCACAACTATGGGTTAATTGTGGAGCTCGAGAATGGCGAAGCTAGAAATTTTATAACCCTTGAGTTGTCTAATCTTGGACTATCACTACCTTCCACTCTCTCACATAATTTTTTCTTTCTCCCATCATAAATCCGAGTTGCTGCTCCTCTTCGGTGTTGTCGAGCATCCGAGCTAAAACTCAAGTAGATTACAAGGTGGCTCCGGCCTTGAAAGTCAATTGTTGATGATTTTCAACACAAATACTTTCAGATGTACTCGATGAGCGAATCGAGAAAAAGACCACCCTCCTTCATGAATAGTCGATTCTGTAAAAGTCTAGATATTTGTAAAATATAAAAAATATAAATAAAAGTTAATAATTTTTTATTTGGATGAATAATTAAATAGATAGTAAAATGAGATATATACAATTTTTTATTAAAAGCTTACCTTGTGAGAAGAAGGGTGCGCCATGAATGTTACTATGATGATGGATAATGATAATCCCTAGAGATAACGATTATATAATAATAAATGATAAATATATTTTTAAAATCATAAGAATATAGAGTAGTAAAATTAAAATGAGAATATGGAGAAATTAGGGAATGAAATTTTAGAGGAGGGATGAGCCCCAATATCCATTGAAAAACTTTAAAATATTTATTTTTTTGATAATTTATTTGGTGACATTTGATAAAGAAATGTTTAAATAAGTCATTTTTAAATGGTTGAAGGAAATTTATATTTAAACTCAAATTATCAAACTTATTTAGGTCGTGATTAAGTTAACCCGAGTTAGATATTGGAAAAGTAAATGAAAATCTAGTTGAAATTGGCTTCAATGTGATTGAGAAATTAGTCTCACCTTGGAAGGAAACAAAGATGGAATTGGCTCCAATATGAGATATGAAGGGGAGTTTGTTAGGACCAGATAGAATCAAAATATCTTCACAATGATATGATATTATCCACTTTGGGTCTAAGCCCTCATGGTTTTGTTCTTGGGCTCAACCCAAAAGGCTTCATGCCAATGGAGATATCTTCCATCCTTTTAAACTCATGATCTTTTCCATGTATTTTAGATGTGAGATTATGTTTGCACCCTTGCAACCCAATAGAGTTTAGTCCTACATTTGGAGTTTTAGGGAAGTATGACTGGTTTATATTGAATTACAACTGTAGAGGTCGTGGATTTGCAGGGGATTGTAAATTCAAGGCCTGAATTGCATTAAACTTACTTGACTCTTGTGTGAATGCGACCAACACGTGTTGACTAATGAACTAATGTTTTGTCACTTGGACTTTTTTCTTGCCTGTCTTAAGTGTGTGATAGGCACATTAGCTGCCAACTTAAAATGGTTGAACATTAATGGTTGACTTTTAACGACCCGATCTATAATTATTTGGTCATTAATTACTAGCTAGATGAGATATTAAATGACTGAGTAATGACCATTAATCTATAAGATTAATGATTGGCAAAGTTTCGAATCTATAAAAGGAGGTTTCTTCTTTGGGCAAAGGTGAACAGAAGAAGAGAAGAATAGTTTATCCAACAAGAACTCCTTTTCCCCACATTCTCCACCTTTCTACCGGGTAGCCTTGCTCTCTGCTCACCACAAGTATTCAGTTCACCACAAGTAGCTAGTGTTTGGTTGTTAACATGGTTGAGCCGTTGTATTTTGGGAAACAGACGTTCGTGTGAAATTTTAAGCACCACTACGGAGGGGGTGAATCTGTTTTAAGGAGATTGTGTCTAACTGCAAGTTTCGACAACTCAACCAACTTGGTAATTCAGTCTGCTTGGCATCTCGACAACTAGGCTTCCTCGACAGCTCAGCAACGTTATTTCCCTACCAGGCTTCCTGCTTGATAGGTCGGCCTCCCCACTAGGCCTCCCTACCCGACTTGTCGAGTTAGTAGCTTAGCAGCTTCCTACTTGACCTTCAATTTGGTAGCTCTTAGTTCGACAACTCGACCTACTCGGATAGTCCATCCAATAAGCAACTCCTTTCCCTCGTGTTCTCCTCCTCCTTACCAAGTAACTCTTTTTCTATTTGGCCATTCTTTCTTTAGTCTGCTGATGATAACATTCGAGTATTGTTCAGTTCACTACAAGTAGTCAATGCTTAATTGCTAATGTGGTTGAGTCATTGCATCATGTAAAATAAATGCCCATGTGAACCTCTAAGCACCAAAGAGAGAACGAATTAAATAAATGTCCATGTAATCAATCATGCTACAAGAAAGAAATGAATTAAATATTTCTAAGCTACCTAGAAGAAAGAGCCATCAGCGAGTGAGCAGTCGAAGACCAACTCCCAGGTCCTCCATTGTTAGCGTCACTAACTCATCAACATCAGTATCAGTGCAATCAAGATCAATCCGAAGATCCAAACTTTGACGGGCATTTGCGAGTAGTGGATCTATGAGTCCTCCGTTCATCCCTCTCCTTTGTTTCTCAGTTATCTCACTATCGATCAACTCTGCAATGGCAGGGATGCTGCAGGATGGATGGAGCTTGAATCCATAAAGAGAACTGTTTGGATCTTGGTTATTCATTTTGAAATGAAGGATTTCTGCAAGTTCAGTTGCGCTGAAGTCGTCAAAGTAAAAGAACGTAGTTACCTTCTTGCAAAAACCTTCATTTGACTTGATCACGCGTTTCATTGGTTCGGAGTACCCAGCAAAAATTACCACCACTTTACCACTGTCCATCGCAGACATTATCTCTTCTAGTGCCTCCAAGCCATAGTCCTTATCATCTGTTTTTTGCATCGGAATCAATCTGTAAGCTTCATCTACAAAAAGAATTCCTCCCTCTGCTTCACTTATCTGGGAAAATCATTCAATATAGCATCAGGATGCTTACTCTAACAATACTAAGATTTCATAGAATTGCAATATTGCAATATGATATTTAACTACAAGGACCTCCAAAATTTTGAAGGTGTCTGTCATACTAAGCAATTAACAAGCTACCAGAAGCAACGTTGTGAGAAATTAAACATGTTTCGTGGTGCCATAGTGTCCTCTGGTGCATCAAAAGATGCAAACAAAAACCCCATGATACCAGGATAAAATTGATGATTAATGTACACATATACCTTTAGTCTGGTTTTTGGTCCTGTGTGCCCCTCGGATTCTCCAACTAGGTCAGTTCTTTTCACTTCTATAACTTTATCAGTAGATAAAATTCCCATCATATGAAGGAATTTACTAAGAACACCAGCAACCATTGTTTTACCTATCAAAGATATATAATAACCCTTCAACACTTTGCATATCCAAATCATAGAAGCAGCAAGAGAATGGGAAGATAACATTTAATATCATATTACAAACATAATCAGGATTTAAACAATAAGATTGCTCCATGTGTCCAACTATTTGCCATCGACTACAAAGATGTTTTCTGCCATTAAGTACCATGTTAGATTATATCACTAGCTAGTGATACCAAAATCTAACAGTTTTTTGGTTTCTTTATTTTTCCCATTTTCAAATCTAGTAGGAGAGAATTTTTTGCATGGAACTGACAGGAATCAATGTTTCAACAATTGCACCAGGTAAAAACCTTCGTTGTAGAATCAAAATAAGTGATTGCTAAAATTCACTCTCAGTCTTATCACCAGCAGCCTTATTCAAGGTTTCAAACTTAATGGTGGAAACTAATTAGGAGATTGTGTTTCATCTTGAAACCTAGAAATCAATTATATTAGTGATCCAAATTGAGCACCTCTAGGAGACAACAAAACTCTTGATAGCTGCTATAACATGTCAAATTGAAAAAGTATATATATCCTATGTTTGAGAAGAACAGAACCTCATCATGTATTATTATATCAAATTAATACCTGTTCCAGGGTTACCAAGGAATGCCATATGTGGGGACCTTCTTGGAGCTATATCGAATCCAAATGCTCTTCTCTTCTCATCATTAAGCATGCCCCTTGCCCAACTGCGCAATTGCATTTTGAGATCATCCAACCCTACCATACCTGAAATAGCTGCTTCAAACTCATCCACTTTAGCTTTTGTTTCACTTAATGATTCAATAGCTTTGCGCTTCCTTTGCTCCTCCTCCATGTTATTTGCCACATGAAGAGGGGTTTGCGACATCTACAATTAATAGTTGGCCGAAGTCATAATGCTGTTAGATTGACATAGTGGAAGAAAAGAATAAGTTCTCAAGATCGTAATTTAAGTACAGAACCACAAAGGCAAGAAACGAATCACTGATATACCCAAGAGATCCCAAGGTTATATCAAACAACAAATTAAAAAGAGGAGAGATTATATATCCTAGCTAGCCATTCAAACGGGCATGTGAGTCCATGTTAAGAATATAATCCAGCCCACACAAAATATCTAACAAGTGAACATGAGATCGATTGTTTAGGCCATCCACATAGTCCGATTTCTGAAGCTTGAGCGACATGAAAACCATGAAAGGATATATAGATCTCCCAGCAAGAATCTAGAAAACAGAAAAAGATCTTTGCCCTAATGACAAATAAAGCGCTGAGAACCTATCAACAAGCAGCTCCTACAGAAGAGAGATCGCCGAAACAGTTTCGCCGGCAAACAGAGACAGAAGCAGTTCCTACCGAAAGTGTTTGTCCAAAGGAGGCAATATATAATTTCCAAACAAGAAGCCAAATTGCAATTGAGATCGATCTTGGTGATACAAAAAGCAAAGCAAGGAGAAGAATTAACGATGAATGAAATGAAAAACAGCCTGCCATTAATACCAAAAGCAAGCCAGCCTATAAATAGGCTTGCTTTACAATAGACCATTTCAACTCCACGATCGTCCAATCGCAAAAGATTAATCGCAAAAGATTAAACCAAAAGACTCAGACAAAAAAAAAACTGCTTGTCACAATAGACTACGGGAATCTACACCGTTCGATTTTAAAGTTCAGATTAAATTCAGACCGTAGATTGAATGGGTGATTTACTTTAAGATTTAGAGTTTAGGATTTAGAGTTTAGGGTTTAAGGTTTAAAGTTTAGGATTTAGGATTTAGGAGTTTAGCGATCGACCGTTGATTTTAAAATCGAACAGTCCAGATTTCCGTCATAAATTTATGACGGGAGTCTATTGCGATAAGAATCCCAACTGAACCAAAAAACCTGGATAAACACTTATCTAAAACTTAACACTTGGTCTATTAAATCAAATGCGAGCGATCGATCGGGGAGGGAAACCATTTATTTTTAATACATACGATTAATTCGATCAATTAAATCTTTTTTATTAGTTTTGAATATTCTCTCTCTCCCGTGACAAGTTGATATTTTTTATCTATATTTTATGTTTATTAAAAAAATTTTTTTTTTGAAAATTTAATTGGGATGGATGGTCTAAATGTAATTGAAAATAAATGGATTTATAATATATGATTATCAAATATTAATTTAAGATTTTTGAAGAGTAATTTTTTATTAATATAATTTAAAAACATTGTATTCGTAAATTCTTTTTGTTCTATTTTATATGCTATAGTGAGAGCACTCGATGCAAAGACTTGAGAGAGGAAAACTCAGTCGTGGAGCCGACCATATGGGTCACTAAGGTGACAAATTTCATCTTTTACAGAAAAAAAAAAGGAAAACTCATGTATCTCATACACTATCATACAATCTTAGAAAAGAGAACTAAGTAGAAGATCGACATAAGGAGACCTTAACTCACTTATCTTGTAGAAATGCTGCCCGAGGGGTTGCTGTTCAAGCCATGTTTCACGCTTATTTGTCGTGCTTGTGCCTTTTGCCACTTCTTAATCTCTCTCCACATGACGTGGAGGGGGTTAGGAGTGATCACATGAACGCGTTCATTGTTTTGAACGCGTTCATGTGGAGGAGTGATCACATGAACGCGTTCATTGTTTTGTGACAGAGATGTGTTCCATATATATATTTTTAAGTGTTAATAACAAGCAGCGTTGCAAATGCTCTAATGGAGTCTGGTCGAGGCTGAGATGAAGATCATCAGTATCTAGTTCGGATCAGTTGAAGAACACCAACATAGCTCACTATCCACCTCAGTATACTCACAATCAGACAGCCATTCTATATGTTGGTTTCTAATGGTCAAACAAGTGCAATACTAATCAAGGGAGTTTAGAACCCCTGTCATGACATGATTAACCTCGTTTCATCAGTCCTGTTTATCGACATTTGGATGATACGAGCCGCGACTTTAGAGTCGGCTCGATCAACAATTTGCATATGCTCAAGGTACCCGAGTTAACTCCATCTTATCAGCATAGCTAATACACAAACTTATCCATACAAGACAGTATCTGAATATCAAACCAGGCTCAGAGATGCAATCCTGCTGGTTTCCGTCGATAAACAATACATTTGCCGCGATCGACTAAGTATGATTAAAGCGCGAAGGGATCGATAATAATAACTCATCAGTTTCGCTGCAGATAACCTGCAAGAGTAATGGGTGAAGCCAGAAAATATATCCAGCCGGATAGTGAGCATGATTATTGCACAGAGATTGATATGAGAACTTATCGGCTTCCCTGCAGAGAGCCAATCTTTTGCCTCAAAAGATTGGCTTAATCAAGATTTGCAATGACTGCATCGACGACTTCTTGGGTCGTACTGCTCCCTCCCAGATCTTTGGTTCTGTATTTGCCTTCCGCGATCACGCGCTTGACAGCAGTCTCTAGCCGGTCGGCGAATGATGGGAACTGGAGATGTCTCAGCATCATGGAAGATGAAAGGAGAAGAGCCACTGGATTGGCTTTCTTCTGCTCCACCAGTTTCTGATTTCCAACGTTGCCGGCCGAAGCACCTTGCTCAAACACAGCATGATCCTGGCCAACATTACCTAGGGAAAAAAAGAATCAATCAATTGAGAGAATGATTTTGTCGACGAGGAGCTGTATGAGTAAGCTTGTTGGTCTAAACTTGATCATGTTTGACGCAAAGATTTTTACATGGATTATTCTCCAAATAATTAGCAATTGCAACAATGTCGAAACAAATGAAAATTTTGCCTTTCAGATGCCGCAGGCTATGGAGAGACAGTTTTGGTAGAGGTGCATTGGAAGTATACTGATTCAGAACGTCAGCTGTTACTCAGAGATGACGATCTAACAAACCACCATAATGCTGCCAAATCACCATTGTTAATGCTAATGGATTAACGAGCACCGTTCACGAACTGCTAACAACGCTACTTCCCATCACCACTAGCAACAACTACTACCACTAACTGTTAGATCCCTGTTAGATATGAGATACTCCCACAAATACATGCCATGCCTTTCTTGCGGTCAAGGGGTGCCGCTTTGCCAGTCAGGTTATGTGCATTTTCAGTTTCCCTCTGACCAAAAAATTGAGACCAAGAAACTCATACACGATCACTGTTACTCATACACGATCACTGTTGAGGGCAGTGATCAGCTATGGGTTTGTAACTGCCGGTGAACGAAAACCAAGACTTCAATTGCACTGTGCAGATTTTAAAAGTGGCTTGTTAGATATTGAACTTAAGTCGTATGTACCTTTACAGTTCCTATTTTACAGCCTGATAGGTTTGATAAAATTCCACATCTTCTGGACAACTAATGAGCTAATTGTGTGAGGTCAAATGACCTAATTTTGACATTTATCTACTGATGTAAGTGAGAAATACTAGCCGCTGAAGAGATTCTTAGTAATCAAGAAGTCAAAAATCAGGTGAAATATGTTTTTTTTGGTGCACGAGCGGGTGGGGGGTTAGGGGATTGTGGCTTTTATAGCAAGTCCACTTACAGAGAACTAATACACAAAAAAAAAATGTGGAAACAAAAGCTTGTAGTATAAAAATGAGAAAGATGAAATCAAAATTGTAGGTTATCTCAAGATACCTCCAGGCATAACTCCAGTGCCTCCAGCAATCCCAGCAGCTGTATTGGCGACTAAATTGCCATAGAGATTTGGAGTGACCTGCAAAAGGATGATTATGCGTGAGTCTTTGGTGATGGAAATCAACCACGCAGAAAAATGTGTCGCGCAGATGAAGTGCTTGCTATGCAGGGACCTAATACAAATCCCTCTAGGTAAAGTTGATTTGGAAATAAAGATGCTGTATGTGTTAACTGATTTAACATACTGGAGTTCACATCAATAGGAACCAATAGCTAGGATCGAAGGATTGGAAGTCTTTTTGCCGACTTTAAAATACAGCAGAATATAACCTATCCTATTTCTGTTCCTCCAGCGAGTCCCAATTGGACGAGTCATAAAGAACTTTATTTAATTGACATTAATATATTTGCTACATTGCAGTCTGGTATCACAAAATTTTACAAGCTAAATTTCTAGGTGAAGGTCTTCATGTATAATGTGGAATGCCACAAGGTTTAAATTCAAAACATTCCTCACACAAGCGAGCGTCCAGTGGGTTCATGATAATGATTCTACTCGTGCTAATACTATTCAAGGTAACACAACAAAATTCAATATCATAAACAAAGACAGCTGTTCTTTTCTTGTTTATCTTGTAAAAGATGCAATTATGTGAACTATTAGAGGATTTAAAACACTGTAAAGAATGCGGTGCATGGGCATTTAGGTCAAGCTCTCTGATGAGCTTGGTGGAGGTGCAATGCAAGTGGGTGACACACCCTACTGAGGGTGTGCAGGTTTGCTACATAGGGCTTTGGGTCAAGCTCTGTGATGAGCTTGGTAAAGGTGCAATGCAACCAGGCCACACATCCCTATACTGGGGGGCTACTGGGGGGTGTGGGATCAATACCACTGACTTGAGCCAATTTCTCAGGTCTCAAAGTAGGTTGATGGATTTCCTGACCTGAATTGTTAATTGGCTACTAATGAATTGTAATCATCTTAATCCAAGAGCATTTGGTGAGTTTGGCTAATAATGTGATTCTGAATTTGATAACCTTCTGAAACACCATCTTATACATGTAAATGTAATTGTTCATTTTTCATTGGCAAATCAGAATACATATGATAAGGTAACTTCTTCCCTTATTATTCTAGAATCTAGGTCCCCTAAAAAAACTATGCCAATTCCAATTTCTACTCAGAGAATAAGACATCTTCAAACATATATTTGGTTCTCTTACACATTTTCAAGTTTACCTATAATGGTACACAATGCACTTGGCTTCTTCTTATCTGTTTCATTATGAGAAAATTAATGAGATTATTTTTTCTCACTGTTATATAGCAAGAAAACATGAACACAGATCATCAAAACAAAGAAGGGGCCTTTTCTCAGTACTATGAATTTTCTAACTTAACCACCAGTACAATACAAATACATTGCTATCTGATTCTTCAATTTTCCCAAATCTTAACGTTAGTATATATATATATATATGCACACACGAAATTGATATGCTACGCGCCTTCCTGTGCAGTCGAGATGTCTGAAAGTGATCTGAGAGCCCCGCGCACTCAATCACGGACGGGTGTCGCGCACGGGAAGTCGAGCAGGATATCAGAACATTCATCTTTGATTAATAAAGTCAAGTACCCATATAAGTATTGCTTTGCAATTCATTACAAAATCAACTTATCAAGGGAGACTGATCCTTAGTATCCTTCACCTCATCTACATTTTAAATAATATTTTTTTCTGATAAATGCTACAGTTTTTTTCTTGATTATAGTTACCAATTTCATGTGTTAATAATAATCTCATTCAGTAAGTGTATAAAGAGACAATTGCATTTGGAAGCACAGATAGGCTCAATTGTTCAAATTGGAGTAGGCATTTTAAATAATTGTCAAGATGACGAAGGCAAAATAAGCAGTGATGCCAACTCCAAATATACCATCTTTGTGATAAACTTATGCATCAGGGAATAAAAGAGAAAAATATTATTTATAAAGCTAGAGCCTCTTAATAACATAAAAGAGAAAAATATTATTTATAATTGTTACACTTGAATGGTCAATTTTAAGAATATGGTTCTCTAAGATACCTCCTACATGCGCTAGGCAATTAACAATTGAAGCGAAAATTCACATGGAGATTTAGCAGGTTAATGGTACAACAAAGTATATTTTGTAGAATGTATGTAACTACATTAGTTCATACTAGAAGGAATATTTTTTATGTTCAAAGAGAATGGTTCTTAGAAATAATTTCCATCGTTGTCAACTCACAAGAGTTCTCTATGGTGGTCCAGTCAATTAATTATAATATATTCTCTACATCCTATGGTGACTAAATCAAGCCAATTTCATATTATGATAATTGTTTATCTGAGCATTAAAATGCGATACGAACGAGCCACCTGCACCTGAACCAAATCTGAAAGTAGCAACTAAACATAATCATCTGAAGGAAAGCAACTATAAAGAGAAAATAATGTTAGTTTATGACAAGAATACATGATGGAAAAGCATACCATGACATCGAATTGCTCTGGCTTTGAAACAAGCTGCATGCAACAATTGTCAACTATAATCTCATTATATTTTATTGCTGGATATTTTGTTGCAATCTCACGGCATGATTCTAGGAATAGACCATCTGCAAGCTTCATGATGTTGGCTTTATGGACTGCAGTGACCTTTTTTCTGTTGTTGAGATACGCATACTCGAAAGCATACTTTGCAATACGCTCAGAGCAGAACTTTGTTATCACCTAGACAGACATTTAGTTAGGGCCTAAAAGACAAAAGTATGTGTTCTATTTTTATGCTAAAAGAATCACTTTTTTCGGTGTTACAATATACATATCAAAATGTGATTTCTAACACAAAAATAAATAAATAAATGGATTTCAAATATTATAAGTATGCTATAGTTTAAGGAATTAAGCATACATATGCTGAAGTTAAGGTTATAAAAGTGCCAGTTTATAACATTCAAACTTTCCATTACTTTATGTGCTTGTTATTTCTCACCATTTACTAAGGGATGTATCTTCTAGAGGGAAGGAAGAGGAGAAAGAAAGAAACAATGTCGTGGAAGAGAGGATGTGATAAAAGGGTAGAGAAGAGAGGTCTTCTTTGATTTGTCTACTTCAAAAGAGAGGAAAGAAGAAAAATCACAAAAATGACAAAATTAGACCTTTCAATTTGTTGTCCCCAAGACCTTACGGAGTTAAATAGGTCTTTTAAAACCTTTTCAATGCTTCCACTCCTCTTTCATCCAATTCAAAGCTTCCATACCTCTTCCAACCACCTTTTGGAGAGAACCAAATTTGGAGAAAAGAGCTAAATTATCGCCTTCTTTTCTACTTCCTTTTTTTTTTCTTCTATCAGCAGTAGACAAGGGAATGATTGCTTTTCCCATCCTTTCCCTCTACTGTGGCTTTGCTCCACCAAGTAGACACTCCCTAAATCGTCCCCCCATCTGTCCACGATAATCTACTCTTATCTTAATGCTTCAAGCCATGGAAATGGGTCCACTTTGAAAAAGAATCTTAATAACTATTCTCCCTTAAAAGTAGTTTCCACTTTGAAAAAGAATCTTAGTACTATTCTCCCTTCTCAACTCCTGAGTCTCCTTCATTTCCTCCTCACAGAAGTTTCTACTTGATTTGGGCTAAGAAAACAGCTTGATTTTGTATATAATCCTTGATCTCTCATTGATTTGAGATTACTTTTTGTTGTCTGAAGTCTACCTCACTAGATTTTGGATAATTTTGTGCTGATCATAGATATTATTCAAATTTCCATACAAAGTTGGAATGGCCTTAGTCAAACCTATCCAACTCGGCTAATCTAGATTGGAATTGGCTGATTTTGAAAATGATGGAACTCTCATAAAAGCAGTATTTTCTAATTTGGAATTTGATATCAGTATAAGAGACCCTTAGATGCTAAATTTAGTTAGTATAATTATTTTATATATGTGAAAAGAACTGAAGTTGAAAACATGACAAATGGTTCTTAATAGTTCCTCATTGCTACAATTACATCATTTGAAATTTATTTAGCAGACAAAGAGGATTTTTACTCAAGAATACAATGGGATAACCAGCTCAAGTATACAAACCTTAGCTAGGATTCTTATGCAGTTGGTTACGAACAGAAAAGCCATGAGATACATTAATAGAAGGAAAACAAATGGTTTATGATGAGTTATGGCATGAACAATGACTAGTTTTTCATGATATATTTTGGTCTGTGACACAGAATTGATCATTTGAAGTTCTGAACCATACAATATGAGATGAGGATGCCATCATTTATAGAAACAAGCACCAGAAACACCTTAGTAGTCTCAAACACAGTAACATATTAACCTGTTCACTAGCAACCAACCTTATCAATTTTGTCCTGGTAAAGCAACAATGAGCAATCAAAACATAAACTAACAAAATGTAACATTTGTCAATCCTGTGTATCTCAATAAGAATAAAAGAGCTTGTGCAATCTAGAATTTATAAAAATGTTAACACACGTGTTGTTGAACTGTCAGATCAGATTGGAGGCAAACTAATGACAGTTTATCAACTCAAAGACAAGAACAAAAGAATAATAGTCATACAGACGTAATGATAAAACCAGAAGAGAAATTAGAAGAATAAGAGGGAAGGATAGTAAAAGTTCAAATCGACTATATTTTTAGCAATCAACCACAGGCATGGTAATGAATTATGCCTATCTATCTTTTCCCATTCGTTTAATGCATGTTATCTAAAGCTAGAGAAGACAAAATGTCTTGAGGAAGTACTTAAGCAAACGATCAAATTGCATACCTTGAGGCTCTCCACGACACCAGGAACCACCTCATGTTCCAAACCAGAGTACTCGCCTTCCGTATTCTCCCTGATGACCACGATATCCACATTCTCATGCCTCGTCGGCAATCCCGGAAGATTAAAGCAATGAACCAGAGACGCATAGAGATCCAGTTCCTTCCTCAGCTGCACATTGAGGGAACTCACACCTCCCCCCACCGGTGTAGCGAGCCCACCCTTGAGGCACACCTTATTCCGGCGGATGGACTCGATCACCTCTGGTGGCACTGTCGTCATGTCGCCGTGGACCTCGTACGTCTCGAAATACACCGGCGCGTGCATCGCCTCCATCACCTGCCGCACGGCTCCGGTGACGAGGGGCCCGATCCCGTCGCCGGGGATCAGGGTCACCGGCCTCGGCGCGCCGTCGCCGGGCCTGGGCATGTACGTGATGGAGCGCCGGGCGCCGGCGTAGGAGCCAGCGGCAGCACCGCGTAGGAGACGGCGGACGATCGGTGGGGATCGCCTCATCGTCGCATTCGCAATTCGTAAAGCGACGGCGAGCGACGAGAAACGAAAAGAAAAAAGAAAAATAAAAAGAAATGCGCAAATGATTATAACGGTTTGGGAGGAGCTGGAAGCTCGAAGGTCTCTCCGTTACAATTTACATCTCAACGAAAAAGGAAAGAAGTGTGCAAATAACGGAGATGTCAAAACATTATAACGGTTCGGAAAGAGCTGGAAGCCTCGAAAGTCTCTTCGTTACAATTCATATATCATAACGCTGGCATATCGGTTAATATAACGGTGTTATGAATCGCAAATTAAAACTTGAACTTAACAATGAACTCGAAATTTCTATAAAACAATGATTTTTTAAAATTAATAGAAAAAATTAGATACATGACACCAATTTAAAAATAATTAAAAAACAAAGTTCGATAAATTAATAAATCCATCGTAAATTCTATTATTTTAAATTATTTCATTTAATAAACATTGTTAAATTTCGAATCATAAATTATAATAAATAAAATATTTTCACATTTTTTTATAAATTTAGTCAATCTTGTATTGTTAAAATTAGGATTATGTGTCACCAATTCAAAAGCATCCCTAATTAACCATATCAAAATTGGATAATTAATTTACAATATAAATAATTAGAGATGCCCTTTTTATTTTCTACAAAAAAAATTAAATTAATTTATTAAAATTTTATGAAATTTATAGAGCTAAGAATAAAAAATAATATTAAAAAAAATAAAGATGCCATAAGGCAAGTTGGAATGGGTCTCCATCAAGATAGGTCAAATTTCTATTCTTTTTTTATAATTTAAATCAATAAAACATAATATTATTTTAAAAAAACAATAATGAACTTTGTAGGGTTAGAAGTATATTTTTTTTAAAAAAAAATAATAAAAGAAAACTCAAAAAATCAAATACTTACAAATGAAATCCTCTTTAAGTTGAACCAAGTCAATCCCTTATGGTTAAAGCTTCCCTATCGCAACAAAAAAAATATCGAAATCATAGCGGTTTCTGGAATACTTTAAATAAGAACAAGCGAGTACTTATCGAGCTGAAAACAAATATGTCCTCAAGTTGTTGATCCATATACATAGACATTAGGAATATACTGAATACTTGATCAACAACCAGTTTCTAACAGCAAATTCAGTCAGCTAATAGACATTCCAACTACAAATCCATGTCAAAGATGACATCAATGAAGGAATTGGAGGAAGCAAACATAGATGAAATCGACTCAAAGATTCAAGTACTATCAAAGTTCTTCAATAATGAACCCTTAATATTTGATAAAGGCAACTATTAATATTAGTTCCTCAATAATATTTAGAGATGATATGAAACAGAAATCAGAGATAGATAATTGCAAGAATTTAAGAAACATGAATTGAGTATTGATAGGGTTGATCCATCAATTTAAACCCTCAGCATTGGTCAAAAGCTCTTTGAATCTATCTCACTTACCACTAAATCAAGCAACTATTAGTATTATTAGTACTAGTTCTTCAAAAAATAAAACAGAAATAATCAGAGTTAGATAATTGCAAAAATTAAGAAATAAAAAGGGACTCCATCATGAATTAGACAAAGTTTCAACAAACATTGAGCATGCAGTTTAGTTTTAATCATCATTCATGAAGGAACATGACAGCAAAAGAAACATGAATTGCAAGAATCAAAGATACAATAATTCTTACCAAAAGATTCTACAATGCCTGAGTTAGCTTTCTAGAATTTTTGTTAAAGAAAATGATAAAAGAGATAAAGAGAAAACGAATGACCACCAAACATTTGTCATTACTCTAGTTGCCTGCAGTTTAGTAGATTCATTTCATGCATGACTAATGAGCTTAAATATTGAAAAGGAAAGTTCTTCCAAATCATAGATGAACTTCCATGTATCAACCGTTACATAGTGGTTTAGCCTTGTTGCTCTCACTCCTGATGGGAAATAGTTTCATATCGATGATGAGATCTCGTGGTAAAGAATGCAGAAAACCATATTGTTCAGTGCAGAATTTTGATTTCTAGTTGAAATGGTAATGTTTTGTTACTTTGGCACGCTTCAAAACATGTTTAGATCAACTCAAATGAGTGTTATCATGCATAGAATGAGAATTCTAGAACACCTTAGTAAAACAAGCTTTCTCCATATCTATAAAAATATCTCAGTTAAGATTAGCAATTAGAACTGGAATACATATCGATTTCTTTGACTACAATATCATTCCACTTAGTGCTCAGGTTGATGTTCCCCTCTTCCCCTCCACTTGTTTTCATTGTATTTCATCTTCTTAGAATCCAAATATGAGTTATCTTGGTTGAGTTCAATTGGTCCAACTGAGGTCGGTATCATACTTTTGTTAGACACCATGGTCTTCCAATTCTTTCCTTGAGAAAAAAAAAGTTCTTTTCTTTGAATTCATGAAGCAGAGACAAGCATGATGATGAGTTTTGAAACACTTCAAAACAGAGTATTGTCATTGAAGTGATCAAACATATTCATAAAAATCCAGTTCATTGTATGAAGATGAGACTTCTATTTACAGGATAGACAACTGAAGAAGTTGATAGTTTATCAGAGAACAGGAAGGAAAAATAGGATCTTTTTGAGCTTGAAATGTGTACCTTCATTGCTAGATTAACTGAGGTTAATGGCTTTCCGCCATAGCCAAGCTCTAGCTGCTTCAGTCACTTTGTCCTCCTCAACGATCAACTGGCTCAACCGGCCGGCGTTGGTGACAAATTTCTCAATTGCTTCGTTTCCGACGGCTGGGCATCGCGACATGTCTAGCAGCTCCACCTGCTTACCACAGTGCTTGAGCAAGGAGTTAAGGGAATCGCCGGTCAGTGCCCTGCAACCTTTGAGCCTGATCTCGACTAGATTCTTGCAGGAAGCTAGCATGGATCCCACCTCCTTGTCGGTCATCGTCTCGTTGTGCGACAAGTCGAGCCGCCGGAGGCGCTGCATGCTTTGGCTGAGGAACGTGAGGAGCCCGGGCTCCCGCTCCACCACGTCACAGTTCACCAGCGCGAGCTCTTCAATGGCGGCTCCGGCCGGAGAGCGGGCGAGGGAGCGGAGCCCGTCTCCCGTGACGAGGCAGCAGCTATGGAGGCGGAGGGAGGCGAGCTGGTGGTGGCAGAGGCGGTAGTGATCACGATCTTCCGCAGCAATGGCGAAGAGATGGTCGTTGTGGAGGTCAAGCGGGAGGCGGAGGTCGAGGGTGCGGAGCGCGGCGCCGCGGCGGTGGATGAAGTGGTGAAGGGCGTCGCGGCTGCCGCCGTCGTAGAGGAGGAAGGAGGCGAGGTTGCGGCATCTATCGGCAGCGAGAAGGAGGACGCGGTCGGCGATGGAGCGGCAGGTGCGGAGCTCGAGCCCGAGAAGGCCGGTAAGGCAGAGGGGGAAACCCGACGAAAAGGCGCCATCGCCGGTTCCCTCACATGCCCGCAACTGCAGCCAGCGGAGACCGCTGCAGCGGCGCCACAGCCAGGAGAGGCCGCGATCGGAGGCGTAGATCCCGGACAACGACAGACTCTCAAGCGGCAGCATCACGATAGAGTTTTCACTGTCATCGTCATCATCATCATCATCATCGGGAAGTTCCTGGATACTGGGGCGTTTGGCGCGGGAGCGGACGAGGGAGAAGGATTTGAGAAAGGGGAGGGCGGCGAGCCAGCGGAAGGAGAGGGGAAACAGGGAGGCGATCTGGAGGGAGGTGAGGGAGGCGAAGGCGGCGGCGGATGATTGAAGCGCGGAAGGGGAGACCGGGGCAGCAGGGATGAATCTTAATCGAGTGAGGCGGCGGGTGCAAGCGGCGGAAGCAATAGCGAACAGTACCACGTCGGCGCCGCCGTCCTCATCTTCTTCATCCTTGCGATTGGAGACGACGGTGAGGTCGGAGACGGAAGGGTAGTGGGCGAGGATGGACGAGAGCGACGGCGAATTAGGAAGACGCGGACGGACGGCGAGGGAGAGGGAGGTGGTGGAGGATCGGAGGAGGGAGAGCCACCGCTTGGATACGAGGGAAGCGGAGGGCGCGGCGGACGGCGGCAGTCGCCGGAGAATCTCCTGCACCAACTCGTCGCACAGCACCGCATCCATCTTGCTCTCTGCGGGCTCCCCCACCGAGGGCCGGCTTTTCTAGGCGAAAGCACAGAAGAGGACAACAAGATGCGGACGTCCGCACTCCGACCGCAAGCCGGTCGAGACTCACTCGCTCACGGATCTTTGCGATGACCGCCAAGGCCACGCAGCTACCCAAAAGCAAACCCGTGTCGTCATTGGGTCATCCAAGATGGGACCGAGTACCGCAGTGCTGAGATAAGAGGTGACGTGGGCACTAGCCCTCGACCGGCGATCGCAGGCGCGACAGCCGGCGCGACGCTCATAATTTTAAATAAAAAATATCAGATAATTAATTAAATAATTTTATTCATAAATTATTTGTAAATATTAACCAATAAAATTTTATTATATATATTTTTATCATCTAATAAATATAGATAAAGTTGTCAAACAGACCAATTCATGATGAGACGAGCCAATCCACTAAAAACTCATCATATGACAAGACGAGATAAACTGACACACCAACTTAGTGGATTAAAAATCTCTAATCTAATCTAACTCAAAACGAATTACAGATTAGACGGACCAATCCATAAACTTATTAAAAAATAAAATATTAAAAATATTAAAAAATTTAAATTTGGATTAGATCAAATTGAAAATTTTTAACTTAAATTATGATTTAGATGGATTAAATCCTACTAAACTTTCTACTTTAATTTTAAAATTTAAAATAAATAAATAAATTTTCTCCAAACCAATTTAAGTTTGCTACAAATCGATCCATACAAATCACCATAAACCTAAACAGATCAATCTATCTGAACTAATCTTAAAATAAATTGATAAAAATTTTAACCCAATCTATTTTTTAATCATTTAACCATCATAATTTACTCTCTTTAAAACGCTATCGTTATATGATCTATATTAAAGACACCTGAGTGACACGAAATAACGTTGTTATAAAGTGACACGAAATATATAACGGCACGATTCAAATCGATATATCGGGATAGTATTAAACCCAATGTAGAAGTTGCTGTCTGGAAACTTGGAGAATGAAAACGGGAAACGGCGATAAAGTTGAAGTTTCTGATTTTTGGAAACGTCGAATACCTACAGTGTAGAACCTAAAGTTAAATAGCCTTAACTTTAATTTAAAAGGGATTAATTAAATAAACCTAATGTAGATGAGGTTTAATCAATTAAATCCTAATACATTTAGTGTTAGGAGATTTAATGAGTTTAATTGGTTAGTGGATGAGGTTTCTTGGATTAATGGGTTAATGGTATAAACCCAAACCCATTAGGAACCATTAAGAAAGATTATTAAAGAGGTAGGTTTCCCAATCGCGATTTTCGTTCCCAATTGCGCCGCAGCCCCTTTTGTCTCTGTTTCTCGCCGTCGACGCCGACGCAGCCCCTTTTGTCTCTGCTTCTCGCCGTCGACGCCGACCGGAGGGGCTGCCGACGCGAAGCCGAACCCCACCTTCACCTCTTCTCCTCTCTCTATCTTCTGCCGCCTTGCCATCGCGCTCAGCCGCAGATCGTAGCCACCACCGCGTGCTCCCTGCTGCTGCCGGGAGAAGGAGCCGCGCGTCTCCTTCCTTCACGAACCCAGGAAGCGCCGTCCCCTCTTCTCTTATTTTTCCCCTCCTCGCCTTTCCTCCACCATACGGCCCCGACGACGCCGTGTCTGCTCTTCTCACCAAGCCCGAGCGCCGCTACAAAGCCGAAGCGTACAGGGAGAGATGAGCGGGTTCATGGGGGCGTTCTGGGGAACACGGGCGCTGGAGATCATACAGCGGTTCAACTCCGCGGGGAAGCCGTGGAAGCGGATCAGAATCACCGGCACTCGGAGGAGCAACGCCAAGAAACGCCTCCGACGCATCTGGCAGGTGATTTCCCATTTCCCTTCGACTCTAGCATCTCTATCTTGTTGGTATTTTTTTTTAGAATTGAAGTTCTTCCGCCGTTGAGGACTGAACGAGCCCATCAAAATCCAATTTTGGTAGAAATTGTCTGGTCGATCATCGGTCTGTTTCAATCCAGGTCGAAATTTTTACTTCCATTGACGATGCCAGGCCAACCATTTTTCACACTAGAGTAACCAGTTTATTAGTGCTATTGAGATGATTAACTTAATGTTATTGACTTAAATTGTATGAACGCTGATCAAGCTGAGTTCTTCGGAACCTACTGTGGTATTATCATTTAATTCACAATCACTGTGGAAATTCACTTGTCTCTCTGTTCTTTTGTGAACCTTCTCTTGGCCATTTGGAGTGAATCCTTCCTTCTTCCTTGAGTGAAGGTGCCTCCTCTCATGAAAATTATATCACCACAAAATGATTGATATATAGTCAAATAGTTTCGAAATAAAGGATGTTGACAGAAAGGAGGTTAATTTAATGATAATGATTGGTCTAAAGAACAAGGAAGATGGTTGTGTTAAAAAAGACAAACAATTGGTACATTATTCTTGACTTAAGTGTTACTAAAATAAAGCCATCGAAAAGCTTTGAAAGAGAGGGGCATGCATATCAAATGGAAGTTTAAGCATTGAAGACCTCGTGAGAGTTCATCAT